>NC_090923.1:1143489959-1144114959 GCF_040938575.1 Ambystoma mexicanum | reverse complement strand
ATAAATTATGTTTTGTATGATTCTTGTGTTTTAACAATTCTTGAGTGTCATAAATAATTTTATTCTCAAACGCTAGAATAGCAGGACTCACCATAGATCCGACAGGGCAGAATGATGATGGTGGTTTTAACCCTGTGACGCTACCTTCTTTATCAGAATTGGTCACAGTGCAGAAAAAGTATTTTAAATGAATGAGTCTAAAAATGTTTTGCAATTCTATCTCTGTCTGGAAGTTATTGGCCTTACAAGTTGGTACAAAGCTCAATCCTCGACTTAACACATTTTCTTCAGTTCTAGATAGAATGTGTGTCGATAGATTGAAAATTGGAACTACCAGTTTTCTACTGGTCCGTTCCAGTTGTGCGTTTGCATGTGCGGGGGGCCTTGTTGTCTGTTTCGGCCTCCTTTGCCCCTTCCTTGAAAAAACTGTTGTTTTTTTCTGTGATGTCCCTGTTTTTGATATACTCGCACCCATGGTGCTGTCTAAATCAATGAACTACATTTCTTTAAAATATTTTGCTCGAGAACCTAAAGCCCCTTGCAATGTTCATTTAGTTCTACTATATTTTTGAACAACGTGACTGGTACTATCTGTCTAAAATGGCCAACTGCCCACTCAATTTCATCAACATTTTCTGTAAACAACCACTCAATGTCAAATGAAGTTAAAGGCCTTGTAAATGTCTTTTACTAAAATTGTGCGTGGTCTAGATAACTTAAGTGCTAAAGGAAAGGTTTTATTATCAGTCTTAAGTTCGAATTTGTGTTACAATCATTTTTTCGCTGAGTGCCAATATGTTCCGCTGACGGAATGGATGTTGCTCACCATTTCATTTGATATGCACATTTTGCTCATTGTGCACAAAAGGTTGGGGACCCCTGGTTTTAACTTGACCACCTTTCCAGGGGGAGTTTGAATATAATGGAAAACCCCTTGTACTCTTCCTGCTTATTACAGGAGATGTCATTAACTGGTCCAGCAGGTCTTGAAGATCCTGTTTCTGATTTTGCGACAGATCTGAGGGAATCAATTTAACTCCATTTGGTCCTGCTATTAATAGACTTGCCATAACAATGGATTGGAATTGTATCAGGTATTCTCGACACTCTTATTTATTGTTTGCTTGTTAGGTGCTCATACAATAAGAATATACTGTTTCAAAGCACCCACAGGGCATGGAGGGAGGGAGAAAGGGAAGTACATTACAACACAATATTTAAGAACAAAGGGGGAAGATGGAGGGGGACAAACCTACTATGCCTTGTGAGTATTCAGAACATGCAAGTTAAAAGATTAATATGATAAGTTTGTGTCTTTGCACACCAAACTGGTTGAAAGACTCAGTAATTGCAGGGACCCGTTTGTTCTAATATATCATATGGTCCATGCCATTTAGACAACATTTTATTCTCAGATGTGGGTAATAAAACAAGAACCTTCTGTCCAATGCAGAATGACCTAAGAGTTGCTTTTTTATCATGTAATATTTTCTGTTGTTATTGAGCTTTTGTAAGGTGGCAGTGGAGTATAGCTCAGACTGTGGTCATATTGTCCTTGAGATGGTGGGCAATCTGAGATAAGGGCAATAAGGCTTCTTCTTTCTCCTCCCAAGTTTCCCTCAACATGTCCTACACATCTCGAGGTTCTCAGCAATATAAACGTTCAGGGGGTCTTTCGGATGACAAAAAGGGTCCAAGGTATCATTATGTCCAAATTCCTCCTATCTGCTTCTACCAATTTGCGAAGGAGACTTTTTAAGATTAAAATGCTCAACCAGACCAACAGTTTGAGGGTGATATACTGAGGTCCATAGCGCTTTAATTTGAAGGATTAGTTTCTTCTCAGCTGCTAATCTACTCATGAAAGTTGTCCCTTGAGCAGTAAGGATCTCCTTAGGGAATCCAAATCAGGAAAAAAAAGATGTATCAGATGTTTTAATATATGCTGTGATGTATTATTCCTTAGGGGAAAATCTTGGGGATATCTTGTCGCATAATTCATCAAGGCAAATAAATCCTACAAAGCATTTATCATATTACATTAAGCCAATGCCCTAAACACCCGCCTCAGTAATGCTGCATCAAACACCAAGGAGCTCTTCACAATACTTAGAGAACTAGAGAATCTCATCCCGGCCTCCACGCCGGTTAACTCCAGCAAAGCTTGGTGCACCACCATTCAGGATGCGCTAGCCTCAAAAATACAAGTACTTCAAGACAAAATCTCCTCTAAAAGAAAGCTCCTAGCCACTAAAAACCCACCCCCACCAATTAATGACAGAACCAGTGAGAATGTTAACCTCCAATTCCAATTCACCCCAGTTAACCAAATCCAAGTGTTAGACATGATATCCAAACTAAAACCATCCAACTGTATAGGAGATAGTTTCCCAGCTCACCTAATCAAACTGTGTGCTCCTGTTTACTCCTGTTATCACCAAATGTGTTAACGCCTCCTTCAGCACTAACACTGTCCCCAACAGTATCAAGGAAGCATGGGTGACACCTATTCTAAAAAAGCCATCCCTTGACATCACTGTTCCCACGAATTACCGCCCCATAACTACCGTCCCCTTTTTGCTGAAAATAATCGACAAAATGGCCTATTCTCAATTTCAATCCCATCTCAAACAGAACAATCTCCTCGGAGCTAGACAATCTGGCTTTCGGCCCAACGACAGCACCAAAACGGCTCTTCTGAACTTAAAAATCCAGATGGACTCCATAAGAGAGGCCGGCAAACACTGCATTCTTTTGCTATTAGACCTATCCGCAGCATTCGACCTAGTTGACCAAGATAAATTATGTACCACCTTGGCCAACGACTTCCAGTTCTAGAAAGAAGCCACCCTCTGGGTTAAATCCTTCCTCACTGATCGTACCTCCAGAGTCACCATTGGCAAAGAAGGGGCAGACCCCATACCAGTACCACTAGGGGTACCCCAAGGATCCTGCCTGTCGCCCACTCTATACAATGCGTATACAAAATTACTATTCGCAGCATTGGATGCCATGGGTGTCATCTACACAAACTTCACTGATGACACCCATTTACTTATCCCAATCACTGGCAACTATGAGCAGGATACCACTATTATAAACTATATCTATGCCATAATCCAAAACTGGATGGCTATTAACAGTTTCTGCCTAAATGATGACAAAACAGAGATCCTCATTGTGGGCTCCCCAGCAAAAATTAATGCTCCCCATCCCGAATACGAAGTAATCACCATCGATGGAACGCCAATTCCAGTCCTAATGCAGGTCAAAACCCTAGGTGTCCACTTAGATGCTAACTTAATCATGTCCAAACATGTAAACGTACTTTCTTCAGCCACCTCACGCCACATAACTGCAATACTCTAGCCTGCGCACTCAAATTTTCAAAGTTAGACTATTGCAATGTATTACTACTAGGCACTTCTAATGCCAATTTGGCCAAACTACAACAGCTGCAAAATAAAGCCTTGCGAGCAGCACTTGGACTAAAAAATTCGGATCACATCTCCACTATCAGGAGTGAAGCTCACTGTCTAGCCATCATAGCTAGAATCTTATTCAAAACACTCAGCATTATTCATAAAAGTCTCGCCAAGAAGGCACCCATATAATCTCAACAACACGGTTGCCTATAACAAAACCATGAGAACATTAAGATCGAACAAAAATGCACACCTCTCTGTCCCACGCTTCAATTGTTCTAGATCCAGGGAAAGTAGCTTTGCAGTGATGGCTCCTAAAACCTGGAACATACTCCCACTACACATTAGGAATGAGCCATCTCACCAGTGTTTCAAGAAGTCCATAAAAACCTGGCTTCTTAATAAATTCTAAGCCTCTGTCTCCCCCCTCAACCACAGATAAAACCAGCTCTTCCAGCACCAGCAAAATCTGTGCACTTTCTCCACCGATGTTTAATTGTGTTTTCTGTAACTTAGTATACCGTATGTATTGTTTGCTGTAACCTACTGTACTGTTTTGCAAAATTTCACTTTGTTCCAATTTGCAAATGTAAGGAGCCCTTTTACTGCCTCCCCTATGCAAGATGTCTGTAACTACGCCAAGAGGGGTATGGGCACTAGTCTTTTGGCATAGGACAAAAGTGAGAACAATGCCTTTCACCTCGGCATACTGTAGGGAAGGCATGGTATCACAAGTATGACACTGACACAAAAGATACAATTTGTAAAACCTTTATTAACTTTGTGGGGTTTGGAAATACTCCTACTTTGCCCTATAACTAGGATGGGAGTCGTCTCGACCATAAAATAATAAAGAAAACAGTCTTAGTTGTGTCTGTCAAATCAAAATGGCCTATGCTTACAAAACCTAATGCCTGCCCTATCTCTTGTACAAAAAGTGTAAAGGAAGTATGTATATAAAAGGAAAATCAGTGTTCACAAAGAACAAATGTAGCTGAATCAGCTCTCCTCCCCAGGTTTAGACAGCGTGGAATAAGGCAGTCTCTGGAGGCAGGATGACACACTCTGGCTTGGGTTTTAACACTGATACAGTCTAGTTCCAGTCTTACCCAAATAATGAAACAAAATGTTCACACTGGTCCCCCTCTGTCGGGCTTCGACCTCTTTAAAGAAACAAAAAGTTAAACGTTGGTCCCCCTCTGCCGGGCTCAGACCTTGCACAGTTCAATGTTGGTCCCCCTCTGCAAGGCTCAGACCTTTCACAATTCAACAACACTTGCCTGGGCTTCCTTCCCCAAGCTTTTGACACTCTGATTCTCCCTCGGCCTGCTCAGACTCCTTTTCTCATGTCGAAGACTTTCGAATGTGCAGGGCTTACCTGACAGACCGCCGCAGGACCACTTTGCCTCAGAATTCAATGTTCAGCTTTCCCTCTCCCCTTCTCTCGGGGTTAACTTTGTTCTCTTTCGCTTTTACAGTTCATTTGCCTTTAATTGTCTCAAACAATGCACCTTTCACAGAGACTTTCGCGCAGGCTACTCCTCTTCGCCAGACCACTAAGTTACTCAGTATCGCATATTCTACAGCTGTCTTTATCTTAAAGTTCTTTTACAGGTCCGCCTTTCCTCCTGTCTCATCCACATGCATGCAGCCCTCACTTGCGATATATTGTTGCAAACATCAATCTTTCATAGCACACACTGGCTTCTCAGGCCTCTTGCCGACTTTCAGTTCACAAGTCAAGGTTAGTACCACAGGCTTGGCCTCGCCTCCCCAACTCTGCCGTTCCCCCGGTAGGGTCACTGGCATCCTTGAAACACAATGCAGTCTTCGATCTTGGGATCTGGCCTTCTCCACATGTCGTTTGTGGCCCTGTGGAGGCAACAACCTCCTGTAGGGAAATCTTGGGATTTTCAACCCCCTGCTCTCATCCCTTGGTCCGTGGCTCTGCTCCAGTAGGTTTGCCATTCACCCTGGAAGTTCTGCTCATACTCGTGTTCCACCTTTCTCAGAGTGTGTCACTAGGTTCTGCCTTTTATCCGTGTAAGGAGAGCTTATTGGAATCAGGTGTATGCACTTAAAGTGAAGTGCCTGACCTGATTAGCGGGACACGTCCAGTACGATATATAAGAGTGAGTCTTGTTACGCTTAGTCGCCATCTTCCTCGGCCTAGTGTTTGTGTAGAAAGAGGGGGGAGTTGGGACATCAGATGCTAAAAAATAGGAGGGGTTGGATGTATAAAAAAGAGGGGAATACTGTGTCTCACCGTCAGCTGTCTCACCCCCACTTCCCGAAGACCCCTCTCCCAGGTGATCCTGCCACACTGGTATACCGCCAGGGTTTGGATCCAAAGGCGATGGCCATGCCCTGGCCACCTGAGAGAGAGATCCCTGGGGACTAACGAGTGAAACACCCTCTGGTTTCTCACAATACACACCAGGGCAATAGAATCTTTTCACCACCTGTCCCTGTATTTTGGCTGTTCCTAAATGTCCACCCGTTAGATGTGAATGGGCTATTTCTAACACCAGGCTCTGGTAGGTTTTGGGGACCACAATCTGTGATCTGGGAGATCCTTCTGAACCAGTATCTCCTCTGTATAGGAGCTCTTATTTGATGAAAGAAAATGGCTTAGCTTAGTGCTGGGCTTAGTGATGGGGATAAATGCTGCCATACTCATGTTTAGGTGAGCCCTTAAATGCGGCGGTAATAGCATTAACGCCACATTTAAGGGCTACTGCCCAACTCGTGATGGGGCCGTAGGTCTGTTGGAAGCAACAATCGGTCTCCTAGTTGCAAGGTATCCTCTTGACTGCTAACTAAATCAAAGCCAATTGATTCTTTGGTGGCTATAGTGGTAGCCCGCTTACTCAATTTCACAAATTCAAGTGTCCCCCAGTTTGTATGTGCTGAGTCGGATCCTACTTCTCACACCATATATAAGGGATCAAGAGTAAGACAGGGACACAGTGGTATGGTAGCTTTTGATTATAGACTTTGAAATTCTATTTATCCCTAATCCTAAGAGGGGTTTCCCTGCCTCATCAAAACTAAGGAACATCTGTGTCAGGGTGTTAAACAAAAGAGAATCCTCCGTCCTGTGTTCAAAAATCCTAAACTGACCCTTACACTCTAAACTCAATATGTGAACAATATGTGAACAAGGGGGTACTTATAACTTTCTTTCAAAGTTTTCAATGTAAAGATCTTAAGGGGCCAAACAGAAAGGAAATAAAGTTTCATCAGGAAAGGGGCTCACCTTCCCCAAGAATCCTTCTGGCAGTTTAAATGTCACTCGATAACAGTTCAATTCCTCACACTTAGTCACACTTAGTCCGCTTTTGACCAGTGGCCGAAGTGTACAAAAAGAAGTAGTTGAACTATGCTCCCTAATGGCCTGCCGGTACTCCACACAAACCCCATCGCCACGCACAATACAAACCCGCAAAAACATGCACCTGCTGTTTAAGAGAACGTTCACTGCAGTGTACTGAAAGTGCAAGTTTCAACTTCTTCCTACACTTTTATTTTAAAATGAAACTATTCCGGAACTATTTATTTTTAAAATAAAAGTATAGGAACAGTAAAACTTGATCAAAAAAAGTAGAGAAGCACGGCTCCCAACCGCTACCGCCCACTATGACCACTCCTTTTGACCCCTGGTTATATGCTCTCCTGTCAGGGTATTTGCAACTTTCCTTGTGATCTTTAAAAGGGGTATGAATCCTCCCTTTTACATTCACAATTTCAGGTTCACTTCTCCTTTCACACCAAGTTTACTCTCTTGCCAGGATATCTCTTCACATCTCTTCTCATTCCGTTCATGGGTGTGAGTCCCAGTCTTACTAGTTGCCTGTTATACTATCCTGTCAGGGCTTTTATTTTCTCTATTCACTCTTTCTTTTATCCTTGCAACAATGTGTTTCCAACGTAGGGTCTCTGACCTTTTCTTGACAACATTCATGACTGTGTTCATTCCTCTTTTCAAGCTTTGGATTTCCAAACCTCTCTCAATACTATGTGCATGTATATAAAATCCTCTTCTCAAGCATTGGGTCACCGCCCCTTTTCCAACAATGTTTTCATCTGTGGCAGTTTCTTTGCTGTCTTAAATTGCACTCTCCAGTGTTATCCCTGTGACACAGCATTCACCTTCACGCGCTCCTGTAACCTATTTGTTCTCCCTGGGTTAATCGGGCGTCTTTGCCGGTCCTCGCGTCTCTTCCCCCACTTCTCTCTTGGCCCACTGACTGGGGGTACATCCCGTCAGCCGGTCAGCTTTCTCTTTTCCTTCCTTTACTCCGGGCGGCTCCAGCGGCCCACGGTTATTAAGCAGTAAGCTTCCTTCTGCTCAGTGTTCTTGCACACCGTTCGTATCAGCCTCTGTGATGCTTTTTACAATTGTCTCCCGCGTCCTGACCGGTATCAGAACAAGTTACATACAGCTTCTGACTCTGCCTCACTCTCTCACATGGAGCAGCTGTGGGAATTTTAAACTTTCCGGCATTGGTCAAATGTTTACAAAGACTAGTTGGCTTCCCGCTTCTAGTCATCTTCATTGCTCGTATAGAGGAGCATGTGGATGCCTCTTCTCTAGTCCCCAACCCTTTCCCCCCGTTTTATTAGAGTAGCAGACGAAGAGCTACAATTGGGAACCCATGCACAAGTTTATACGACATGTCTATACCGCGTTGATGGTATGAAAGATGATATGCGCTCATCCATTCAGAAGATACCCTCATGTCGAGACAGTGGAAGGAAGTCACCAAGATGGATGCCCACTGCCAAAGTGCCAGAATGCAGATATGGGAATCATGGATGAACACTAAGGAAAAGTTTGACGACATGATGTCATGAAGAAGATATATAAACCCATGTTGAAATGATATGAAAATACTTAAGATTGACAATGTAACTGAAGCACGAAGAGAAACATGTACCTGAAAATGAAGTAATCATGAAAATAATAAGATGAAGTAACTTGCTGACCAATAACTGTAAATATGCTGCAATGTAAGGTATAAAAAGCATAAAGAAGCTTGAGGAATATAAATAACATTTAGGATTGCCATTGGAAGAAAACGGACGGCGGTCCGTGTTCAAGAATAAACCCAGCTACCTCAAAATACAAGCCTAGGATTGCAAATTGAAGAATTGATGAAGAAGCCATTTTCATGCGCAGAATACGGGAGTTTGTTGGCCTGAAGTCAAGGAAGCTATTTTGAGAGATGGTTGTAAGGCACAAAGGGAGTCGAATGAACACACCATCTGCGTGAGACATATTTCTGCTAAGATTAGGAGAGACAAGGACATTTGTAGGTGGCAAGTGTTGGACAACCAGGAAGGCAAAGGCCTATGTGAGGTGGAGTAAGCAAGTCTCTAAAGGCCAGAAGGGGTAATGACACCCTGTTTAATAAATCAAATTGCAGTAATTGAGAGGCTGAAATTGATAAAATAGTGGTCTCCCGACACGTGATGAAGATCTCAAAACAGAGACTATTCATTAGAGCTTGAGTTAAGATATTGGTGTGCTCACACTTCCTTGAATGTCCCAGGACAGTGAGCAGACTACAAGCTCAACTACAAATGATAGACCTTGGCAATGGATCAGGTCGATGAAATGCAATGGACAAATTGGGAAAACAAGAGAACAAGTTGACTCAGCTTGAACACCCAGGTTTTGTTCTGTTCACTTGTTGCTAAGGAGCCGAAAGTCCAAGGTTGGATACGGGGTGCCAACCAATCAAAAAGCATGCCACGCACTTTCATAAACAATGTTGCAGGTATTAGTCCACTGCCATATTCTCTGCTATAATCATTATGTGACATACATTGAAGTAGCCTACAGACAAGGGGCAGCCAATTAGATAATAACCCTTGTACAATTCTATAAGTAGATATGTTCCCCTAATCCAATCCCTCCCGGCGATAGGTTTTATGAAATGCCACGTAGGATGACATCATGAATGGTGTATGTGAAAGTATATAAACTCTGTACAAGCAGAATTACGTGTGAACTTTGAGCATCTACTTTTATATCTGTCCTATCGCCCTGCTTTTGTTCTTTGAGATTAAAGCAGTATTTAACTATCTTGCTTTGGTCTGTCTGGTTATTTGGTCTGCGATAATTATTGGTAATTCCATCTAGCACATACAAGGCACTTCAAGGTGCTAGAGCACATTTGGTAGCGCTGGAGGTGCAGATGATTCTGGTCTAACGACCTATATCTAGGCCCAGATCCAGACCCTGGACAATCATCAGCTCCTTCCATTAGCCAGACGATTGCAGAGTTTCCTGCGGAGAGCTGAGCGTAAAAAGGGCACGTGTTCAAGATCTGTTTTGGCAGGTCCCCCGTTGATGAAATTCCAGTCCCTGCAGGTGCCCCATGGACTGAAGGCGAACTGCTCGATTGTGGGAGAGTTGATTATATATATAACGTGATCAAGCGCTCGGAGAAGCGCGAAACGCGTCGTTAAGGACACTGACCTGGCGTTCTGTTCTGTTTGCTGTGTGTTTTTTGCCTACTACTTTTACCATCTATTAAACTCGTTTTTGTTAATTGGATTCGAGTTTGCTGCTTTTTTCATTGGGACCTCCAGACCTCATGCTTGGAGTGCGGTTTTTTCCTTCCTCCATGTTTTAACGATATATATATATATATATATATATATATATATATATATATATATATATATATATATATATATATATATATTTGACGAGTAACTGTATTTTTAGGGATTATAAAGAAGAAAATGGGTTACCTCGATTTCACTGGCCCATGAGAGACGGAAAGAATACATGCCATAACTCCATATAGAAGTGTTAAGTGATTCCTGAGGCACAAAGCCAATAAGATGGCTGTGTATTAAACTCTGAGACAGAGTCAATTAGAGAGGAGATACATTTACTAAGAACAGTGAAGGAAGACGTACTTAGGGGAACAAATTCAAAGTGTGCATGTGTAGGGGGTATAATATGTCTTTATAATGTTTTCTGCATGTTTAAACTGATAGGTATAAAACAACAGTAAAAATAAATAAACAAAAGCAATTTTTTTAGTGCACTTTTTTAAACAAAGGATTGACATCAATCAAAAGGTTAACATTAAATGAAATTGATATACAAATAAAGAAGAGAACCTTAAGATACTAAAAAAACAAGAACGATATAAAAATAATTGATAGAAAGTGTAAACTAAGGAGTAAGAAGAACAGTGGTGCAAAATGTTTTCAAAATATTTTGATTCATGGATTACGAGCAGTGATTGATGGTGCTTGCTCAAAAAGATGAAAACAAGATATTTAATAAACCTAGAAAGATGAACAACAGACTGGCTAAGTATTGACAGTCTGAATTGACTTATCACCATGGAAGACACACCGCTTTTACACCTATGCAGAACAATGCCGAAATATACAACCAAAATTAGGCACTACCATTATGAGTGAGAACTCTGGAAAATGTACCGGAGTGTGAAAATAGATCCAGTTGAAAGGGAGCAGATGCTTAATCAGAATGAAGGAGAAGATGTAACCAGGGACGTCATTTAGGGGTCGCCAGAGGTCGCAACTGCAACCTCTGAGGTCTCCCTTGCGACCTCTAGAAGAAAAATAAAAATTCAAAAAAGTTCTTTCTTTTTTTTTTTTGTAATGCAAGCTCATGGACTGTGGCCAGCACTATGTGGCTCTTTAGTTCTGGAGTGGCTGGCTTTCTTGTTAAAGCCCCTTAAAAAAAGAAAAGGACTGACACAAGTCTAACACTTTCAGCACTTACCCTAAATAAGAAAGATTAGGAATACCAAATAATGGGCCTCATTACAACCCAGGCGTTAAGGGGTTAACGGCACCGTAAAAGGTGTTAGCGCCGTTAAACCCTTAACGCCTGATTACGAGGTCCCTTTGCGGGTTGCACTTTAACGCCTGCTTTTAGCAGGCGTTAAAAAACCAACCCGCAAAGGGACCTAGGAGCTAATTACGGCACCGTAATTTACGGTGCCGTAATTAGCGCCTTCCCCATTCCCATTGAGCCCTATGGGCCAAAAATGGGAATGGGGAAGGGGCCATGGTGAATGGGGATTTACCGCCCCGCCAACCTTGGAATGGGGCGGTAATTCCGCCATTCACCATGGCGGACCCCGGCATGGACCATGGTGCTAATAGCACCATGGTTTAGCGCTGGGGTCATAATGAGGCCCAATGTGTCTTTCTGGAATTCTATACAATAATTGCTAGACTCATTAAAGGTTTATTTTAGGCACACTTCAGGGAGTGAGTCACTGATTTAGTCTGTTCTTAAATGCCTCAACTCAGCCTTTCATCCTTCTGAGGTCGATAAATGAGTACCAACACAGGTTGGGTGATATTGGGTGTATATTTTTTCTATATAAAGCGCTTAAGCATAAGTGCTATATAATAACACATCATTATCATTTGGTCATGGATGTCTGCTTGCATTCTCAGTAATTTGGTAATATGGGCCTATACACACTGATCTTAACGATACATATGGCTATCCATTCTTGTATGAAATGTACATCACATTATAGTGATATCGGAACCATATTTTTTGTAGTGTACAATGCTATGTTATAGCACTTCCTATTTTGTCAATGGGTGAAAGGTCGCGTTCCATCGCATCCCGCGGTATCACTTCGGGGTGGGGTTAAATGATATCACTTCCTGTGATGTCACCAGGGGTCAAGGGTCATGTGATGTCACTTCCGCTACCCCTGGCATTTTGGTGAAATGACATCCCTGAATGTAACACCTTCAGCTCCTATTTTACCTCCTGAAAAACAAGATGTAAAGGTTGAAGAAAAGGGATTTTATCCTGTAAAGAAATTAAAGGCAGCTGGGGGTATGTTAATCCAATGCATGAGCCCCCTGGTTATAACAGTGAAGACACCTCAGAAGAGAGCGGGAATCGATAACGCAAACATATATCAACACCTTATGAAGATAAACAGCGTGATGAGAGAAAATAAAGACAAGAAAAACAGACAGAGATAGAGGAAAAGGCAGAAAGACAGAAGGGAACAAAGGATGTAGCTAAGGGCATGACAATAGTACATAATGAATGGATGGGAGGACGAATACTGCTCAAACTAGATGATAAGGGCATTGATGGCGTGTGGGAAAGAGGAAAGGGAAGAGTGAGAGAAAAGAGAGAAAGAGAAAGAATTATATCATATGATAAGCCATTTTTAAAGTGCTTGTACACAAGTGTTTCTAGGCATGACAAGACAAGGAAGATAGGACAGAAGGGGACAAAACAATGATCTTACTAGGCCTTGTGTCATTCAGATCATGCATGTGCAGGGAGAAGGAGGGAGAAAAGTGCCTGGGAGGAGGGGAAAGTGCAAAGGAACTAGTAAGTGCAGCTGGGAGGTGGCTCATACGTGCAGAGAGTCAGGGGATTGTAGGGTTGCAGATACAGTCCCTTAAGTGGTTAGGAGGCCCGGAGGCAGTGCAAGGGGAACCAGTCGTGTAGGGGCCTGGTCCTGTAAATTCAGTGGGTGGCCAGGTAACCAGTTTGCACAGCAAACAGGGACATCAGCAAGGGAGAGGGAGAGAGAAAGCAGAAGTGAAAAGGAAGGTCTTGATTTGCTTCCGGAACCTTAGGTGGTTCTGCTCAGGTTTGTGAGAGGCAGAGAGGCTGTTTCAGAGGGAGCCCTGAGAGATCTAGCCCCCACTCTCTGCCTGGAGAAGCATCTGACCATCAGAAAGTTGGAGGTGGATGAGCTGAGGGCTCGAGAAGGAGGAAGGTAGGTAGAGAAGGGTGGATGTAGTGTGGTCCTGGGCCCCAGAAAGCCTTGTGGGCGATACAGTGGGTCTTGAATTTGATCCTCAAATCCACAAGAAGCCAGAGGGGAGATTTCAGGGCTGGAGAGATACAATCCCTGGGCTTGAGGCCAATGAAAAGTCTCACAGTCCTGTTCTGGATAAGTTGTAGAGGGCAAAGAGTAGAGGCAGGCAGATTTAGAAAGAGGCTGTTGCAGTGGTCCAGCCTAGAGAGGACCAGGTCTTTGGAGACAGTGAGCTTCTGGGGGAAAGTGAGAAAAGGAAGAATACCTCTGAGGAGGTGCAGCTGATAGTGTCACTTCTTAGAGACGTCAGAGATTTGAGGGTCGAGTCTAAGATGACCCCAAGGTTCTTAGCTTCACTGAAAAGAGCAGTTAGAGGGCCCAGTGTGGGCAGTCAGAGTGAGAGAGGGAAGGCAGGAGTCCCAATGAGGAGGATCTCAGTCTTACTGGCATTAAAGCAGAGATCGTTGGAGGCATGCCATTCCTGAATAGCAGACAGACAGTCTGGTATGAGAGAAGGAGCAGTAGAGGCTGAGAGGAGCCTGAAGGAGGGCTGGGTGGTATCCGCATAACCCTGAAAGTTAGAGCAGAAGTTAGAGATGCGATGGGCCAGAGGTGCCAGGTAGTGATTAAATAGCCAGGGAGAGTGTAGACCCCTGGGAAAACCACAAGTAGAGAGAGAGATAGAAGAGAGGAAAGACCCAAGTTGGACCTGAAGAAGAGAGGCAGGAACGAAAAAGGTGTGAGATGAGAAAAGAAAAGGAGAGATTGGAAGAGGAGTAACAAAAAGAGGTAGAGCCTAAAGATGAAAAGTACATAGGTTGCAACGAAGGCGAGAGGAAGGGGAGTTACGGGCATGAAGGAGAAGAGAGGAGGAAATGAAAAGGAGCAGGGGATTAAAAGATTATGAAACAGAATATGTATGCCATAGAAGCATAGTGCCTATAGAAGCACAGGAACGATTGGAAGAAGAAAGAGGGTCACAACAGCCCTGAAGGGAGCTACAAAGAATCCTGCGATCAGCATGGGCTGGTGGGCAGGATACAGAAGATAGAGCAGAGGCTTGGGAAATTATATAGGCAAATGAGGGAAAGATATGAGACTCAAATAAATACTCTAAGTTCCCAATCAAAGGGAACTGAAGGTAAATCGTGGGATGTCATAACAGACGATCATAGAACGATGTCTTTAAGCAGACTAGATCTTGACAACGTAGAAGAAGGTAACAGCCACGTGAGCTGGGGCATAATGATGTCAGATGAAGAAAGAGAGGAGAATGAGAGGGCCCCGAGAGAGGGCACATGCAGATTTTTAAGGGAATTGAGCGTAGATAAAGAAAAAACACCAGAACCAACAACATAAATTGAACATCCGCAAGCACGATCACGTAGTACAGGGATATATCCCCACCTTATATAAACAGGTTATGGGCATTGCCAGGATGGAAACAAACAGGCAAGAACAACACTGCTTGGAAAACATCGAGTGTAGGCGGGTATGATTATGAATCAGGATTATTAGAGAAGGGGGGGTCGACCACAATACATACTGTGGCCCCAAATGGATAAGGAGAATTTTAAAGTGCGCACTACCAAGTTTAACTTTGGGTGCAGGAAAATGGATTTCTGAACTAGAGAAATGAACGTCAGGAGCAACTTTAGCTATAAGCGACATTAAAGGTCGATTATCAGCCATCCTAGGGGAGAGAGCTGATGACGTTTGGAAAAGAGCAAGAGACCCGAAAGTCACTGCACAAATCACTCTGCACGATGGATCGCCATTTAATTATTGTAGAGCATATGTATGGCGATCACTTAGAGTACAATATCCCAATACATCGGCAATTGGGGCAATAAAACTAGGAAACTGGGGGAAACTGAAGACAACACTGCCTTTATTCAGGAAATTCAGGACAGATGGCATTTGGAAACGCATGAATCATGGGACAAGACGGTAGCATTATTTTACCATATTTTATGTCAAGGGCTGTCAGAGCCGGTGCAACGTCAGTTAAAGAAACAGGTAGGAATGGAAGCAAAGCCATGGCCAGAGATACAATTGGCAATTGTGCATTACTGTAGAACTTTAGGGGAGAAAGACTAAAAGAAAGCAGAGGGTAGAAAACAGGAAGAATCGAAGTCGGTGCAGAAACAATTATCAAAATACGCCATAGAATGAGCGGTATTGATAAACAATGAGGGAGCGATGGCACAAATAGTGCAGTTACCACAGCAGAATAATGTGCCATATGCCATGGATCAGAAAAGGTATAATTTCATGCCGAGAGGCAGAGGGAATGGGCCTTGAGGAGGAGGATGAGGTGGATTTCAAAACCCTCAAGGAAGGGGAGGATTTCATGGCAGACAGCCACTGCAATGTTGGAATTACGGTAAATTAGGGCATTTAGCCAGAGTATGCAGAAGTAGGGGAGGCATGCATTAACAGAATTGGCAATCTCCAAGATGGGGGATGGGATACGCTCCACAGTATAATACAGTCACAAGGATATTATGCCCAAGTTCACACGCAAACTCACACATATGGACCGCAAGCACAGCAAATACAACAAGCCCCAATGCAGCTGCAGTTGCCACAAGGGCAACAACAGCAAGTACATATGCAGACACAACAGGCACTGATACAACTACAATATATTCCAATGCAACAGGCAGGTGCATCACAATGGCACATGGATACGGGAGCCACGCAAGTAGCCACACTCAAAATAGGGAATATGACTATGGTGGGGGGAAATCCTTTGACAGGTAAGGGATAGATTTATATCCATAATAGGACAGCCCTTAAAAGGACCTGATGTGTTCAGTGCTATTGTCACGGTTCGCCCGTGGAAGTTATGGCAAAAATGAAGGCTTCACTGAGCCACTGCGGGATCAGCATTAACGTTCTAGCCTCTTTGAGGCTTTGGTATATAGGGAGGTCATGCCCCCTTCCCAACACGCTGCAACTCGCTCATTCAGTTTTCTTCGTACTGTCTTGTCTGCATTTGCATTGCCGTCGTTTCATCGGTGTCTCCAGTGTTTTCCTCCCGGCAGGTTTCCGATGCTGCTCGACTCCTTTTCTCCCTTGTTTCCTCGTTTCCCTCCTGCTACCTTTCCCGAACACGCTCTAGGGCTTTTACTCAATTTGCGGTTCCTGTTCCGCTTGTCTCTGTGTGTCTCTTCCTCTCTAGCTCCTTTTCCCTGAGGTTCACTCCTGTCAGCTCCCTTATTGCCTGGTAACTTGTTTATCTACTTTTTCTACTCTTCTTATCTATTTACTTTCTCGCCCTTAGTACTGCCTTCTCCGTTCTATTCTATTCTCTAGCTACTCTACTACTCGCCTTCTGTCTGCTTCCTCTCCCTCACTATCCAGACCCTTTTCCTCAATGACTTGTCTTCGGTTTCGTGCTTCCCATTCACCTATGTCCTGCCTTTTTCTACTTACCTTGATCACTTACCTGTACCCTCTGTCTGTTCTTCCATTGATCCTCTTCTTTGGATTTCCGTTCTACTGAGTCCTTGTTTGTGTACTAGAGTTTATTCTTATCTGACTCTCTTACCTTTCCGGGTATCGCTCCCTCTGGCACCGCTGGATACTACTCCTCCAAGTCCTGTGTGGGTCTATGACCTATCCAGTTTTCTTCAGAACAAGGCTCCTACCCATAATACTGCACACCTCTTCGAATACAATCTGCACCACTAAAGGCTACTATCTGCTGATCCCGCATATCATAACACAGGTTTTTTTGTGCCTTCATCGGCTTTTTCCCTGGACATTGAGGCAGGCTCCCTTGGGTCCATCTGACTGTAGTTGCAACCCCAGTCAAGGTGGCCTCAGGCGGAGCTCGTCCTTATCTCTACGAATGGAAGAAGGGAAAGAAGATCACAGAAACAGAAGGAGACCAGAAGTCCCGTAAGAAGGAGAGAAGAAGAGAGAAGGAATCCTTCCAGGACCTTACTCCTGAGGACCCAGCTGAGGAGGGACAGGGGGAGGTAGCTCCAGACTTTGACAGCTATCTGTAACACTGGACCCCAGAGAGGAACCAAAGGGTTAAAGTGACAATAGGAGACCAGGCGTTTTTATTTCCTGTGAACACTGGAGCAACTTGTTCCTTTGCGAGAGAAAATATCCAATGTCAGGCATTGTCATGAATGCCCAGGGATTTTCTGGGTCAATTAATTTAATTCAATTTACAGACGAATTACCAATTTCTATAGGTGAACATGACATGTGTATGCCATTTTTATATAGGAAAATACTCGGGGCTCAGGAGAACCCAACTCCACTTATAATCAAGCGCCACAAAATAAATTACGAGTACACACTCAGAAGTGTTAGGAAGTTGGAAAATATATTCAGAGAAATGCCCTATGTGAGACACGTGTTTCGGCGACTCAATCGCCTTTTTCAATCAGGGCTATAATAATTTGTCACAAACATGATTAGTCACAAAAGTAAACAGATTGCAATTAGCAATATTGTAAACAAAATAAGGGGATTCAGTGACATATTCAAAGAAAATGAGATTGTCAAAAATACAGACGAAATAATATACAATTAACAAAAAGTATGGGAAAAAATATTGCAAGAGGTAAAGCACATAGAAACAGGGGAGGAGAAAGGGGAGGAATAATAAGGGCAAAAGAGATGACATCAAAAAAGAAAGACAATATGTTAGTTGTTGTATGTATACAAATTAAGCTTGATGGTGAATAACTGTTTGGAGCAAAGGAAATTATCCTTTAAGTATGGGTAAGTTCTTACCTAATAGGTGAAAGATATAGGTCAATTCTGGAGTTTGTTGGTGGTGTTCATGGGATGAATCCCGCCTGTTGAAAATTGCACAGATTAGTGTTAGGTATTCCCATAGGTATTGTGTGATGCTAAGAAGTTGAGGCGACACGTACGCGTCATAGATGAGTTACATGCTGTGCGTTTAGAAGTCGGGCCGGTTACACGAGGTATCGTAGGGAAATGGACAGTGGCCTTAATTACATAGTTAGTACTATTTTAGTGAATTATGGCATTAAGGTGTATCCATGATATGATACTTGAACGATTTTCTGGTCACAAAGTAAGTCAGATTTTAGATTTATCAATTATAAACATTCTAAGCAAGATTAAGGATTTGTTTACATCTATTCTTGTGGGGCAATGTTAATTACCGAGCGGCATGCAGAAGGGATAATAAATGATTTCTGTCTGCGAGCGCAGTTATAACTCATTCTCCCTTGCATCGCTTGCGCGGCGCTGTGTGGATACAGCGAGCACGGTTAGAACGAGCGTGCTGGTAGTATGAGGGGCTAAGGGATTACCTCGCAAGAGGTGGTCTCCGCATCAAGAGTCGGCGTCTGGATGCGAACGCAGACGCCGCGCTTCGGTTTAGTATTGTAACAACCGTATCCATGAAGACCACAGTCCTACTTCCCTGTTGGGGAACTGTCGTAAAGCAGGGCGCCATATTTGAAGACCTAAGAAAGCATGATTCAGCTTCTAAAGTGGAGATTCAGCAGTATAAGTAGCCTAATTGAAAAATTATATTTGAAGGTAAAATACCTAGTATCAAGAAATTTGGGGGGGTTGTGCATGAGCAAAAGTCATATTCAAGAAGTTATTAATTCAAAGGTATACTAAGCATAATGTGTAGAGAGTGCCTCAGGCCGGCATTACCTTCATTTTGGCAAGCAGTCTTCACGCGGTTGCACCAACGTGATTGATTAAATAGCACAATGTTAAGGTTAAATGTTATTAATAGTGAGCTAGCTTAAAGTGAGTATTTGAAACCTGTGGATAAAGGCCAGCCTACATTTGAGTATTAACATACATAGTTAAGGTTAAATGTTATTAATAGTGATCTAGCTTAAAGTGAGTATATGAAACCTATGGATAATGGCCAGCCTACATTTGAGTGTTAACATACATAGTAAAAGAACTGGCAAATGCTATTGCGCATATTATTAATGGGGAGTCCCCTTAATTTGAAGACATGTTTCCAAATCACATATTAAATATATATCATGTTCTATAGGTATGCACCATATTAGCGCTAACAAATGTTATTTGAAACTAATTCCAAACTTAAATAAGCATTGAAGGAAAAAAGCCTCATTAGTTCAAAGGAATACTCCCATCTCATTGTCTGAATTCAGGCCCACTCGCGTGGCTCTGAAATGGCATATGGTACGGGCTTCTTGTCTTCTTAGTGTGAGTTCTTGGTTGCCACCTCTTCTTCCTGGGCTGATTTTTTAAAAACCAATGAATTGAATATTGCTTTTGTCGTCCATTTGATGGTGTAGTTGCCAGTGTACTGCAATTGGTAATGTGAAGTCCTGACTACCTATTGATGAGAAGTGTTCTCTTATCCTTATCCTCAGTTCACGGAAAGTGCTGCCCACATATATCTTGGGACAAATGCAAATAATTGCATACACCACAAATTTCGATTTGCAGTTAATGGTGTCTTTAATCATGGTTGAAGTGTCAAAACTGTCTGTAAATTTCATGGTCGGGTCATGCGCATGTTTACACATTGTGCAGATCCCACACTTTCTGAATCCCATGGTCGTTGTTTGTAGCCAATTGTGTCTTTGAGGTTTATCTGCTTCTGGCAGCATAGAGGGACTAATAGTTGGCTTAAGTATTCTAGCCCTCCGATAAGTAATTGTCGGGCAATCATCAATGTATTTATGGATATGTTCATCCAATCTTAAGAGGTGCCAGTTTTTGCGTAATATTGTCCGCAGTTTACCATTTTTCGCACAGAAGGTGGTGATGAATTTCACTGTTTCAGGTCTTTTCTATGAACGCAAGTTTGTAGATGTGAGAGTAGAGTCTCTGGTTGTCTTATGTGCTTTGTCAGATGCTGCTTTGATGAATCTTGTTCTATATCCTCGTGCTTTAAATCTGGTGTGCAAAATTTGACATTCTTGTTCAAAGATTTTTGAATCGGTACAGTTACGACGAGCACGAATGAACTCGCCTTTTGGAATGTTATTTTTCACCGGATCAAAGTGGCAACTTGTTGCGAAAAGAGTTGAGTTGACCTCTATCTGTTTCCGAAAAGTTTTTGTCAACAATTTATTATTTTGGACATAGATAGTAAAATCTAAGAAATTAATGTTTGTTTTACTTTGCGTGCCAGTAAAGACAATTCCGAGAGAATTGCAGTTCGCTCTCTTCATGAATTCATTCAGTTCATCAGATGTTCCTTTCCATATTAATAACACATCATCTATATAGTGTGTCCACATCACAACACTCTTATTGTATGCTATATCCGTATAGATATGTGTATCTTCATACATTCCCATGAACAGGTTAGCGATGGCTGGAGCATATTTAACCCCCATCGCTACGCCTATTTTTTTTTGATAATACTGGCCGTAAAAAAGGAAGATGTTGTTAGTCAGAGTTAGGGATAACATTTCTTTAAGCATTTCCATGAAATGGAAATGGGAGGCAGATTCTTCTCTGAAGGTATATTGTAGTGTTTGGATTGCTGCCTCATGTTCAATCTAAGTGTACAATGCCTTAACGTCCCAAGTTGCTAGTAGAGAGTCAGATTGCCATACACTTTCACTAATTCTCTTGATTGTGTCTGTTGAGTCTTTTAAGTATGCCTGAAGTTTCGGTACCCTAGGTCTGAGTGCATGGTCTAGATATTCAGCAATTCTTTCGGTAATCCAGCCAATGCCGTGGACCATTGGTCTACCTTCCGGTATGGATTGATCGGTTTTATGAATCTTAGGCAAGAAATAGATTATGGGGGTGGTCGGTTGTTTTATCCACATTGTGTTTATACCTTCCAAGATAAATATAACCAGTTCAACAAACCACTTTCAAAAAGCAGTACTCCCAACACCTCGTCTGGCAGCTCAGACATTGAGTCCGACCCAGAAAAAGACCAGGGAGAAAACACTACAGAACAAGCACCCAACAAACAAAAAGGGTTCCTCAACCATATTCGCAGATATAAGAAAGGACCTCGCAATGAAAATTTTACCAAACAAGTCCGTATTACCGGCCCAACCCAACAAGAAAATATTTACACCAGGTGAAGAGGAAGGCGGGGGAAATCCAGCCAACTCAGGCAAAACCAACGAAGACAGAAGACAAACACGATCGAATGGCAGAGAAGCAGCACGCCGCAACAAGTAACTGACCTGGTGCTTAATCTCTCAAGTTTACATTTGAGTAAAGAAGAAATCTCACTTTTAAACAAAGGTTTGTCCTTTGCCCCCACACATGAGTATGATAAAACAGAGGTACATATAGACCTCTTTAAATTTTTACACAAATTAAAATGAAAAAAATATTTCAAAACTTTAGTGTCAGAACCTGTTACGCTCACCTGGTTTCCACAGGTACGCCACCCAGCCGGGTTAGTCGCTGGTATGCTTCTCAGCTTTGCCCTGATGTGGTCTGCGGGGAAGGTTCTGCCTGAAAATACAGGAGGACTGTGTTCAAGACTGACCGACTGGGGTAAGTATCCTCCCTCCACCCCTGTATGATTTCAGTCCCTCTGGCGCCCTCTCCTCACCTTGTGGTAGAATTAGACGTGCTCTCCGTCCTGCCTTCTTTGCAGGGGCGCGTTGTCTTTCATGCGCGAGTGCACGCCAGTTACTTCACTGACGCCGGCCCGTTTGATATTCTTCAGGTAGGTCTTATTGCTGTTCTTTAGTTTTGCTGCTATCCTGCATGCCTTTCTTTGTTTAAAATGTCTCTTTTTCTACCTTAGGTATGCAAAGCTTCAGCCCGGCGAACTGGCTTGGTTGATCCAGGCTGGTAAATGATGGCGCATTAAGAACGCTATGATGCGGTAAGTAAGCGCTATGCGCAGCGCTGCAAAGTCTTGCCTTTGCTAACCTGTGTTTTCCTTCCTTGTAGGTCGCGGAATTCTTCAGCGCGAGTGGAATGTCCGGAGTGGTGCCAGCCGAGAGGCGACCAGCCAGGTAAGCCTTTTGAGCAGTTCGTAATTTGTAAATGTCTCTACTGCTTTCTTTAATGTTGCCTCTATCTTCCTCTTTCAGGTCGTTCTGTCCGGAAGGCGTGCAGATTGGAGGAAGCTGTTCTCAGTAGCTGCGAGTGTTTAAAGATGACGACTGCAGGTAAGATGCTGCTGCTAATGATGTTCCTTTTGTCTCCTTGCAGGTTCTGCTTCTCCGAGGTTCGAGGGAATAGCTGGACACGGTGAGCGTCACGTTGCAAGCTGCAAAGTAACGCGAAGCATGTTGTCTTGTTCGGGTGTGGTTTAAATAGCCCCAACAAAATAGTCCAGGTAAAGTAGTCCCTAAGCTACCACACCCAAAACACTAGACTGCATAGCTTGGTTCATAGGAACCAAGCTATGTGGATGCCTCCATGTTGGCTGACAATACAATAAAGTAGTTCCCAAGCACATTGTTTTTCATGGTATATGAGCCTGGCGCCATAGGCGCCAGGACTGGCCCCATGAGGGCTTTTGAAGAGGATGCCAGGCTCTAGAGGCCTGAATCCTGACTCCACCTGGCCAATGGGTTTGCCAGAGGGGGTTTTGGGCGAGGGTCGTGACAGCACCAAGACATCAGGAACCACAACCAACCCGGAGCGATATTACTATTGAAAATTTGGAAAATATTTTTGCAATCAAGTCTTTTCAAGAGCCATCTTCCTATTCGATACACCAAACACCTTAGAGCTTAATATAACACCTATTAGCCTTATCAAGGAAGAGATTAAACCCCAATCCAAGTTCACTCCCCAATTGAGCCCTGAAAATATGATTGATGCTTTCTACAAAGCTGTGACAGACAATCTTGACAGGGTAAAACAGACCAGCAGGAAGAGACAAAACAATCTGAAACAGAACGTAGTCTGGAAAAATGACTTAAGCCCTTTGGAACAACAGGCACTCAAGAATTTCAAAAACAACAAAAAGATTGTAATTAAAGAAGCCGGCAAAGGCGAAAATGTGGTAATCATGAACAGATCTGATTACCTGCTAATGGCCAATAATCATCTTTGCACCCCAGGTTGCTATGAACCACTACCAACCAATCCTCGACAAGAAATACAAACTGAAGTAGAAGAGCAAATTCAATCCTGGTACAGGAAAGGACTACTAACTGATCAAGAAAAAGCGTGGATGTGGATAAAACAACCGACCACCCCCATAATCTATTTCTTGCCTAAGATTCATAAAACCTATCAATCCATACCGGAAGGTAGACCAATGGTTACCGAAAGAATTGCTGAATATCTAGACCATGCACTCAGACCTAGGTTACCGAAACTTAAGGCATACTGAAAAGACTCAACAGACACAATCAAGAGAATTAGTGAAAGTGTATGGCAATCTGACTATCTACTAGCAACTTGGGACGTTAAGGCATTGTACACTTAGATTGAACATGAGGCAGCAATCCAAACACTACAATATACCTTCAGAGAAGAATCTGCCTCCCATTTCCATTTCATGGAAATGCTTAAAGAAATGTTATCCCTAACTCTGACTAACAACATCTTCCTTTTTTACGGCCAGTATTATCGACAAAAAATAGGCGTAGCGATGGTGGTTAAATATGCTCCAGCCATCGCTAACCTGTTCATGGGAATGTATG
This sequence comes from Ambystoma mexicanum, assembly GCF_040938575.1. Taxonomy (NCBI): domain Eukaryota; kingdom Metazoa; phylum Chordata; class Amphibia; order Caudata; family Ambystomatidae; genus Ambystoma; species Ambystoma mexicanum. The sequence continues at coordinate 1,144,091,130 of NC_090923.1, read as the reverse complement.
AAGATACACATATCTATACAGATATAGCATACAATAAGAGTGTTGTGATTTGGACACATTATATAGATGATGTGTTATTAATATGGAAAGCAACATCTGATGAACTGAACGAATTCATGAAGGGAGCGAACTGCAATTCTCTCGGAAATTGTCTTTACTGGTACGCACAGTAAAACACACATTCATTTCTTAGATCTTACTATCTATGTCCAAGATAATAAATTGTTGACAAAAACTTTTCAGAAACAGACTGAGGTCGACTCAACTCTTTTCGCAACAAGTTGCCACTTTGATCCGGTGAAAAATAACATTCCAAAAGGCGAGTTCATTCGTGCTCATCGTAACTGTACCGATTCAAAAATCTTTGAACAAGAATTTCAAATTTTGCACACCAGATTTAAAGCATGAGGATATAGAACAAGATTCATCAAAGCAGCATCTGACAAAGCACATAACACAACCAGAGACTCTACTCTCACATCTACAAACTTGCGTTCAGAGAAAAGATCTGAAACAGTGAAATTCATCACCACCTTCTGTGCGGATAATGGTACACTGCGGACAATATTACGCAAAAACCTGCACCTCTTAAAATTGGATGAGCAGATCCATAAATACATTGATGATCGCCCGACAATTACTTATCGGAGGGCTAGAACACTTAATTCAACTATTAGTCCCTCTATGCTGCCAGAAGCAGAGGAACCTCAAAGACACACTTGGCTACAAACAACGACCATGGGATTCAGAAAGTGTGGGATCTGCACAATGTGTAAACATGTGCATGACCCGACCACGAAATTTACAGACAGTTTTGGCACTTCAACCATGATTAAAGACAACATTAACTGCAAATCGAAATTTGTGGTGTATGCAATTATTTGCATTTGTCACAAGATATATGTGGGCAGCACGATCCGTGAACTGAGTATAAGGATAAGAGAACACCTCTCATCAATAGGTAGTCAGGACTCCAAATTACCACTTGCAGTACACTGGCAACTACACCACCAAATGGACGACAAAAGCAATATTCAATGAATTGGTCTTAAAAAAATCAGCCCAGGAAGAAGAGGGGGCAACCAAGAACTCACACTAAGAAGACAAGAAGCCCGTACCATATGCCATTTCAGAGCCACGCGAGTGCGCCTGAATTCAGACAATGAGAGGGAAGTATTCCTTTGAACTAATGAGACTTTTTTCCTTGAATGCTTATTTAATTTTGGGATTAGTTTCAAATAACATTTGTTAGTGCTAATATGGTGCATACCTATAGAACATGATATATATTTAATATGTGAGTTGGAAACATGTCTTCAAATTAAGGGGACTCCCCATTAATAATATTCGCAATAGCATTTGCCAGTTCTTTTACTATGTATGTTAACACTCAAATGTAGGCTGGCCATTATCCATAGGTTTCATATACTCACTTTAAGCTAGATCACTATTAATAACATTTACCCTTAACTATGTATGTTAATACTCAAATGTAGGCTGGCCATTATCCATAGGTTTCAAATACTCACTTTAAGCTAGATCACTATTAATAACATTTAACCTTAACATTATGCTATTTAATCAATCAAGTTGGTGCAACCGTGTGAACACTGCTTGCCAAAATGAAGGTAATGCCGGCCCGAGGCACTCTCTACATTTTATGCTTAGTGTCCCTTTGAATTAATAACTTCTTAAATATGACTTTTGCTCATGCACAACCCCCTCCCACCCATTTCTTGATACTAGGTACTTTACCTTCAAATATAATTTTTCAATTAGGCTACTTATACTGCTGAATCTCCACTTTAGAAGCTGAATCATGCTTCCTTAGGACTTCAAATATGGCGCCCTGCTTTACAACAGTTACCCAACAGGGAAGTAGGACTGTGGTCGTCATGGATACGGTTGTTACAATACTAACCCGAAGCGTGGCGTCTGCGTTCGCATCCAGACGCTGATGCTTGTGACGGAGACCACCTCTTGCGAGGTAAGCCCTTAGCCCCTCACACTAACAGCACGCTCGTTCTACCCGTGCTCGCTGTATCCACACAGCGCCGCGCAAGCGATGCAAGGGAGAGTGAGTTATAACTTTGCTCGCAGACAGAAATCATTTTTTATCCCTTCTGCTTCCCGCTCGGTAATTAACATTGCTCCACAAGAATAGATGTAAACAAATCCTTAATCTTGCTTAGAATGTTTATAATTGATCAAATCTAAAATCTGATTTACTTTGTGACCAGAAAATCGTTCAAGTATCATATCATGGCTACACCTTATTGCCATAATTCACTAAAATAGTACTAACTATGTAATTAAGGCCACTGTCCATTTGCCTACGATACCTCGTGTAACCGGCCTGACTTCTAAACGCATAGCATGTAACTCATCTATGCCACGTACGTGTCGCCTCAACTTCTTTGCATCACACAATACCTATGGGAATACCTTACACTAATCCGTGCAATTTTCAACAGGCGGGATTTATCCCATGAACACCACCAACAAACTCCAGAATTGACCTATATCTTTACCCTATTAGGTAAGAACTTACCCATACCTAAAGGACAATTTCCTTTGCTCCAAACAGTTATTCACCATCAAGCTTAAGGTGTATACATACAACAACTAACATATTGTCTTTCTTTTTTGATGCCATCTCTTTTGCCCTTATTATTCCTCCCCTTTCCCTTCCCCTGTTTCTATGTGCTTTACCGCTTGCAATATTTTTCCCGTACTATTTGTTAATTGTATATTATTTCGTCTGTATTTCTGACAATCTCATTTTCTTCGAATATGTCACTGAATCTCCTTATTTTGTTTACAGTATTGCTAATTGCAATCTACTTACTTTTGTGACTAATCATGTTTGTGACAAATTATTATAGCCCTGATTGAAAAAGGCGATTGAGTCGCCGAAACACATGTCTCACATAGGAAGTTGGCAAATATATTCAGAAAAATGCCCTAACACTTCTGAGTGTGTACTCGTAATTTATTTTGTGGCGCTTGATTATAAGTGGAGTTGGGTTCTCCTGAGCCCCGAGTATTTTCCTGTATTCACCAGAGTAGAGGGTTCTACTTTGTTACTCTACTGATCAGCTGCCACTCTCTCTACAGCGCAGGACATGGATGGTTGATATTCAAGAAAACCCCCAATCTAATGTATCGCCATTTTTATATACTCAAGACAAATTCCTGTAAACATACTAGGGCGTGATTAGATGACGAAACTTAACATAACGATATCTTTTACTGACAAAGGTTAGTGTGTTCTACTAGAGGATTAAATTATGTAAATGTGAAGGCGCTCATACTAGCATTCACAGGAAAGAAAGCTCTACACAGAGTACCTCTAGATGAGGAAGTGTTTTTGTATGGAGTAACTCTCTTATTATCATGGTTGCCTAAATTGATCAGCAAGCTATTGAGGATATATGATAGGTTTTTTGTGCAGGCCAGCGAAGGAAGGGCAAATTATCCCTTTGGAACTAGAAGCAGCAATAGTAAGAGAGGAACGGGTGATGCTTCATTTGATAGATGATGAGGGATGAGGATGGAACGGTGATAGCCCTCAATGAAGGATAAGGATTGACAGATTTGATGGACGAGGAGCTATTGAACGGGGATAGCACAGGGGAAATGTGCTGGTCTTAGAAGCAAGACCACGCAGAGCAACAGAGGATCAAATCCCGGATCTGCGCTTAGAAACCGAACTAAGGTATGGTATTAGGCATGTTATAAAAAAACAATTTCATAAATCTTACTTATTGGATTAAAGTAGAGAATGTAGAAATACCGGAGGGTGGCATTGGTAAAAAAGAAACCGCCAATTTTTCAGGAAGACTGCAAGTCCATATGAGGTGGGTTTACTGAAAGGAGTGGGAGCAGTAAAGAAAAAACTCAAACCAGGGGCAATTCTGTCACATGCAAAAAGTATCCCATGTCTAGAGAAGCGGAAGAAGGTATATATTCGAAACCATATCCCCTTTAATGAAACAAGGCATTTTGGTAGCATCTAATTCCCCGTATAACACGGCTGTGTACCCTGTCAAAAAAATAAACAGGGGGCATGGAGATTCACCCAGGACTTGTGACCCCTAAACAATATAGTTTAAGCAGAATTTCCTTTGGTTACAAATCCTGTGGCAATATTGTGTAATATCCCATCGAAAGCAAAGTATTTTACAGTTGTAGATTTAAAAAAATGCATTTTTCTCAATTCCCCTTCATGAAGCCTCACAAGACTTGACTTCCTTTTCGTATAGAATGAATGGTCTGAATGCATATCTGCGCCTGGGAGCGTCGCCGAAGCTGACTCCACCACCTTGCGCCCTCCAGACGACACCGAGAGCGACCCAGGCCCGACGCTCCACATCCACAAGAACTGGTGAATCCCCGGACGGCCACAGCTTACTCTCCTCCCACGCGGCCTTCACCGACAAGACGGGGCGCGGGCACTGCCGAAACCTGATGCCTGCCTCTTCGGATGCGCGAAGCCCCACTTCGATGCCCAGATATTGCAGCCTCTCCCCCCCCTTCGCCTTCATCTTGGCCCTGGGCCCCGCGGCAACAGCACGAAGAACCCCACCGCGCCTCTTACTGGCGGCCTACCACCGGCGCCCCTGGCGCGAGAGAACTGTGCGCTCACAAGATGGCTGGCAAAAGTAGCAGGCCCAAGCAACGGCAGACCACTCTGGACACATACGCAGCCAATGAATCTCCAAACCCTGAGAGCACGATTTGTGTGCCCACAAGTCTTCAATCGGACCATACAGCATCGGCCGCACTTGAACCCAGCAACACCCAGCTCCTCGAAGCCATCAGACTTCTACAAACAACGATGGAGCACAAAATCAAAGCTGTTGCTGTTGACCTGGGCCTTCTGCGCCAAGATGTCCGCTCTCAGGCCGGCAGGACTGACGCGCTCGAAATACAGGTCAAGGAAAATATTGAATCCAAAACGCAACTCCTCCGAGACGTAGACGAGCTCCAACAAAGAGTCAAGAACTTGGAAGACAGGGCAGAGGAAGCGGAGGGGAGAGCCCGTCGCAACAACATTTGTCTCCTTGGGCTACCTGAGGGTATCAAGGGCTCCGACCCCACTAACTATATTGAGAACCTCCTGCTGCAAGAGGTGGAAGCCGGCAAACTCTCCCAAGGCTTCTCTATCAAAAGGGCCCACAGATCCCTTGCTAAAAGACCTCCGCCGGGCGATCCACCCAGGCCGGTGATCGCGAAAGTCCTTAATTACAGAGATCGAGAAGTGATCCTAGCCTTTTCTCGAGCAGGTGGTCAAATCAAACGAGACTCTACCACAATTGCAATCTACCCTGACTACACCTTCCAGGTTCAAATTAACAGAGCCCAGTTTATACACACAAAGGCCAGATTGAAGGCAGCTGGGTTGTGTTACATGCTCCTGTACCCTTCGAGACTCAAAGTGCTGCACAACAACAGGGCACACCTTTTCGAAACTCCGGCACAGGCCAGAGACTGGATGGATGGACAGCAAATTCCTGACATCGAAGAAAGAAAGCGGAACCTAGATAACGTTTCTCCCGTCACTTCGACAGCAATCAGGCAGCCTTCACCCACCCCCGGCGGGCGGAATGAGCCCCCTACTCAACTGAATGGATCCTGATATGGAGACACTCGAGCCAAGGTCCACTCCTCCCCCTGGAAATTTCTTTCCTTTTTTTTGGGTGTACATACCCACCCGTAGGGCACCTAGTGACCCGTGCACGGTCCTACGTAGCGGAAATGGGATTGTCATAATGAGGGTAACCTCGCTGGGCTAGTTCTATGTTTGGGTTGTTTACAGTTAAGGGGAGAGGGTGGGAAACAGGGAGTTATTACTATAGTTGGGAACCGCAAACGGGAATCACCAAGACCACGGAAGCACTTGTCATGCATTTCAGCATCAATAAGACTCAGAGTCCTGCTGGCCCCACTCGTCCGACTACGCAACAAATATGGCTGACACAGTTAAGATCGTCACATGGAACGTTAGAGGCCTGAACAGCTTTGTCAAACAACGACGCGTCCAGTTCTACTTGAAGAGATGCAAGGTCGGAATCGCCATGCTCCAAGAGACTCACCTGTCTGCCAAAAAGCTAGACGACTTGGCCAAAACCAGACGTGGCACCCTAGTGGCTTCCACATACTCCTCCTATGCCAGAGGGGTCCTGATCTGGATTGCCCCCACGGTCCCCTTCAGGCTCACCAGCACTAAATCAGACAACGAGGGGAGAATGGTTGTGGTTTGTGGTTCCATTGAGGGTAAAGAACTGTGCCTGGTCAGCACTTACGCACCCAACCACGACGCAACTACCTTCTTCCACTCCCTCTACACACGGCTCACCCTGTATATGGACAGAATTATGATATGGGGGGGCGATCATAACTGCACCCTCGACCCTTTGCTGGATAGATCCGACGACAAACACGACCGCCCATCCCCTCCGGCCAAAATACTTTCCAGATTAGTCCACCAGCTACAACTAAGTGATATTTGGAGGGACCAGCACCTGGGACAACATGAGTACTCCTTCTACTCCCCCCCACATGCCATGCATACCAGGTTAGATTATATCTTTCTCAGCCAGACACAACAGTCTATGTTTGTTGACGCGCATTACTTGCCGAGGGTGCTGTCCGATCATTCTCCCCTGCTGGTCACCTGGGAGGTGTTCCCGCCTAGACCCCCCATACCCACGTGGAGATTGAGAGCCAAAGCTCTACTTGATACATCATTCAGAGAGCACATTAGAGACGAGACCGAAGAATATTGGGAGAACAACCTACATAGTGTTAAATACATAGGCACCGCCTGGGAGGCATATAAGGTGGTCATGCGGGGTGAGATGATCGCAGCAGCTGGGGGCACCCAGAGATCCATCACAACCCTGTTGGAACAGGCCGAGGGAGACCTGCGCACCCTCGAGGGCAGGGCTGACTCATCTCCCGATCATCTAGTTAAAATTTCCGAATTTAGACAAACCTGCCTAAAGCACTGGGAAGCCCTTGGTAAACTAAGCTACGCCAAACACACGGAGAGAGTCCATGCCCTGGGAGACAAGCCCGGCAAACTCTTAGCCTGGCTCTACAAAAGGGAAACCCGCAGGCCGCCCATATGCCACATACTCGCACCAGATGGCACTACTGTGCATACCCAACCGGAAATCAACTCGGCTTTCTCCAGCTTCTACCATAATTTGTACTCTGAGACCCCCCACCCTGACACGGGGATCGAGGACACCCTTGACGTCATCGATTTGCCAAAACTAGACCTGCATATGACAGAGACTCTCGATGAGCCCATCACTCCCGATGAGGTCGAGGTGGTGATCAGAACGCTACCGGCTGGGAAGACCCCGGGCTCGGATGGCCTCCCAGGGGAGTTCTATAAAACCTACGAGGAAACACTTGCCCCTATATTGGCCCAGGTCTATAACGAGGCCTTCGAGCGTGGCACCCTCCCGGATTCCCTGAGCGAGGCCGTGATATTACCCTTACTCAAACCTGGGAAGGACGGAGCAGATTGTGCCTCATACAGGCCCCTCTCTATGCTAAATGTAGACTGCAAGATCCTCACGGCATTGCTCGCCTCCAGACTGCGCAGAGTGATCCCACTGTTGATCCATCAAGACCAGACCGGATACGTCCCCGGACGATCCATTACTGAGAACCTGCGTAGGCTGCATCACGTTATTTATAGTACCGAGGGAAGACCACAGAAACTTGTGGTGGCATCACTGGATGCCACCAAAGCTTTTGATTCCGTGAGGTGGGAATGGCTATATGCTACCATGGCAAAGATGGGAATTGGCCCCGTATTTCTGAAATGGACCCAGCTGGTTTACGCCAACCCCACGGCAAGAGTTCGAACTAATAGAACCTTTTCTGCGAAATGGTCCCTACACAGAGGCACCCGCCAGGGATGCCCCCTATCCCCCATGCTGTACATCATCGCAGCCGAGCCTGTAGCAGCCTACCTGAGACAGGAATATGGAGATGGAGGCATCACCATAGATGGGACAACTCATCTCGTCTCCATGTACGTGGACGACACCCTCTTATATTTGCAGGACCCCGAACACCTCCTACCCTACATTCCTGAAACCCTGGACAGCTTTCATAAGCATACCGGGATCCAGATTAACAAAAATAAATCTTGCCTCTACCCCCTAGCCGCACTACACAGTGATCATTATGGGTCCCTCCCTCCCCTAGATCTCGAATGGCAGGCGACATTGTTTAAATATCTGGGGATAACCATACATCGGACCCCCGGCACGGAACATATACTTAACACCGTAAGGGCCAAAGACTCTCTCTCGAAGTCCATGGAATTTTGGGGGCGGCTTCCGCTCTCGGTGGCCGGGAGGGCGGGCCTCCTTAAGATGGTCGCCCTGCCCCACCTGTTGCACTACTTCACTAACATTCCCTTCTACATCCCCCCGGCGTTCTTTAAAGACCTCAACAAGCTCTGTAGGGGCTTCCTTTGGCAGGGAGGCAGGCATAGGGTGGCATTGGAGACCCTCCAGAGACCATACGAGAGGGGTGGGCTGAAGATCCCCAATTTTGAACTTTATTTCCTAGCAAGCCAGCTGAGACACATTGTGCGGTGGATGGCCGACGAGAGCACAACAGACACCCGCCTCCTTCAACCGGCCCTCCCCAAGCTATTAGTCAGGGATCTGCTGTGGACCAAGAGGGGTGCTCTCGAACACTGCCCTTACCTCGTCAAGCTGGGACTCCGACTCTGGAAAAGGGCCTGCAAACTGGTCGGGTCTGAAGACCCATACTCCCCACAGATCCCCATTGCAGCACTCATGTCCAACCATTCCTGGGGGCAACTTGAGACCCGTACACAATGGGAGCCCCTTGGGGTGGCCACGCTTGGGGACCTGATCCAGGAGCAGACGATTTTAGCCTTCCCAGACCTTAGTGACGCCACTGGCCTCCCGGCCGGTCAATTCCTACTGCACAGAGCGGTCATACAGGCCCTAACCAGCAGGTGGCCTGTCGCTGGCGACCTGAATGACGAAAACGTATGTATTGAAACGATTCTTTTTTTTTTTTTTTCAACTTTGTTTTATTGGCATTTTCATAATATAACGAAAGGGCGCAGAACATTTTCACAGATTGTGCAAGTAACAGGCCCAAACCCCCCCCCTCCCCCACCCCAAACATCCCCACCCCCCCGAAAAAGGAACAAACCAAAAAACTTAGTCCTCATAGAGCCGTTCTGCTGGGGAACCACTATGTGAGCTCCGAGAGTCTGGAGCCCCAGGAAGAGCGAGAGCATTAACTATTAGAATTGGCTGAAGAACTACCATCCTCCCCCGGGCCGAGGGCCCTGTCCGCTCCTTGTCCCTCTTGAGGATCAGTGCACATCCCAACCCCATGTCTGCTGTGCCTCGTACCAGTTTGCGTGGAAAGAGCCCAAATTATTGTTCATCATTGCCGTCAGTTTATCCATCAGGTACATGTTTTTTACCTTTTTTAGCCAGTTCTCCTTCGATGGGGTCTCCGGGCTCTTCCATTTCTGGGCCAGTGCTACCCTTCCCGCCCTTAGCATTGTCTCCCACATCCTAGGGTATCGGGGAATGTCCGAGTCCTCCGGAGGGAGGCCCAGCAGCATTGTCAGGGGGTTCTGGGGGAGAAGCTCATCAGAAACTTCGGCGATCCAGCCCCTCACCTTCTCCCAGTATGCCTGGGCTTTCGGGCAGTGCCACCACATGTGCCCTCTCGTACCGACCTGGCCACATCCCCTTGGGCACGCGGGGGACACTCCCGTGTACATTTTAGCCAACTTCATTGGTTCTCTGTGCCACCCCTGTAAAATCTTGAAGTTGTGTTCCATGTCTGCCGTAAATAAGTTCCCATGGAAGGCTATTTTAAATATTCTCGCCCAGGCGTCCTCCGAGATCTCATCCCCCGCTAAGTCGTTCCAGAACGAGCGGAACCCCCTCCTCTCCCCTAGGTTAACCGTGTTCAGTAGCTTGTACATCCCTGACACCGCACCCTTCCTGGAGGATGCCGAGTCCAGGAGCTTCTCGAAGGGGGTCAGTTGTCTTTTCAGGTTCTGGCCCCAGGCCTGGTCACAAAGAATTCCTTTCAGGCGAATGTATTCAAATATGGAGAGGGACCCCTGGCCGAGGGCGTCCCTCAGTTCCTCATATGGCCGGAATTCTCCTTCTCTGAACATCTGCCCCGCCCACTCCATTCCCATGTCTGACCACAACTGGGCGTTGCGGAACCCCCTGCTTCCCAGATTGAGGGGGTGACCCCAAAGAGAGGACATCGGTGATGGCCATGATGTTAGGTGTGCCGTCTGGGGACCCTCCCTCCAGATCGTCCAGAGGACTCCCAGGGTTGGGTGGGATTGGAGTCTGTTTGGAATAAACTTGCTAGGGGCCCAAAGGAGGTCTCGAATCTTCAGTGGGTGGGCGTCCATGTCCTCCAGGTATGACCAGTAAGTGCCCATCCCCTCTCTCATATGTTCTAGGAGGACGCGTAGTTGGGCTGCCCGGAAATAGAGTTGAAAGTCTGGTAACCCAAACCCTCCCTCCTCCCTCGGTAAGGTCAGGACCCTATTAGCAGTTCTCGGGGTCTTACCCTGCCATATGAATTCCCGCACCGCATTCTGGAGGGCTCTGAAGGACCGGTCAGGAACTACAGATGGGAGGGCGGTGAAAAGATAAAGAAGTCGCGGGAGAATGTTCATTTTCACAGCCGTCATGCGGCCGTACCAAGACAGAATCATAGACCTCCACCTCCTCAAATCAGCCGTGATTCCTGCCACAACGGGATCATAGTTAGCAGGGGCTAGGTTGGTTAAGTCCCGAGTAAGGAGGACTCCCAGGTATCGAATGGATGCCTTTCCCACCGATATTCCTTCCAGGCGTGCGAGGGCGTCCAAGCCCGGGTCCCGGGTTCTCATAGGGAGCAGGACAGATTTGGACGCGTTGATCTTGAGACCAGAGAAACGCCCGTAGGTGGCCATCAAGGAGAGGAGCGGGGGGAGCGAGGATTTCGGGTCTACTAAGTAAGCCAGGATGTCGTCCGCAAACAGGGAGAGCTTAAATTCCACCTCCCCCCTCTTAATCCCCTTAATCTCCGTGTGGGCTCTGACTGCTATGGCTAGAGGTTCCATGGAGAGGATATAGATTAGGGGGGAGAGCGGGCATCCCTGTCTTGTCCCCCGCGACAGGGGGAAGGGCTCCGACAACCCACCATTGACTTGGACCCTGGCCCTCGGGGCCCTATATAAAGCCGCCACCCAATCCCTGATGTGTGGACCAAAGCCCATTTTTTGGAGGGTAAGTTCCATGAATCTCCACTCCACCCTGTCGAACGCCTTTTCCGAGTCTAGAGACAGGACGCTCGCATCCAGGTCTGACCTCTGGGCATAGTGGATCAGGTCTATGGTCTTCCGGATGTTATCTGAGCCCTGTCTCCCCCTAATAAATCCTACCTGGTCGCCATGGACCAATTTCGGCAAGACCCCCTCCAACCGTCCCCCAAGCACCTTGGCCAGAATCTTCACGTCAACATTCAACAGGGAGATGGGTCGGTAGGAGGAGCATTCCCTAGGGTCCCTGCCGTCCTTGGGGAGCACCACAATAATTGCCTCCATCATGGAGTCCGGAAGAGACCCCCCCTCCAGCACCGCGTTGAACACTTTTACCAAATGGGGGGAGAGGGCCGAGCGGAACCTTTTGTAAAAGTAGACAGAGTACCCGTCCTCGCCCGGGGAAGTGCCCACCTTCATTCCTCCAATCGCACGCTCTACCTCGTCCTCGGTCACCGGGCCCTCCAACCCCTCCGCTATCTCCCTGGACAGGGCCGGGATCTGGATTGAATTCAGGAACCCCACCATCTCCGCCTCCTCCCCATTGTACTCGGACGAATATAATTTCTCATAATATCGGCGGAAGGCTTCGCCAATGTGGGGTGTGTCGTGGCCTACCTTTCCCCCCTCGTCCTTAACCTCTTTCACTAATCGGCTTTTCTGCACCTCCCTCAGTTTCCAAGCCAGAATCCTGTCCGCCCTGTCCCCTTTTTCATAGTACTTTTGTTTAACCAGTTGGAGACTCCTCTCCGTCTTGTGGAGGAGGAGATCCTTCAATTGGAGTCTGTAGTCGTCCAATGCGGTCACCTGCTCGTTGTCTAGGGGAACTGTGGGGAGACCCCCAGGTTGAAGTAGGGCGATTTTCTCCCTGAGGTACCTTTCCTGGCCCTCCCTTTGCCTTTTTTTCTGGGCTCCTATTTTAATCAGGGTTCCCCGTATGGCTGCCTTAAAGGCGTCCCAGAGGGTATGTGGACCCACCTCCCCGTTGTCATTAAGCTCAAAAAATTCCGTGATGGCCTCGAGGACCTCCTGGGATAGGACTTCGTCCTTTAACAGGGAGTCGTTGCACTTCCATCTCCCTCTGCGTTCGTGTAAACCTCCCCTTGCTATTGTAGCTCGGACCAAGTCGTGATCAGACCAGGGGACGGGGTCTACCCTGTGGCCCGAGACAAATGGACGTAGGGTCTCGTCTACCAGGATGTAGTCTATCCTGGAGAACGACGTGTGGATGGCTGAGTAATATGTAAAGGAGGGGGAGTCTGTTCTAGGGAGGGGGATCGTGTCCAACAGGCCCAATTCTAGGTTGACTTTTTGGAAGGTGCGCGCCATGGTCTCGTCCGCAGCCCTAGAGGAATGCGGGCCTGCTCGTTTCCTGTCCAGGGTGGGGTCTAGAACCATGTTGAAGTCCCCCCCCACCACCACCGTGCCGTGGATGAAATATTTGAGTTTGTCCCCCACCTCCTCCCAGAACTGGGCTTGGCCTTCGTTTGGGGCATAGATGGCCGCTAGGGTCAGTGGGGCCCCCTGCAGGGACCCCCGCACCAGCAGGTATCGGCCCCCCGGGTCTTTCAGCGTGGCTTCTTTCTCGAAGCCCACGTGTTTCGCTACCAGGATGGCGACCCCTCTTTTTTTGCACTTGTGGGATGCAGTGTGGACCTCGCCAATTCCCCCTCCCCGCATTTTGGGCTCCTTCCCCTGTGGCCAGTGAGTCTCTTGAACGAAGAGAAAATCCAGGTGTGCCCTTCTAAATTCCCTGCAGAGCAAGGACCTCTTGGTGGGGGTGTTTAACCCACGGACATTAAGTGAGCCCACTCCCAGGGCGGGCAGCCCGTCAGCCATAGTCACTATTTTTCTCTCTCTCGGTCAGCTCCTCCCCTACGCTCTTCCCCGTGTGCTCCGTTATTTCGACTCTGTGTTCCCCTTTTCCTCCCGCGCCCTCCCCCCGGGTGGGCTTGATACGAAACCCCAACTGCCCCCCTTCCCCAAACCGTAACTGAACTTCCCCAACTCCCGTGATCCCCCCCACCCCCCGCCCCGGCGTCCAGCCAAATAGTTCTGCCATCGCTGGCTTTTGGCCGAACCACCAGCCTGCCCACCTCGGCCAGGCAATCTGCGTTAGAAGCTCATCTCCTTGAGCCCCCTAAGATATCCCGCGGCTATGACCCCTCTGCGGACCCCACCTACTTGCAGGTCGTAGGGACGTTGATAGTAGTGAATCCTCTGAGTCTGCGTCCCTCCGACCAGGGCACACCGAGGTGCCCCCGTGCTCAGTCCCCGGAGTCGTTACGTTCTCCGTCCTTTAAAGGGGAGGGGGTGTTCATTTTCCTGAATTTCCTCGCGCCGGTGCGTTTTCTCCTCTCGCCAGGCGGGCCAGGGCCTCCGGGTCGCCCGTGCTCTGGCCCCGATGGGCCCCTCCGGGGGTTCGTGTCCACTGCGTATTCTTGTATGGCTCCCCTTATGTCCTCTTCCGTGATCAGGGTTGATCTTTGGCCCATGTATTCGAAGGTCAGGGAGAAGGGGTAGCCCCATCTGTAGCGCACTCCCTTTTCCTTAAGCACCTGTGTGAGAGGGCGGCACATCCTACGCCTGGCCAGCGTGTAGGCGGAGAGGTCTTGGTATATCGAGACTTGTGCGTTGTTATAAGTGATTTCCCTGGCCTTTCTTGCCTCCTCCAACACCTTCGTCTTCTCTGAGTAGTAGTGAAACCGGACCAGGATCGACCGGGGGGCCCCGGCCCTGCCCCCCGCCCTGTGCACCCTGTCAAAAGTTGGCTCAGTTGTCATTTCCTCCGTGAACAGGAGAGTAATGATGTCTCGTACTGCTCGGGTGACGTCCCTCTCCGTTTCCCCCTCTATTTCGGGCACCCCAAAGATTCTGAGGTTGTTCCTCCTCTCCCTGTTTTCGAAATCGTCCATCTGCCGGGCCCTCTCCTCGTCCCTCCTCTCCAGGGCTTCCAACCTCATGCTATATTGTATGTCTTGGACTGCTATGGAGGATTGGTTGGACTCGACCTGTAGGAGCCTGTCCTCAATTTTGTCCACCCTCTGGTCCATTTTTTCAAATTTTTGGGCAATGTCGGAGCGCATGTCCCTTATTTCCTGTAGGATCGAGGCAAAGCCCCTTTCCATTGCCGCCGAGGAGGGGGAAGCTTCCCCCGATTGGGTCATGGTTCCTTCGCGGGTTGAACCTTTGTCACCTCTTTCAACTCCCCGGAAGCGGTATCTCTGCAAGGCTTCCCTCCAGCTCATGTGGGTCTTCCCTGTGTCCTGTCGTCTAGGTCCCCGCAGCCCCGACGGGGGGCGGGGGGTCCCCTACTGGTCCGTCCTTCCTTGCTTGGGTTGTGACCCAAATGGGGTGGCAAGGTCCGGGGGGGCGGGCACACGCCCCACCTGTTCTCAGGCAGGGGCCTCACACCCTTTTCGAGTGCCTCGTGGTCTTCTGGGGCCTCCTCCGGTCTCCTGGGGTGGGGTGGATCAAGGGGGCCCAACCTTCCAATCCAAATAAAGGGGGGGGACGTTGTGGCTCGCTCCGTGAGTCCTGGGGGGGGCACCCCCGGGTGGGCACACGCCCCACCAACTGCTGGCGGGGGCCTCTCACCCTGGTCGCCCCCGCTTCGGGCCTTGTTGTCTCCAGGGGGGGGCCCTGGTCCCCGGACCCCGCCTTTGGTCTTTTTGCTTTTGGGGGTTCTGCCCCGCTCGGGGCGCTCACCTGTGGGGGGGTGAGTCCCGGCCCGCCGGGGCCCCCCTTGCTCTGCTGTGCTGTGCTGGACTCCGGCGCTGGTGGGGAGGGGGGGAGCTGCCCCTCTCCTATCCTTCACTCCCGGATGGGGGAGGGCTCCGAGTCCCCGGGGGCACCGCTCCAGGCCCCCGGGTGCCGCCTCCTCCGCCGACCTGGTCTTCGCTGTCGGGGGGGGGTGCCGCCCCGCTCCTTCTCTTCACTTTCGGGGGGGGTGGATGCCCTTTCCCGGGAGCCCCGCTCCGCTCCCCCTGATGCCGTCTCTTCACCGAGCGGGCCGCGCGGGCCGCCCCAGCGCTCTTCGCTCTGGTCTGGGCCGCTGGGGGAGGGGCGGAGCGGGCCGCCCCACTGCCACGTCCCCGAAGTCCCGGGGGCTCGGTCCACGGCCGGGTCGTCTTCCGCACCCGGGGGGGGGGGGGGTACTGATGGGGGGAGCCAAGGTCCGTCGGGCTGGGGTGCCGTGCGCGCCCGGGGTGAGACCGCCTTGCTCGCGGTCCCGAGGCCGCTCCTTTCCTGCTGCGTCTCCCTTCCCGGCTCCACGGGCTCCGCGCTCCGGCTCCCTGGGGAGCTCGCGCTCCGTTCTTTCTCTCGATGGGGGGCCAGGGGGGGCGCCAAGTCGGTCGCCCCAGTTGTGCTCGCGGGGGGGTATCGGGGGGGGCTCAATCCCGTGGGATACCCGTGCCTCGGCGGGAGCTACGCACTCAGGCAGCCATTGCCTGTGCGCCCCCTGGTGGCCTCCCTTGAAACGATTCTTAATGCCGCCGAGGGGGGCCACGAAACCTCACGTATTTACGAGGCCTTACTATGGGGCTCCACCAAAGAAGACCTCAGATGCCGAGACAAATGGGAAACCGAACTGAATCTGGTTTTCGAAAACAAAGCCTGGGGCGATATAACCCACTACCATAAAAAAATCTCTCGGAACGCCCGCTTACAGCTCATTCAACTGTACGTCACGAACAGAGCGTATCTCCCCCCGGAAGCCATATCCAGATTCACCAGTGCGACCAACCAATCATGCCCCAAATGCAGCGAGCCCAAGGTAGGCATGACCCACATGTTCTGGAGATGCCCAGTGATTAGAGAATTCTGGACTCAAGTGAGGGATAGAGTGGCCGGTGCAGACATTGACATCGAAGTGGACGAGCCCTCGGCATGCATCCTGGGCAGGTTTAGGCGCAGCAGGGAGAACAAACCCCTCAACAGGCTGAGAGACCTTATTTACATAACTGCCAAAAGGCGCATTGCAATGGGGTGGAAGAGCCCCAAAGGCCCACCTATGCCCCTATGGTGGGGAGACCTTACAAAGTGGATCGCTGCGGAGACCGCGGCATGGGAGACTGCGATCCAAGTGCAGAGGCTTGACTCCAGCGAAGAGCTACACCGCTGGGTGGCCTTAACTGTACCCTTGTTGTACTCTGAATCACAGGAGAGCGAGATAGCTGGGGGAGGCGACCCAGGCCCGAGCATGGACTCTTGACGAACTTAGTACTTACTGTGGTCTTGGGGGGAGGGGAGGGAGGGGTGGGGGACAGTTGGGGATTTAATTTTTTCTTCTGATATGCTCAATCATCACCACTGATACCTGTTTTACTCTTTGTTATTGTTTATAATGAAACTAATAAAATATATTTAAAAAAAAAATGTTTATGACATTTTAGTGTGCAGTGAGACAGAAGAAAGATGCAGAGAAGACCTATGACTTTACTTGCAGAGAAAGGGTACAAAGTGGATAAGGAGAAATTACAATATTTCCAAGAAGAAATACTCTATATAGGGCAGTTGATCTCACACAAAGGGAGAAAAGTGACACTTGAAAGGGCAGAGGCTATTATGTGAACTGAACAACCAAAAACAGTGAGACAAATGTTAGGCCTATTCAATTATTGCATTTGATTAAAGTACATATATTCAACCACTTTTAAAAGGACTTAAAGAGACACATATGACTAAAAATAAACTAATATGGGCAGAAGAGTTGACTTAAGGGTTTCATGAATTGAAAAAGGTGATCAGCACAGCCCCTGTGTTGGGGATTCCAAATTACAGTGAAGAATGTTACTTATTCTCTCATTCAAAAGTCATGACAGCAGAGCTCACACATTATAGTGGGATCTTAGATCCAGTCATGAAAGGACATTATCCTTTTGGGCAATCTTTAGCAGCAGCTGTCTCTGCAATCGAAAAAGCCTTAAGCATGACCATGGGGTGTTCAGTGATGTTATTAATAGAACATGCATTATTTGCAATTTTGGAAAAGCCCAAAAGCACATTGACCACACAAAGAGCGTCAGGAAATCAGTTAATTATCTCGAACCCAGCAATTAAAATGTTGAGGTTGTAAGCGATATTCAATCAACACTACAGCTAAGTCAATGCCTAGTCTGGGATGCTGAGGAAAACCCTTATTGATGTATTTTTATATCCAGTTCAGTACTCTGGATGACAACCCTTGTATAACACCCCCCTCTTAGAATCCCCCTGAGCCAAGAAGTAGGTTTGTTTTGCAAATTAAAAGGTTTATTTGAAAATTTAAACTATATATATATATATATATATATCACACTTCTATAAATAAATTGATAATGGATATTACACTTGTGAATATGAGCAGTAGTCAGCAAGAGGTAACTTATGAATAGGAACAGAAGAATAAGGTGGGAAAGAATGCTTTATATGGTTCAAGGAAACACAAGGTGGAATAAAATGCAGTACAGAAATAACTTGTTATGATTTTAGCAAAAGATAATATGATCACTTTTTCTTTTGACAATTCACTCCCCCCTATGCAATACAAGAAATGGAAGGAGAGCACATAGTCTTCAACAAATTGCACTTTATAATGCAATACACAGTTCCAGTTCTCCCAGCAAGCTTAGGGAAAACACGGATGAGTTTTAAACACAGGCGAATTACTTTAATGTGGTTTGCAAGGAAGTGAAAAGGTGCTAAAATGGGTAGGTGATGGCTACTTTATATTAGTTCAGGCTCACTTTAACAATACTCTATGAATGATTAGCAGATTGCAAACGAATTTTAGCCAAGAGAAGCAAAAAGCTGCTGATTTCTATAGATGAAGAAATCTGGCCAAATCGGAAATCGCAGTAAATTTAGCGAGTGCGTGTCTCGCGATTACGGAAAAAGTATAGGGAGTAGGAAGTCGGTTCTAGGGTCCTTGGAAAGCCTAGATTCTAAGCTTTCAGATGAAAGTTAAATCTCACAAACGGTTCCGGAGATACGGATGATTTAATAAAGGTCGATTTTCCGATTTAAAGTAAAACTCAAAATGACAGGTGACAGCTTGCAGCTGCAGAATTGACAGGTGACAGTTGTGCAGCTTTAAAAATGACAGATGACACAATTTCTAGGAGGCTGTTCTAATTAGGTTAAAATAGCTTGAATTAGATTATTTTAACTAAGAGATTGGGTTCTGCACAGTTCTGTCGGTACTCACAATATATTTTGGGCAGGAATGGGCCTCGCCACGGATCTGGTCAGGTTTTGGACTGGACTCCGGTTCTGGTCTCGGCACTTCACAGCGATCTGGGTCAGCTCTCTGGATACCACGGCCTGTGGTTCTCTGGATCTCTGGTCTGCTTCCGGTCCGGATCAAGTGGATTCTGGATGTAACACTGCTTTCTGGGTACTGGCAAAAGTTCTTGGCACAGAATTGAGACAGCTCGCCCGGCTGTGGAATAGTTTGCAGATGATTTTAAGGATGCTGAGGCCTGCTGAGAAGAGTTCTCAGTTTGTGGGTTTAGGCCCTTGCTTTAAGTTCTGAAGTAAAGTTCTGGTCTTTGGAGATTGATGGATGTGAAGTCTGGAGTCTCCCGGCAGAGCGTCCCGCAGAAAAATGGAATTGAATCTCCCTACTTGTCCCAGCAGTCTCTTTTTATGTGTTTTAAAAAGTGGGTGGAGAGGCTAGCATCCCTAAGCCTGCCCCTCTCTTGATTTGATAGGTCAATAGATTCTTTGGTCCCTGATTAGGGAAGGGATAGTGTGTCAGAGTGATGTCATTTTTATGACCTGCAGAAATGACACTCCCCTGGTCAATGTGCACACAACTCTATTCCTGATCCAAATACATATTTCCCAGGAACACAGTTGTTTGACATTGTCATGATGCCTACCTCCAAGGAGCCAGGTCCGACCCAGGAACCCCAGAGGCAGGCATCATTCCCCCCAGGGAAGTGCCAGCGGGCCCAAGCTGGGGCCCTTTGGACACAGTCCTGGTGCCAGGCTCATGTTGGACCCCTGTCCTGGCGCCTTAGGCGCCAGGCTCATAAAGCTAGACATGTGTTCAAGTGTTTTAATGTGCACTTACCTGATGCAGACCATGCTGCTACATCCAGGCCCTCTTGAGGCCTGAATGGAACTACTTTACTTGTGGGACTACTTTCCACCTGGGTGTGGTCGGGGAAGGATACATACCTGATCGGTGGAAGGATACATGCATGGAACTTCTTCCAAAGCTATTTAAACCACGCCCGATCAGCAACTCACGCTTCGCGTTGTTCTGCTCCTCGAAGCTGGACGCTCACCGTGTCAGCTCCTGCATCTGGACTTCAGCCACGCCTGTCAGCATCCTGGGTCGCCTGCAAAGGGAGATAAGAGAGAATTGGAGAGAAAGAAGACCTTACCTGCTAAAGCTGCATCACGGGGACATCACAGCGACGATCCTGAAAGGGAAGACATAATTTTAAAAGCATTTCGCTTCGATCGCTGCAGCGCTGCATTTCACTCACCTTTCCTGGGCGCCTCCATCTTCAGCAGCGATCATCCAGATCCGCACCCACTTCCCAAAGCCTAGAGAGAAAAGACAAGAAAACAAGGTGAGAGAAGAAAGGGAAATAGGAAAAGCTCAGTTTCCTTCTAAGACTTACCTTTCATTCCCATTTCATTTCGGGTCCTGCCGCTTCCTGGCATTCCGGACCCCGGCCCCAATGGGGAAAAAAGACAAAGACATTGAATGAGCGAATGCAAAGACATTACCTGAACGCTCATCCAGAACTTACACTTCGGGTCGGCGCCATATCTCCGGCATTCCGAACCCCGGCCCCTAAGGGGAAAAAGACATAAGCATTAGCGCTTGCTGCAATAAGACAATGAACATTATTATTAAGCTTGAACTTTTGAACTTGCAACAGAATTCTTACAGCGCCCCACCTGAATAGTCAAGCTTATTTTGAACTCCCATCAAACCTCAATCCAGTGAAGTAACTGGGTTTCAACGCGCCCCTGCATCAGAAGCAGGATGGAGAACTCATCCTTCCAGACCCTAAGGTGAGACTTCACGGGGAATCGTGGAAGGGTATCAAGGAGGGTTGGAAGGGAGTGGGAGACTTGAGCATTATTCCGTCAGTAGGTAATACTCCCTTTTCACACACAGGGGAATATTCCTGCGAGCCAGAAAAGCCAGAGTAGAGGGGCCCTTCCTGTCCATCATCAGAGTCCTGCGCTTCACCATTGAAGAAGCATCAGCACTCAAAGCCAGACCTGCGCCTCCGTGGGAATCAGGTGAGCGTGACAGAACGCGAAGCCTACCCACAATTTCCCACCCGGGCGCTATGGAGACTTCCAAGACAGATCAGCTGGCCCAGCTTTTGGGGGAATTACGGGCAGAAGTGCACTCAGCCCGCCAGGAGACTAACGCTCTCAAAAGAGAACTGATCCTATCCAAGGAAAGAACTGATGACCTGGCCAAAAGGTTATTGCAGGCCCAGGCAGGGCACACTCCTTTACCTAATTCCGGAGGTACTTCCACATCAATGGGTTTGAATAACCCGGTACAAATCCATCTACCTGGACACATGCCTTTGGCCCCGCCTGAACGTTTTGCGGGGGATCCCAAGAAATATGCCGTCTTTATGAACCAATGTCGTTTACACTTTCTATGCAGACCCGGGGCCTTCCCTAACGACCATACCAAGGTAGCCTTTATACTATCTTACCTCAGTGGCAGTGCTGCCGATTGGTCTATTCCATTGGTAAATCAGGATGATCCCATTCTCCAGGATTTTCAGGGCTTCCAGGCCAGCATGGAAAGATTGTTTGCTCGACACTCTCAAGGACAGGCCCTTGATAACGAACTGCTATCCTTACGACAAGGTAATCAGGATCTCCTGTCCTACATTGCCACCTTTAATAGACTGGTTGTGGAAACTGGATGGCCAGAAAACAAAAGGATCACATTGTTTCATCGAGGCCTGCGCGGAGAGCTTAAGGATGTTCTAGCTCAGATAGTAGATCCACCCCAGGTCTGCGCAAACTACATAGACTTGGTGGCTCAACTTGATCACAGACTTCAAAATAGAAAAGCAGATCGGTTCAAGTACGAAACCCGAGTACCGATCAAAACCCATGCTAACTCCAAGAGTACCGACGTATCCGAACCTATGCAAATCGGCGGTGTTAAAGGACCATTAACGCAGAAGGAACGAGAGAGAAGGTGGCAAATGCAACTTTGTCTGTATTGCGGGACTTCCGGTCACTTTCTTCGAAATTGTCCGGTTAAACCACCTAAGAAGGTGGTTGGAGCCACTGATAACGATTTATTGACACCTGATTCGGGAAACGACCTAGCCCGACAAGCGTAGGGGTCCGGTTGCCGAGCTTGAAAACAAACTCTTTGACCTCGCATTTTGTCATGCCAATGGTGCTCGTGGACCCAAAACAGCATCAGCAGTTGCATGCTGTAAAAGCATACATCGACAGTGGAGCTATTGGAAACTACATAGACCGTGAATTGGCTTCCAGGATTAAGCTCCCTCTCCACCCGAAAGTAACCCAAGATGTCATTACTACAGTAGATGGAACCGAAATAGCCTCAGGGCCTGTAACGCATTCCACTGTTGAAATGACACTGGTGGGTCAGGATGGACATCGGGAAGCAATCGTGTTTGATGTGATCAAGGCCCCACAATTTCAAGTAATTCTTGGAATTCCTTGGTTAGAAACACATAATCCCAGAATCGACTGGCGAGCAAAGAAGATAAGTTTTCCTGATTGTGAACCATCTTGTTATCCAAGAAATCCAGTTATGGGTCTAGCCTCAGCAACTTCCACCCCTGTACAGCTACCGTCAGAATACCAAGAATTCCAAGACGTTTTTCAGAAGGAACAGGCTAACACGTTACCTCCCCATCGGTCTTATGATTGCCAAATCGATCTGGTACCCAATGCTCAACTACCTTGTAGTAGGATTTATGCTCTTACGGAACCTGAGAACCTGCATTTGCGTCAGTATTTAGATCAGTACCTAGCCAATGGTTTTATTCGCCCGTCCAAGTCTCCTGTCTCCTCAGCTCTGTTCTTCGTGCCGAAAAAAGAGGGCGACCTTAGAACATGTATAGACTATCGCGCCCTAAATCAAATAACGATTAAGAATCGTTATCCTCTGCCCCTGATCCCTGAGCT
Organism: Ambystoma mexicanum; assembly: GCF_040938575.1. NCBI lineage: Eukaryota > Metazoa > Chordata > Amphibia > Caudata > Ambystomatidae > Ambystoma > Ambystoma mexicanum. The sequence continues at coordinate 1,144,068,620 of NC_090923.1, read as the reverse complement.
TATCGACCAGGTGAAAGACGCTTGTGTGTACACCAAGTTAGATCTCCGAGGAGCTTATCACCTGGTGCGTATAAAAGAAGGCGACGAATGGAAGACTGCATTCCGCACCAAATTTGGGCTCTTCGAATATCAGGTGATGCCCTTCGGTTTGTGCAATGCACCTGCCGCCTTTCAGTACTTTATGAATGATGTTCTTTGGGAACTTATCGATGTCTGTGTCATTGTTTATATTGACGACATCCTGGTGTACTCTTCTTCAGAATCTGATAACAGAAAACATGTTAGGGCAGTTCTTGAGAAATTGCGCCAGCACAGACTATTTGCAAAGCTCGAAAAATGCGTTTTTCATACCACAGAAGTTGAGTTTCTCGGATTCATCCTGACACCTCAAGGAGTCCGAATGGACTTGCGAAAGGTGGACGCCATCCTCAAATGGCCATCTCCTAGCTCGGTGAAGGGAGTTCAAAGCATGCTCGGCTTCGCCAATTTCTATCGAAGATTCATTCCGGAATTTTCCCGAACAGTCCAACCCATCACAGCTCTCCTAAAGAAAAACAAACGCTTTGAATGGACTCTTGAGGCCGAACAAGCCTTTCAGGACCTGAAAACCAAATTCACCTCTGCACCTGTATTGGAGCACCCGCACCCAGATCTCCCTTACATTGTGGAAACCGACGCATCCAGTTCGGCCATGGGAGCTGTCCTGTCGCAAAGAGACCCAGAAACTAACCAACTACACCCTGTGGCCTTTTGGTCCAGGAAATTTTCTCCTCCTGAAATCAACTACGCAATTACCGACAAGGAGTTACTGGCTATTAAATCTGCTTTCAAGGCTTGGCGTCACTACCTTCTCGGGGCAAGACACACCATCACCGTAATTACGGACCACAGAAATTTACAATATTTAAAGACGGCCAAAGCTCAATCTTCACGACAACTCCGATGGGCTCTATTCTTTGCGGAGTTTGATTTCGTAATTACCTATCGCCCTGGCTGCAAGAATGGTAAAGCGGACGCCTTATCCCGGATTGGCATGGAAGAACCCAATTCGAGTTTAGAACCTGTGCCAATCATACCTGAACAAAGAATCTTAGGCCTAACTTCATTGCAAACTATTGAGGACATCCAAACGCAAGTAAAACAACTTCTAGACTCTTCAGCCTTACTGGAATGGAGTCAAAAGGGTCCTCATTACACCGTTAAGGATGATTTACCCTACTTCCAGGAGCGGTTGTTTCTGCCAAGTAAAGAATTGCAAGAACTTGCTATTGCCCATAATCATGAATCATTAATGGAAGGACACCCTGGTATCGCTAAAACGGAGGATAAAATCAAACGCTACTTCTGGTGGCCTTCTTGGAGAAAAGACATAAAGTCTTTTGTATTGTCTTGCGGAATTTGCGCCCAAAACAAGGGTCAAAAGAAAAGGCCAGCCGGCCTACTTCAACCCTTGGATATTCCACCGGCACCATGGCACGCCTTGTCAATGGACTTTATAACTGACCTGCCTCCTTGTGCTGGTTACAACACTATCCTTGTAATTGTGGATTTATTCTCCAAAATGGCCCACTTTATCCCTTTAAAAGGTTTGCCTTCAGCTTCCACCTTGGCCAAGGAATTTCTGGAGAATATAGTTCGCATACATGGTTTTCCTTCCATATTAGTCTCGGATCGTGGAAGTCATTTTATCTCCCATTTTTGGAAGAAATGTTGCCAACTAGCACAAATAGATGTGCGGTTATCCACCAGCCACCACCCCCAGACCGACGGACAAACCGAGAGAACCAATCAGACTCTCGAGCAATATCTTCGGTGCATGTTACACCAATCCGAGTTAAATTGGAAAGACATCCTTTGGATCGCAGAATATGCATACAACAATTCAGTGCATTCTGGAACCGGACAAACTCCTTTTTATACTTTGTATGGTCACCATCCTCGGACCTCTGACCTAGATCCACCTCTGACCCTGGAAATGCCCGCAGTAAATCATCTGCATTCCACAATAACCCGAGCCTTCAAAGAAGCTGCAACTCATTTACAGCAAGCCAAGAAAAAGTATAAAGAAAATGCTGATTTGCACCGAAGTAAAACTCCCCCTTACCAAGTAGGAGACCAGGTATGGCTAGCAACGAAACATTTACCCCTTAAGGGCCCGCGAACCTTCAATCCCAGATTCATAGGACCTTATCCCATCAAGGCTATAATCAATCCTGTGGCCTTTAAACTGGATTTACCGTCTAACATGCGTATTCATCCAGTTTTTCATGCATCACTTTTGAAGCCAGTACAACCAGGGACCCGACTGTCCAAGCCTCCAGACCCAGTTCAAATTGAAGGGGAATTAGAATTCGAAGTTAAAGACATTTTAGACTCGAAGGTGTTAAAGTCAAAACTCTTCTATCTTGTTGACTGGAAGGGATATGGACCTCAGGAGAGATCGTGGGAGCCTAGTAACCATGTTCACGCACCTCGATTAATACAAAGGTTCCACCGGAGATTTCCGAACAAGCCAAAACCCCCGGAGGGAACAACCTTGGGAGGGGCCTTGAGGGGGGGTACTGTCATGATGCCTACCTCCAAGGAGCCAGGTCCGACCCAGCAACCCCAGAGGCAGGCATCATTCCCCCCCAGGGAAGTGCCAGTGGGCCCAAGCTGGGGCCCTTTGGACACAGTCCTGGCGCCTAATGCGCCAGGCTCATGTTGGACCCCTGTCCTGGTGCCTTAGGCGCCAGGCTCATAAAGCTAGACATGTGTTCAAGTGTTTTAATGTGCACTTACCTGATGCAGACCATGCTGCTACATCCAGGCCCTCTTGAGGCCTGAATGGAACTACTTTACCTGTGGGACTACTTTCCACCTGGGTGTGGTCGGGGAAGGATACATACCTGATCGGTGGAAGGATACATGCCTGGAACTTCTTCCAAAGCTATTTAAACCACGCCCGATCAGCAACTCACGCTTCGCGTTGTTCTGCTCCTCGCAGCTGGACGCTCACCGTGTCAGCTCCTGCATCTGGACTTCAGCCACGCCTGTCAGCATCCTGGGTCGCCTGCAAAGGGAGATAAGAGAGAATTGGAGAGAAAGAAGACCTTACCTGCTAAAGCTGCATCACGGGGACATCACACTGACGATCCTGAAAGGGAAGACATCATTTTAAAAGCATTTTGCTTCGATCGCTGCAGCGCTGCATTTCACTCACCTTTCCTGGGCGTCTCCATCTTCAGCAGCGATCATCCGGACCCGCACCCACTTCCCAGAGCCTAGAGAGAAAAGACAAGAAAACAAGGTGAGAGAAGGAAGGGAAATAGGAAAAGCTCAGTTTCCTTCTAAGACTTACCTGTTGGGTCATTCCCATTTCATTTCGGGTCCTGCCGCTTCCTGGCATTCCGGACCCCGCCCCAATGGGGAAAAAAGACAAAGACATTGAATGAGCGAATGCAAAGACATTACCTGAACGCTCATCCAGAACTTACACTTCGGGTCGGCGCCATATCTCCGGCATTCCGAACCCCGGCCCCTACGGGGAAAAAGACATAAGCATTAGCTCTTGCTGCAATAAGACAATGAACATTATTATTAAGCTTGAACTTTTGAACTTGCAACAGAACTCTTACAGCGTCTCACCTGAATAGTCAAGCTTATTTTGAACTCCCATCAAACCTCAATCCAGTGAAGTAACTGGGTTTCAACGCGCCCCTGCATCAGAAGCAGGATGGAGAACTCATCCTTCCAGACCCTAAGGTGAGACTTCATGGGGAATCGTGGAAGGGTATCGAGGAGGGTTGGAAGGGAGTGGGAGGCTTGAGCATTATTCCGTCAGTAGGTAATACTCCCTTTTCACGCACAGGGGAATATTCCTGCGAGCCAGAAAGCCAGAGTAGAGGGGCCCTTCCTGTCCATCATCAGAGTCCTGCGCTTCACCATTGAAGAAGCATCAGCACTCAAAGCCAGACCTGCGCCTCCGTGGGAATCAGGTGAGCGTGACAGACATCACATACACACATCATATATTACTAAAGATAGTCCCTGTCCGGACTCTGGCGTTTCTAGGAGCTTGCATTGAAAAATGGCAACTTATTTTCGATTTTAGTGGCTTTTGCAAAATGGGTTTTTCATCAAAAATTATACAAAGGTACTTTTCCCTTCCACATATATCCCAGTAACTTTCCATGTCTCTAGCTTAAACACATTGTCTACAATAATCATAATTAGCGGGGTTTGGCCCCAGAGCATTGTACAAATTGGAGTTTGGACTCAAATCGTGAGGGCATTTTTCAAACTAAGACTCTCAAAGTTGTACATTCCTGTCATTTGGTTACAATAAATTATCACTGTTTCTATAAAATATATATTTGTTGCAATTCAACCCCCTTAAGTGTTTGGGTCCGCCTCCAGAAGTCTGGGTGGGTCAGTGATCACATGTCTCTCCTTGCTGGCAGAGGGCTGTTGACAGGAAACACTCAAAATTAACATACCCCATTCAACAGAAAGAGCCTTTTGTGTGGGCTCCAGCAGGCTGCCTGGAAGTCTCTCCTCAATCAATCAACAGGGTCATGTGATATCCTGCCTCCTAGTGTGGGAATCTTTGAGGTGTTAAGGTTTCCCAGCCTCTTGGCCTCTGGGAACAGCAGGTGGCTAGATTTTCAATTAACCAACAAGCTATGAAGTCCCTGCCCCTCTTGCAACTCCTAAATACAGTTTCCCTGTCAGAGTTTAGACCGCTAGAGCCACCTTGGGGAATTTGCCGGTACTGCATCCATTTTTGAGTTGTCTTGAATTACTGCATTTCAATAGAGTGGTTTTTTGCTTGATAGTATAGGACCCTTGCTTAACATTGTTTTGATGGCATCCTTACAGTAGAGTGGTGATGTGGAACCCCCCACAAGAAGGTTGTATCTTTGGAGTGGTCTCGTGCCAACTGCGCAGTTCTCCTATTCTGGCGTGAATGTGGGCGGTGATAGCTCATCCCCACATCCACCCAGTCTATTGATTTAGTTTGTTCTGGGATAGAATAATGGGCGGCGACAGCTCATCCCCACATCTACCCAGTCTATTGATTTAACATGGGTCAAAACCCTTGACAAATCCCCCCGCCCGACTGCGCTTTGATTCAAGTCGAGGGGAAGTCGGGTGCAAAGGAGGTTTTGAGCCCTTGCGCTGGTATGTCTGCATTATCTTCTTCCAATTCTGTAGATGGCACAGTTCAGCATCTTTTCCTCCACCCAGTTGGATCGATCGGTTCTCTTCGCCGGTCCTGATGGGAATATTGGGCGGTACCCCGGGCCCCTCTGGTCTCTGCTCCCGGTCCCCGGATCGTGTTCCTTGGCCAGTCTCCAGGTTTTCTTTCTCCTAGGACGACAAAGGAAAGCGGCAATACCTATTCGTAGACATTTCTTCCCCACAATTGATATAGTGGGGTGGCATATACATTTTATAGTCAAAACATTTGCGTTCTTATTTTAACAAAAAACAAGATACAATTATAAGACATTTTTTTTCCAAATCATAATATTTTAGAGACTATATGTGGGATATTTTAGGGTTGGAATTGAATTACTCTGGAGCGGTCCCCTCTGGTATTGCAGAGGACTCCTCCAGTTGTTGCAGAGTGTGCCTGGGATGGCAACACTTTAGCTGATTTATATGGACCCACTTACCTTCCTCCTCTGCCAAACTGCCTTTGGGGATGCAGATCTTATAGGCAACAGGGGAGATCTTGTCTATAATTTCAAACGGTCCCTTCCATGTAGGCAAGAATTTTCGCTGTTTGGCCTGGTTCCTTTGGAAATTGTATAGATAGACCTGATCACCCACCTTATATTCCTTTCGGGTAGTTTTTAAATCATAGTGGGTCTTCATGCTCTCGGCTGATCTTTCTAGATTCCGCTGAGCATAGGCAAAAGCATGCTGAAGGTGTTTGCTTAAATTCTCCACATACTCATGAGTTGTGGAGGCATTTATCAACGTTTGCTCTTGGGTTCTGTAGAGCAAATGCTGGGGAAGCACAATATTGCGTCCAGTCATCAACTCAAATGGTGACATTTTAGTTGCAGATGAAGGGGTAGATCTGATGGCCATTAGGACCAGAGGTAATCGGATATCCCAACTTGGCTCAGAATCTGCCACAAACTTTTTTAAGATGCTCACAATGGTTCGGGTATATCTCTCCACTGCTCCAGAAGAAGCTGGCCTGTAAGCAATGTGTAGCTTCCTTTTAACCCCCAGTATCTCCCACATCTTTGTCATTACTTCACTGGTGAAGTGGCTACCTCTGTCTGACTCAATCCTTTGAGGTAGACCAAAACGGGAAAAGATGTGGTTAATCATCAGGGCAGCTGCTGTTTCTGCCTTGCAGTTTGGGGCTGGGAGACATTCCACCTACTTGGTAAACAAGCATGTAACGGTCAACATGTACTTGTTTCCTCTAGACGAGCGGATTACAGGGCCTACAAAGTCGATTTGCAAGTCTGACCATGGAAGTGTCATCCCCCTCTTTTGGAGAGGCGCACGGTGTGTGAGGGATGATGGCTGAAATTGTGCACACACAAGACACCCCTTCAAGTATTGGTCGAGGTCCTGCCCCATGTGTGGCCAGTATGCAACCTCTCTTAAGATTTCCAGTGTTATGTGAAACCCCCTATGACCGGCAGTGGCCGCATCATGGGCGTGATTTAACATCAGGCTTCGGAGTGAGGTAGGAACCACCCACTGATCATGGCCGGTTTGGATTTCCTTACCAGCAAACCGTCTTGGATTCGGAACATTTTTGGACATTTCATCAACACTCTTAGGTCCTCTTTCCCAATTTAATCGGTATCCGTCAGGGGAAAGTTCTCAGGGTCCTCAAGGTGTTGGTAAAACTTACCAATGATTGGATCCCCCTTCTGGGCTGTAATTAAATCAGCATCAGGGGTCTCCTTACTCCATTGGGCAGTTGAAAGATCATTGTGAGCATTTGTCTGGGACCTAGTGATAGCAGTGACCTGGATTTCCGCCAACAGGGACTCTATTTCTATTAGATCCCCTTGGATGGCCCCGGTTTGGGCCAGCTGATCAGCTAAGTCATTTCCAGTTTTGTCTGGTCCCTCTACTTTGGAATGACCCTTGATCTTTTTCCAGTAGATGGTCATCCCATTCGATGTGACCAGATCATCTATGTTTTGAATTAACTTCCCATGTTTCAAGGGTTTGTTATTAGCACATAACATGCCTCTGGTTTTCCAGTTAACCAGGTGCTCCACGAACCTGTTCCGTACATAATCCGAATCTGTGATTATGACCAGTTTGTGGAGTTGATGTTGGACAGCAGTGAGGATGGCCTGATGCACAGCCATCAATTCTGCCACCTGACTACTTCGGGGACCAATTTTGTATCCAGCGGAGGGTTCTGGAAACTCCTTCACCCATGCATTCCCTACGCCGGCCACCAGTTCTTTCTCCCCGTTGTTGTCAACATGGTAAGAGCATCCATCCACATAGACAGTGGGCATTCCCTCACACTTGTCTTCTTCAAAGACTTTGTGTGGGGAATTGAGGTATGCCTCCATGTTGTCCTTGATTTTTAGACTTTCGTCCTCGAGACAGTTTTCTCTGGCACAATCATGCAAGTCAGCCAGACCTTGCGCGAGGGGACTCTTCTTGTTTTGGCCATATCTGACCTCTACAGGAAAGCCTTGCATTGACAGAATCCAGGAAGTAATTCGGGAATTACTCACATTTCCGGCCCGGATTCTATCACTTTGGAGATATTGCAGAGGCTGGTGTGGAGTCTCCACTATGATGTGTTCCCCCTGGATAAACGAGCGGTAATTCTTCAATGCCCACACCGTTGCCAGGAGTGCCTTCTCACAATCGTTGAATTTTTCCTCCACAGAGGATAAAGTTTTGCTCGCATAGGAGATTACTTTATTGACCTTGTCATGCTTTTGGTATAATACTGCCGTCAAGCACGTATTAGAGAACCCTGTCTCCAGGAAGAACTCCTTGTTTCTGACAGGGTAAGCTAGGCAAGGCGCTTGTGAGAGGCTTCTTTTGAGTTGTCTTACTGCCTCGGCTTGTTCTGGACCCCATTCCCACTTGACCCCCCCCTTCAGGAGATGAATCAGGGGTCTAGTGATCTCTGCGTAGCCCTCAATGAACTTTCTGCTGTAATTAGTCAGTCCAAGGAGGCTCCTTAGTTCCCGCAGAGTTGTGGGGTCTTTCAGCTTCTGAAGTGCTTCCACTTTCTTTTCATGGGGACAGAGGCCCTGAGGAGTAATCTCATGCCCCAGGAAATTAACACGGGTTCTACACCGCTGTGCTTTCTGAAAGGAAAGTTTTGCTCCGGCGGCCCCCAACTGCGTCAGAACATAACGGATCTCCGCTATGTGTTCCTCCACAGATGAACTTTTGATGAGGACATCATCTACATAAGCCAGGTTACCCCTCGCACCCAGCTCGGGCATGGCCTTATGTAAGAAAATGTTGAATTCATTGCCGGTGTTGAGGTATCCGAAGGGAGTCCGGTTCCATGTGTACTGCTGGCCCCCAAAGGTAAAAGCCAGTTTATATTGGCCCTCCCTACTGACAGGCACGGTCCAGTATCCATTGGTCAGGTCTATTGCAGTGAATACTTGTGACCCCTGGATCTGGGCCAGCCCTTGGTCAATGTAGGGAAGAGGCCATCGGGAAGTATGGACCCATTTGTTGAGCTCCCTAAGGTCAGCGCAGAGTCTCCACTGGCCATTTGGCTTCAATATTCCCAGCACCGGATTATTGAAGGTGCTGTGTACTGGACGGATTATTCCCCGGGACTCAAGGTGCTTAATTATTTCAGTAAGGGACTCCATGGATGCGAGAGGCAAACGATATTGCTTCACAAACACTGGAGTCATTCCAGGGTCCGTGGGAATTGTTGTGGTGTGGATGTCGGTGCGACCACAGTCATATGAGTCTACCGCAAAGAGATCTTGAAAATCCAAGAAAACCTGTTTCAACTTTTGCTTCTGTTCCAGAGTCACACAGGCATCAGTTAGGTTGACTCTCTCTTCCACCATCTGCCTGAAGCCTGGAAAGACGTCTGGTTTTGCTATCTCAGCGGCCTCCTCCAGCTGGGTGGAGAAGTCCCTGGTCAGAGTGCTGATTTGGACCGGAGGCTTCAGGTGGGCAAGGCAGCCCTCATGGACCTGGAAAATCACCTCATCCCCTCTGAAGTCACAAGTCACATCTTCCTTACCATAAGGGCAAGAAGTGTACACCATGAAGTTCCCCCCATGCCGGGTGAAAATCCTGTCTGGTGTTGTGTTGTCATCACTGTCACTGTCAAAACAGTCCTTGGGGATTGGTCCTAACAGTTCATTTCCTAGATCAATGGAAAAATGTTGGTCATCAACCGCCATTCCAATAATGGTGCCTGCGGCTAGAGTAATACTCTTTAAGTCGCTGTTATCCACCTCTATTGGAATGGTGTCATGTTCTATGTTGACTAATGGTGTTGGGTTTACCCCCAACCCTTGCTGTTGGAGAGAAGCATTTAGATATATATAAGCATCGGGGTTTTTCAATTTTTGTCCTCTTTTAACTTTCACTTCCAGGGAGAATTGTCGGGTCCTTTCTGGGATGGTGACTTCCTCTTTGAGCTGAATTTCAACTGCATAAGCTGGCAATTGAGCTAACCTAAATGCTTTTTCCGGATCATCAAAGCCCATGGGATTATCCGCTAATCGGGACCAAGCTTTGAAGTTTATTAGGTCCAAACTAATGGCAAAGCGATTGAGAATGTCACTGCCTAAGTAAAAGGCGGCAGTGACGTCTCGCACGACCCAACAATTATGGACTATGCTCTTATTGCCAATGGAGATTTTGAGCACACACCTGCTTGGCAGGAGATGTTTGGAATTAGGTGCTTCCAGGTCCATTTCCCATTTGTCTATCAGTTTGAATGTGGGAATGGCTGGATCTTTTGGGGGTTGGCGGAACATGGCTTCGCTGATGAAGCTCTTACCGTTGTTCACACACACTCGAGCGAGAACAGAGTCCTTCCCTTCATTTAATTGAACAGGGATGAACAACTGCTCTCCAATTTGCTGAATGTCAGCCAGGCTCTGAGCTGATTTCACCTCTTTCTGGACTATAGGAGTGGGAGTGTCTGATTGTGGATTGGTAAAGAATTTCAGAGTGTTTCCTTCCAGTGTGGAATACCACCTTAAACTGGAAGGAAGGTTGATTTTCAGAAATAGAGAGGACCCTCCATCACCAGTCCGTTGTCCTACTGCTATTACTGTCACATCTGGAATCTGGCTATTCTGGAAGTGAAATTCTACTTGGTCAGATTTTTGTTCAACCATGTGGCAGATGCCATTTAAACTAACATGGTTGACACACTTTTTTAATTTTATTGGTCGGCTAGTCTGGGTCCAGAGGACCTTGTTTACGCAATCTATTAGGGGTGACAACCTTCTCAGGAGGTCATTCCCTAGTAAACAAGGGGTGCCTTCTGGAGTCACTACTATGACCGGGTGTTTCACCTTGTGTCGCCCAATTTTGACGTCCAAATCGGCAGTCCCGTCGACAGGAATTTCCTTCCCGTCAAAGTTCTGCAGTTGTCCAGGAAGAGAGGTGAGAGGAATACGGTAATTCTCCCCCCTTCCTGCATTTAGTTCCTCAAAGGCCCTTTTGGACAGAAGGGTAGCTTGGGATCCAGTGTCCACCAGTGCCAAAATTGTACCCTGCCCCTGTACTTGTACCGGGGCATAGTATCTTCCCTCCTTCTCCTCAAGGGGGCACAGATAATGCACATTTTGGGACAACCGGTGGGCTAACTTTCTGGTTTTGGACATTGCTAGCGAAGAGATTTGGGCAGAATTCTGTGCAGAGCCTTGGGAATCTGAAAGAAAAAGTTGGCAACTGGAAATGGTTTCGGGTTCTGGGCCACCCCCCCCCCTTTTTGGAGGCAGTCCTCAGGATGGGTTTGACCCACAGGATTTTGGTATTGTTGGTTCTGGGATGAGATGATGGGCGGCGGTAGCTCAGTCTCCACATCTCCCCAGTCTGAATTGGCATCCCTTGGGACCCATTTTTCCTTAGGAGGAGTTCCCCTATCTCTGAAGGAGAAGATCCTTTTCCCAGGATCTTCTGAGGATCCCTCTCCCTCAAGTCGGAAGACCTGTACCTCCTCCACAAAGTGGGTCTGTTTGGGTCCTTTGTTTCTCCTACCCCCCCTCTGCTCCTTTGGAGGCAGACTTTCAGGGGCAGGAGATTTCGTTTCCGGTTCCTGGGTTTCCATGGGCTGTTTACAAGTGAGGAAGGAAGCTTCCTCCAAGGCTTTACACCCCTATTCCCCTTGTGCCTCCTCCCTGGGAACCGGTGGGTTATCGGGGTGCTGCCCCTGTCATTGTTCTGGAGCACCAGGTCCAGAGTTTGGGGCATTCTGCGGTGGCATGCTCATCTGAGGGTTCTGTTGAGCCCTCAGTATGTGACCCAGATCCCGTGCCATATTTTTGACCTGGCGCTCAAGTTGTGAAACCCGCTCAAGCTGATACGGGGCTCTATTTTCTCCCCTGGGCTGATCCCGGGAAGGGTAGCTATCCCTTCTCTGGTAGTACCCCTGGTTGGGAAGATTTTGGTACCCCTCCACCCTTGGCCTCCCCTCTCCCGGATTAGGTTGTCTGGGCTCAGGGAATTGGGGAAAGAAGGATGGATGATTGTGGGGCTGGAAATTGGGTGGATACCTGGGGAAAAAGTTCTGCCCAGGATTTGGAGAATTTCTGCCCTCCTGTGGGAAGTTGGGAGGGAAGTTCCCTGGGTTAGGTGCTTGGCTGGATCCCCCCCCTTGGGCTGGAGGAGTCCACACATAACCCAGGAATGGTTGGTTTCCCTTGTAGCGGGGACTTACATAGCCAGGGGAGCGGGGGTCCCCATTTGTGGGACTACCTCCTCGACTCCCTGTCTGTGACTGGCCCGAGGGCCTTCTGGGCTGTGAATTATTTGGTGCAGGCAGGTTTTTAGGCCCCCCCATCTCCAAATCTAAAATGGGGGCAACCTTTACCTCTGCCACCTTGGCAGCAGCAGGGGTGCTGTTGGTTTTGGGGTTTTTCGGTGCATTTTTTTTATTTTCGATGGGCTTCTGCACCTCATAGTTCCGGGTAGCCTGTTGAATGACCCAGTCTAAAGATCTTTTCTCATGAAAATCTCTCACGAGTTGGGTCATTATGTATTTGGGTAAGGCATGGAAAACGTATTGATAAATTCTCTGCTATCCGTGCGCACCCTTCTGGTGGTCTGCGCAAAAGCACGCTTTAATTCTTGCACAAACTCTTGTGGGGCCTGATCCTCCCCACATTGCAAATTGTAGGCTGCCTTGCGAGCCTCTTGAGGATTTCTGTGCACAGAAAAATGTTTCAAGATGGCCGCCCTGTATGTGGACCACCTTGAATGGTTTTGATCCTCCAGCCCCACAAAGAAACTGGAGTATTCTGGTGAGAAGGTCCACTTTACATATTGAATACAGCTTTGGCTGTCCTTCAAATGGAAAGTCTCCATCATTTGCTCATAGAGCTCCAAGTGTTCCCAAACAGAATACTTGGCGTTCTTATGATAAGGCGTGATGACACTCCTTATTGCCTTTATTTGTTTCAATGGGTCCTTAAGCAAGGCCCTTTTTGCCTTAGTGGCCTTTTTGGTTCGGGTAACCCTGGTCCATTCATCCTCTGACTCAGAAGCACTGCTCCCAGAGGTGCCCGTCTGATCTTCCAGGTTTTCCCGGATTCTGCGAGCCTGGGAATGGCTGGCAGAATGTGGGGACCTGGTCTCCTGTGTCCTTTAATGCTCAGAAGAGTCTTCAGATCCCTCCTTGCTGCCAGGATTTGATGGGTACCCCCCCCCCACTGACCTAACTGGGCAGAGGTTTTCAGGATGCCCTTAATGGGCCTACTCTCCTGGGGTTCCCCACTAAATTGCACTGTGCTTGGGTGCCCATACCCGGATACCAGCCCATCCATTCCTGGGAGGTACTGGCCTATGAGCTCCATACTTCTAGCTGGATAGTAATCTGCCATCCCCGTGGCCCTGGGCTCATGTGCGCGAGGGGACATGGGGTGGCAGAGTCCAGGGACTGGGAGAGATGAAGGCCTCTGGTACCAGGGCTCCTGAGGTTATGCTCAGGAGTTTCTCTTTCCCAGCGAACCTCATCTCTATCCGCCCCTGCTTCCTGTTGCAATGCAAGTGCCTGTGCTTTCAGTTCCTCAGTTAAGGCCTTACTAGACTCTATCAGTCTCTCCTGCATCGCTACCTGTTGCTGGAGCCTATCATTGTGCTGGCAGAGAGCGTCATTCTCTCTCTGTGCCTCCCGATTGGTCCTGGAGTACTGGGCCAGTCTCTGCTGCAGGAGGGTTACCTCCTCAGTCCCATCCCTACTGGCCTGCTCCTTTCTTGCCAGAGCCTCCTCCACCCTCCTGGTGTGATCTAGCAAGCCCTGATGCTCTTTTTGGAGGTCACCCAGGCCCTGGAGGGCCAAGTGATTTTCTTCAATTTTTCTTTTTAAATGGCAGACTTCCTGGCCTAAGGTATCCCTTTCCTAACCAAGTGCCTGCATTTGTGATGCCAGGTCGTCCCTCTGCCTTTGAAAGGCACCAGCTTTCTGGCGTTCTTCATCAAACTCTGCCTGGGTATCCAGGTCTTTCAAAATCAAATTATTGCTTTCCTCTTTCTCTCTGTCTAGTTGGATTTGCAGGGTGGCTACCTGCTCTGTGCATGCCCTGTTGAAATTGATCTGTTGCTCCAGCTTTTTCTGGCTCTGCAGTAAGGAGTCCAATCTGTCTTGGTGCTCCTTCTGCAAAGCCAGAATTCTGGTATCCTGGTCTGTCTTTTCCTGTTGCAGTATATCCATGTCCTCTTTTATTTTAATGATATACTGCCTACTATCATTTTCTGACTCCTGGCTCCTCTGCAGCCTCTGCCTAGAAGAGACCAGGTCAGATTGGGCCTTTTCTAACGCCATCTGTTGCCTATTTGCCAGATCTTGGCCTTCAGCACATTTGTCCTGCATGGCTCCCATATATAGATACAAATATGCCGCTATCCTGGCAATCTTATTGTGTTCATCTTTGGCCTTAGAAGCCATATATAATTCACTCAGGGCCACATGTAATGGACCCTGATCTCTCCATATATCTGACCCTGTTTCAGTGACTTGTTGCATGATTGCCTGCAACCAGACCGTTTGGTCCTGATGAGTCCACTCACCTCTCACAAATAGCTTATGTAAGAAGTGCTCTATGGCCATTTTCATATCTACCAAGGTCGTCATTCTGGAATTTGAGTTCCTTCCTGACTTACAGAAGTTTGTATTTCATTTTGCAAAACAGACCATTTCCTTAGAGCATTCCTTTCATGGATGCTTTCACAGTGTAAAACAGCGTGGTGATCTAACCGGATATGTGTATCTGGTCAGTTGGCACACTGTATTAATCTGCACAAGTGGTAAATCTAACCCAGAATATCCCGGCTCCGAGCCCCCACTTTTGTAAGCGATATTCAATCAACACTACAGCTAAGTCAATGCCTAGTCTGGGATGCTGAGGAAAACCCTTATTGATGTATTTTTATATCCAGTTCAGTACTCTGGATGACAACCCTTGTATAACACCCCCCTCTTAGAATCCCCCTGACCCCACTGAGCCAAGAAGTAGGTTTGTTTTGCAAATTAAAAGGTTTATTTGAAAATGTAAACAATATATATATATATCACACTTCTATAAATAAATTGATAATGGATATTACACTTGTGAATATGAGCAGTAGTCAGCAAGAGGTAACTTATGAATAGGAACAGAAGAAAAAGGTGGGAAAGAATGCTTTATATGGTTCAAGGAAACGCAAGGTGGAATAAAATGCAGTACAGAAATAACTTGTTATGATTTTAGCAAAAGGTAATATGAGCACTTTTTCTTTTGACAATTCACTCCCCCCCTATGCAATACAAGAAATGGAAGGAGAGCACACAGTCTTCAAGAATCCCAACAAAACACACTTTATAATGCAATACACAGTTCCAGTTCTCCCAGCAAGCTTAGGGAAAACAGGGATGAGTTTTAAACACATGCGAATTACTTTAATGTGGTTTGCAAGGAAGTGAAAAGGTGCTAAAATTGCTTTTAATTCCCTCTAGAGGTTCAGGGTAGGTGATGGCTACTTTATATTAGTTCAGGCTCACTTTAACAATACTCTATGAATGATTAGCAGATTGCAAACGAATTTTAGCCAAGAGAAGCAAAAAGCTTCTGATTTCTATAGATGAAGAAATCGGGCCAAATTTCGCGAGTGCGTGTCTCGCGATTATGGAAAAAGTATAGGGAGTAGGAAGTCGGTTCTAGGTTCGTTGGAAAGCCTGGATTCTAAGCTTTCAGATGAAAGTTAAATATCGGTTCCGGAGATACGGATGATTTAATAAAGGTAGATTTTCGGATTTAAAGTAAAACTCAAAATGACAGGTGACAGCTTGCAGCTTTAAAAATGACAGATGACACGATTTCTAGGAGGCTGTTCTAATTAGGTTAAAATAGCTTGAATTAGATTATTTTAACTAAGAGATTGGGTTCTGCACAGTTCTGGAAGTACTCACAATATATTTTGGGCAGGAATGGGCCTCGCCACGGATCTGGTCAGGTTTTGGACTGGACTCCGGTTCTGGTCTCGGCACTTCACAGCGATCTGGGTCAGCTCTCTGGATACAGCGGCCTGTGGTTCTCTGGATCTCTGGTCTGCTTCCGGTCCGGATCAAGTGGATTCTGGATGTAACACTGCTTTCTGGGTACTGGCAAAAGTTCTTGGCACAGAATTCAGACAGCTCGCCCGGCTGTGGAATAGTTTGCAGATGATTTTAAGGATGCTGAGGCCTGCTGAGACGAGTTCTCAGTTTGTGGGTTTAGGCCCTTGCTTTAAGTTCTGAAGTAAAGTTCTGGTCTTTGGAGATTGATGGATGTGAAGTCTGGAGTCTCCCGGCAGAACGTCCCGCAGAAAAATGGAATTGAATCTCCCTACCTGTCCCGGCAGTCTCTTTTTATGAGTTTTAAAAAGTGGGTGGAGAGGCTAGCATCCCTAAGCCTGCCCCTCTCTTGATTTGATAGGTCAATAGATTCTTTGGTCCCTGATTTGGGAAGGGATAGTGTGTCAGAGTGATGTCATTTTTATGACCTGCAGAAATGATATTCCCCTGGTCAATGTGCACACAAATCTATTCCTGATCCAAATACATATTTCCCAGGTACACAATTGTTTGACATCACATACACACGTCATATATTAGTAAAGATAGTCCCTGTCCCGACTCTGGCGTTTCTAGGAGCTTGCATTCAAAAATGGCAACTTATTTTCGATTTTAGTGGGTTTTGCAACATGGGTTTTTCATCAAAAATTATACAAAGGTACATTTCCCTTCCACATATATCCCAGTAACTTTCCATGTCTCTAGCTTAAACACATTGTCTACAATAATCATAATTAGCGGGGTTTGGCCCCAGAGCATGGTACAAATTGGAGTTTGGACTCAAATCGTGAGGGCATTTTTCAAACTAAGACTCTCAAAGTTGTACATTCCTGTCATTTGGTTACAATAAATTATCACTGTTTCTATCAAATATATATTTGTTGCAATTCAACCCCCCAAGTGTTTGGGTCCGCCTCCAGAAGTCTGGGTGGGTCAGTGATCACATGTCTCTCCTTGCTGGCAGAGGGCTGTTGACAGGAAACACTCAAAATTAACATACCCCATTCAACAGAAAGAGCCTTTTGTGTGGGCTCCAGCAGGCTGCCTGGAAGTCTCTCCTCAATCAATCAACAGGGTCATGTGATATCCTGCCTCCTAGTGTGGGAATCTCTGAGGTGTTAAGGTTTCCCAGCCTCCTGGCCTCTGGGAACAGCAGGTGGCTAGATTTTCAATTAACCAACAAGCTATGAAGTCCCTGCCCCTCTTGCAACTCCTAAATACAGTTTCCCTGTCAGAGTTTAGACCGCTAGAGCCACCTTGGGGAATTTGCCGGTACTGCATCCATTTTTGAGTTGTCTTGAATTACTGCATTTCAATAGAGTGGTCTTTTGCTTGATAGTATAGGACCCTTGCTTTACATTGTTTTGAGGGCATCCTTACAGTAGAGTGGTGATGTGGAACCCCCCACAAGTAGGTTGTATCTTTGGAGTGGTCTCGTGCCAACTGCGCAGTTCTCCTATTCTGGCGTGAATGTGGGCGGTGATAGCTCATCCCCACATCCACCCAGTCTATTGATTTAGTTTGTTCTGGGATAGAATAATGGGCGGCGACAGCTCATCCCCACATCTACCCAGTCTATTGATTTAACATGGGTCAAAACCCTTGACAAGGTGTAGTACAGTGAATGAAGCAATGTTTATAGTTGAACCAGTGGGAGAAGATGATGATATGCATGATTGTACAACATATACTGAGTGTTATGACGATATTCCCCAAGTTAGAGAAAATACTCTAGGGTGAGGGAAGTGGTCTTCATTGATGGGTCATCGAGAATTGTTCAAAAGACTGGGGTGAGGCATTCAGAATTGGCAGTGGTAAAGATGAACCAAGAGGGTACATTTGAGGTAATGCTTAGTAGGAGGTTGTCCCCAAATTATTCATCACAGGCTCCAGAATTAGCTGTGCTTATTGATGCGCTGCAAAGCTGTGAGGATGGGGAAGTGACGGTGAACTCTGACTCCGCCTATGTGACATCAACTGTACATGCAGGCTTGTCATGTTGGAAAAGGAGGGGTTTCCTCCGAGCAGACGGCACTCCAGTGAAACATGCAGGATTGTCAGAAAAACATATTAAAGCGTTGAGTTTCTCAGAGACCATAGCAATTGTAAAATGCGGAGCCCATTCAAAGAGAACAGATTTAATACTTTGCAGAAACAAAGCCGCAGATTTAGAGGCCAAAAAAGCAGCCTATTACCCAATCATATTTGAGAGTGAAGTAAAGAACATAAAGCAAGCAACAAGACGATAAAAGTTGGTTAAGGAAGGAGTTAATATGATGTCCATTGTGTAGTTACTTGAAATACAAGGACGAGCATCGCAGGAAGAAAAACCGTTATGGAAAAATACATATCCCCTACTGAGGCAATTTGGAGACAGGACAGCACTGGAAAGCCAGTTATGCCTCTAACATTATTGAGGGTAGCGTTGGAACAGCTTCACTACCCCCCGCATGTGACTCAAGAGAGTCTAGCTGCTACTATTACAGAAGAATGGTTTGTACCAAACCTATATGAACATATGACACAGTTCATTATAAACTGCATTGTGTGCCAGAAATTGACTGCAGGACACACTTTGCAAAGAGTGAAAGGAGTAATTCCCGGACCAAATGGACCATTCCAGCATCTACACATCAATTATGTAGGCATGCTGCATACTTGCAATGGTTATAGATATATGTTACTTTTAGTATGTTATTTTTCAATATGGATCGAGGCCGGTCCATGCACTCACCCTGATGCTGCGTGTGCCACCAAGATCCTCGTGCGCAAAGTATTTGCAAGATGGGGTGTGTGCGAAGTTTTGCAATCCGATAATAGACCGCATTTTGTAAATGAGCTATTTGAAAATATAGTTCTGCTATTAGGCCTTAAACACACGTTTGCTTCAGCTTATCATCCGCAATATTGCTGTATAAGTGCCTAACAAGTGAATAACAAATAAATAAATAAATAGGCAAACAGGTTTTGTGAGAAATTAAATGGCCTTTTGAAAGAAAGGATAGCAAAACTAAAAGCCACTTTAAAGAAGGGATGGCTTCATTGCCTACCCCTTGCGCTATCGTCACTGTGGAACTAGCTAGGCTCAGATCCTCATCTAACACCCCATGAGTTGGTGAGAGAACTCCTCTCGCTCCCCCAACAAGGGCAAATACAGATGCCCATAGTGTAGCGAGGGCATTAGGCAACAAAATGCATGATTATTTAAAAATGATGACTGAAAGTGTTTCTTGTATGTCCCAACAGCTCCTTGACAGGAGGAGTCAAGGGAAAACAAAATAGACAATCAGCCCATTGATTTGGAAGAGACGTTTAAGCCCCTTAGTTTATTCCCAGGGGATCAGGTGCTGGTGCCTAAATGTGTGCGCACCTAATGTACCCCTCATTTTGAGGGTCCACACGAAGTAGAGGAAGTAAGCCCTAACGCTGTAAAACTACAAGGAAGAATAGCGTGGCTACATTTACATGATGTTAAACCCTACAGGGGAGAAACCTTGACCTCTCCTGCAGATACCCCTATTAAAGCAAGTGAAGAATTTCAGCGAATGCAGACAAGATCCAGGACCAAAAGCCAAGACAAGGCGAGGCGAGAAAAGAAGAAGAAAAACTTTTAGATTAGGGTTTCTTAAGGATTTATGGACTTGCAGTGATCCTGGAAGACCTTTCCTAGACTAGGATCAAAGAGACAATGGTACAGAAGCAGTAGCAGTCAGAAGAAAAGAAGAATCCATTAATTTCTTTTGCTACCCATTGTACATATGTTCTTACTTGCAGTCTTGTCATACATATAACAGTCTTAAGAAATATCGACATATCAATATAGTAAAATTTCTCAGAAATCCTAAAAGTAAGACTATTGTTTTGAGAATTATATTGGCGATTATTTTACAGTTTTTGCTATAAATTCATCAACAAATGACATATTCGATATATGTCAAACATAATCAGAGAAATGGAAATGTTTCAAGAGGTAAGAACTGTAGCTCCACGAAAAAGATGTAATATACATAGAATAATTACTGGAGCTTTTTGTGGTATTTCGATTGTAGCTGCTATCCTTATTACGCTGGTATTCACATACGTTATAATCAGTGATGAGAAAGAAAACAAGACATCTCCCATTGTTCCCGTTATCCCCATTGTCTCTATTAAGAGTCCAAAAACCCAACTGATTCCTGATATTAAAAGACATTGTTCTCCAATGTAGAGAGATACTGAGGAAGACAATGAAGTATAATTAGATTAAAATCGGCTCACCTAGCTAATAATATATGGTGCCAGCACATGAAAGAGGAAGGAGAAAGAACATCGGAGGAGAGATGTTATGGCTGCTCATTGATACCGTTTGCTATGAATGCTGCAAGAACGTTTATTGCAAGAGAAATGTCTTCACACAGTGTAAAATGTCTCAGTCATCTGGCAGCATGTACCACCAGAAAACAATTCAAAGGAAAATGGGCAACTCTGAGATGGCGATCCAGACAGACATTTCCATACGGAGATACATAGTGAAGACAAAAAGAATGGTGACTGGACTAGGATGGACAAACAAAAAACATATATATCCATCCCAGTATGGAGAGAAAATGCAAACAGTCGAAATCAAATGAATGAACTGCTCTGGCATGACTGAAAGATCAGGAGAGCCACGATGCTGTGAGAGAGCACAGCTGTTGCTGTATGGGCATCTAGCAACCGGTAATGGATGGGAAGATGGACTAATATCATGCCCTGCACATTTATTGAAGAAAGAAACAGACCACAAGGTGCAAAAGGTGAACAATGAATGTCTGGAAATATGTGCCAAGTATGCAAAACTAGTAACCTGGGTTGATAATGAAGCAAGACCAGTTCATATATTACAATTAAAGAAAGCAACAACCTGCTTCAAGAATGATGGCAAGGTCTATGTTGGAAAGTACAAAGGTTGTGGGGAAATAATTTAAGTGCCAGGAATAAACGGAGGAACGGCAGTACTAATGGATCGATATTGGGCCTGTGGATCCAGAGCTTAAATGCAGTTGCCTAAATATTGGGGAGGAGTGCGCTTCATTGTAAATGTACTCGTCCCAGCATTGGTGATTCCCCAAAGGGACCTCCATATTGAGGAGTTCCCAAAAATGAACAAATACAACAGAAAGAAGAGATCATTTAATTTTCGTCGACTAAAAAGAGAGAATTATTTCTCATCGAAATCAATGAAGGCTTATGAAGACATTCCTGGTGAACACAAATTATTCAGTAAGACTGCATTGATAATGACATCTATATTTATACCACAACTCCAAGCAGCAGTGAATGCCAGGTGGTTGCGATGTCTAGGTGGGACCTGCTGGAGGCAATTAATGCAACGATAAAAGGCTTCCATGCAATCAACGAAGAATTGAGAGCCATCAGGCTGATGACCCTCCATATGATACCAGCAATGGAAGGAAACATCTGTGCTAAGGTTGGGACATCTTGCTGTATGTTTATGCCATCTCATGATGGAGAAAATGGATCCCTGACAGAAGCAATAATGATGTTAACAACCCTGCATACAAAAATGGAAGACTAAGCTGAAGAGATGGCAGGAGACGATTGGTTCTCATCTCTGTTTTCATGGATTCCTTCTTGGTTGGCGATGTCATGGGTACTAGCATTTGGACCTACACCTCAGTAGCACAACCACCTGGGGAAAAGCTGAAGACACAATTAGGGGCTAGATGGGTAAAGGCTTGGCAAGCAAAACATACTTTGAGGAAGTCTTAACATATACATCATTCACATAAGCTTGTTCTGGCATAGCCTTTATTTTCTAGTCACTTTCTGTACTCCCAACATGGATGCCAGTGTGACTTTCAGGAAATGCAGGGAACTGTGTAGCACTCTCTAGTGTTTGGGAGTGGCTGCCTATATAAGCGACACCCAAGAACTGGCCCATGCTTCGTGTGCTTTCTGTAGCTTCGAGCACACGTTCACCGCAGCCCGGATCTCCAGTGGATACTTACCTGTTTCAGCTTCCTCTCAACCCAAACATCCAGTACATCCTTAGCTGTTTCCGCATCATCTCGATCCGGACATCCAGTGGAACTCTCACCTGCTTCTTCTTCGTGATTGAGGCAAGTTTCTTCTTGCTCTTCTCTCCAGCGCTTCGGACCCGATCGAGGCAAGTTTCTTCCCTGCTCTTCAGACCAGCACTTATGACCCGATCGATGAAAGAAGAGAAAACAAGCCCGAATTAGTAAGCGCACACATTCAATTAACCCCTCAGTCTCCTGCACGACCAAAGGAACTTACCTCCGTAAGCAAGTCTGTTAGAACTCTTCTCGCTGCGCCAGCATCCAGCTCGCAGCTCCATGCCCGAAACCTGCAACGACAAAGAACACAAGATTACGCTCAGCATATCCACAGGCAACAACTCACCTTTTTTGTAACTCACGTGCAAGGCCAGTGAAGTAACTGGCCCCATTGGACTTACCTTCCGCTTGTTGTTGAACTAACCTGCAGCTTCTTCTCCGTGGGCTCCCGGAATCAAGCCTGTGCATAACCTTACGAACAATTCCCAGTGCTGTAACTGGGTACTTAACACAGACTGCTTATTCATCAGGACCTACCTGAACCTAGTGCAGCAGCTAGTCCCGCACCCCAGACTACCGCGCCCCTGCAGATGCATATGGAGAGCGAGCCACACTAAACCAAAAGGTGAGCCATGCCCTAAGCAAGGGAATACACTACACTAGGGACACTGGGAGGGCGGAGGGAGGTTAGGAAGGCCTCATTACGGAAAACCCTCTAAACACTCATTCTTTTGGCAGGTCAGCTTCCCAGCCCAGGGTTAACGAGAGGAAGAGACCGGAGGAATCATTGCTTCTGCAGAGACCCAGGTGAGTGTGACAGGCGAATGCTTTCAAATTACTTGGAGCAATACTAGTGTTAGTGTTGCTAGGATTCTGTCTATTAAGAATCATCTTGGGACAATCCCAGAAAACAGCCGAGAAAGCTATTGGGATGAAGATAATGACTAACATTAAAAGTGGCACTGGAGAGAAAATGCAGACTGAAGAAAATACTCGAGAAAATATGAAGAAGAGTTCTCTTGCACCTCCAGCAACAAGGTTTTTCTACCCCCAAGATTGGAAGAGATATGTGGGACGATGGATATTTTGTTCACCAGCAGGGGACTGTTGATATATGACCTGGAGTGTGGATGAACATATAACGAATGTGGGTCACCTGAGGTGGGTTACGAAGATATGGGCTCCAAAGAAAAGAAAACATGATGAGATGATAGAAGAGGAAGCAGGAATTGCGGAAGAAGAGGAAAAGAAGGGTATGGTTGAAAATTCGACCAGAGGGGATAATGTAGAGGAGCAGGTGGATGCCTCTTCTCTAGTCCCCGCCTTCCCACCACTGTCTTCTTGGCGTAGCAGACGAAGAGCTACAAGTGGGAACCCATGCACATGTTTATGTGACATGTCCTTACTGCGTCGATTGTACGAAAGATGATATGCACTCAGACAGCCATTTAGGAGAGACCCTAATGTCGACACAGTGGAAGGAAGTCACCAAGAAGGATGCCCACTGCCAAAGTGCCAGAATGCGAATATGAGAATCATGGATGAACGCTAAGGAAAAGTTTGACGATGACATGATGTCATGAAGAAG
This sequence comes from Ambystoma mexicanum, assembly GCF_040938575.1. NCBI lineage: Eukaryota > Metazoa > Chordata > Amphibia > Caudata > Ambystomatidae > Ambystoma > Ambystoma mexicanum. The sequence goes on along the minus strand of NC_090923.1, from coordinate 1,144,045,228 downwards.
ATATATAAACCTATGTTGAAACAATATGAAAATACCTAAGACGATGTGTCAGGAAACCACTCAAAGTCACGCCCCCTGCTGCCACGCTCCCTGAACCACTAACACAGGTTCCCCGGTTATCACCAAATACCCGATCAGGACTTTCCAAAATGAACCGCCCGGAATCCGGCCACCCACGAACCCATTTTCAAGCAACAACTATCTCCTCTAGTCACAACGCGTCTTTCCGAGCGCATTGGGGGTTACCTTGGAAACGATGGTATGCAGTGCATACACTTGAGCAAGCGCTGCAATGGAGGAGCCGTGGTCCACGTAGTCATGTGACCTGCTCAACTTAAGCTCTGCCATAGCGGGACTCCAGTGCTTCTGATTTTTTCCAGCAGCTCTTTCGTACCTTGAACTTGTCTCAACGTTCATTCTTGTGTCTCGTTTGTGCATCGACCCATTGCCTGCTTACTGGACTTTGCATTGCATACCTCCTAGTTCTTGTTCTGGTTTCTTGGTTCTTCGAATCGGATTGTTTCCCGGACTGCTGAGCCTCCCGTTCTGTACCACGCCGCCTGCTCAATGCCAACTCAGACTTGTATTAATGATTGCTTTCAACATCTTTCTGTTTCTGGATATTGCCCGCACGTTGCCGACCTCGTCACCGGTTTGGATTCTTCTACACAACCGCTGCCTGTTTTTTCTTCTGTTCCGCTTACCATCATCACGGACGAAGTGCAAAGACTAGAGACTTCCGCATAAGCACTGCTATGGATGTTCTAGGCATCCTCATGCCGTCGGAATAGGAGGATCTTACAGACTCTCTGGAAGACCTACTAGTCTCTTTAGGCGTCCTCGTGCCGTTGGGCTAGCCTTTTCTGGAATCTACAGACTTAACTGAGCATTTTCCCCAACTTATGACATTTGACCTGTTGGTAAGCATCACACCACATCTACTGTACTATGTACTTGGGCTTCCCTTGAATTTGAGTAATCTGGGTTTATGAGTTTGCAGAAGGAAAACACCCTCCAGGTTGAAACAGGGCGCTATTGTTTTCCTTCCCATGCAAAGAATCAGGTTAGAAAATGTTGTGTCTTCACTGTATCACGATTATAAGCATTCCTAGTGTGGCATTGATTCTGTGCCTTTTTCCTTGCAGCTTCTGGTGTCCTGTGTGCGGCCTCCACATCTTCTTATTAATAGATCCCTCTGCTGATACTTATTTAAGCACATCAGATGGGTACATTGGTAGGGAACATTCGTCTTCTACACAACGAGTTCAACCACCAGTTCAAGGTTATCCATCCTACTTCTTGAGTGTGGACGGGTTCTGGCATAACCAGAAGCCTTTAAATATGGACACCAACTACACCTTGCCTACTTTCGTTCAGATGGTTGCTGAACTACGCTCTGAAATGGTGGCTACTCATGATTCTACGCAATGCCGTATAGGCGAGATTCAGGCCCTTATCAGACCAGTTGGGGCTGAGGCCTCTGTTCATGCACCTGATTATACCTCTGGCCCTTCTTTGCCTAGACAGGACACTGTTGCCGTGTATATGGCTGCCCAGTTCCCTCTGGCACTGCCAGAGAGGGTCAACGGGGACCCAAAACACCTTCGGACCTTTATAAATCAATGTAGGCTTCATTTCGTTTGTCGGCCTACATCCTTCCCCGATTCCACTGCTAATGCCACCTTTGTGTTATCTGTGGTATTGCCGCAGTCTGGGCTAATCCTCTTTTGGAACAGAGCAGCCATAAGCTTTATGATTGCGATGCCTTGATTTCAGCCTTAAATCATGACTTTGATACACGCTACAAGACACAGGAGAAACACCCTGCTGTCCTACCTTGCAAGGTTCCACCAGCTGGTGGCTGAAACTGGGTGGCCAGAGGAGAAGAAGGAAGCATTGTTCTATAAGGGGCTGTCAGATCCCCTAAAAGACGTCTTAGGTACCGTACCAGTGGTCCTTAAGGCCTTCCCTGAACTACTAGATCTGGTCCTCCAGATTGACGCCCGTAAGGCTGAACAGAAGGGTGAAAAAAGGGGAATACCTCTGATTACTCCTACCCCACAGATTCAGTCCACTGGGAATGGTGAACCCATGCAGATCAGGGCAGTGCATGGTCCGTTGTCCTTGGATGAGAGGGAACATCACAGAAAAATACATTTATGTTTCTATTGTGGTTCTTCGGAACACTTCTTAGGGTCATGTCCTAAGAAAACTACAAAGAAGCAGAGAAACACCAAAGCTCGACAATAGAGCAAGTCCAGTTGTCAAGAGATCAGTCCCCAGATTCCACTCCTTTAGGTTCCGTTTACTGTTTTTGCTTCTTTTTCTTGTCCCTCTGGTAAAACCTGGTCAACAGCAGACATACATGATTCCGGAGCTACCGGCAATTATGTCGATGCCCATTTCACCATCGAAAAGGGCATACCGACTGTCCCAAAACCCTGTCCGGAACTAGTCAACGCCGTTGACGGAACTACATTGCTCTCTGGTTTGGTAACGGAACGGACTGTCGAGCTGTTAATGACCACTGAATGCGGGCATACTGAGACTCTAACGTTTGACGTGATTGCCGCTCCTCAGTTCAGACTCATACTCGGTCTGCCATGGCTTCAACTACATAATCCGGTGGTAGACTGGCAATCTGGGGAGATTGGTTTCCATTCATCCTATTGTGGGTTACAGTGTCTGGGATCAGACACAAGACAACGGAGTCCTTGTCGTTCATTACTGGATACTGCCTCAGTTGTTGGGTCGGTTGTGGCCACACCATTGCCTAAAGAATACTAAGGATTTATGGATGTCTTTGACAATGGCAGGGCCGAAACATTGCCCCTCACTGCCCGTATGACTGCCCCATCGACCTATTGCCAGATGCCAAGATATCATCCGGACAGGTGTACTCTCCCAAAACGAGGACACCATCCTGAAGGAATACCTCGACAAGGCTTTGGAGACAGGTTTCATCCGCCCTTCACGGTCTCCAGCGGCATTCCCATTGTTCCTTGTACCAAAGAAAGAGGGGGACTTATGGCTGTGTATAGACTACAGGGCTCTGAATGCAGTCACGGTGCGTAATCAGTACCTCATACCGTTGATATCCGTGTTGCTAGACCAGCTGGGAACCTCAGTGATATTCACGAAATTAGACCTATGTGGAGCCTATAATCTGGTCAGGATAGGTAAGGGGGATGAATGGAAGACTGCATTCAAGACTAGATATGGCCTGTTTGAATATCATTTCATGCCCTTTGGGTTATGTAATTCCTCAGCAATATTTCAGAATTTTAGGAATGATGTATTCCGAGACATGGTTGATCAATATGTCATAGTGTACTTGGATGACATATTAGTATATTCTCCTTCCTAGGAATCTTATGTGAAACACGTCGCTGCAATCTTGCAACATTTAAGGTAAAATCGTTTGTATGCTAAGGCAGAGAAGTGCAGAATTCCTGGGGTATGAGATCACCAGCCAAGGAGTCAAAATAAGTCAAAACTAAGGTCAAGGCAGTGTTGGACTGGCCTGTTCCTACCTGTCTGAAGCCGTTGAAATCATTCCTTGGGTTTGCACTTTTTTTACAGGCTTTTCATCCAGTCTTACTCAGAGATTGTCGCTCCCTTGACTGCTCTCACCAATAGCAAAAGAGACTACAACTGGAAAGGAGAGGCACAACTAGCTTTCGAGGCTCTCAAGGCCGCTTTTGCAACGGCACCAGTGTTACAACACCCAGACCCTGCTCTGCCCTTTTTTGTGGAAGCCGATGCCTGTGATGTGGCAGTAGGTGCTGTGTTATCACAACGATGTGCGGACGGAGGCTTTCTGCACCCTGTGGCCTTCCACTCCCATAGGTTGACACAGTACAAGCAGAACTACACAATCACTGAAAGAGAACTACTCACTCTACGCGATGCTTTCATGGTTTGGAGACACCATTTGTTAGGTACGGCTATACTGAGCATCGTAATCTACTGGCCTTATAATCTGTCAAATGCACAACAGCCGTCATGCCCGTTGGAATTAGTTTTTTCTATGTTCCATTTTGTCATTATGTAGCGCCCTGGTCTGTTGCATTCCAAGGTGGATGCATTGTCTTGTATCCATGGCAACCCCTCACAGTGTGCTTTAGATGGTTCTTTACTCCTTCCCCACCAAGTGGTTTGCGGGTGTATCCTGCAACTTTCTATGAAAACATTGTTCCAGGAATGGGTACTGACATACCGGACTCTCGCACACGCTGTATCGCCCTACAGTGGTGTCATGACTTTTTGTTGGCTGCCCACCCTGGCAGGACTACTGACCTGCTTCGACATTGGTGGCCGTCCATGCACAAGGACGTGGCAGAGTACATCTCTTCTGGAACCGTTTGTGGTCAAAGCAAAAATATGGCTGACAAACGCATGGTCCTTCTGCAGCCTCTTCCTGTTCCAAAACGCCCTTGGACCATGATTTTGATGGATTTCATCGTGGAATTAATCGGCAGTGAGCGGTTTTGACACTATATTGGTAGTTGTCGACTACTTTACAAAGATGGCTTTGTTCATCCCTTGTCAGGATATGCCATCTGCTCCCCTGCTCGCAGACCTATTCCTTAAGAATGTATTCTGTTTCTTTGGGCTTCCTGATATCATATCAGATAGAGGGTCCCAATTCATGTCTCGTTTCTGGAGGGATCTTACATCAAACTTGGGCATTGATGAAAGATATTCGAGAGCTTACCATCCCCAGACGGACGGCCAGACAGAGCGTCTTAATGCAACGCTCAGACAATACTTACGATACATTACCCTCGAACATCAAGAAACCTGGTTTTCCATTTTGGTTATGGCGGAATTTGCATACAACAATTCCTTGCATACGTCCACTGGGTCTTCCTCTTTTTTGCTCTTTATGGCCAACCTTCTCGAACCCTCCCACTGGATCCAGTCATCTCCTCCAACAGTCCAGCGGCCCATGCCTGCATTCGCGACCTGGCCACTCTACATCAAACTTTGAGACAGCAATTGACGGAGGTCCAGGAACGTTCTAAGGCTTTTGTGGATATGCATAGGACCCCTGCTCTGGTTTACCAGGTCGGAAGGCAGGTGTGGCTATCCACTAAGAACCTCCGTATACCGGGTCGCTGAACTTTGCTGCCTAGGTTTGTTGGGCCTTATGAAATCACCAAAATAGTCAGTCCATTAGCATTGCAGTTAGCCCTACCAAAAACCTGAAAATTTCACAAGGTATTTCATGTATCCCTGCAGAAACCTTGTTCCCCCAGCACTAGACATCCATCCCGTCCTCTTCCTGTTTCTGTCATGACCCGTAGAACTTGCCCCTTATGGACCTCCTGGTCCTTATCGCGCCAGGGCTTGTATTCCCTGTTACTCCAAACATGGCCGCAACAAGCGATTAGCCTCACACCAGCTTTCACGACGCATATGGCACATCCTATAAATTGGCCCCGCGCGTCTCAACGCTATCAATCGGTAGTGACTCGACGTGTGTGTGCTGTTTGGCGATTCTTCTCTCCGAGATCCTGGTTCCCTTCCTCCTTTCCTTCTACCCGACTCCTGGAAACTCCATTCTTAGCGACCGCTACCTACTACCCTGGACATCCTGGAACAACGACCTTCCCGGAACTCTGAACGCGCTCTGCAGCCGGACGAGACTCGAGCGAATCTATACAAGGCCCGATCCGTCCACAAGAGGAATCCTCCCACGGAACAGAGCAAGAAGCGATCCTAGGTGAGACGGGGGGAGATTTATGACAGTTTCAGTGCAAGGTCTGATGAATATGAAGTCAATGCCATCCTTGACTCTAAGGATCTAGGGGGGTTTGATTGTATCTTATAGACTGGAAGGGTTATGGTCCGGAGGATCGGACATGGGAACCTGAAGAGGACATCCATGCGCCCGTTCTTTTGTCCCATTTTTGTGCCTCATGGGGGTGGATGGATCTTTAGGGGAGGATGCTGTCAGGAAACCATTCAGAGTCACGCCCCCTGCAGCCATGCCCACTACACCACTAACACAGGTTCTCCAGTTATCACCAAATACCCGATCAGGACTTTCCAAAAGGAACCATCTGGGATCCTGCCACCCATGAACCCTCTGTTTTGAAGCAACAACTATCCCCTTTGGTCACAAAGCGTATTTCCAAGCGTATTGGGGGTTACCTTGGAAACGATGGTATGCAGTGCATCCACTATGGCAAACGCTGCGACGGAGGAGCCGCCGTCCACGTGGTAATGTGACCTGCTCAACTTAAGCTCCGCCCTAGCAGGGCTCCGGTGCTTCTGATTTTTTCCAGCAGCTCTTTCGTACCTTGACCTTGTGTCTATGTTCATTCTTGTGTCTTGTTTATGCATCGACCCATTGCCTGCTTACCGGACTTTTCATTGCCTACCTCCTTGTTCTTGTTCTGGTTTCTTGGTTCTTCGACTCAACGAAGTGCAAGGACTAGAGACTTCTGCATAAGCACTTCTATGGATCTTCTAGGTGTCCTCATGCAGTCGGAATAGGAGGATCTTACAGACTCTCTGGAAGACCTACTAGTCTCTTTAGGTGTCCTTGTGCCATTGGGCTAGCCTTTTCTGGAATCTACAGCCTTCACGAAGGACTTCCACCAAATTATGACATTTAACCTGTTGGTAAGCATCACACCATATCTACTGTACTTTGTACTTGGGCTTCCTGTACATTTGAGTAATATAGGTTTATCTGCTTGCAGAAGGAATACACCCTCCAGGTTGACAAAGGGAGCAATTGTTTTCATTCCCACACAAAGAATTAGGTTAGAAACGGTGTCTCTTCACTGTATCATGATTATAAGCATTCCTAGTTTGGTATTGATTATGTGCCTTTTTCCTTGCAGCCTCTGCTGTCCTGTGTGCATCCTCCACATCTTCCGATTAATAGATCCCTCTGCTGATACTTATTTAAGCACATCAGAGGGGTACATTGGTAGGGAGAATTCGTCTTCTACACAACAAGTTCAACCACCAGTTCCAGGTTATCCGTCCTACTTCTTGAGTATGGACGGGTTCTGACCCGATGTAACTGAAGCACAAAGAGAAACATGTACCTAAAAAGGAAGTAATCATGAAAAAAAGAAGTAACTTGCTGACCAACAACTGTAAATATGCTGTAACACAAGGTAGAAAAAGCATATAGAAGCTTGCTAAAAAAAGGAGGTATATACATAACGTTTAGGACGGCCATTGGAAGAAAATGGACAACAGTTAATGTTAAAGAATAAACCCAGCTACCCCAAAATAGAGCCTAGGATTGCAAATTGAAGAAATGATGAAGAAGCTGTTTTCGTGTGCAGAATAAGGGAGTACGTTGGCCTGAAGTCATGGAGGCTATTTCGAGAGATGGGTGCAAGGCACAAAGGGAGTCGAATGAACAGACCACGTGCGTGAGACATATTTCTGCTAAGATTAGGAGAGACAAGGACATATGCAGGTGCCAAGTGGTGGACAACCACGAAGGCAAAGGTCTATGTGAGGTGGAGTAAGCAAGTCTCTAAAGGCTAGAAGGGGTAATGACACCCTGTTTAATAGAATCAAATAGCAGCAATTGACAAAATCGTGGTCTCCTGACACGTGATGAAAAACTCAAAACAAAGACTATTCATTAGAGCTTGATTTAAGATAGTGGTGTGCTCACACTCCCTCAAATGTCCCAGAACAGTGAGCACACTACGAGGTCATCTACAAACAATAGACCTTGGCTTTGGATCAGTTTGGTGAAATGCAAAGGACTTATTGGTAAAACAAGAGAACAAGTTGACAAGGCTTGAACACCTATCTTGGATAGGGTTGCCAACCAATCACAAGGCCTGCCACGCACTTTCATTCACAGTGTTGCAGTTATTATTCTGCTGCCATATTCTCTGCTATAATCAGTATGTGACGTACATAGAAGTAGCTCAGGGTGTGTCCAACAGACAAGGGCCAGCTAATGAGATATTACCCTTTATACAATTCTATAGGTAGCTATGTTCCCCTAATGCAACCCTCCTAACAATAGGTTTTATGAAATGCCACATAGGATGATGTCAAAAATGAGATATATGTGAAAGTATATACACTCCATACAAGCAAAATTATGTGTGAACATTGAGCAACTACTTTGATAACTGCCATATTGCCCTGCTTTCTTTCATTGAGATTAAAGCAGTATTTTACCATCTTCCTTTGGTCTGACCGGTTATTCGGTCTGAGATAATTATTGGTAATTCCACCTAGCACATAGAATATGCTTCAAGCTGGCTCTCTTTGGGTATACTGAATAATAGTAGTAATATTGTACAAATGCTTCCATGATAGTTTCCCCATCTCTAAGAGCAACTCCATTTTCTACAATTTCTGTTATCAGTACTAGGAGATTCTCAGACCGAACCACCAGCGAGAGCAGTCTACCCGGCCTGTCCCCTTCACATCGTCTGGGCCACACTTTACATCCCAGAAACCTCACTTCTCTGTTTGCTGCTTTGCGAAACTGCCTCCGACTTGTCCCTAATCTTAGCTGGTGTATTTTTGTAATGGTATATCTCATATTGATTGAGTCTCCAACTTCCTTAAGGTCAGCTCTGTTCTGACAAGGGTGCCCCCCCATGCTCCCTAGATATACAAATCCCTCTTAAATATGTTTCCCACATCATTGCTGTCTCCGGCTACAGAGCCTTTATTTACCTCTAGAAATCGAGATGAGATCAGATTTGAACACCACATCCAGCAAGGAGTCCGGCTTAAACCTCCATGTTCTACTAAATTGTCGAGCGTTGGGGACAGAGATCGATACCAGCACAGGGCAGTGAACGGAAAGGGTGCTTGGAAAAATGCTACAGTGCTTCACCCAGAGCCCCAGCTGCCTAAATAGCAGCCATTTGTGAGTGCAAATCATGAACAGAAGAGCGACAGGTGTATTCACACTGTGTCTCGTGGCTCACTCTCCAAACACCCACAGCTCGTATTTGTCACTGAGATAGAGTAGTGCACTAGCAGCGCAGCCCAGTGATCGGACGGTCAGTGGATCTGTCCAGTGAGAGTTCCGTTACAACATTCATGTCCCCTGCCATGATCACCGCAAAGTCTATCAATCCCTGCAGTTTAACAGAGATGCTGTTAAAGAAACTGGGATCATCAACGATAGGTGCATATACATTGACTAATCCTATCTGGTGAAATTATATGGACCCCGACAGAGTAATGTACCTCCCTTCTTTGTCTACGATCACCTTGTGCAACTGGAAGCCTATGGAATTTGGAATAATGGTGATAAACCCCTGGAAGTGGAGAAAGATTATTGCCTCCCTCAGATTTCCCAACCGCTGTCCAGGCCTTTGCTTGATCACACCTGGATGGTGGTAATATCTTTGGGTCTGCCTTCTTTATCTCCTTTAAAGTCAGTTCTTCATTCCACAGCCTGTCTTTTTTCAAGCACTCTAAGATTCGAGCAATTTCCCTAATTTTAATTTCTCTCCATTGTTTAGCCTTTACTTTCTTGCACTTTTCAAGGTGTACTGCATCTCGTACAAAATTGTGGTTTTGGGACAGGCAACCTGCTTATCTGGTTGCCAATCTATCCATATCTGGAGGATCAAGGGTGCCCCGTAGTTAGGGCACTTTAAGATTGACCATTCCTCATTTTAAACATATTCACTATTGCCTTCAAGTGGCCTCCAGAGCCACACCTCATGACTGATATTTACTTCCTTCCATTTGTTTACTACCTTCTGTCATGGATTTTCGCGAAGGCTCTTAGGACACACTTATTTTTTTATCATAGGCCTCAGCAATTCTGTTTTTATAAGTTTTTGTTCTTTCTTCAACGGTTTTATTGATTAGTGTATATTTAATATTGTTCAGTTCTTTGATAGCTCCCAGTCAGATTGTTCTTCAAACGTTTTAAATAAATAAAACTTCACCACACTGTAGGTGGAAACAACAGAATAGTATGCAGTTCAAACAAAAGGCGTGGAATGGTAGAGGATCCTGCTCAAGAGGAAACAGGTGATGTATATGATGAGGTACACAGACATCGGAAGGGATAAAGACAGGTGGTCAAAAATGTGCAATGGTCACAGTATGGAATGTAACGCTAACTCCTAATCAAAAGGAGCCCACCTTTATGTAAATCAAAATGAAAGTTCTTTCACGACAGATAGAAGGGTGCGGGGGAGTGCCAGGGGTACTTCTCCCCAGGGACTAGCCCTTATTAGCATAAATTACCCACTTACAGGTCCGCTCGCGCTGAGCAATGAACTCATGCTTGAGAAATGACACCTTCAGTATAAATGTAGCATTTATTAGACAAAAAGCATAATAACAGAACAGAAAATTTAGCAGCAATTTGGAATTCCAGTTGGAGGAAATCACAAAGCTCATTAGAGAAACACAGTCTTACGTCCCTTGGATGTTATCATTAGCACTGGAGACCCAGGCCATCTACAACAAACTGCTTGCTCAGCCAGCTCTGTAGATGACAGCCCTACAAGGTGCCACATGAGCGAATCCTGCTCCGGGCACTTGCCCTTGCTCGAAGCAAGTCCACAGATGAATCTCCCCCTCAGTTTTGGGTGCATGCTCATTTTCTGCATTCATGCTGTCAATCAGCATGACCCACTGTACCAGAACTTTCTTAGTGCAAAACATATTTACTTGGAAAAAACCAACTTGCTCTCTCTCCATGAGGCTCTCTCCTTCTGTAGTGATAAAGAGAACCCGCACCCCCTGGGATCCAGCCCTTCGTGCAAAGTAAATCACTCCTAATTATCTTCCCACACAAGTAAGGTTTAAGATGCACGATGAACTCAGTCTGGAAGAGAGCCAATCACACAGAACATATGATGCTTGCATTTATTATCTACAGTGTCTAATGAGAACTAAGCAGCAATTTACAATAATATGGAAATAGAACGTGCAAGCTGTATAATGCCAATTGTCAATCACAGATGAATATGCAATTATTTTGTTTTAGGCTCCTAATAAAATGTAGATGAAGGTACGATCAGATCACACCCGGGACCCTTGCCGCTACAGGGGCCCGGCACTCCTCGAGAGAAGAGGGGAGAACTGGCCAAGCCCCCCACAATCCTACACCAGAGCGGGGGTGTGATGCTAGGAGTCTCGGCCCAGATAGTGCACAGCTGGTCATCCAGGCACTGTTCCTCTTGGTACGCGCGTCTCACCAACAGCCCAGGATGAGTCCCTACCTCACTGGTCCAAGTATAGTTCTCTTATTAGAGGCTGCACGTCAATCATCATGACGTATTAGCTCTTCGAGAAGCTTCTAGACTCACCCTTCCGGGCAGTAAACATGTTTTCGCTTGTCAAGTTACAAGACTGGAAACAGCCAGTCTTGGCTCCCAGGCTTCGTGCACTGTGTTTTGGGAAGATCTGACATTCTTGCCTTATCAGTGCACCTGACTCGCAGAGTGAAGACGAGCAAAGCTGTGCAAACCTGTGCCTGGCTCCCAAGGGCTGCGTAGAGCCTCTTGCAAATGCTAGATGTTTTATGTCTTCAGGAAAGGCCTTCGCAATTAACCAGTTACAAGCATGCAGGCTCACCCAGTTCGAGAGGCCTGGTTGATGTCAGCATTTTCCTCCACACTTCGAATAGACTCTAATACACACAAGATAGCTCAGTGGGTTAGTGCAAGTGCAGGTTACTGCAAGTGCCTAGAAGCTTATCACGACACCTTCCCACCTCCCGGAGCCCATCTGCAAGCTTAGGAATGTGTCTTATAAGTGCGTACGTGGTCGTACCATTTCTCATGTGAAAGAGGATTTGTTTACAAAGCAAGGCAGATCCACGGTTGCAAAGACAGAATATTCTAGGAGAAGCTGAAATCAATCAACCCCTAGAGAGAAAGCTTTACCGGGCCTGCACTCTGCTAGCTAGTGTCTATAATGCTTCAAAGACTGGCTATCTAAGCGCTATATAGGTGCTAAAATGCTTTAAACACTCAAATACAGGTCTCTATTAGCTACTAAACTGGGGGCTCTGCCCTGCCTTTCTATGCACAATGCATAATGTAATCTTCCACCCCTCCTAGGCCTGCACATTCCTTGTAGCTCACTAATGCTTAATGTAGGCGCTACCAACACATTACTTTCAGCATTTAGCACATACTTTGAATAAGCTAATAATCTTAGCTGTTAATGCAGCCATCTAAGGCCCGAATATGCAAATATGGCACTTTGTATTTCACTACAAGGAGAAAAACAACCCTGAAACTAGGTTGTGATACTTATGAGACAAACAAACAGGTGTCCGCTAACTTGTAGAACACTCCTGTCTCCCGCACACCTATATTTAATGCGATCCCATCAATATTTAAGATCATATAAGCAGTTAATTATAGTCATGAATGCTCTACTCAAAATGTATTTTCACTCTGTAGTTTCATAAAACAATCTCGATTCTTTATGTAATAAAATGGTATATACAATGTGCTTTACAAAATTGTTTTCTACAGGACAGTGATCAAGATTCTTAAAATCAGCAATTCATGAATCACATGCTCTACGCATTTCGGGAAATTTCTTCGCTTCCTCAGGAGCTACTGTTCGTACATTTCGTGCATCAAATCGCACACTGATCTACAAAACACAAAATAAATAGGTGGATTATAACAAGTTGTTTAACCTATTTGATAAGTTGGTAACTTTATATTGCTATCAATCCATATAAAATGAGCTTGACTAGGTAATGGAGGATGGATCCTCAGATTTTCGCTCATTGTAATGTTCGCTGTAAACAAGAATGATGCAGATAATTCAATCACCGGGCGTAAATGGGTTATCTATAGATATATATATATATATATATTTATTTTTTTTTGCTAGTCTTCTCCAGGTGTAGTATTAAGGAAACACCCATGCTTCCATTATAAAACATTTCTGATTTAGTGTTCAACTTTAATATCATCATAGTATATTGTTAGAACATTCTCAGACACCATCTTGAATCCCAGTTTTTTGTCCACACAGTATGCAATGTAGCCAATCACGTACATGGATGGGAGGAACATAACTTAACCCGTTACTTAGAGGCTGGAGTTTTGCCACGCAGCTGCTGAGGGATGCTCTGACCACTTCAATAAGGGAAAATGCAGCCAAACCGTACATGGCCTTTGGCCCGCTTCAAGGTGCAGGGGAAGTTCTCCCAAAAGTAAGCTGGTAAAGAGGTACTGTCTAAAAGCCCCTACACCTTTGGAGAAGGGGGAAAAGGAATCACTGTAATAATTTAGTACCAGACAGAAAGTTGTAAAAAGGGTCAAGGCAAAGTAGTTTGTTATTGAGAAGCAGGTTGAAAGCACTGCATCAACTGTGGACCTGAGACTGAACAACTTCCCAGAAGAGGAAGTAGTGTTGAAGAAAATCCGACTGCCCACTCTCTGGAAACCTGTGGACGATGGAGTGATTGCTTTCTTGACAAAGCCAAGAGGCTAGTAAAGTCTCTGGTGAACACTTGCTTGGCAAAGTCACAAGGCTATGGACATCTTGATGAACACTTGCCTAAGAAAATAAAGTAGTCTCTGAGGAAACACTTGCTAAGAAACTGGTGAGGTTTTGAGGAAACTCTTGCCTGACAAAGCCAAAAGGCTGAGAAAGTCCCAGATCAACATTTACCTTACTAAGTCAAGAGGCTTTTGAGGGAAGCCTGAACCTTATCTAAGGATGGCTAGAGACTCACATATTTAGCGATGTATTTGAAAATGTGCTCTCCAAACAAATGCGATTCAGCTTCAACTCCTGGCTCTCTGGGCGACAGATCTATTAACTTAAGGTCTAGAGCTAAAATAACCCATTACATTCATTCAGCCACAATGGGCAGGTTAGCATTTCTTAGGATGCGAATGTGTCTTTGTGTCCACTCACAGTGAAGGACTGGGTCCACTGGGCCATTGCTACTTCTAGCAAATCAAACGTTTTTGTTAAAGGACCTGAAATATCGAAAACATTGTTCTGACATACTTTAAGGGCCCTATCTAGTCCTTTTTATGGTATTTACCTGACAGACAGAAAAGTGGACAACTGTGGGTGCAGTTTGGATTTAACAGTTGTTTTTTGTAGAGGGTTAGGTCTGGGGAATTCTTATTTCAATTTATTTTTCTCCTCCCTCTCAAGAGAATTTCGCATTCTGATATCTTATTATTTTGCCACATGGGTTAAAGGAACTGTAGTGGGCCTGAACAGTGAACACATGAGAAGAAATCTGCATAATGTGAAAACTAAAATACGAGTGCAAATAATGTATGTGGGCCCGAATGCTGCTGTAATAATGAAGGAATATGAGACGTAGGACCTTTGTTCGAAAAACCTGCTAAGCTATCCTGTTCTGCACTGTGGAAACTGAACGTGTAGTCTGTTCCTGTGAATTACGAGAGTTCAGTCTGAGAGATTGCAGAAGGGCTTCCCCAGTAAAGGAGAAATGCAAGATCAAGTTGGCCCATCCGAGGAAGACACCAGAGCCAAGGACTGAGCTACATACACCACAGACAAGGTGCTGGAAAGGATCAGGAGAAGGAGCTGTATTTCATAAATCTACATCTTCTCTTTACCCTAAATCATTGCCATCTATGCATATTTCATATTATGTGCCTATGACTAAAGAGCAAAAGTAACACAAACTCTGGGTCTAAAGTGGTGATTTCTTGCAGCGGTGGCTTGGTTTCACTGTCTACCGCAAATAAACTTGCGCTAGAGAGAGCATGTTCCATCTCCCTCAATCAACTTGCAGGCCACTGCAGGCGACGCAGACACAGCCCAAGACAGGAGTCCATTTCCTTTCCCTATAGCTAGGATGTGCTACTTCGGAAGGGTTAAACAAAGGAGTGCCCTTCCTCAGATGCTTCAACAGAAGGGGAAGTATTTCCTTCAGACGTAAGTAGCACATAGTTACAAGTACATCGGTATGGCCCTCAGAGAGCAAACCCAAATCAGAGGAACCAGATTCCTCATCAGCCTTTCTTCCAGATGAAGATAAGCAATGGCCTCTTCACGCTTCTTTTTATTAGAAACTTTTATTTTATGTGCAGAAGTTGAGCCCTTATTAAAATGTTTTCTTTTTATGTTGAGGCACACAAATAACTTTGTTCTCTTTTGCACCTTTTTAAGGACTTGCATTATGAAACTGCCTCAATATTCTTTGTAATCGGGTCTTCCGTCGAGGATTCCTCAGCTACGAACATTTCAGCTGATCTAATATGCACCTCACAATCAGGAGCCATCACCACCATCTTAACCTTTTTGTTAGAATCTTACATTTTAGTTAGGGCAAATGTTATCGTATGAGATCATGCCAATACTCCCTTTAATAAATTGTACCCAGACCTTCAATGTTACAAGTGTGGTTTACTGATAAACTATTACTGGGTGGTTATACTATTTATCGGACACACGCAAAAAAAGGTAACAAAGGCTGCACGTACGCGTGTCTATTGTTTGCAATTAAAAATACATTGGAATACATTGAGCAAAATGGCAATATTCAACTTTTAATATACAGGCAGTAAAAATCAATTGGGATCAAAACTATCATCATCCACAAATTCAACCTCAATTCTCAACATCTACTGGAAACCAGCCAAAATTCAATGACTCTGCTTTTTATCCAACTTACACAAATGTTAGCGAGTTGGAACATCTTCCACACTTCTGCATCATAATGGCCGTAGATTTGAAATGTTCATGCTTTCTGACGAAGTACATTCATTTTACAAACTTCAATCCAGTACCAGGGGTAGGAAATGGTTTGAATGGCAGAGTGGCAAATAGTGGCTGTCTGTACTGCGACAGTATCACTGAGTATTTTTTTATTGCCTTTCTGAAGAGGCAGAGCACCTTCTCCAAAATCAACATTCACCCGCGGAGTAGCAAGAGTGGCTATCTGTGCTACCCGTTGAGTGTGGGGTGCGGAGCCAGCAGATACTGCCACAAAAGGGATAAATACTCAAAAGGCATTGTGGGGACAAATGAGTAGCAGAACTAACACACAAAGGGTAGTCCCCCAGATGAACCATTGACAAAATAGTTCAAAGGCCCAGTTTTTTCTACAACTTGGCCCTATTCCAAGGGTTATTGAATTGCCTCAAGGAACAGTATACACAGAGAATAGTATTTTTGTTATATAAAAAATTCCATAATTTATTACGTAGGCCATAGGTCCTACAATTACAACCTTTAAAACATCAATTAGATCTGTTTGTAATTATGTAAGTTAGTCAAAACATAAATACATGAACCAATATGAAAAATGCATGCATATACACATCAACATTTTTTTGAATTAATCAATTGGAACTTAAGTGACACAATATAATAATCCAATTGGAGGTTGCACAGGCAAAAACTATCTTACTAGCCCTATCTGTCTAATAAATCACAGACATCCTCGATTAAACCGTGTTACTTAGTTTACATTCTAAAAACCATTATTCATGACCAAAAGCACATCCCAGCAGATACTAGCAGTGCATTAAGTATGGACCCCAACGCAATTGATGTTCAGCGCACCAGAAGCCAAAACCGCTTACTCTAGAGTCACAGGGAAATCCAACTGACTACAACAACTTCTACAATGAAAGTAAGAGTATTTTCAGTTTCAGAACATTTTAATGACTGCTCGTTGCCTGGCACAACAAACGAGACAAGCTCCGCAGCAGGCGTCCCGTTTGTTGACACAGCTCTCAAAACAGTTCCTCACTAACCATAACTAAAAATACAAACTCACTAACGTATAAAGGAGTCAAATTGACCTCAAGAGGATCTAACAACTCCACATGTCAGGCTTCAATCTCTACAGCGTTATCCCTACCATCGATAGACCTATTTGCTGCCGCAACAGAGCCGTGGCTGCAGCCCCCAGCTCATTCTGTATTCAATAGAGCAAGGCAAAGATTGATATCCGGAGACATGGGTGAGGCTCTGAAGTCGGCCCTTGGTGACTGTTCAGCAACGCATCCCCTCTCTAGGCCCCCCATCTCAGATACTGCTTCGCCCACAAACCCCCTTCCTTCCTTGCTCCACTGGGTGGCCTGTTAATTCCATATTAGAGCGCTTTCCAGCTGCTGTGCTTCAGGTCGGTGCAGAAACTCTACCACTCAAAGAACAATGTGTGAGAACTATGCCACAGCGTTCACTTGGAACCTATCAAGAAAGTGAAAGGCGAATGGCTTGCAATGAATCCTGGGCTGATCGATGGTACAGTGATTCCCCTGTCCCATGCCTTTGCTCTTCCCTAAATGCTGTACACTCACCACAATCCTCCATAGTAATATCAGAGGGAGACCTAGACCTAATGAGCGAGCCCATGAGAATGAATGGTCATGACCACGGGTCTGGAGCAGTTACACAAGAAACTCGTGTCCTTGGAATTACTACCACGGGTAAATCCAGCATGAGAGCAGAACAAACCATCAAAAGACATCCGACCACATTTCAGTTGAGATGCACCCCTTCTCTCCTTGTCTAGGCCCCCCCGACCCCCGACCTGGAGCTGCCTTACGTAAGAGAGGCTCACGAGACAAAAATAAAAATGTTTCTAAGAACCTCTGCAGCTAACCTCATGCTACACTTTAAATGAGGAGAATGGTATGGTAAAAACAGAAGGAATACAGCCACCAACACAACTCACTGTAGCCCTTATCAACCGAAGCAAGCATGTGAATGCCACAAATTTGTCTCTGACATTGACTCAGAAAGCGATCCGCTTGATGATATACCCATTACCCCTTCAAACAGGGACAGACACGGGAGCAAAAATAATTAAAAAAGCAGCCCGACTGTGAACAAAAAATACAACTAGCTATGACACCAACTGTAGAATCATGTCAGTGCCGAAAATTTCCCTAGACCCGTTCCTCAAATTGTATGAGTCCATTAGTGAAACCTACAAGGACCAAACCACCCTGCTGGCAATGACACACTAAACTCGTACACATAGAAGTCTTTATATCCACAATGCAAAGAAAACTAGATCAAGAAGCAAACTCTGATAGTTTACTTCAGAAACTATTAGCAGATCATATAAGTGAAATTGGAGCAAGCAATAAAATCCAACTGGAGGCAGCAAAACACATTTTGAAATGGGGCAAAGATGCTGCTAAAAGAACACACCTGAACCCCATGGTAGTTAATTCCTGTCTATCGAAACATTTTCCAAGGCGAATTCAAAGGAATATCAAAACCTTCATAGATCGAAATAAATGGGAGTGCTCACAGTAATTACATACAAGTTCTATCTAATTCGCTAGTGTTTAAAGTAAAAATTAAATTGTGAACATCGATCCAAAAAAACAACTTGATAACGAATCCTTGAGTGAGGCCACAAGCTCTGATGTACTTGTGGCTGAATGCCACTCAAGCCAAACTTAGCTGCAAACTGCCAGAAATCCTGTTACTGAAATTCCTCAAATGTTAAGTTCACCAGGACATCTAGAAGCATCAAGTAGCGACCCATCTAAAGATGTGTCTATGCCAGATGAAACCTTCAATGATAATTATGAAAGCTTTTATTCAAGAAAAAATAGAAAACTAAGAAATAATAAACTAACCCATCAACAACTACTTCAAAAGACGAAAAATATACCTTCAAATGACACACCCAAGGCTCTAGAGGATTCATTCGAAACCTAAAGGATCATCTCCCCAACACAGAGACCTCCAAGATCAAAGAGCGTAGCAAGCCTCTCACAATTCCAGACCCAATAACGGAACTTCCTTCACTCAAAGAGACAGGGCAGCAATCTACATCCAATCTACATCCACCACCAGCATTGAGAGACAACCCTTCAGTGATTTGGAGGGAATCTCCGACTACGAAAAAGCTAGAGAAATAATATGTGTAATCATCAACATCCTCAAACACAGTTGTGGCAGCCCCAGCCACACAGGAAAACAATGATATGACGGCACCAAGCAAGAATCGACCTACATCAGTAGTCCTGTCAAAGAGTAATTTCCTGACTCTAGAAGAAAGACGAAAGACCCTTCCGTCTGCTCCAAATAGAATAACTGCTGATAGAGAAGAAATGCTAAATGGATGTGAAAAACCAGTTGTGCTGAACCCATGAGCATTACCAGCATATATCGAAACTACGAGATTTAGAGTCTATCGACATAGCAGCTATTGATTTCCCTGTACCAAAACGATTTGATTGTTTACGTTTACACATCAACTCTAAAATTGTGCGTTCACTACTTCTCGAATTAGTTGAGCTCTTCTGCTCACGGGCTTCGACCTAAAAGAACACAGATAGAATGACTGGGGCTCATTCAAGAAAATACAACAGCGAGCACCAGTGACTTCCATGCCCCAAGCGAGCATGTGAGAAACCAAAGGATCGGAGTCCCTGCAATTGCCAATTTACAAAAGAGTATCAATCCCCGGCAAGTTCCTGAATTGGACTTGCCACGCGAAAATGTTGTGTTCAAAATAATGATTAAGGGACAGCAAAATGCCAAAAGAGAATTTGAAATATTACACCCCAAGCCCTATGCCCTTAGAGACAAGCTAAAATGGGATTGGTTAGCTTCAACTTTGAATCCAAACAAAGAGCAATAACAGCCACTTCCCCTGCAAGATGAGATGACCACCATATACAGTTGGAATACTAGAGGCTTCAGACATCTTATCTATAAGAACATTCTTTGCTAACTAAATTCGACATTGTTTGCCTACAAGAGACATGGCTATCTACTCCATCAGGGATAGATGGCACTCTGTGTTTCTAAATCCAGCAAGCGCAGGGACGTCATTTCACCAAAATGCCAGGGGTAGCGGAAGTGACATCACAGTGCCACACCCCCACGAGTGACATCACGGGAAGTGATGTCATTTGACCACACCCCCACAGGAAGTGATGTCATTAGACCACGCCCCCACCATGACATCACAGGAAGTGGCCTAATAAAGCATTATCGCTCAGTGCATTAAGAAAAAAATGGTTACGATATCAGTGTATTGTGACATTTCATACAAGAATGGATCATCATATGTATCAGTGTCAAAGTCCATGTTGCCACGTGAAGTGTATGAACCCCAATCCCCTCTTTATGTGGATCTGCCCTGTTATTTCAACAGGACTACAGAACGAAATCACATTCTGGGGGGACAGGGACGGATAGGCGGGCACGGGGATAGGAGAAAGCCAGGATAAAAGGGGAGATTGGAGAATATTTCACCAGAAAACATGTATGGCATCCTCAGTTTTTAATGACTCTTCTGCTTGTGTTATTTTGGCTGCCAAAAGATTAGTTCAAAATGTGCTCAAGGCATACATTGCATTACTGAGTGATACAAACTTCAGTACCAAAAGCCTCATCAGTCCAGTGCCCAGATTTTATGGGGGAAAAAATCCTGGCTGCATTTTGCATTACTCCCACACTCACCAACACTCTTTATATGCCTAGGTTTCTGTTCCTACATGTTCATTGTCCTCCACACCCCACACCACAATGGTACACATTCCAACAATTAGTACTATTATATAGATTTTTGGATAATGCCCAACAGTTGCTCTTCCTTCACTCTGATCATAAGACTTAAAATGTAGTTTCTTACCAGATTGAGCAGAACAGTGGCTTGACAGACGTGCCGGTGCTGCTGTTTCAATGGCATGTGAGGTGAAGATTCTGACTCGAAGGCAGGTTGTTGCTTAGGTGACTGGAAACCAGAGGAGAGGTCTGTGAGTGTTCAATGGCAACAGATCAAGAAGACACAGAACTCTGGTAGTGGAGCTGCAGGTGTTTGGCAGGGAAGAGGCTACAAGTATGGCAGGTGCTGTTTTGAGGTCACAGAACTCTGGTAGTGGAGCTGCAGGTGTTTGGCAGAGAAGAGGCTGCAAGTATGGCAGGTGCTGTTTTGAGGTCACAGAATACTGGCTGTGATGCCGATGGTGCCGGGCTGGTTTTAACAGAGGGCACTGACTGGGTGTGTCTCATCATTGCTTGGTTGACTACAAATCAAGGATACGGTGCTGGCATTGTGAAGACAGAACTGTAGCTGTGGGGTAGCTGGTGACTGGCTTAATGGAAGTTGCTGCTTAGATGGCTCATCATTGCTTCCTTGACTGGAAATGAAGAAGAGCCAGGCGGGAATCGGATAGCAAATGTTTTCATGACACGACTCCAGCTGTGGTGCAGCTTCTGGCTGACCTGTCAAGAAGATGCTGATGGAGGCTACTCAGATTCTAAGAGACTGGCGGTTGACAGATGCTTGTGGCTGTGCTACTAGTAGTGCCTGTCTGGCTTCACAGGAAAAGGCTAATTGAATGTCTTGCTGTTGCTTAGACTGAAAATCTGTAGGATGCCGGCGGTGTGGCAGATGATGCCATTTTAAAGACACACATGATGTTTCTGACGTAATGGTCCATTGTTGCTTAGCTCACTGGTAAAAAATAGGATGTTGACTAAACTCAACAGCATACCATGCAGTGTTTTGAAGGTGAGACAAACTGGTTGTAGTGCATGAGCGATGTATCATGGCTGACTTCATGAGGAGAAGAGGCTGGTAGTGTAGGAGAGTAGCATATGGTTTTGAAGACTGTATGTGGTGCTGATTAGGTCTGCGTGACTTGAAAAGAAAGACCTAACTGGAAAATTGAGCTATAATCTAACAGTGTCAAAGAATATAATGGTTCATCTTTTCAGAGGATACTTCCTGTGTCGCATGTCAGCAAATCGTTCAATGGCATCACTCAAATTTACCTCGTCAACCTCCATAGGTTCACATGCCATTACCAACAAATCACTAAGTCTGTTGTCTCCACATCTATTTCGCAAATAGTTTTTAACTCTTTTCAAACAGGAGAAGAACCTCTCATTTGTTGCAGTTGTAATCGGCAATGCAAGAACCAGATCCAACAGATTTAGGACATCAGAAAAGCCTCTTGGAGATTCATTGAGATAGTACCTGACAGAGTGAATACCTGCTAAAGTCTTGCCAGATAAATAGCCCCTTGCAGTGTCAAGTCCTGAATGCAATGCAGCATAATCTACTTGGGGCCCTAGGTAGTGCCGAGCAAGAAGATCTGCAGATGAGTCCTCCAAGAAATTTTTAGCCCTTGGATTGAACATGCCGGCAGCCTTGATAAGCCCCATGTTATCTATAAAACGAGCATCCAACTCTCTTACAAACCTATCCAAGGTGCAGAAAAACACCTCTTGCTTTATCCGTTCAGTCTGTGGCATTCGATCCTCAGAGTGCTCATAATGTCCAGGCCTCTTCCCTACAGTAGTACCAACAAGGTATTCTTTGAGTTTGCTGCTCAGTTGGTGCTGCCTTACTGGTAAAGCTCTGCGGTCGTGGTCTTCAACTGTTTCAATACCACATTTTTCTGCCAATTCCGTTGCGTCATTGACGATTTTCACCCAATGGCATTCTTGTCTAAGGTTGACGAGGGCAGTTCTTGTCACTTGAATTAGGTGACTCGCATCTGGCAAATCAAGATGCTTTCTCTGAAGTTCATCAGATAACACACGAATCTTTTTCAGAATTGCTTCCATACTTAACAAAGTTAGCAAAAACTCAAAGCACTGCATATTTCGGAGAAGTCCTCTGGCTTCTGAACAAGCCTGCTTGTCACGTTGTTGCGATGATTCTATTACACTGAGAACAACTATAATGGTTTCAAATCGAGCCTGTATTTTTTTAACACACGCGTACCAATAAAACCATCTAGTGCCACAAAGTCTTTCTAATTCTTGTACTTCCAGACCGCTTTCTGTTTGAGCTTTTACAAAGAGTTCGTGCCGAGGAGAACTTTGTGAAAGGAACACATACACAGCCTGCAAAGTTGAGAAAAAATCCTTCACTGTTTGTATGTTAGTGATAGTTTGCACTAACGCAAGGTTTAGACGATGTGCATGACAGTGAATGTAAACTGCCTGTGGAGCAATTTCTTTTATTTTCGCTTGCACTCCATTGAAACAGCCACTCATAACTGATGCCCCATCATAGCATTGTGCCACACAGTTCTTCCAGTCAAGGCCAGCATTGCGTACAGATTTGTCAATGGCTGCAGCTAAACTGGAGGCATCCAACTTCTCCATGTGGTAACATCCCATGGCTTTTTCCTGAATGTTCCCATCTTGATCTACAAACCGGATCACAAAGCTCATCTGTTCTTTATGCGAAATGTCTTTGGTTTCATCAACCAACACTGCAAAGTGCTTTGTCACTTTCCTAACGATATTCTGACGTATAAGATTTGCCACAACTGAGATCATGTCATTTTGATACTCTGGAGATGTGTAGTGCCCATATCGTCTAGCCATTTTTACTTTAAGAAGTTCATTATTATCAGACAGCAAACGCAATATTGCTATGAAGTTTCCCTTATTGTGGGAGTCTTGCGATTCATCTGTGGCTCGGAAAGCAAGTCCTTGACGACCCAAAACACATACAACCTTTAGTAACTGCAGCACATGTTGACGATTCTCTTCAATCTCTTGGTCCCCAACCTTTTCTAGCATTGAAACAATTGAGTGGTGAGGGCCTGTAGTCTGTTGTACACGCTTAAAGTCTGCCCAAGCTACAACCGAAGACTTATGCTTATCAGAATCTGAGTGCATCTTTAAAGAACAACGTGTCTTTTCCCATTTAGCGAAGCCAAGATCAACAAATGGAACATTGCCACGTGCACGCCCCCCTCCTCCAGAATTAGAACCAAAATGTCTGCATGCAAAGCAGTATACTTTATCATTCAGAACGGAATACTCCACCCAAGGATATGTTTTGTAGTCTCCGTTAAACTTACGGGAACCAGTTACAGGGTATGTAGGAAGTTTTGGCTGTACAGGGTCACTGCATGGATTTGGGGACAGATCAGTCACCACACTGTCATCTAAATTGGGAGCTGGAGATCTTCTTGGAATGCCCTGCTCAGCTAGACACATCTGCATACTGTTATCGCTCTGCAACCAAGAGCTGCTTGTGCTCTCCCCGAGGAGTGAAATGTCGGGAGAGCAAGCACCAGTGGGAGGATCATCAAACATGCCAATACGGGAAGAACAATCCTCAACATCAGGGTTGAAAGAGCACTCTGCGCTATCCAGGAACGTTGAAGTGTTGCTTGGGTCATCAGCATCACGTGAAACCGTCACAGCAATGTCTGCACGTGAACAAGAGCCTTCAGTGGCCACTACAAATGAAGGAGATGCTATGTCAGCCAAGGAAGGTGGAGCTGTAGACAAAGAGTCAGCATGTGGAGATAGTGAACCAATGTCAGCACATGTAGATGCACTGTCTGCACCTGAAGAAGCAGCTTTGCTGCCAGCAAGAGTTGATGTGCTAGCCGATGGTTGGACAACATGTGCAGCTGTGTTTGAACTGCCACTTGAGGTATCCTCAGACCTCTTGCGCTTGCTTGAATCAGAGCCTGGAGTAGGGCCAGCTCCTCTTGCTTTTGGAGGAAACATATCAACGATTGACCTCTGTTTTGGATCCTTGGGTTTTCCTGTAGGTGTAGACATGTTCGTTCTTTTAGTACTGCTAAATCAGAAGCTTTTATTCAAGCAAATGATGGATTCCACAGTGTCCTCCCGACTTCTTTTGTGCTTCACACTTCTTTGGAGGACCACTTCCGCTGAATACCAAAGAGGAGACAAATCTGAAATGTATTGCTTTGGCTTACAAGTTTATCACTGTACTCCCTGAAAATAAGCGAGTACTCCCCCAAAAAGAAAAACTGATTACAAATACTCCAAACAAAAAATAGGAAACAAACACTGGACCCTGAGCCCCTGCTTTCACGCACACAGCTCCATGGATGTTTGGAGAGGTAGCGCACGTAGTACCAAGGAAGAAAGTACAATTATTACTGCTCGATCGGTAGACATGCACATGATCTTTTAATGTGTATGAGTAACTAGGTGCAACATAATTATTAGAAAAACCTTTCCGTTTTTTAGTTAAAGCATTTTGCTTACAAAATACTGCCGTGGGGAACTGGATTTACATTTTTACTCCCTACAAATCATTTTACTTCCAAGTTTACAAAATAGGGAATAAAATAGTCCCACTTCAAAACCGTATCTTGTGCACGGAGTACACACCTAAGCAGTGATTTCAAGTATTTATTTGCATAGGTTACTTTTAGGCCAGTCCTATCTGGGTTATAGTTTAGATTTGAGAGATTTAACAGTTGCAACCTGTTCAAACTATGCCCCTAAAAAGAAGGAAACCCCTAGGCCCCGAAAAACTGAAGTGAAGCATGCGTTCAGTGTCATAGAGTTTGAAGTTAATTTTGTGGTATTCTCTGATTCAATGGAAGATAGACAGCAATCTTTAGTGTTGGAACAAGTAGGACAAGGCTGCAATGAAAACATTGTTATTCCAATAGCTTTAAAGCACATATGATCTTCTCAGTTCTGCTGGGACACCACAAATCCCGAAAGTCCTATTATCCGTGAATTTAACACTACTGGTCTCCCCGCGCCCTGATGCCTGCGGGCTATCGGCACGTTATAAGCTCATAGACATAGATATGGACTAACAGATCAGATCATTAACATATGCTGTCCATTTTCAATATGTTGCTTCGTATTCATTTACCTCCCACAGCGGTCACAGATAAGGCTGGATGTCAGCTGCTCAATGGTGGTACTGTTTGCTGGCGTTGAGAACACAGAAAGGAAGGAACTCCACACGAAGATGTAGGTCTGAAAAAAAATATATCAGAATGGAAGAATCATTTGTACGACACTACACCATATTATCATTTATCATAGAGACAAGACACTGACTGAACGCACTGAGGGGTGTTCTTTCCAGACTGCCATTAACTGCAGTGCCCTGCTTCTGACCTTGCAATCCGGCCACCCTAGCAGCCCATTCCACCGTCTGTTTCCCGGCATCCCTGGAGCCTGAGGTACCGCTCATCCCGGCACACCTAGCCTCCCCTCACTCACATGAGCACTTGGGGTGACGTGATATTATCAAAGTATCCTCCTGAAACTGAATACCCTAAACCCAGTGACCCTAATGTGGCAGGGAAGAGGTGCATGGCGGCGTCCTATCACCATGTGAGGCCATACACTTGGGAAACTGGGGCGCGCAGCGTAACCTCTCACTATTTACCCAGAGGCAGAACTGATTATTGTGGCAGATATTCATTGGCCCATTATTTTTATGGTGATATTTTGAATGCACAGAGCTGGATTAAGAATAACAGGCCCCAGACAAAGACAGAACAAGGGACTGGGGGTTAAAATGCCAGGGCACTTGCTAACTGTTAACTCAGCAGGGAAAGTGTCTCTGGGTCCTCTGGCCTTCAGTGGGAGCAGGTCATTGTGTGTCCGCATTGTCCCCTTTGTGTGAGGGATGGCATAAATTATGGGGGATCCAGTCCGCAGGGTCCCACGACTCCCACCACACTTTCCCAGTTAAGGAGGCCACAGAGAGACAGAGAGCCCCGCACTCCAGACACATCTCCACGGCACGGACCAAGGGGCCAGAGAAGCACCCCAGGCACAGGGGTCCCTTCCAGATATCAGGGAGCGCATAGACCACACACAAAGGGGGCCGAGAGCACAGCCCGCAGCACTCCAGATAAAGCCCCCTGCTTTGGGCAGACCAAGCCCTGCAACACTCCAGATACAGGCCCCCCACATCCCACAAATGCACACACAGAAAGCAGAGCTCCCCGTCCTTGGCCACAGGCACCGTGCTAGTGGAGTGTGTTGGGACCCTGATTATATTCTACTTGAGGAATCAGATTTTAGGCTTTTAGATCCAATTTTGTGTAAGTATTTGAGGTATTACAGATGTGTGCAGCTGCAGCGCACTTAGTTACTGTATTGAATGCACGCTCCTTCGCCGATGAGGTAAATTCACAAAACCCCCAATTCTATGGATGGAGGCTGAGAGAAGCTTTGTCATTCTCCAATGGTACTGTGTTTTACTTTGTGTGTAGGCGTGTTATAAATGCCATATTATATATCATATTATATCAATGACATTTTAGAATATTGCAAGGGACACACATGATGCTTTATAAATCGGGGCCACTGTTCCACTGACTGCGCCGCCAAGTGCATGTTAGCATTGCTGGGCTAAATTGCATTTCTGTACAAATTACACCAATGGACTTGTTTCCACACCCACGGGCCTGTGTGATATGATATGGCATTTATAACGCGCCTATACACAAGTATTTCAAGGTGCGACAAGGCAAGGGAAGGGGTACAAAGGGAGGACAGACAACGATCCTACTAGGCCAGGTGTCATTCAGATCATGCAAGTGCATGGGATGGGGAAAGGGGACAGTACATGGGCATAGAATAAAGACAAGAGTAAAGTAATGGCCAAGGTGGCAAGTGCATAGGTGTAAGTGCAGACATCAGGAGTCAACAGTCAACAAGGCAGAGAACCTTTCTGTTTTTCACAAAGATAAAGTCACACTCAAACCACATCCATGGTTCTTACCCATGGTGGTTTCTGAAAGGACACCTATGGAGTACATTGTGTTGCCAACCGTCTTCTGAAATGATGTCTGGAAACCTCTGAATATCTCTGTTAGGAGTGCACGCTGCAGAAATAATTTCTGCAGTCTTTGTAGGTTTAAAAGGTGTGCAGCATCATAGGAAGCACTCTTTACTGGATTATTTTCCAGGTGTTAATAACTCATTGATCTCCTGAACTGGAAAAGTGTATTTATGGGGAGGGGGCTTAGAACATTCTCCCGTGTTCTCCAACTCCCTTGTGCCTTTTCCTGGCAGTGTCCCCTCATCCGGCTGCTGGTGGCATGCCCCAATTAATCATTTCCATTTCCAGCACTGCCCCCATTTTCTGGTTTCGCCATATAAATCACATAATTTAGCCAATTTCAGTGAGTAGGATTGTTAATTGTCCAACAGTGTGCATGTGGTGAAACTATAAAATTCCAAATAAGCACACTTATCTTTTTATCTTATTTATTTATTTAAAACAACAAAAGGCTTCAGTAAGTATAGTTCATTCAAGGTCTCCAATCATGTGAAGACACTCGGAGTCTACCTAGACTCCGACTTGTCAATGGATAGACAGGTCAATGCCATTGCCTCCTCCTCAGCCTATTACTCGAAAGTCCTCAACGCTGCCAGACCTTTCTTGTCACGCCAGAATTGCCTCACCATTGCCAGGGCAATAATTGGATCTAGGCTGGACTACTGTAATGCCCTACTCGTTGGGACCTCCAATAAGAACCTGGCCAAACTTCAGCTAGTTCAAAATAATGCACTTAGGGCGGCCACAGGCACCGCGAGAAAAGACCACATCTCTGAAGTCAGAAGACAGGCACACTGGCTTCCGGTGAAAGAGAGGATTGTTTTCAAAACACTCGCCCTCACCCACAAATGCCTCCATGAACTTGCTCCACCCTACCTGACCCAAAGAATCACCAAGCACTCTGCCACCAGACCATTAAGAACGTGCTATTCCAACACGATTGTCACGCCCAAATCACGCAAGGTGCGCGCCGGTGGTGCCAGCTTTCCCACGCGGGCCGCCACCCACTGGAACGCACTGCCACCTCACATCAGAATGACTGAATCCCACCAAGCCTTCCGCAAAGCTGTTAAAACCAAGCTCTTTGTATGAAACGTACCTGACTGCATTCTGTCACTGTATTATGATTATCATTCTTCACTTGTAACTATGCCTGTAATTGTGTATCCATAAGACCTCTCGTCTCATGCATATCTGCTGAATTAAGAATCCAACACCTACTTGTAACAGCGCCTCGATGTCCATGGGCTGCAAGTGCGCTATACAAATGTGAATAAATAAATAAATAAAATTCACTGCTCACGGCCTTTGGGGGCTGGTGAGTTAATTAGTTAGAGGGATTTAACATTTTAGCATGAATATTCAGGAGCGAACGAGCACATCGAGGGATCTTGAAAACAACACACGGTGAGTTGGGAGGTTATCCTAAAGAAAATTACTGTGAAATATCGGGTAAAAAGCCACCCAGTTTTATAATCAGTTAGGGTAACAGGACGAGGTCGGGTGGGATTCTGCTCAGGGCCTGTTTGAATGCCTCCATGGGGAGGTTTCCTCTCATTAAATAGATGTAACGCTTCGAGCTCTGGTCTGTGGGCAGTATGCTTGCTGTTCCTAACACCGTGGTTGGCGACAAAGGGGACTTATGAAATGGGCCACACACAGACACTTTACCACTGGTAAAAGAGTGGGAACCTGCTTAGCGCATCTCGAGACACTGACCAATGGAAATGTCCATGCATATTCAGAAGCAGCTCTGTAAAAATAATGCCCTGAGTAATCCCACGACATTCATTTTTATGGAATTGATCCTCTGTGGTCACGAGCCACCACCAGAAGCAATTACTCTTACACCTCATTTACATGATCAAATAAAAAGGACAAGCTCTATGGAGATTAGCACTCTGTTCTACAATGTGTGTCATCTCCATTCTCCAGTCACGCGGGGACTCTGACTGGCGCTCGCACAAGGAAATGGTGCTGGCAAGGTCGTACATTGATTGGGCATTTTGAGAATGGGGAAAGTGCATCTCGCAGTACACTACCTGCACCCAATGGCTCCCAATATGTTTACTAAGCGTGCCGCAGTGCCGCCAATAAAGGCACCGAGAAATGGTCAAAGCAGATAGGGGAATTTTTCTGACCTGCGCCTGCAGCGCAAAGAAATGCATTTTATGAAGTCCAATCGTTATAGAACGTTGCTCCAACATGCAGGCACCTACCCTTCCCTGATTAAAATATGCCACTGCTTCATACCCACACAAAAGATTACCTTCCTAATAATCACGGTCTCATTGGAAGAAATCCAAGCGGCAGCACACGTGAAAGCAAGAATTCCCATCAGCCCGAACCCAGCACGCTCTGACAAAATTCAATCAGTATGTTCCATCGCCACAGCCCGAGTCTTGCCTCTGAATAGGCGCTTGAAAGGGGCAATACTGGAGGTGGTTAAGAGAGAGGAAGTAAGGCGGGGGTGGAGGAGGTACAGGAGCTTTACAGGTACACAATTGGGGTTTCAGCAGCTAAGAGAGGTGCTGGGGAAGGAGCGGTTGCAGAGGGGAAACGTTGGTGCAAAGATGAAATGGGTGTTGTAGCGGACTGGTGTGAGGAAGTGAGGGGCGAGCACTCGCATCCACAGTCAGGCAGAACCTGCTAGCACAGGTTCGAATCGCGGCTGATAAAGTATTTTATTTTGGTCGATAAAGAAAGATACTTTGTTGGCGAATCCCACCGCCCCCATCCCCCCCCCCCCCCTCGCGCGAACAGCGTTATATGTATTGAATGTATGTTTTGATGGCCGCCGCGCCATGCGTGTGTTTTGTATTACGATACAGTATTCTTTTGAAGCATCTTGCAGCCGCATAGGGCTTCTATCTTATGATAAGGTGGCGTGGCCCGGGAGCCAAGGCGCGGGAAAGTTTGCCTCGAGCCAAGCTGGCCAGGTGGCACAGCGAATAGAGCATTCGCATCCACAGTCAGGCAGAACCTGCTAGCGCAAGTTCGAATCCCGGCGGGGCCAAAAATAAATATTTTACTTGGGTCGATAAAGAAAGGTGCATTGTTGGCGAATCCCCCCAGGGAACACCGTTTATATTTATGGAGTATGTGTTGATGGCCGCCGCGCCATGCGTTTGTTGGTTTGTATTACGTGGCAGTATTCATTTGAAGCATCTTGCAGCCGCGTAGGGCCGCTATCTTGCGAGAATGTGGGCATGGCCCGAGAGCCAAGGCACGAGAATGGGGTGCGTCGGCATAGCCTCAGCGCCATGAGTTTGTTTTGGTGATGAGGCAAGGTTCTGTAGAAATGGCTTACAGCCTGGGGGTGGGTCATCATGGCCGCCGCGCCATGCGTTTGTTCGTTTATTCCCCCCAGCGCGGACACCGTCTATGTATAGGGGATGTGTCGGCATGGCCGCCGCTACATGCGTTTGTCGTGTTTATAAGGCAATGTTCGCTGGAAGTGGCTACAGCATAAAGGTCATATGTGGTCCACTTGTCATGATTTGGGGGGGGGGGTGCGCTGGGGGATCTCCGAAAGGGGTTGGTGGGATAGCGTAAGGGATACGAGGTTCGGAGGCCATAAAGCCAAGTAGTTAACAACCGTGCAAATGCATCTCGGGAAGGTATGAGGAAAAGGGTGTGGACAATTTACATGGCCATTGTTGGGACACGAGATGAGGAGGTGGAGTAAGGGCGACAAAGCGTTTGCAATGCCTCTTGGCAATAACGGCACGGGGGACGGGGAATTTTTTCTTCCGGGTGGGCGCCATAGAAGGCATTTGGTTGTAGTATAACTTCGGCACCTGGTAGGGGCTGGCAGTGAGGCCTGGACAAAAGGGCTGTTAGCACCTTTTCGCCCGCACAAGGGACACCGCACGCGCATGCTCCGTCCACAGGGAGATGAAAGGCATGCAGCCAGGACATGCTAATGGGGGGATGTCTACTCAAGAGGGGAGGTGGGTGGGCAGTGCAGTGCTGGCCTCCTAAACCTAAAACCTAGAGACCAAATCGGCCTGGCCTCGGGCTCAGTGGAAGCTGGAGCACACTAGCAGGACGTGGAGACACTCCGCGGCGTCCAGTGCACGACCCCCCCCTTCCCCCTGCCCTGGGGGAACATCAGAGAGAATTATTGTGATTTTGGAGGTTGGGCCTCGCGGTGGCATGGAATGGAGTTATGGTCAGGGCGCTCTGCGGTAGGGATGAAGGAGGGGGGTCAGGGGCTAGGCCAAGGGATGGGGTACTTGGGAAATGTACAGAAGGAATGCGGTCATGGCGAGGTGGCTTGGGCAATGTATAGTAATGTAGGGAGAGGTTTGAAATTTTGTTTATCTTAGGATAGAGAATGCGTCGGGCCTTTGGAAAGGGGGGGCAGCCTCCCGTGTAGGAAGGGATGGTTTGAAAACACAGAACGGCACGGGCCTAGACTGTTGGACGGGCTATTGTGGTAGGGCTTTGGGGGTTGATGCCATTGTGGTGGGCATCGTTTTCGGTTTGTATTCTAAAATATATGTATATAGTCAAAAAAAAAAAAATCAATTAGAGTGCTTGAGTTGGGCAGATTTGGCGCTGCGGAGCCCTTGACGTTGACTGGGTGTGGGAGGTCGTGACCAGTTAAACTCGGCGCATTGATGTCGCCCATAATGCCATTTTGTATGACATTGTGAATGGCTTCGCTTTGTATGCGTTGTTGGGCTTTCCAATGGGGATGCGCCGGGTGGGGACTGGTCATGGCTTCCCCCATGCTCTGGGTTGCGGGGGTTTTGTTGCGTTGAATCTGCACAATTTAACTGCATCTTGGCTGAGGGTTTTCTTTCAGTGAATTACAAGGGTTTTGTTTTGCCATTGTGTTTTACGGGAAATTCCATAACTACTGGCATGGCCAGTGACTGGCCACTATATAGGTCTTCGTTGGTTTTGGTATATATGCCACTATATATGTCTTCGTTGGTTTTGTTACACTGGAGTCAACTAATATGTCCTGTGGTGTGGGTTGCACGAAGCCAGTTGCTGGAAGGATTAGAGTGTCGGGGAAGGCGTGTTGCAATTGGGGGGGGGGGAATGACGTGGAAATGGAGAGTAGTGGCATGGACGACACGGGGTGTGTCTTCATTGAAGTTCATGCCAAGTGCGGACGGGGGTTCATATGTTACGTTATCAGGTATATTGTGGCTACACGAGGTTATACAGTTATCATGGTGGACCGGGTACGTACAGGGCACCATGGGGGCGTCATGGGTAATGGCAAGACAGTGGGGCCCCGGGTCGGTTTCGTTTCAAGTGGAATGGTATGCAGGACGAGCTGGTGCGGCGCCTCGCAGGGCGCCCGTGCGGTTGCAGCATTGGGCAGCAGGTACCATTGGGTGAGGCAGGGAGCACGAGGTACCAGTGAAGCGGCTCACAGGGCCTCTGTGGGATGGAACAGTGGGCAGGAGCGATCGGTGCAGCGCCTCGCAGGGCTGCCTACAGACGGGGGCAGGGGGGTCATGTGCTCAAGGTAGCTTAACGCCGCCCCGCCTTCCGCTGGCACTACTGGAAAGATAGTCGGGCGGTTAGGAGAGTTATTTCACATACTGCCGTGCCCGGGAGGGGGGGAAGGTCGTAGTATTTTCCCTGGTTCCACCCCTCGCCTTTGAGCGGCTCGAAACACATTATGCTAGGGGTGATATATGGGATAAACAGCACATCATCTTAAGCGAACGGGGCGGGGCCAACAAAGGGGCAATGCAATGGTTGGCCTTCCCATAGCTCATGCAGTTTTTTCCCATCTCCCAGGACACATAGGGCGGAGAAGAGTGACAGAGCCAGGCCCATCGCAGCCGAGGGGGACGGTCGTGTAATCACAAGGTAATGGGGGCACCAAGCATTGCCCGGGGTGGCGACGGGGGCAGGCAAGGGAAGCCGGGTTATGAGAGGGGTGGCGATTTTTCTGTACTGAAGGCCGGTTGTGACAGCATTATATTTTCCCACAGGTCGCCATGTTCCACACGCAAGGCCCAGATATGGAGATAGTCGCTGACACACAATTGGACGAAGGGACAGTCGAGGTGGAGACAGCCCTTTCGCCAGCACAGGGTCAGACCATGAACGCGGAAGCATGGGCCACATTTGCAGTACTTGCGAAATCTATAGGGTGGGAAGCGGCGATGATCAAGATGGGCGCCCCCCAGCCTACCGGCGACATTATTATCACGCAAGCAAGCATCTCCCCTTCCCCAAACAATAGCTCCGACTCTCAGTCTTCTTCTGGTTTGGGAGAGTCAGTGGGCTCACGCAAGAGACAAGCAAAAATGAGCGGGTGCCCCAGGGGAAGAAAGACGAAGAGAGAGCTGGAGGAGGATTTGGCCGCTTTGACTGCCTTAGTGGCGGAGGGGAGAGACAGGGAGGCGTCAACTTCTCCGGCGGGTGATCGCATTAACAGATCGGGACCCCCTCACCCCACTGGTGAGGCACATGACGAGGCATGGCAAAGCAGGCGTTTTGGGGCTCCGCCGGCCAAGGGACGTGCCTTGGAGGGTGAGTTGGACTGGGGAGCAAAAATGGATATTATAATGGATGTGTTGCGCGGGGGGAATCCTGTGGCGCAAGGGAAGGAGCCAACTAGGGGGGAAGGGGTAACAGGCCCCAGCAAGGTGTGGGCAGCGGGGGAGAAGACCTCGACAAAAAACACTGTCCCCGGGGCTGCACGGTGCGAAGACAACAGGACAGGGGGACCAGCGAAGTGCGAACACCCGGCAGAGCCTCCCTCCCTCACGGGTAGGGCTGCGGAAGGGCTTCCGGCAATCACGGAAAACAATTACTTATGTTGGCACATACCGGACTGTGTTCAAAAGGAGATTGTGAAAGGAAGGTTCATAGACACCTTTTCACTACTAGAGCACGAAACAAAAGGTTACGATACCCTGCAGGCCAGTGGGAACAGGGAGGGGGTGAAAGCAAGGAAGAGGGTGAGGCCTGAGGAGAACCTCCAGAACTGGGTGGCAGGCTTTAGAATCCTTGCACAAATCATAGTTCAGTCAAAGCCCGAGCAGGGGCCGGCGCTGTACAATTATAGCCAATGCGTAATTGAAGAGCATAGGAAGTGGGGGGGTACTGCATGGCTTCTGAGGGATCAGAGGTTTAGGAAAAGAATGGAAGTCGACCCCAAGCTGAAATGGGAACACAAACTAGTGGAGGATTGGTTGGATCCAAGGCCGGTTTCTGCCGACAGTCTCATCACAAGGGGATCCAGCACAGTTGGGCAAGCTTTCGATGGAACGCGCGCCGTGCAGCAGGCGTTGCCATCCACTTCAAGGGCAGGGCGCAGGGAGTTTCAACAGTTTGAGGCCCCCTCAGGGCCAGTTGGGGGGAGGGGGTGGCTAAGTTCACAGCCAGGAAATTCCAGAGGGGGGAGAGGGGGCGTAGGCACGCAAGGGTTGGCGCGCATAGCCCATCCATGCAGAAACTTCAATGATGGCCACTGCAATTGGGTGCCCCATTGCCGTTTTAGGCACGAGTGTTCCACATGCGGCAGCATGACACACGCTGCAAAATTTTGCAGGTCTGCGGGACCGGGCCCGAATACGTGGCCCCACAAAGAGGGCAGTGCACCCAACATGTAATACTCGCGATGCCCCGATACTCTTTGTCATTGCAACAGATCATGCCATGTGTATACACTAATAAATGTATCTCTCTTTAAGGTAACGCAGCTCGTGTTTCATTTGTCTCGAGGGAGCACCACGCATACCTAAACGCCGGCGCAGGGGGACCCCAGCACGATGGTAATAACTGCAAACGGGGGGGAAGGACAGGGGTGCGCGGTCGCACGGCAAGGGGTGGAGGGCAGGGGAACAACCCATTCGGGGGTGGCGAGTGCGCTTTAAGGGGAGCAGCGTCGTTCATTGCCCAGAGCGGGGGGGACCTAGCACAAAAGGGGCCATCTCCCATCGTTCTTCCAAAACTCTTGCCTTGGTTAGCCCGCTATCCCGCTGTGCGGGAGAGGAACATCTTGTTGAAAGGTTTCACTGGGGGTTTTACAATTCCGTATGCAGGGCCTTTGATGCAACGCTCAGCAGATAACTCCAAGTCAGTGAAAGTCTACCCCGGGGTGGTTCGGGACAAGATAAAGAAAGAACTTTGTTTGGGGAGGGTGGTAGGCCCATACGCGTCCCCCCCCTTGGACAACCTCATAGTGTCACCCCTGGGTGTGGTGCCCAAGAAGGAGCAAGGAAAATTCCGACTAATACATAACTTATCGCACCCCAGGGGCAACTCAGTTAATGACTGGCTGGATGAAAAGGTATGCGCAGTATCATATGCGTCCTTTGACCAGGCGGTGGACGGGGCCAGGAGTTTGGGGAGAGGCGCACTAATGGCCAAAGTGGACATAGAGGCGGCTTTTAGATTGCTCCCGGTCCACCCTGATAGTTTTCACCTGTTGGGTTTCCAGTTTGAGGGGGGGATCTATGTGGATAAATGTATGCCGATGGGATGCAGCATATCCTGCGCCTACTTTGAAACATTTAGCACATTCTTGGAATGGGCAGTGCATGTGTTAGAGAGCAGGGGAGTCAAAACACATTATTTGGACGATTTCCTGTTCATCGGGGGGAAGGGCACGGACATTTGTGGCTCCCTATTGAATAAATTCATCGGTCTAGCCGCCGAGTTGGGGGTTCCATTGGCCGGGGAAAAAACAGAAGGTCCCTGCACCCGTTTGACCTACCTGGGGATAGAGATCGACACAACGGAAGGCCTATGCAGACTGCCCCGGGAGAAGGTAGAGGAATGCATTGCTCAAATAGACACAGTGCTCAGCTGCCACAGGGTATCCTTGAGAGATATACAGTCTTTGATTGGAAGGTTGAATTTTGCAGGGAGGGTGATCCCGGCAGGGCGGGTGTTTGCAAGGCGGTTAACAGCAGCGGCAGGGCGGGCCTCCAAAGGTTGGCATAGGATTCGCTTGGGCGCAGGTATAAGGGACGATCTGCTCATGTGGAAGAACTTCCTGGCAGAATTCAATGGGGTGCGCTTATGGAGGGCCCCCTGGGTAACATGCAACGAGCTCCAGCTTTTCACCGATGCAAGCGGCAGGCACGGTTTCGGGGTAATTCTGGGCACACAGTGGTGTAGAGCGGACTGGCCGAGCGTTTGGGCAAGGAAGGGATGGTGCAGAAACATCAACGTACTGGAATTGTTCCCAATTTTAGTGGCTTTGCATCTCTGGCCTAGCATTTTAGCAAACAAGCGTCTGACGGTATGGTCGGACAACATGGCGGTAGTGGTGGGTATAAATACACAGGTGGCCCATTGTCCAGCCACCCTGAGCCTGCTGCGCCACATGGTGAGAATTGGGCTCAGAATTAACACAGAGTTGCGGGCGCGCCACATTCCAGGTGTCCTTAACATTGCTGCGGATGCACTTTCTCGTTCGCAGATGGGTCGATTCCGGAAGGCACATCCAGGGGCAAACAAGGACATGGTACCGTTCAACGGCGAGTGGTGGAGCCTCGTGACCTGGAAAGGGGTATGAGGGCACTAGCGGACAGGGCACTTTCGGAAGGGTCAAGGGAGAGGTACAGCAGGGATTTTAAGACTTTTCTAAAAGTCACGGGGGACTGGAACAATGATCTCGGGGAAGTCAAGGTACAACAATTCTTACTATGGGCCAGGGAAAACCGCAAGTCCAAATCTTGGGTCGCAGGGCACTTAAGTGCCATCGCCTTCCACAGCCAGCTAGCAGGCGGCAGTGACCCTACCAAGGGCTTCTTAGTAAGGGCAGCCTTGAGGGGTTGGGACAGGGGGGAACCCCCGAGCAAGGACGATAGACGTCCTATCCATTTTGAACTGTTAAAACAGATGCTCACTAGAGTCAATTTCGTATGTTTCTCCCCATATGAGTGCGTTCTTTTCAAAGCATGCTTCACTTTGGCCTTCTTTGGAGCCTTACGCCCCAGTGAATTGATTGCCCGCTCCAAGCACGATCGGGAATTCAGGGCGCTACGTAGGGGTGACATAAGCATATCAGAGGGAGCACTGAAGGTGACGATAAGGAGTTCTAAAACTGACCAGCGGGGCACCGGAAGGAGTCTGGTGCTGGGGTGTTTGGGGGTGGCGGATTACTGCCCGGTCATGACCATGGGGGCGTTCTTGGGGGCCAGGAATGGGGGCCAGGGATACTTGTTCATACACGAGGACGGCTCCCCCCTCACGCAATTTCAATTTAGGAAGGTAATGGCTTTGGCTCTCGCTGGGATCAGGGGTATCAGCGGGCTCTTCACGCCTCACTCTTTTCGAATAGGGGCAGCGACAACAGCATTTCAGGAGGGACTGGGGGAAGAGAGCATTAAGAGGATTGGGAGGTGGCAATCCGACAAGTACAAACTTTACATAAGGCCAGAAGGTTTATAGGTGGGGTCGCATCGTGGGGGGTAGGGGGAGGAAGCCCTGGGAGCCAGGGGCGACATGGGGACGCGACATTTACCAACCCGGAACATTATCTCTCCACAGATCGCAGGTCGGTGTGGGTTATCGGCCACTCTTTCGTGGCCCGAGCAGCAAAGGGCGCGGAGAAGGAATATCAAGACACGCATATGGGTTTCGCGCGGACCCAAGTACACTGGGCATACAAAGGGGGGATGAGATGGGATGATGTGTGGGGGGTGTTGGACGGTTGCAGACGACGTCATGGACGCCCGGACATAATAGTGATACACTTGGGGGGTAATGACCTAGTGGACAGGGGGCGAAGGGGGTTGCTGGCGGGGATGAGGGCCGGCCTCACCCAAATTGGAAACAGTTTCCGGGGCACGACATTGGCATGGTCGGAGATCATACCCAGGCAGATTTGGAGGGGGGCATATTCCCAGGGGGGCATCGAGGAATCCAGGCGGAAATTGAATATGAAACTAGGAAAATTCCTGATCAGCAGGGGCTTTGGTTGGGTCAAGCACGCCTTGATCAGTTTGAAAACTCCGGGTTGTTTTGCCAATGACAAAGTCCACTTATCAGAAGTGGGGGTAAGGGTGATGGTGTACAACTTCAAAGATGCCCTGGAAGAAATGGGCTGCTTATGAGTGCAGGCGGGGGCCATCCGGGGGGGGGGGTCAAAACGACAGCAGGCCTTTAAAGGGTCCGAAACGCTCCCTCACTAACCATGCTTGGGGGGGGGGGCCCCCGTTAAGGGAACGGAACGGTCAAGGGAAGACCTCAGTCGGCATCATCACGCCACCGGTTCTTGCCGGAGGGCCAGCGCGTCTGTTACGTTTGGAATGAATGGTGTGGTGAAGTAGCGGGTGGCTAGGACAACTGGGGACTAGGGTACTAAGGCGACCAGGTGCATGAGGGGAACTCACTGCGGCCGGTGGCCCGCTGTGAGTCGTGGCGGTGACACCGGTCGCAGCGACCGGTCTCTTGCAGACAAGCCCAGCGGATGTTACCTGGTGTTCCCGTTAGAAAGTACTGGCGGATACCACAAGGGGAACTGCACAGCCATCAGTTTATTAAGAACGGCGCCCAGGAGTATTAGACTCAGGGGAGGCCCACATTAATGGGGAGGGTTAGGGGGGTTTGGAAGACCTTTCCAACTCCAAAAGTGGGTGGGGGAAATGGGAAGTGCATCTTTGGAAATTGAAAATGGCAAAGCAACATTGAAGTCAGCAAGGGGGGGTGAATTGAAAAGTTGGCACTGCAAACGGGGCTCCGGCAAGTACGTTGGTAACTGAGGGGAAGGGGGGCCCATGGGAGATTGGGGGACGATAGGTGGGGCTCAAGTGAAGGGGCCCCTTTGGGATTGGCAGCTTAAGGAGATCAAAAGAAACCAGGGGGGGGGCCTGGGAGTGCGGGGGCTAGGGGCCTGGGGTGACGCAGGGGAAGTGGAGGGGGATGAGAAGGCCGTTGGGGCTCTGGGGGATAGGTATGCGCGGGATGGATGGGGCTCTCTAGATCAGGAGGGCGCAATGGGGGCCGGGGGGGGATGGGACAACGAAGGCGGCGGGGAGAGTCAGGGCTGATCGGGGTCTTGGCTGAAAGGGGGAGAGGGGGCTCCCTGGCAGGATGGGCTGGAGGAAGACCCGTTTGGGGTGAGAAAGAACTAGGTTTTTAATAAGCCAACCCGGGAAAACGGGGAAGAGGGAACCCAGGGAAAAGGGAGCAAGAAGGGGAAAGGAGACCGGAACACATCCTTTAGAAGGAACCTAAGCGGTAATGAACAATGAAGAAAGTAAGGCAAGGAACCAA
Organism: Ambystoma mexicanum; assembly: GCF_040938575.1. Classification (NCBI taxonomy): domain Eukaryota; kingdom Metazoa; phylum Chordata; class Amphibia; order Caudata; family Ambystomatidae; genus Ambystoma; species Ambystoma mexicanum. Next base: position 1,144,005,531 of record NC_090923.1, on the reverse strand, counting down.
GAATTGCACTTAAATAGCGTTGGGGAAAGAAATTGAAAAGAAAAAATTGCAAAAGAAAGAAATGGCCAAGGGGTAGAGAGGGACTGCTGAGGAAGGGTCTGGGCGCCCGCGTCGGGTCCCCCAAGGACCCGAGGGGGCGGGGGGGGAAAGTTGCTTGCACTCAGAGTAGAAAATCCTGAGCGTGAACGGAACACCTGTAAGCTAACTCCTGACTTTATGTGTAATAAAGTTTGCTGCGGCAATTTTTTCTCCCACTCATCCTACTGGTCTCTGCCTATCCTTTGGGGGGACGGGGGGTGGGTTACTTTGGGAGGGGGGTAGTTGGGAATGAGTGAGAGTCGGAAAGTCGGAAAGTGGAATGAGGGAATGTGGAATGAGAGCTGGGGGGTGGAGGGGGGGGGGGGTTATTGGGAGCAGCGTGGGGGGCCACCGTGCCACACCACTGAGGGTGTCGGCGCTACGACGGGCTCCCGCGCCCTACGAAGGAGGGCCCCTCGGCGGGGGACCCCCCTTAGTGACGACTGCCTCAAAAGGCACGGTGGCGTCGAGGGGTCGGGGGGGGGGATGCGAGGGGGGGTTGGGCGCCGGCCATTACTCCACCCGGGTGAGGGGGTGGAGGGGTGGGGGTGACGTCATCACCCGCGCGCCCGTTGGGGGTTTAAATACACCCGCTCGGAGACGCGGGGTCTCTCTCTGCCTGGCTGCCCTCCTATGTTGCCCTCCCACCCTCCCTCTTTACAATGTTGTACTGATGTGTGGTGTTTTTCTTACAGACAAGCCCAGCGGATGTTACCTGGTGTTCCCGTTAGAAAGTACTGGCGGATACCACAAGGGGAACTGCACAGCCATCAGTTTATTAAGAACGGCGCCCAGGAGTATTAGACTCAGGGGAGGCCCACATTAATGGGGAGGGTTAGGGGGGTTTGGAAGACCTTTCCAACTCCAAAAGTGGGTGGGGGAAATGGGAAGTGCATCTTTGGAAATTGAAAATGGCAAAGCAACATTGAAGTCAGCAAGGGGGGGTGAATTGAAAAGTTGGCACTGCAAACGTGGCTCCGGCAAGTACGTTGGTAACTGAGGGGAAGGGGGGCCCATGGGAGATTGGGGGACGATAGGTGGGGCTCAAGTGAAGGGGCCCCTTTGGGATTGGCAGCTTAAGGAGATCAAAAGAAACCAGGGGGGGGGCCTGGGAGTGCGGGGGCTAGGGGCCTGGGGTGACGCAGGGGAAGTGGAGGGGGATGAGAAGGCCGTTGGGGCTCTGGGGGATAGGTATGCGCGGGATGGATGGGGCTCTCTAGATCAGGAGGGCGCAATGGGGGCCGGGGGGGGATGGGACAACGAAGGCGGCGGGGAGAGTCAGGGCTGATCGGGGTCTTGGCTGAAAGGGGGAGAGGGGGCTCCCTGGCAGGATGGGCTGGAGGAAGACCCGTTTGGGGTGAGAAAGAACTAGGTTTTTAATAAGCCAACCCGGGAAAACGGGGAAGAGGGAACCCAGGGAAAAGGGAGCAAGAAGGGGAAAGGAGACCGGAACACATCCTTTAGAAGGAACCTAAGCGGTAATGAACAATGAAGAAAGTAAGGCAAGGAACCAAGAATTGCACTTAAATAGCGTTGGGGAAAGAAATTGAAAAGAAAAAATTGCAAAAGAAAGAAATGGCCAAGGGGTAGAGAGGGACTGCTGAGGAAGGGTCTGGGCGCCCGCGTCGGGTCCCCCAAGGACCCGAGGGGGCGGGGGGGGAAAGTTGCTTGCACTCAGAGTAGAAAATCCTGAGCGTGAACGGAACACCTGTAAGCTAACTCCTGACTTTATGTGTAATAAAGTTTGCTGCGGCAATTTTTTCTCCCACTCATCCTACTGGTCTCTGCCTATCCTTTGGGGGGACGGGGGGTGGGTTACTTTGGGAGGGGGGTAGTTGGGAATGAGTGAGAGTCGGAAAGTCGGAAAGTGGAATGAGGGAATGTGGAATGAGAGCTGGGGGGTGGAGGGGGGGGGGGGTTATTGGGAGCAGCGTGGGGGGCCACCGTGCCACACCACTGAGGGTGTCGGCACTAAGGCGGGGGTGGAGGAGGTACAGGAGCTTTACAGGTACACAATTGGGGTTTCAGCAGCTAAGAGAGGTGCTGGGGAAGGAGCGGTTGCAGAGGGGAAACGTTGGTGCAAAGATGAAATGGGTGTTGTAGCGGACCGGTGTGAGGAAGTGAGGGGCGGGGGCCAGGCAGTGGCGGAGGTAGCTTTTGGTGCCAAGGGGGTGGCGAGATAGCTCCTGAAAGAGCACAAGCCGTGCCTTTTGGCGGGCATCGTTAATTCATGACGTGACGCAAGTCTCTGAAAATACGAAGAAACCCCGAATGGGAAGCGAAACACGTTTGTGTTTTTAAAGAACGCAAGTCGAATTATTTCAATGGCGCTTTATCAAGGCAAACACGCAGGTAACAGTATTGTTGTAACACATGATATAATCCAAAAGAAGTCAAGTCACCAACAGTGGACCGGAGCATTTTTTTCCAATGCATTTTCATGAAGCTGTTTAATATATGCCAGTTAGTATCTGCTAGTGGGAACCCGGAACCGTGATCATTGCCAATGGCAACCTCAGTGAACTGGAGAGGGCCACGGCACGGCCTGGCCAGTCGCACAAAACACAAACACACAGCCTGCCTCAGGGTGCAGCAACTCACACCGCAGTACACCCGGCTTTGCCTGGGGGTATCCTGGGCCCATGTGGAATGCCGCCGCGCGGCCATTTGGAATGCAGGCGCCGCAGCTCGGCGGCAATCTCGGACCTGGGCCTGCGTGGCCGGGCCGGCGCCGCGCATGCCGGCGGCCATTTGGAATACTAACTGCTGCCGCGGCTCGGCGGCAACTCGGACGGCCCGGCCCCCAACCCAGCAACAGCAGCACCCCGCCTGCCGCCTCAGTCAATCGGCGGCAACAGCCAACTCGGACCTGGGCCTGCGTGACTGGCCGGGCCAGCACCGCGCAGGCCGGCGGCCATTTGGAATACTGCTGCCGCGGCTCAGCAGCAACTCGGACGGCCCGGTCCCCAACCCAGCAACAGCAGCACCCCGCCTGCCGCCTCAATCAATCATACAGATACAGTTAAATGTCATGAATGAATTATTAATTTACAGTTATTTACCGATAAATTTCTGCACTTGGTTGGTTGGATGCTGGAACACACAACACAAACAGGAGTTGGGGGACGCCTGCTTCAATGCAGATAAACCAAACGAACCACACGTGCAGACACGTGCATACAGTGCTGGCTGCTCTCCCAAAATGGACGAACCAGCAGCACTGCTGCGTTGCTAGCTGTGGCCATGCCCCCTCTCTCTGATTGGAGGAATGCCAGAGGTCGCAAGAGATTGGCAGAGGTCGCTGGCCAATTGGCAGCAGTCGCTCTTGCGACCTCTGGCGACCCCTAAATGACGTCCCTGAGCAAGCGAAGACTTGAAAGACAGACCGACTTCGGGTTTAAGGTTATTATTAAAAACTAGCAAAGGTAATAAGGTTGTTAATAAAAACGAACCTTAACCATCATATGCAGATCATGGTATTAGAGTTGCTGAAACATGTCGCCAAGACACCGGTCTGCCTAGTCATCATGGACAAAGGAATGCTTTGTTGAAAGAGTTATGGTGGCTATTGATGACAGCATTCTCGAATATGACGATCCTATGATAATTCTATACAGATCTGCGTGATTTATCCGCGGCTTAATTGCACACACCACCCCCCTACTTACCTTTCCTTCAGACACGCTGTGTTGTCCCTGCAGTGCCGGTTCCCTTTCACTTCCGTGAGTGGGAACCAGCGCTGCAGGTTCTTTTTTTTTTCCCTTTTTTTTCCTTTTTCTCCGGTGAGCTGCAGGGGTGTCCCTCGCAACCCCCACCCACTATACTGTGTAGTATAGTGAGCAGGGTGTTGCGGGGGGGACACCCCTGCAGCCCCCAGCTTTTTTGTTTTGCTCAGGTGAGCTGCAGGGGTGTCCCCCGCAACACCCCGCTCACTATACTGTATACTATAGTTAGCAGGGTGTTGCGGGGGACAACCCCTCCAACTCCATACCGACCCCACCGAAACACCTAACACATACCACAAAAAGCTCGAACTTTTGGTAGTTAGAACTTTTCTTGGTATGCGTTTTAGGTCTTTTGGTGGGGTCGGACTTTTAGATTGGGTAATTTCGACATATACCTTCTATACAGAGAGCTCAACATGAATTCTATCAGGGAGACCACATACAATGTGAATACGCAGACTGGAGTCAAAACTAACATCAAAAGCTCCAATGCCAAAACGTGGAAAATGGAAATGCATGAGCGAAATGTTCATCTATTAAACAGCCAGACTAGTGGCGACACTCCAGCTGCTCCAACATAGAAGCGCAGTGATCAAACCTCAATCCTGGACTATTTCTTTGTGTCGCCCCATTCGCTGGCGCTTGTCAAATCTTTAACTGTGAATAAAATGACTCAAAGTGATCATGATTTGGTAGAAGTAATCCTTTGCTTGCCAACTGGGAAAAGTGTTGCTGTATGGGATCAGGAGGTAATGCTATGACCAGGCAGAAACAGACTCCACCTTTTACCTCATGATATTCAGCAAATAAACACCAATTACAAGGGTGCACTAGTCGAGCGGAGCATTGATGCAACTATGTTTGTTCCCCTGTTTAGTGATTTTATTATGACAAAACCATTTGGAAAATAAATACAATTTAAGCCAAACCACACGTACAACCTTTAAATAGTTTGAATGAAATGTCAGCTGAACCAGGAAGTCAGGCATTTAAGACAGGCCGAAGGAAAGAACATGAGATATGCCACAAAAAAGCTTTGGTAACAGTATAAGAACCGGCTACTCAGCCACAAAGGTATGATGCTCCAGAGAGAGGCTGAACAGATGCTGAAGATTTTAGCATCAAATGATTCAAGATACTTGTGGCTGTTGCTGAATGCGCTACATGGAAAACAGACACCCCTGCAAAGTAATGCTGTCCAAGAGGATGACTGGCTTCACTTTTTTGGAGTATTATATGGTCAGCAGGCAAGATTTGTGATCTAAGCAGAGAAACCTCTACACCCCGTTGGTCTTTGAGAAGGAATAGATTAAAGAACTGATCCGCAAAGTCAGTAGCTCTCGTGCACCAGGCCCAGTTGGACTTTCTAACTCAATGCTTAAAGAAGCATCTGAAGAATGCACAGAGTTTTGTATGACCTTATTCAGTGCTATAATAGCCGAGAAACAAATCCCAGAATCATGGAAGACGGCTTTAGTCATACCCAAAGGCAACAGGGCACATGTTAGGCAGCATCCTGTGCAGTTCCATTGGGGAACACTGCAAAAAGATTAAGACTACAGGAGTAAGAAGTAAACCCAATTGGTAGCAGTCTGTACCACCCAGATTTACCTGGTAGCTGTGGCAGAGCAGTCAGACTTCTCTCAAGATGAGTAGGGCAGTATACAGAGGATACACGATAGGGCCAAAAACACAGTGGAGCAAACAAACACTAACCAGAGCTGGGTATCAAAAGTATATAATTATTTATTTAAAACACACTTTAGGAAATACCCTAAGCACTCTACATCAAAGCAAGTTAAACACAGTCAGATAAAGTATACACACCTCCCTTAATAATTATTAGAAAAGTCTAGGTTAAAACACCACTAGTTGTAAAAACAGATGCGAGTGCTTAACTTAGATGGCACTCCAATAATTAAGTTAGAGGGAGAGAAAAAGGCAGGTCATGAAAATAAATTGTTCCCAACACTTTTCTGAGACCACAGCAAGTTAGTGAAGGCAGAATCTACTGTAGAGCCAAAGTTCATAGGCCAGGGCCACTTTAAATGGAGCAAAGCGAAATGTGCCCAAGATCACACAGTTTAAAAATGCACTCAAGTCTTTGCAAAAATGTTCAAAAGAGGTTGGTTTGATGCGAAAGAAAGTTAGAAGGTCTGGGGGCCAACCCAGTTGGAAAGCCAAGGATTTAAGGGCAACCTTTAGCGATCCGAAGAAAGGAGGCCAGGTGGAACACAGTACCTTTAAAAGTGAGGTAGCTCCAGCGGTGGCAGCTGTTCCTGGCAGCGCGTGCAGTTCGTGGTTTCGACCAGGGAAGGAGAAGATCTCGTCGAGGAGGAAACTTGGAGTCGTTGCACTGCCCAGGGATGAAACCAGCCGCGGAGTTCATTTGGTTAAAAGGTGCGTTCCTTTTATTCGCAGTTCCCGTGGACTGAAGCTGCCTATCCGGCCGCCGGGGTGCTTGGCACTGGCAATTCGACCAAGGAGCGTCCTGGAAGGCGAATGTCAAAATGGTTGTCCCCACCAGCTCAGAGGGAGAAGACTCTTGCAGCAGAAGATCTTCTCTTGTCCTCGGGGAAGTGGTGAGGTCGTTGCAGCCGGGCTCCGCTGGTGGTGTCGTCGTTGCAGATGGCTCAGCTTCTCCACTCTTTGGATTTCTTAGGTCCTGTGGCGACTTCTGAAGTTCCAGTCCCAAAAGCCCTGCTTTTATGCAGAAAAACCCCCATTCAACAGCCTAGCTGTCGCTCATACATGCTAAGTGGTGAGCCGGGCGGCTCACCACTGGGCCAAGACAGAGTGCGACTTGGGTTGCTAAGGCAACGCAGTCCAGGGTGCCAATTCCCCCACCCACCCATCCTGTGAATCCCAGGAGAAGCCTGCCAAAAAGTGGAACGTTTAAAATGAATGGGAAAATCCCATAGGAAATATTCCGGCGGAATATTTCGCGCGATAACCACTGCCACCAGCCAAGGGGGGTGGGGGGACTGGACAGTGCCCCCTTGGAAACAGACCCAGGGGTAATCTAATTAACCCCTTCCAGTACTAACACAATATGATGGTTTGTACTGGTTCTGTTCACAATTTTGGACTAATAAAGCCAATGGTGACTTTACATGCCCTGGGAGACAGTAGTCAGTCCCGGGGTATGGAGTCTATGTTTGGGGGTCACTATGACACCCCTGTGTTACTGCGCTGATGGTGCTGTGTAACACATCTACCAAAACAGATGACACCCTATGGAGTAAAAGACCCCACAGCCCATAAGCACATACTAAGTCAAAGACATACCTCAAATCAGGCCTAAGAGTGGGAGAAAAAGAGTCTCACTCTTAGGAGAATTAAACAAACCCCAAAAATCCAGCAAAGCTGCTGGGGGACTCACTAGGTTTGGGAAATTAGCCTTATAAGAGAATTCTCCCTAACAGCACACCCGAAGAATTATCGGCCCATTGCCTTACTCAACATTCTTGGCAAAATATTTGCCAACTTGATCTTGTGTAGACTAAAAGAATGGGTTAAGAAATCGGGCCACTTCAACCCCAGACAAAGAGGTTTTGTCAGAAGGGTGGGCTGCTGTCTAAATTTATTCACTCTTAACATCCTCAAATTAAAAGTTCTAAAGGAAAATCTATGTAGCAGCAGTGGATCTTGTGCAGGCTTTTGACAGTGTTAACAGGGATTTACTGTAGAAATAAATGGAAAACTGGAATTGTCCACTCGAAATCTTAGAACCAATAAAGGCCCTTTATACAACAACCTCAATACGAATAAGGCTGAATTATGCAGGTCAACTGACTAAAAGAAAACCAACCTTCCGAGGGTTAAAACAAGTTGGCCCTCTCACAGCAGAATTATTCAATCTTTTCATCTCAGACATAAAAGATCCAATGTCATCTGCTGGTTCTTTTCCACCAAAACTTCATATAACATCAGTCGGATGAATGCTGTATGCCGACGACCTTCTCATCCTAGACCAAACCCTGATTGGCCTACAGAGAAAACTGGATAAACTTCACACTTGCATAGATGGCAACATGCTCAAAATTAATGCTTCCAAATCAGTCGTTTTGATTCTCCAAAGACCAAATGGGAAGAAGGCGCGACAAAGCTTCCAATGGCGGATCGGAAGAAAAACACTAGCCAAGGTCTTTAGTATGAAATATCTTGCTATAGATATAAATCAGATATAAACGACGTGCTGCGAATAGGCGAATTAAAGTCCAAAACAAAGAACTTGGCGACACAAGGTGCCATTATCCACAGAAAATTTGGAAAATGTTCTCTTTACCAGCAGTCACATTCTATACACAAAAAGTAATTTGCATATTGACCTATGGTGCTGAAGCGTCCCTGTGACTCCATTGGGAGGTTTGGAGCACCTTGGAAAGTCTATTTTGGAAGAAAATACTAAGACTACCGAGATGTGTACCCATACCCATCATAAGACACAAACTAGGACTGATCTCAATCTACGTGGTCACAATATGGAAATCCTTGGCCCTGCTCAGAAAGCTGATTTTGGAAAACCAACCGATCCAATTCAACATTATTTGTCTGGAGAATACTCCAGAAACGAGACTCGGTTTATGCCCTGCGGTCTAAACAGCGCTTAGCAGAACTGGCAGAAGCTGACATAAAACTGGATCTTCTACCTACTAATCCAGATGCAGCAAAAAAGAAATGATGGGACTGGGATAAAAACAGAAGAATCTAAAACCAAGCACAAGCTATACGACTAATAAATGACGCGAAAGCAAGGAATGCTCTCCCGAATATTTGATCAAATTCCCAAGTTCCCACCATAGAAACTTGCTATTGCGTATCAGATTAAATCTTCTTCCAACTAATCAAGTTCTCACAAGACATAAGGGTATCGGCGACAGAGATGCTTGTAGACTATGTCAACTACAAAGTGAAACATGAATGCATCTGGTGCTCTCCTGCCCAGAACTGAGACAGCGCAGAACTAGGTTCTTAGGCGCTCTAGTAAATGAGTCACAAACCAAAGATGCTAAAAACTGGTGGGTTTCGCTATATGGGGCCGATAACCCTAATCAGTCTTTCGCCTTAACGACTTTTGTTGAAGAACTACTCAATACTCTCTTATTAATAAATGGTCGGGAATCTAGCCTCAAATAACATTTATAATGAATTTAATTTTAACAATCGTGTTTTTTTAAATCTTTTGTATGGTAATGAATTGGTGAAGGTTTGAAATAAGCCGTGTGGCAAATAAAAGTTTGAATTGATTGACGTATGAGTCTTACACCAAATTAATGTTAATATTCTGAGTGACAAACCCCCTAATTACACGTGGTTCAGTGAGAATTCTAAATCAATTATCGATAACTTTTGTGTGTCAATTCCAAGTGTACTTCTCTTCAAGTAATCACAACTAATCAAAGTGCTCACTCAGCCTTAAGACTCATGGGAAATTGAAAGTTAACAAATCTAAACAACGGATCAATCGGAATCTGGAAGTCAATAGTGCCGAAATAGGGTTTTATGGAATCCTTACTACACCAAAGATGTAATGATAACTTGGCCAACTTTTACAGAACTCTCCGCAAGAAATTGATTTCATTCCCCTAAATAATGTACTAATAGAGTAATTATAACAGGACAAAAAGTCTCACTCATAAGGAACCAAAAGGTTCCAAGACACCCTGTGCTCGCAGATACGTATTTCACCCTATTTTACAAAATAAAAATAGCAGCCGAGGCATGGTATAAGATCCCTTTGAGACCTATTTTTTTGAGAGGGGATTAAGAACGGCATAAATACTTACCACAGCTCGTTAAAAATAGGTTAAAGCTTATAAGAGCTAATTAGTACAGAACTCAGAAAAAATGCTGCAATTATTTTTTAAATGTAACTACCTTTTCATCTATAGTGAATAAATAATTAGTTGTGCAAACTCCCTACCAATGTAACCCCATTGAAGAACCTCTATGCGGTTGCATTTCCAAAATGTATACAGTCTTCTGTCTAAGGAGAGTAGGCTGGATGTAAGCTCTGTGTTTTAGCATGGCAGGTTAATGTCAGTACTGAGCAGAATTACCAAATAATACTCAAAGCTAAACCTTCAAGAGCTCTGGGGCCAGACGGCCTACTAAATTTTACTTTAACGAAGAGACCTGAAGTCTGGGCGAAATTACTGTGTTGTGTCTTTTGCCTAATCTTAAAAACCTACTCTCTGCCTTTCTTGGAAATAATTGTACTTAATAACTATTTTTAAAAAGGGAGATCAGCTAGCTCGATCAAACTACCATATAATAGCACTCTTGGACGTGACAAGTAAAATCATTTCTTTGATTTTACACGATGTAGATTTGTGGAGCCGAAATTCTGACCGGACAGATATTTTTTTATCTGGCTTTGGGAAAGGCTTGGTGATGGCTCTCAATGGAATAATCTGACCTCTATTTAAAAAAATATCTATTCTAACTTCTCACCCAATCTTTTAGCATTTATAGATCGAACAAGTGTTTTTGATAGATAAACAGATTGCTTCTTTGGTCTAGACTTAACAAATGGGGTTGTCTCTGTCTACACTTAACATCTTAAAATATATTCATATATATACAACAGTAGCAGTAAGGCTAACACCTACAGGTGGCATGTCTAGGCCTATTAACCTTTAGAGGATTGCGTCAAGGTTGTGTCCTGGCACCAGCACTGTTTAAACTGTTTGCACCAGACCCACAGGAAGATTTTCAGGGATTGTCCCCATCCACCCTTGGGCCTACGTTGGTAATATGTTTTGCTTATGTGGCGAGTCTCCTATCGGCCTTCAACATTCACTTGATGCAATACAGCAATACTTAGAAAGGAGCGATTGGGAAATGTATATCCAAAATCTAAAATCTTAGTATTGTCTGCTCAAAAATATTTTAACTTCTCGTGGGTAATTACGATGAAATTTGGAAACAATTAGTTTACTTATCTTGACATTGCTATTGAGGCAAAACGTACTTCCGAGAGACTAAAAACCAAAACACTGGTGTTGGCTATATAAACAAAAAAACGAAATGTAAAATTCTGACATTCCCCCATACTGTCTGTGATAAGGTTTTACAAAACAAGGTGGCTTCATGCTTAATCTACGATGCCTAATTTATTGACCCAACTATCACCTTTTAGCCCAGATTGGAGGGCTTAGTTTGGAGATTTGTCGTGGACATCCTGAAGGGGGCCAATCCTGCGTAATTCGCTATGAGTTGGTTCTTGCCTCCCTGGAAGCTATAGTGTGGTGGAAAATACTTAGTCTATGTATACTTTGTGTCCTCTGCCTAAATCATTGTTTAAGGAGCTCTCAGTATTGGTAGAGGGAAACCTAAACCAGATTTAAGTAATGTAGTAACATTTTGCAACATTCTTCCAACTGACCTTCAGACAATAGTGGTTTTACGCGAACGACCTTTAGAAGTTAAGAACATATTTCTTTGTGACTGGTGTACCACCAGAAAAACATTAGTAACTACAAGCTTTTCAGATACATTAATATCATGGAGAAGCCTTTAAACTCTATTTCACCATATTTGGAAAAATGTCCAAGTCCATTCTGGCGTCATTAATATATGATATTTCACCTTAACCTGTTTCCTATGTATGAATTAATTTGTGCAAGATTAAGAATCCAGAGAAATGAAAGGGTGTGCAGGATTTTCAAAGATGCAATAAACATTCAGACTAATTGTAAAAAAATGGGATGTGTCGAGAAATTGCATCAGGTTTTTAATTGTCTAGAAAACGCTGGCATAGAATTTTAAATGGTAATCAAATTTCCTTCATTTTAGCAGCGATAATATCTAGGAAAACATTTTAAATATTGTGTATTTTAACTTGTTATTGTCAGTTTATACTGTATATAAAGTGTAAAAAAAAATTAAAAAGAAAATACATTAAAAAAGAAAGAAAGTCAGATTCTATAAGGATCCAAAGTATTCCACCAAAATGAAAATGTTATGCTGGCTAAAACGTATGTGCCTTTGAAATGATCGAGAGGGTTGATGAAAAGGCATTTCCGTTCCATGTCCCCTCACTGCCATACAAATGTATCCCATACTATATGGTGTGGCATAAAAAGTATTCGCCAATCTTTTACGTGTACATTTTACACATGCTTTTTATCCTACGTCATAATAAACATGATTCCCACTCTAAAAGAAATTGTGTAAAAGGGTCACCTGGTAAAAAAAGGTTTGTCACACACTTCCAGCTTGCAGTTAGGCCTGCCCCTGACAAAACAACGAAGAAAGGCACTGCTGAACAAAAGGGCAATGCTGCACAAAAGTATCAAAATCAGGATACAGACCCCACTAATCCAACCTTCAAATCTCTGCATACTCAACCCTCATAAAACCCACACAACCATTTCTCTCCCGGCAATCCGCACGCACTTCACCACACCACATCAACACATAAACAGCACCTACAGAACACAAGGTCTCGCCCATCTGATACTTGCACCAAAGCCCAGTGCTCGGTGTATACCGAGCGGAAGCCGCCAATACACCCGGGCCCACCCGGATGGGAGGCCCGGGGACGTAAACTGGGAGGTGGGGGATTTGTGCGAAGTCCGGTGGGGCAGCGCCTGTTTGGCGCTGCCCCACTTAGCATGCACATGGTGGGGTCGGGCTGTTGGGTCCCTTAACAATGGGAACCCAGACAGCGCGTCTCCAAGACAGGAGGGTGAGGTGAGAGGGGCAGGTGACAACCGGTAGTCGCTGCCCCCTGTCACCTTGCCCTCCATACTTCAAAGGCCCCCCTTCCCATCCTGCGGATGCTGAGCGGGGGACTTTTGAAGTTCAAAGAAAGGGCCGCCTTGCCCCTAGGCCGAATTTTGCCTTTATCTGGCGGGGGCAAGGTGGCCCTTCTCATGCTTCCTCCCCGTCAGCCACGAACAGCAGCAGGACGGCTGCAGGTCTGCACAGAGCACCAGGACAAGAAGGAGCACCGTTTGCTGGGTCCAGCTGACCATTTTTTCCTGGCTGCGCAGAAAAAGCGGACATTGACATATTTCCAGCAGTGAAGAACCGTCGGTGAGTGGGCCTCCCCAGCCCCGCAGGCTTCAACAAGACAGAGAGGCACACTGCTGCTGTGCTTTCCTAGGAGAGAAGGCTGCAAGCTCCCCAGCCCCTCCTGCACCTCCCATCATAGTGGAATTTTTTAAAGAAACCAACGCTGCGCTACACTGTTGCACTCATGCAAATTGCTTCATGGGAAGAGTCCAGCTACAGCCAGGTGATTGTTTCAACTGGGGGGGCTGCTGCCAGTGTTTTGCGAGGAATCAACGCTGCTCATAGATAGGACAAGGTACAGCTGGACAATTGCTGTATGAGACCTGTCCTAATCTGACATTGTGTCACGACGGCGAAGATAAATTAAAAATACCTTCTGGGGGATACAGCGGGGGACTGTGGGCTGACACTGACAGGCCACAGCATTCCAAACCTGAACGAGTCAAAGGTCACAAGCAACGTGCAGCTAAAGGAGCAGAGCAGAATTTGCGGCGGCCGTGCATTGCTGCGTCTTCAGCCTGGGAAGCAGGACTACACAGAGCATCGGCTTTAACAGCTGGACAGAGGACAGCCGGAATTCCCAGGCACACATTTCGGCATTGGAAGGAGGCAGACACAGAGCCCCAGCATTTTACTTTACCTGGGAACTACAAGAGGGGGGGGAAGAGGACCCTGACCCACACAGCAAGTTGGGAAACACAAAGACAACCCATTACGAACCAGCACGCAGAGACCCAAACAGGCAAGAGATGGCCAACGCCTTATCGCTGAAAGAAACATTACTCCTGGAATGGGCCAAAGCAGCGAAAGCCGTCCATGGCATGGACGTGGTGCAGGAAAGAATGGCAGAGCTCGCATCCACCGGCCTCAACGAGGATGACGCAGGCGCCCTGGAAGAGGAGGTCGACGGCGATGAGGAGCCAGCAGAAAGGGAGCAACCATCAGGGAAGAAGCAGCGCCTTGACGTCCGCAGCATGCCCGCCTCTTCAGACACCCACCCAGGCACCAAAAGGAAAGCAAAATCAGGTACTGTGAAAAGCAATGATTTGGGGCCTATGCTTGAACAATTTTTAAAATGGCATAAGGGTGCGGGTGCTGGGAAAAAGAGGAGGCACAGGGATGACTCGAGCAGCTCCAGCAGCGAGAGTGACAGCACAGACACAGAGTCGGAATCTGGGGGCGAGGATGACCAGGGCCACCTTAAAGCATGGGTTGGGCCTAGCGATGATGTACCGTCTCCAACCCCACATATGGCTAAATATGGGAGGCGCACTGCCGGCAAAAGTGTAAATAGAAGCCTAAAAAAGACCATTGCATGGCACATTGAGCGGAAAATTAAGAGAAAGATCTGGAAAAAGCAATTTATTGACATTTTCTGCCTATTGGAATATGAAGAATTAGGTTTTGGCATTTCAAAAAGGTATAAGAAAGAGGAAGAAAAAGAGAGAGCAAAGAGGCCCACACTGGAGAAGAATATTCAGAACTGGGAGGGCTCTTTTCAAATACTATCCACAATAATTCTAGAAAAATTCCCAGAAGAGGGCACTGCAATGATTGCCTACCACCACAGAATTTTGGAGATTCACAATACCTTTGGGGGGGGGGGGGAGTCTTGGCTGAACTATGATAGAGAGTTCAGGGAGGAGATGCAGGGATTCCCTGACCTGGGCTGGGAGGAGGAAGACCCTAAATGGTATCTTTTTCATGTATTAAAAGAAAACTCAGCTAAGAGCGCCCAAAGCAGCAAGGACTATGAGCATCAGCATAATAGAAGGGGTAGAAACAGGCAACATAACCAGCGCAGGCCTCAACAAGACAGTATAAATACTAACAAAAACAAACCCCCCTTTCGAAGAACGCCCCCAGGGGGGCAAAAAACAGGGCATAATCAGGGGCAGTCTGGCAACCGCAGCAACGGGGGGGCCAAAGGAAGCACTCCGGGGTCCTGCCGGTACTTCAACAGAGGGTCATGTAACAAGGGCACCGAGTGCAGATACAGGCACCAATGCAGCACATGCAGTGGTGGCCACAGCAGCAACAATTGCACAAAAGCCTCTCCTTCCAGGCCCAGCCCAAAAGTCACTGAGGGCAAAAACATGCACTAGCTATAGATTAGGGGCCTCACCAATAAAAATTGACCAACTGCTAAAAATGTTAGAGAACTACCCTGACCCAGCAGCTAGAGTATCCCTGGCTCAGGGTTTCAAAGATGGCTTCCAGATCCCATTCAAGGGCCAGGGATCTCCCACCATTCCCAAGAACCTACAATCTGCCTCATCCCTAGCTACCATAATAAGCGAAAAAATGGATAAAGAGCTACAACTAGGGAGGATTGAGGGCCCCTTCCAGCACCCCCCCCCCTTCACTGAGTTTTTTTATGCTCCCCCCTGGGCATTGTGCCCAAAAAAGAGCCGGGGGAGTTCAGGATGATCCATCATTTATCACACCCACCCGGCAGCTCTTTCAATGACGGCATCCCTGCCACGGAGGCCACTGTCTCTTACAGCTGCGTGCAAGATGCTGTCGACCTAGTAAAACTGTCAGGTAGACACGCTCTCATGGCAAAAGCAGACATTAAGTCAGCTTTCAGGCTGCTGCCCGTGCAAAAGAGCACCTACCAGTGGCTGTGTTTCCATTTTGACAATACATTCTATTTTGACAAATGCCTTCCCATGGGCTGCACCATCGCGTGTGCCTATTTTGAACAGTTCAGTTCTTTCCTACAGTGGGCGTTCCAACAGGCCATGCCCAGAGCCAGAACGGTACACTATTTGATGATTTCTTCTTCACTGGCCCAGCAGGGTCTCTCCTACGCAGCTCATCCCTAAAAGCATTCAGTGAAACCATGTAGGAATTAGGGGTTACTCTGGCACCCGAGAAAACTGTAGGACCCACACCACCCTGTCATTTCTAGGAATAGAGATTGACTCTTCCATGGGGGAGAGCCGCCTGCCCAGGGACAAAATAGAGGACCTTCTTCAGACAATAAGGCAGATGACAGGCAGGGACAAGGCAACGCTGCGTGAAATACAGTCCCTTGAAGGGAAGGTGTATACAGAGCTGCAGCCGCCAACAGCACATCACCTCTGCCACTCCCCTCCACCGTCTAACCCTACCCCCCACCCCCCTTCCAGTTTACAGATCCGCCAGAGCGCCTGGGGACCAATTCCGTTGGTGACGGTGCGCTATATAATAAAAGCAAAGTCACATACTCAGAATTAACAAGCAGACCCATAGTCCGTTCGGAAGTAACACCAGACCTATAGTCCGTTTGGAAGTACAACGCAGACCCTTAGTCCATTCCCCGTCTGCACTTCGCCCCGCTCTTGACGGCTCTGAATGTCCCTGAATTTCGGGGGAGGGAGCCAATTAGCCCAATGGTTTTGCACCCATGGTATCAGCTTCTCTTTAGTGTGTTTTGGGGTGCTTTCCGTCCGATTTAACTTGAGGATGTGCCTCCATGGCAAAGTTATCTATCAACAGCCCTGCAGGTCGATACAGATCTCCGAGTTAGCTAGATTGAACATGTAAATGTGGTTCAGCAAGCGAGTTAGCGTTCCGCCGGAGCAGCCTATCAGATGGCGAGTTTGATCCAGCGACTAACGCCTATGGTGTATATGATCCTTCCCTAGGCTAGGAAGCTTCTTATCAGGAAGCCAGACTAACAAAACAAATACATAGCTATTGCGCAGCAATCAGAATATTAACAAAATGTAAATACCCGCATGCGCAGATTGCTTTCATATAAACGTGTCCTATGGCCGCGGTACCCAAAGACGCATGCGCAGACTTGCACAAGAGGCTTGGACCATGTGACAATACGCTTAGAACAACTTCTGCTGTAAGTGATCTCGTTGTTTTCAGCTCATTGAGCCTGTGTGTAGTAGGCGGAGCTTGTTTCTGTAATCTCGTCAGAGGCTGTCTGCTATTGGCAGAGTCCCACTTAACTCCTCCCTTCAGCAAACGCCTCTCCTCTCGCTATCTCCACCAGACACCTTAAGCTAGCAGTGATTGGATACGTCTATCCTCGAAGGTTGTTACATCACGGTGCAGGCCATGGGCAGCAGGGCGAGCGTGAGGGTGGAGCAGAGGAGAGAAGCTGGGGAGCCAGGTGAGGAGGGAAAGTGGGCGGAACGTAGGAAAAAAGGTAGAAAGGGAGGAGCCGGCATCCAGACTATTTATTCATGAAGCCAATCCAGTTCAATTAAGCCTCACAATCTGTGCAAATGTCTTCCCCACTGTAGCAAACACATCCATCTTCAGGCGGCCTCTCCGTAGCGAGATAATTAACAAGCGTAATTATTTCAGGTGTTGATTTAAACTGGCTTGCAGAACAGTATAATTATACTATTATTTGTTTTAAATGAAATACTCATACCAATTCTGAAAGTAAACTAAACCATTTTAGTCATGTCACACATGCTACAGCGCCACCCAGTAGCCGACAATGGAAGTTAACCTCCAGTGCAGACACGCTTATGCAAATGAGCTCAAATGGTAGCCTTTTGCTCTAGAACAGGGGTGCACAACTGATTTTGACAGAGGGCCAAAAGTACCTTACATGATGGCTATAGTGGGCCGAAAAGTAAATGTGGGTGGGGCGGTAGGCGCGGCGGGGCGTGGCATGACAGGAGGCTTTTTCAACCCCCAATTTTTATTAAACACATGGAAAAAGAATTGTTTTTTGAGGTGTAACGATTTTTATTTGTATTTCAAACTTACATTTTGTACTGCACATTTTCCATTGTTATCATTTATTTCTATTTAGTTATTCCATATCGTCTGTTTAATTAACTTATATATATTTTATTGACCCTAGATTAGACATTCCGTTATTTTGGACTGCTATAGTTTGCTGTTGGGTTGCCCAAGAGGAGTATGGCCTTTGTCGAGTCAGGTTTCCACAAAAAGCAAAGGATGTACATCTCCTAACTGTGCCTGTTTTAGCTTTATTATTGGGTTCTCACTTGGGGTCCGATACTATGCCCCATGGCCCCCACCCCTCAAGCAAACACTATGCCCCATGGCCCCACCCCTCAAGCAAACACTATGCCCCATGGCCCCCACCCCTCAAGCAAACACTATGCCCCATGGCCCCCGACACACTCCACAGCCCGCATCTCAACATGCACTGCACAGACATACAAATACCCATACAGACCCGACACCCCCCCCAGCCCCGCATCTCAACATGCACTGCAGAGACATACAAATACCCATACAGACCCAACACACCTCCAGCCCCGCATCTCAACATGCACTGCAGAGACATACAAATACCCATACAGACCCAACACACCCCCCAGCCCCGCATCTCAACATGCACTGCACAGACATACAAATACCCATACAGACCCGACACACCCCCCAGCCCCGCATCTCAACATGCACTGCACAGACATACAAATACCCATACAGACCCGACACACCCCCCAGCCCCACATCTCAACATACACTGCGCAGACATACAAATACCCATACAGACCCGACATACCCCAGCCCCGCATCTCAACATGCACTGCACAGACATACAAACACCCATACAGACCCGACACACCCCCCTCAGCCCCGCATCTCAACATACACTGCACAGACATACAAACACCCATACAGACCCGACACACCCCCAGCCCTGCATCTCAACATGCACTGCAGAGACATACAAATACCCATACAGACCCAACACACCCCCCAGCCCCGCATCTCAACATGCACTGCACAGACATACAAATACCCATACAGACCCGACACACCCCCAGCCCTGCATCTCAACATGCACTGCACAGACATACAAATACCCATACAGACCCGACACACCCCCAGCCCCGCATCTCAACATGCACTGCACAGCCATACAAATACCCATACAGACCCGACACACCCCCCAGCCCCGCATCTCAACATGCACTGCACAGACATACAAATACCCATACAGACCCGACACACCCCCAGCCCTGCATCTCAGCATGCACTGCACAGACATACAAATACCCATACAGACCCGACACCCCCCCCCCAGCCCCGCATCTCAACATGCACTGCACAGACATACAAACACCCATACAGACCCGACACACCCCCAGCCTTGCATCTCAACATGCACTGCACAGACATACAAACACCCATACAGACCGACACCCCCCCAGCCCTGCATCTCATCATGCACTGCACAGACATACAAATACCCATACAGACCCGACACACCCCCCAGCCCCGCATCTCAACATGCACTGCACAGACATACAAATACCCAATAAGACCCGACACACCCCCAGCCCCGCATCTCAACATGCACTGTACAGACAAAGAAATACCCATACAGACCCGACACACCCCCACCCCCGCATCTCAACATGCACTGCACAGACATAAAAATACCCATACTGACCCGAAACCCCCCCAGTCCCGTATCTCATCATGCACTGCACAGACATACAAACACCCATACAGACCCGACACACCCCCCAGCCCCGCATCTCAACATGCACTGCACAGACATACAAATAGCCATACTGACCCGACACACCCCCAGCCCCGCATCTCAACATGCACTGCAAAGACATACAAATACCCATACAGACCCGACACACCCCCTACCCTCATCTCAACATGCACTGCACAGACATACAAACACCCATGCAGACCCGACACACCCCCAGCCCTGCATCTCAACATGCACTGCACAGACATGCAAATACCCATACAGACCCGACTCACCCCCCAGCCCCGCATCTCAACATACACTGCACAGACATACAAACACCCATACAGACCTGACAAACCCCCCAGCCCCGCATCTCAACATGCACTGCACAGACATACAAATACCCATACAGACCCGACACACACCCCAGCCCCGCATCTCAACATACACTGCACAGACATACAAACACCCATACAGACCCGACACACCCCCCACCCCCATCTCAACATGCACTGCACAGACATACAAACACCCATACAGACCCGACACACCCCCCACCCCCATCTCAACATACACTGCACAGACATAAAAATACCCATACAGACCCGACACACCCCCAGCCCCGCATCTCAACATACACTGCACAGACATACAAACACCCATACAGACCCGACACACCCCCAGCCCCGTATCTCAACATGCACTGCACAGACATACAAATACCCATACAGACCCGACACACCCCCCACCCCCATCTCAACATGCACTGCACAGACATACAAATACCCATACAGACCCGACACACCCCCACCCCCGCATCTCAACATGCACTGCACAGACATACAAATACCCATACAGACCCGACACACCCCTAGCCCCACATCTCAACATACACTGCACAGACATACAAACACCCATACAGACCCGACACACCCCCAGCCCCGCATCTCAACATGCACTGCACAGACATACAAATACCCATACAGACCCGACACACCCCCCAGCCCCGCATCTCAACATACACTGCACAGACATACAAACACCCATACAGACCTGACACACCCCCCAACCTCCGAATCCAATAAACACAACACAAACATAAAGAAACAAAAATTCATGCACACTTGACCCCCCCCTCCCCCACAAACACAGCACAAACATACAGACCACTTACCGGACGTGCTGGAAGGCAGGCTAGCTGAAACGCTGGCGAGGTAAGTGGAGCGGTACTACGGCTGGCGTGGCAAGCAAGGCTGAAATGATCTTCCGGCATTAAGCCTTACTGGCCACGCCAGCCGTAATGCTGGCACTCCTTTGGTGCAGCACACACGCACTACGTGGCTCGTAGGAGCTGCATGGTGCGTGTGTGCTGAGCCAATGAGGGCCAATGTTTTGTCCGGCCCAGAAGACAACAAAGACTTTCCTAATGGAGGGCGGCCGATGCTGCTTGCGGGCCGCCCTCCATTAGGGAAGTCTTTGTGCCTCGTGGGCCGGACAAAATGGCATGGCGGGCCGCAAATGGCCCGCGGGCCGTATGTTGTGCACCCATGCTCTAGAAACTTGTCTCAATTATAGGGTTGTGCTTTTTATACATAGGTTTTTCAATCTAAGACAGACAGATCGCATGACATCTGAAATGTTATTTGTACTTTCTTCAAAATTCTTGTAATTTTTGTCAAGTATATCCTCTTGAGCTAATAGTTTTCTGAAGTAGGTTTATGAATACAAACCAATTTAATACATTAAATTAAGGAAACTGCAGGTATTTTATTGCCCATACAGAGCGCAACTACGATCCTACTGTTTCCTTAAACCACTTTTCAGTCACAAATGAAGACAAGCCAAAAAGTATACCACATAAATTGCCTGGTAATCGCACTGCCGTTGGTAACGTCTTCAATCATATTTTGTGTCCATAGGAAACAAGATTGGTTGTGCCAGTTACATCTTTCTTGGGGGGGGGGGTTAATACTTTGGTAACTAATGCAGACAGAGCTCTCGAGCTTCATGTGGCCACGTGTGAGGAGTCTGTTATAACGTCATACCTTTCAACTCACACGCTTTTGGTGGGTGTCACCCGCCACTTATGCAGCTCTCTCACCCGCCAACCTCGCTACACGCCCATAGGAATCAATGGGCCTTCACCCGCCAAATGTAAAATCAGGTGTTTTCACCCACCCAAGGGCCATGAAAGGCTGATAGCTATGTAACGTAGTCTGAAGGCTCCACCTTAAGAAGGGAAAGACCTTAGGGGAAGAGACAATGGCAGGAGGAAGGGGAAGGAGGGTTGAGTAATGGACATCAGGGCAGTTGGTAAGAGAGGGGAATAAAGCTAAGTTCAATTCCATCCACTCTGGCTCTGTTTGTTTGTGGATCGAATGAGAAGTCCAGAGTATGTTAACATGAGGCGAAAGGCATAAACAAAAGTGGTGACGAGAAGGAGGATCGGGACTCATGCTTCCTGACTGCAGCATTCGACTGAGACACCTCACTGCGTAACACAGCACAACAATCCGCCGACACCGAAGTGAGGGCAATCCGCCACCAACGGTAAACATGGCAATCTGCCGGCTTTGCCAATAAGGCCACTTGCCTTTTCCTTGCAGTCTGACGATTGAGAAAGCACTGAAAATAATGGCAATCCGCTCGCTCCACGTCAGTCTGCTGATCCATAATTACACAGCAATCTGCCGCCACTGACAAGACGCTAATCCACCATTGCTAAAACTAAAGGCAATCCGACTGTTATGTTCTGCGTTGCTCCAGGATCCCCGCATGTAGGCCTTGTCCCAACTGTCCCTGAAAGGAAAACACGACACCGGTCCTATCGTATCAGGCTCCAGGTGCGCACTGGCATGTTAAGGGACCACCCACTTTATTGCTTACAACACGCAATGGCAGAAAGTTGCCGTCACGCCACATGACCACATCATATTCCTCCTTTTTCATAACAATGAAATAAAGCTTTTCAGAATATAGTCAATGTAAACATGACGGTCATAAACATGGCAAAACATGGTAACATACCAAACTGGGTTAGGCCCAACACGGGCAACATCGGGTTTCTTGCTTTGGCACAGGTCCTTTCAATCCTAGTCACCCGTTATATATTCTCGGAATCGTGCAGGGCTTCTTCAGCGGGGGTATCTCCCTCCGGCTTCCTCCTCCGTGGCATTCCTTCTGCCCAGCCAAGTGTTGGCACTGCGTTATGCGCTCGACCTTCTGGTGTTGGCTCCACACCTGAGACTCCTGTCAGGGGACTTTCTTCCTCTCGTTCTCCTTGTCCCGCCGTTTTGCCAAACTTAAAAAAAAAACAGAAGTTTCGAGTCACTTTCCCCCTTCGATCAGCGGCTGTCATCATCGAGGGATAACTTCCCCTCCGGTTGACGATTACGCACCAGTACCGTGTCCCCAACGACTATGTCAGGTGGCTTTAAATGCTGTCAGAGGTTTTCCTCATCGTTATGTATCCTCAGAACCTCAACGTTGTATCATCGTCATTGGTCCCCGAAGTCCATCCCTCCACCCACCTCCGGGAGGAGTACTCTGGGGCATCTCTGGAAAAGTGCCTCTGCAGTGCCCACACCCGTGGACCGGTGAGGTGTTGATCTGTATTCCCTCAGGAATTGGTACAGAGTTCTCCTTAGTTGCCAGCTCCATCGCTCTTCCCGCCAGTGCTTGTGGGATCACTAACTGGTGTCCTCTTAAAATCAGTCCTTCATCCGTTGCCGTCAGTTTGTGTCTCATTCGCCACAGCTGCTGCAGGTTCCGTTGCGCCTCTCGACTCCTGCGGTTGGGGTTGGACAGGACGTTCTTCCATTTGCCACTGGTCATGGCCGCACGGACCACCTGAAAACACTTGTCCCCGTTCGAGGCATCTGCCACCTCCTGAACAGTGAGAGCAACCGGTTTGGTGGCTTCCACGACCAGGCAAACATTTTCTTTGACTGCTACCTGTGCTGTGTCATCTTGTTCCCTCCGCTCGTCAGACAACGCAAGAGGTAGTCAGCTGGATTGTGGGCTCCAAGTCTGTACGTTAGCACCACCCCGTACTCCATCAGGGCCAGCATCCATCGCTCGATCCTTGGGGGTGGCATGGACGAGGAGCCCGCCATGATGGGGAGTAGCGGTTTGTGGTCAGTCACTAACGTATCCGGTTTGCCCAGTATGTATGATGATAGGTTATTTGTAACGGGCTTAATACCCAGAGGTTTCTATGCGCGGACCTGGGGATTGAACTTGTGGGGCTGCGTGTCGACTTGCTTACAAGGCGAGCACGTTGCCACTGAGCTATCCTCCTGAGACTCGAAAATGTTGAGTCGAAAATGTTGGTATCCCCATAGGACGGCCAGGGCTTCTCTCGCGATCTGGCAGTAGCGTTGCTCTGTGTTGGTTAGTGCCTTGCTGGCGTACGCAGTCGGTCTCATCTGTCCCTGCACATCCTGTTGCGACAGAACTGCTCCCAGTCCAACTGGGCTGGCGTTGACGATGATCTGTGACTCCTTCCCCGGATCAAAAAACGCCAGACTCCTTCCCCGTGAGTGCCTGTTTGATGGTTTTGAAAACATCCTGCTCTTTGGCAGTCCATTCCCAAACTTTGTCCTTTCTTGTCAGCATCCTGAGGGACCCGGAGAGGGTCGCCAGGTTTGGAATAAAGCAACCGCAATAAATCACCATCCCTACAAAGCTCCTGAGTTCAGACACGTTCCCTGGTGGTTTTGCCTCTTGAATGTCGCAATCTTACTGCGGGTCCGGGGGAAATGCCCTTCTCATGGAATACGAATCCGAAGAATTCTATGTTATCCTTCAGGAACTCGCACTTCTTGCAATATAGAGTGAGCCCAAGGGTCTGAATTCTTTCCAGTGTCTCCTAGAGGCATGTCATATGCTCAGCCTCCGACATTGCGTAGACCTGAATGTCATCGTTAAGATTGATGATCTCTTCGAGACCTGCCAAGGCTCCCTGTATAACGTTCTGAAATACTTCAGCTGAGGTGGAGACCCCAAAGCTTAAACGTTTGTATTGGTAAAGCCCATGGTGGGTTGTGAAGGTGGTAATATATCGGGAGTTGGGGTGGAGCTCCAGCTGATGGTACCCGGACTGCAGATCTAGCTTCAAAAACACCATTGCACCTTCTAGTTCCCCCACCACGTCGTGAAGAGTCGGGGTGATGTGTCGTTAATGCTTAATGGCCAGATCCGGAAGCCTCATGTCGACACAAGTACATACCGATCCTGGTTGCTTCAGCTTGCTCGCCACAACGATGGGGGACACCCATTGGGTGGCACCCTCCACTTTTTCTATAATGTCCAATTCGATCAGGTTCTGCCATTTTCGTTCCACCTGTTGTAGATGAAAAGGGATCCACCAGTGTTTCAGTGCACTCTGACGTACAGTCTTGTTGATGTACAGCTTTATGGACTCACCTCGTAGTTTGCCAACGCCCTCGAACACCAGCCTAAACCTCTCAAGGACCTCATTTATGTCTTCGGCATAGACGCTAAAAGCGAAATGTACTATTCCAATGGCCACTGCTATCGCGCAGCTCAGTAGAGAGTGAGTGTTTATGTCTGTGACAAAGAGTTTGGCCCTAATCTCCTTCCCTTCATGGGCCACTTTGGTAACAAACATGCCCCTTAGAGGTATTGGTAGGGTACCACAAAATGTGAAGATTTTCGTCCGGGCTTTCTGTTAAAATGGATTGCTGAACTCTGACCTGGTGGGCAGAGGTTCAGAAGGCCAGCCTAGTTTCTCGGAACAGGGTAATCTTCTGGACAAGCCATACCAATCAAGGTAGCTTGACGGCGGTCAAGACTGGGTCTGAGGAGAGGGGAGGGTGACTGAAAGACCTCAATGAGCACACAGAGTAAAGGACACTTACAAATGATTGCAATTCTACACACAGTCAGAATATCACAGCAATACTATTAAATGAATACAGTCCTATCCATACTCATGTATACAAGACCAATGGGGTCTAAAGGATGAATGCACCAAATGGGTCCGCAACCTAAACGGGGAAGGAAGCAGGCAGTGCAAATAGTCTTTAGGCCCTTCTGCATCAAACACAGTCCTAACTGAAAGGCAGTCCAATCCCTAAAATGAGGGGAGACTAATGCTCAAATGTACTTACGAAGCTTGCGCACGCAGTAGTTCAATGGGCAAAACAGGGTCTTTTGTAGGGGCTGTAACAGCTCAGGAAGGTAGGTGAGGTGATGCAGAATAGGTTCCCACTATTCGAGGAGGGCCTCCACTTGAGGGCAGAGTCGATTCCAAGAGTTGGCAATAGTTTGCTAGTTTGCACTAGCAGTGGAAAGGAGTGGAGCCCTCAGGGGCCACTCGTGCGTAAAAATGGATGGATGCGCTAGGGGCCACCGGTTAGGGTTGCAATTACTCACCGACCCCCAGTGCACCCCGGACCAAACTTCTGCAGTCGAGTCCACTTCGGTTACAGGTTCAAATACGGCAATCTCGCGGCTCTGCGGCTTTCAGCGACGAAGATACAGCATTGATTCCCAAACGGGACAGTGGCGATTTCTGCGCTCATGGTGGATGGATCAGGCCAGTTCTGCTGTAGCAGGCTTCAGGACACAGAGGACCACAGCTGCAATGAACTTGCAAAGTTCGTCATCACGGCTGGGCGACACGGTAACCACATATACTCCGGTTCGGGCGCACTCACTTTACCTGGGAAAGCCAAGTGTATGAAATTCGGTATGAGAGTGCCGTGAACAGAGAGCTTGCGATTTACCAAATTTCAAGGGCCTCCTCGAAACGGCAGCGGTATCAGGGCAAAACTCCTGCGCAAGCTGGTCAGCCCACTGGTTGGCCTAGGGACGCTTCCGAAAAGGCTTACTTGCAGGTTTCGAAGAAGGAGCCGAGAATAGTTGGTCCCACTATTCCAATGGGTCGAAGCTTCTTTGCAGACCTTCTAGGTCGACCAGATGCTGAGGGGTCCTACGGGACGACAGCGGGCACAGGGTGCCAAACCTTCCAGCGGGTCACCAACGGTTGCTCGACTCGGCTTCTTAGTCTCAGAATATTTGGATCCTATTCTTTGTTCAGTGAGAACTCCAGAGATCGACATGGCTTGGGTGTTTGGAGCTTTCTCTTATCCAAAATCCCCTTCGCGCCAAAACCCAATGGGAGATCTGTTCACATACAGGCATACCATACGTGGACCAATCATGGACCACAGTGGTCCCAGGCATTCACAACACACCAGACTCTCTGCCACCCAGGATGTGTATTGGAACTAGACAGTCCAGCCTACATCCTGGGGGCGCGCACACAAGGCATGCAGAAGCCTGCGAAAGCTTGGCGCTTTGTGGGAAAATGCATGCCCAAATAAGGACTGACCCGGGTCGGCTCGACCTGGGGAATGTGACTGGGCAAGATGGCCAAAGGACAGGACAAATAACCTTGTGGCCTGGCCATTTGGGAGCCAGACCACCTAAACATGCCAAATGCGGTAATCGCAGTTTACCTGGCAGGAAAGGGATGAAAATACACAAAAAGATAAGCTGCCACCAGCCCTGTCCAAGGCACATCTGCACTTCTCCTAAAAAATCCTTCGAGAGTAACTAGGGCCTTTAGAAATGACAGGAAGACCCAAGGGCACTGTACTGTAAGGTACTTTGTGCACTTGCAACATGTTGCTGAAAAGTTGCACAACATTAACAAGGACTAAGGGAAACAGTCTCCCAGTACTGACTGTCTTTAAGGGCATATCGGTTTCCCCATAAGAGTAAGCGAAAATCCCAGGGGAGTTCAGCAGAAGGCTGTGCTCCTCTGGTAAAGTCAGACTATGGTGTTTAAACAAAGCAAAAAGTTGAGGGGTACACAAGTGGAAGGAAAATTACACATGAAATGGAAATCTTTCCTAACACTTTCGACAGTGCCGGATGTCCCGGGAGAGCTTCGTAGTGACTGGTCACCAACACGCACACCGATGCTCCAGTGTCCACGAGTACTGCTGTCTTTGTTCCATTCACGGATACCGTGCACATGGGTTGTCTCCTCTTTTTCTTTATGGAGTCTATACTTGTGATGACAAATATTTCTTCTTCCTCCTCTGCTAGATCATGACTCTGTGTCACCTGCTCGACAACCGCAACCTGCCTCTGTCGCTGTACAGTTTCACTGGGTGTCTTGCTGGGCCCTCTGGGAATAGTCACTGGTGTGGGGGCTTTACATATCCATGCGAAAAGATCAGCTGCTCTGCCGTGTTCGCACACTCTCCCTTTCACTGGGCATTCCCCGCGCAACGAAGGTCATAGCCACACTTGGGGCAGGGCAGCAGTGTTTCAGTTCTCCTCGTGGTCCATCTGGGCTTTGACGGACCAGCACTTTGCAGGTGCCCTATTGCACACGCGTCCTCCACTTTCAGCAAACAAATCTCAGCTGCCATCTTTGTTGCGTGGCTCTCCGCTAGCTCATATGATTTGCCCATTTCCAAAATGCAGGCCAACGACAGACCAGGCTCACGCAGCACTTGGCGGTGCAGCTTCCCTGAAGCGGACCCTTGTATCAATTGGTTTATCACCATTCCGTCCTCATTCTCCCATGGGCACATACTTGCAGGTGACGGAGCCTGCCATATAACTGGTCCAGGGATTCCTCCTCCTTCTGTTTCTCGCTACACATACCAAACCTTTCATAGTCTTGATTAGCTAATGGCAAAAAGTATTCTTTGATGCTGTCTTTCGCTGCTTGATAGGAGTTGTCGATGGGAGTGAGGGACTTGAACGTTTTGTGAACTGTAGGGTATTTTGTGGAGATTTGGGGCCTGACGGTATTTTCTTACCGCCGAAATATAACTTAGCAACAATCACTCCTTGTATTCAGATTGGGCCATGTACAACAATAATACAGTGAACATGCATTATTTCAGCACCCAGACCTGCATATTTGGTATACGTGGTTGGTGGTATTTTGGTGAGCATAATTCCCTTGTTTTATTTGTGGCCCCAATGTCCAGAATCCCTTATCTTTGCTTAGAATTTTCGTGTGATCACTAGAGAGACCTCAGACCTGCATTCTAGGAATACCACATTTTCCAGTGATAGTGTTGGTGTGCCACCATGGGCGAACTCACTGACTTATTTACGACAGAGAGCTATATATGGTAGTCTTGTGGTAATTTCCACTACCTTATATACGGTAGGGAGCTATGTTCAGAGAGTCTCTCTTCCCGTTGGCTCATGTACCTCCAACGAGCTATGCTACAGTCACTCACAATTATTCATACTGATTCTGACATGCACACATCTGTCTTAAAATGACCATTGCACTGTTTAAAAATCTCCCCACATCATCAGCATTGTAATGGTAAACAATAAACATCACCCGTCTGTTTTCAAATATTTTTCTGTATTATAAAAGTTGTATTTAAACACGATCTCATTCTTTACAGAAATAAAATGGTACAGTCAAAGCATTGTCTGTGACACACTGCAAAGAGAGTGGCGGAGAACAGAACTCAAATTGCAACATTAGCACTTGATTAAGACACGCACAGGAATCCTACACTGACTGCATATTACCGTACACACTCAGCTCCCACACTTCTCATTACCTTATCTTTTTAGTTGTTCTCTTTGGCTGTTCTCTTTGTGAATGTGGCTCCCTTGGATTAACTCCAGCAAAAAGGAACGCTTGCCTTCTCAAACCGGGGTCATTGCCTGGAATTCTCAGCTTTTGCAGATAGGAATGCCTCAGCCAGTGGAAAGGTCCTTCTTTCAGCTCTCCCCAATCTCGACTGCAGCAGGACACAGGAATCTGCATTCAGTCAGGAGCCCCACAGCCAGGTCTTCTCCCCAGTAGTGCAGAAAATGTCTCCCTGTCTTTTTCCCCGTTACTGCCCACTAAAACTTTCCTCTCAGCCCTCTGTATGACGTGTCCCAATGAAATCCATCATCTCTCATCCTCCTACTCTTCAACAATAGCTTCGCTTATACATTTGCAATTGTTGCAAATCTGACTTCCTTCTTCCTGCAGTTACTATGCACAAAAACACGGAGAATCAGGCAGAGAAGAGAAGAAAAAAAAATCTGCACACACATTTAAATGGTTTTCAGAGTATGCCTAATTCTGCAGTGCAGAACACATTTTATTAGTGGGTTATGTTAAATAAGGTTTTATTAGTCAGGTTAATGGTTAATAGGTTAGCTGTTGATTTTCAAATGTGTCTCTCGCACCATAGGCATTTCAGGTGAAAAATAGTGTGCATTTTTGGGTGTGCACATGTGCTTTTAACTGTAAAAATAGATTTGCATCTTATATGTTAAAATCGTTTTTGACTGAATAGCCTGTCTTTCCTTGTTAATCTGGTAACCCATATAGCAATGCACCGCACCCTTGTGGTGGTGCTGCAAAAAGAAATGTGCTACTTGTGCAGTAGTGCTGTACTCTGTGCTGTTTGCTACCTGTGTAGTAGTGCTGTACTCTGTGCTGTAAACTGCCAAATATTCTTACATATACCCTCCTTTTGTTTTTAGAACTTGGCTATAATCCAAGCCAATTCCTAAAAACAACTTGTTCTTTTTTTTTTACAATATAGCAATCCAACAAAATGAATATTCATGTGCATCAATGAAAATTTGCAATCAACATTTCATCTGAGTCCATCAGTTCATAAAATGTTCCACATTTGCCTTCTCAGTGGAAGTGGCATTACTTTAAGTTTAAATTTTCCAAGTCAATTAAAAACAACGAAATAAAACAACTAACTAAAACAAATAATTAATATAACAAATTAAAATAAATAATTAAAATAATAAATACGTGGAACTTCATATGCCGGAACTTTTGTTTTGTCTCTTTTGGTATGACCCGACCAGCGATGTTATTCGGTTCATTCGAGTACTCTTTCATCTTGGCAATCTTGAATCCACAGTAGTCATCTCTTTTGGCATTCCGGTTATTTTGTCTTCACCTCCACCTGGAGGCAAGCATCTTTTGGTCTTCATCCAGGGGACTCCAGGACTCCATCGTCTCCCGTGGCCTCTGATCCAGGAACCTCCGACCAAATAATGTTAATTGTCTAAATCAAAATAGAAAATAAACAGATTAAGTACATAGCACAATACTAACTTCATCCTTTTGCCAAATGAAAATTAACAGCTAACCTATTAACCATTAACCTGACTAATAAAACCTTATTTAACATAACCCACTAATAAAATGTGTTCTCCACTGCAGAATTAGGCATACTCTGAAAACCATTTAAATGTGTGTGCAGATTTTTTTTTCTTCTCTTCTCTGCCTGATTCTCCGTGTTTTTGTGCACAGTAACTGCAGGAAGAAGGAAGTCAGATTTGCAACAATTGCAAATGTATAAGCGAAGCTATTGTTGAAGAGTAGGAGGATGAGAGATGATGGATTTCATTGGGACACGTCATACAGAGGGCTGAGAGGAAAGTTTTAGTGGGCAGTAACGGGGAAAAAGACAGGGAGACATTTTCTGCAGTACTGGGGAGAAGACCTGGCTGTGGGGCTCCTGACTGAATGCAGATTCCTGTGTCCTGCTGCAGTCGAGATTGGGGAGAGCTGAAAGAAGGACCTTTCCACTGGCTGAGGCATTCCTATCTGCAAAAGCTGAGAATTCCAGGCAATGACCCCGGTTTGAGAAGGCAAGCGTTCCTTTTTGCTGGAGTTAATCCAAGGGAGCCACATTCACAAAGAGAACAGCCAAAGAGAACAACTAAAAAGATAAGGTAATGAGAAGTGTGGGAGCTGAGTGTGTACGGTAATATGCAGTCAGTGTAGGATTCCTGTGCGTGTCTTAATCAAGTGCTAATGTTGCAATTTGAGTTCTGTTCTCCGCCACTCTCTTTGCAGTGTGTCACAGACAATGCTTTGACTGTACCATTTTATTTCTGTAAAGAATGAGATCGTGTTTAAATACAACTTTTATAATACAGAAAAATATTTGAAAACAGACGGGTGATGTTTATTGTTTACCATTACAATGCTGATGATGTGGGGAGATTTTTAAACAGTGCAATGGTCATTTTAAGACAGATGTGTGCATGTCAGAATCAGTATGAATAATTGTGAGTGACTGTAGCATAGCTCGTTGGAGGTACATGAGCCAACGGGAAGAGAGACTCTCTGAACATAGCTCCCTACCGTATATAAGGTAGTGGAAATTACCACAAGACTACCATATATAGCTCTCTGTCGTAAATAAGTCAGTGAGTTCGCCCATGGTGGCACACCAACACTATCACTGGAAAATGTGGTATTCCTAGAATGCAGGTCTGAGGTCTCTCTAGTGATCACACGAAAAATCTAAGCAAAGATAAGGGATTCTGGACATTGGGGCCACAAATAAAACAAGGGAATTATGCTCACCAAAATACCACCAACCACGTATACCAAATATGCAGGTCTGGGTGCTGAAATAATGCATGTTCACTGTATTATTGTTGTACATGGCCCAATCTGAATACAAGGAGTGATTGTTGCTAAGTTATATTTCGGCGGTAAGAAAATACCGTCAGGCCCCAAATCTCCACAAAATACCCTACATATTTATGGTGCGTTGCAGGCCGGGAAAGTGATCATAGAGTACCTACTGGGCGTGGCAAGCGTGTCTCACACTGCCATTTGCACATTAAAGGGAACCCATTTTATAATAGCAGTGTGCCACTAAAAACGAATTTCAGAATGTCACAAAGGGAAACCACATTCTCAGATCTAGTGCAATATTTAGAGGCAAAGTTATTTGCACATGGGAATTGGTCTTCGAATAGCACGTTAGAATGGAGTAACCGCATTCAGGGTGAGGTGCAGAAAGAAAAACTAGACAGTATTTTTGCAGAAGGCAGCATAATTCAGGTCTGCCTTACAAGATTATTGAATGCAGCCGATAAAAGTGCAGAGAAAGACTGTTTAATACGGCTATGCGGCAAAATATGGTTTATTTTAAACAAGTCCCTGCGAATGCAAGAGAATGATACTCAGCTAATTAACAGGTTAAAGACTGAATTAGAGGGGGCAAGTAAAAATCAGGAAATGTTGAGAGCAGAATTGGATGTATGCCAAAAAGACATGCAATTAAAATGCAGAGACTTTGATACTCAGTTATCCAAAAGCAAGAAACAATTTGAAGATAGTGAGCAAGAATTGGCACACTTAAAAGCCTTAGTGGATCACATTAGGCAGGATAAAGATGAGGTTGTTTCAGAAATGCAGATTTTACAAAAAGAAATGTGCTACTTGTGCAATAGTGCTGTACTCTGTGCTGTAAACTGCCAAATATTCTTACAGAACCTCCGACCCAGCAGAGTATATGAGGGTTGCGATTTTGGCCTCATAATTCGTTTTGCCGGTCGCTCTAAATACATGACCAACTTCTCCATCCAGAGCAACCATTTCGGTCCCAGCTTAGAGGAGTTGCCAGAAGTGTAAAATTCTGGCATCAGGGCCAGTGTCCTTTGTTGGTGTGGTTTCCTTCACACCCAAGGGCTCCTTGGAGGTCATCTTCATTACTCATGGTTGCAAATCGCACAGGCACCCTCTTCGCAAAAGAAGACGGCAATTCGCACCCCATGGCGCACTTCTTGGACTTCCGGCGCTGTGGTGTTCACACTCTGCTCCTTCCAGGAGACCATACCCTGATGCAAGGCTCATCAGCCCCTCCAGATAGCAACTCAGTGTGACTGAGAAAATATTGATTGCAGAGAAGGAGAGAGGGCCCTGCTTGCAGTTCATAGCCCCTGTGGGTTCCAGAAATTGCCCACACGGCCCACAAAAACTCCACGTCTGGAGCCGCTGCCATTGGGACTTCAAAATGATGGTGTTTGCCATACCGTGATGATCGATGCACCTGACCGGCGTCGGATTAGGTTCCCGGAGATGTAATTAGCATCGGGGCACCTTCCCTCTGGCCAGCTGCATCCTCGTCGCCAATGGTGTGTTCTGCGTTGCCCCAGGATTCCTGTATGTAGGCCTTGTCCCACCCGCCCCTGAAAGGAACACTCAGACACAGGTCCTATCGTATCGGGCTCCTGGTGCGCACTGGCGTGTTACGGGACTGCCCCCTTTATTGCTTACAATGCACAAAGGCAGAACGTTGCCGTTACGCCACGTGACCACATCACACCGACTGTTTCATGGCAGTCCGTCGCCACTGAAATAGCACGGCAATCTGCCATCAGTGAAAGTAATAGGCAACCTGCCTGCTCCACGGCACTACGCTGAGTGCAAATCACCCGGTGAGTAAAATTAACAGGGCCATACGCTGCTACAGGAAAGAAAGGACACGCAGCACTTCCACAGCGATCTGCTGGGTGAGCAAGTAGTCCGCTGCCCCACAGCATCGCAACTATAAACTGCTCCTCCCCTTAACGCAGCCACCACCACACCAGAGCGCTGCAAATCCACTGCACCAACGCCTTCTTCATCAAGCTCCCGGGAGCGCAGTGAGCAAAGCCGTGTCTATCTGCCCCACTACACACCCACACGGCTCAGAGTCGCCTGGCAGGAGAAGGAATCCTGCAGCCCGGGCTCCTAGAGAAAAGAATACCAAAAGCAAAGACAGACCCAGATCCTCAACTTGGGGACACAACATTAACAGGCCGAATGTGGGCCCTCCAAAGAAATATACAAAAGACCAGAACACCACCACGCACAAAAGAAGGCCCACATCCAAATAGGAGAAGCGACTATCACAACCATAAGAACACGCAAGTAAACCATTGGGGACAACTATAGAGGGAAGAGAAGTCCACGACCTGAGAACGATGGGAGGGGAAGAGGGCATTGAGGAAAGGGCCGAAACAACTTGCATATCAAGAGCAGCATTCCTGAGAAGACCCAAACCGTTCCAACTGCAGCCGCAGCAGGACAGAGGACCCAGATGGGTAGTGTGGCTGGATGAGGTGTGTTACTTCATAAAGGCAATAGGGGATAGCAAATCACCACAGCTCCTGGACATATTTACTAACATTGCAGGGAAAGAAGTGAAAGGAATCATGAAAATAATCCCGCCTCAGGAGAGAACAAGGTATGAACTGGCCATCACAGTTCTAAATAAAAAGCTAGTAGCACAGACAAACACAGACTTCAAAAGAAACACCTTCAACAGATGCAACCAACTGCCTCATGAGAGGGCAAAGGAGTATGTCATAAGGCTGCAAAAATAAAAACACAGCAAATTCAACATGTTTTCGGATGAGGAAGTGATACGTTTGAAGATCACAGAGGGCTGCACATCATCTGTACTTAGAAAGCACCTCCAAGAAAACCCCTCTCACTTTAGGAAATACTACAGGTAGCACGTATCCATGAAAGGGTGTAGACCCAAGCAACTAACAACGAAAAGCCAAAAGGAAGTGAGAGGATTGCAGCGATGCATGCAGGACGCTCTGGAACACCAAGAGGACTCTATGGCATGGACAGCATACCTCATCAATACACAACACAACAGAACATGGGCAAGTGTAGGTGCTACGGTTTTGATGGGTATTTCCCGCACAGTGGATCGTGCCCAGCAATAGGGCAGCAGTGCCCGAGATGTGTAAGAAAGAATCATTTCCAGGAAGTTTGTCGGGAAGGGGTCCTCCACCCACTGACACTAATGCCGCCCAAACAAAGGAGAATGATCTGGGAGCTGGAGCAGTTACACTTCCAAGAGTACGAAACACATGAAGAACCATGGGATGGATACTACAGAGAGTATGCGAGGTGGCCAGGAGAACAAGTAGGGAATTTAGATGCCTGGCACTAAAGGATACCGACGCCCACATGCGCCAAAGAAAGACTGAACACTCACGATAGCAGTTTTGTGATAAGTGGGGGGAAGATGTTATATAATAGCCTGAAGGGTCCATCTTAAGAAGGGAACAACCTGAAGTGAAGAGAGACTAGCAGGAGGAAGGGGAAGGAGGGGCAAGTAAAGGAATGCATGGCAGTTGGTAAGAGAGTTCAAATCCACTATGGCTCTGTTTGTTTGTGGATTGAATGAGAAGTCGAGAGTATGGAAATATGAGGCGAAAGGCATAACCAAAACAGAGGCCATTCAATCCTGTTATTTTGTTGGAATTCTGGGATTTATAGTAGTTTTACTAATTTTCAGATACGAAACAAAAAACTGCAAGTCCCAGAATCCAAAGGGAAAAAACAAGACTGGATGGCCTTCTCACACTTGGCCATAGGAAACTTGAGAGGTCTGTGTTAGGCATTACATAGAAACATCCAGACGTAAGCGGGTGGATTCCCCAGAGTGGGGGACGGCAGCGCCAAGCCACACACCGGCTGTGGAAGTCCAGTCGGTGCTAGGGGAGAGTTGGTGCGCCGAGCGCTGCCCAGCCGCCAGACCATTGGGGCGAACCGGCCAGAGGCTCGAGGGCACCAGGGCCATGGCTGCCCAGAGGAGGAAGTAGATTAGGCATACAGGCAGCAGGGAGCACCCCAAGCAGGGTGGGGAGGGCACCCAAAGGGGGGTCTGATGTGCCCAATCCCAGAATACCCAGGTCTTGCAGCGGGCCGGCAGAGCCCGATCCAGTCACGGTCACAAGCACTGCAGCAGCGGCGTAGGAGCCACACAGGGACGGCAGCGGTCCAGCTGCACCGACGGGCTCAGTACTCGGTGGGTGTCGTGCCACAAATCTCTGGTCGCGGTAGCCGTCGTCTTCACGGGTTTCTCAGTGTTTTAAGCATGTTAAATCTGCTACGCTGTCGTCACGGTCTGTAGAGCCTCACAACTAGGTGGCCATCTTGTTCACGCACAACAGCACCCCCCCATTTGTGAACACTTCCTTCTCTTTTGTGAACATTATCCCACACTCATTTGTATTTATTTGTAAGCATTGGCAATAGGTTTTTCTTAGTATAGGCCCCTGTTATTTGACAAGATGCCACTAGGACTGCCTTATTATTTGATGGTCGTAGCTTTCTCCCATCTTAGATTTAGGTTTATATTAGGTGTTTTTCCAACTCGCATATACAGTTTAATAAACACCCTTGAAATGTGATCACTTATGTCTGTCTTACTGTTGCCACCATGAGTTCCTTAAAGAGGGCCCCGGGTATCTCTGACACACAATGCCGGATTCTTCAGCCTGCTTTCTGGTCTTACGCTTTTCAATCTCGAGGGCTCATGAAAGCAAAGGTTCCTTGTGAAAAAGGTCAAGGGAACTTCCCTCCTTGCAATCCCCTTCTGTTTCGTCGTCTTTCTCCTCTTGTTAAACTGCCATCTTGGAACTGCTGTTTCCTTGTGTGCTTTGCCTCGCTCAGAGTGTGCTCTTGTGCGCCGCCTTTTATCCGCGAGGAGAAGCTTAATGGAAGCTAGGTGTGTGTGATGGTCAGTAATTGCCTGATCTTGCCTGACCATTGTATTGGGACACGTCATGTATACGGCTCGGGGGTTAGTCCGTTTTTTTCTCATAGCGGGCTGTCCATGAGAAAGTGTGTTATGGTAGGATGGGGTATCAGTGTTATGAGGAAGGTGATACTGCGTCTCACCATCTGTTGTTCCACTCCCACTCCCCGAGACCCCTCACCCAGGTGATCCTCATGCACTGGTCCATCCCCAGGAACTGGTTCCAAAAGCGATGGCTGTGTTCTGGCCACCTGGATGACAGATCCCCGGGGACTAGTGGGTGAGACACTTTCTGGTTTCTCACAGTTGTTGAGGCTACCAGGTGCTAGCTACGGTGGACGATCTTGTATTGCCGCTGTACACCTTCCCCTTTTGCCCCAGGTCCTGGTGTTCGTATGACCTTTACTTTTTTGTATGAGAAACGCATGTGGCTGGCCCATATGGCTTCCCCCATCTTGGAACCCGGTCCATGTGTCCATTGGCATCTACCATGGGGATTTTATGTTTGCGCAGATCCTTCTTTGTTCCGTGTGGCAGGTCAGACATAGGAGACGTACAAAGGGACATGGTTCAACGTGTTTCACTTTATTAAAGTAAAGAAAATGCCTCACCTAGCCCTATTGCTACAATAAAGGCAGTGGCGTCACTAGGGGCGCTGGGGGGGCCAGGCTCCCCCCTGTGAAACCCTGTGCCCCCCCCTTGTGCCCTGCTGCCTAAGATGAGCAGTGACCATGTTCTCCCCTACATTTGTCTGTGCCCCCCTACTTTTGTCTTTGGCCCCCTCTGTGCCCCTCCTAAATTTGATTCCTGGCGACACCACTGAATAAAGGGTTCCCTATTCTAACAAAATAACAAAAGGGTGCTCGTCAGGATTTCTTACAAAACGAAACTTCGTCCTCTGTCCACACTTATGCTATCCTGCTACCTGACCCTACCACTTATAAAGGAATATACAACTTGG
Organism: Ambystoma mexicanum; assembly: GCF_040938575.1. Taxonomy (NCBI): domain Eukaryota; kingdom Metazoa; phylum Chordata; class Amphibia; order Caudata; family Ambystomatidae; genus Ambystoma; species Ambystoma mexicanum. The sequence continues at coordinate 1,143,967,989 of NC_090923.1, read as the reverse complement.
CCTGGAGTCGTGTTCCCACTACCCTTTCTTGGCCTTGTGCTGGTTGGTGCTTGTCTCCCACCCGCAAAACTGTCTCTATCACTCTCAGGATTTTGCCTGCCTGTTTAGTTCACAAGAAAGTCCAACATTCTCTGGGTTTTATGACAACACCTTTCCAAGGGGTCGAGGCAAGTGGCACCTCACTGGGAGAGACTCCCCCCATTGGGGACAAGGAACCCCGTTCCTGTGAGGGACTCCCTAAGTCATATCCCATGGTGGAATACATAGGAATATCAGATGCACAGAACAGTATACAATCCAGAGACTTAGTTCAAGGGGAAACTAAAGTATACTTTTACCAACAAGAAAGAGGATCTATCCGTTGAAGCCGAAATCTCCATTTAACTGGGATGAGGAGACTGGAAGAGGAGGACACGCCGAAGCGAGTCGAGGTAGAGAGACGTGCACACAAGCAGGGGAGGTCCCCTGGCAGCGTAACACCTGAAGGGGAGGAGTCATTGAGAGTCGTGGAACCCGCGACTTTGGAAACTGCTCTCCGAACGAGAGCAAAGCACTGGATACACAGCATCCACACAGAGGGAGAAACCAAGGAACGGGTGATGGCATGACCATGACAATTTCCTGGTGGGCAGAGCTCCCACAGAACAACGCTGAAACCACTCCACTGCGTAAGCAGCAAACCGCCCAGATAGCCGCAGCGTTACCAGCTGACCCGGAGAGGGAGCATGGAGAACAGGACACCAGAGAAGAAGATGACGTTAAGAAATCAAGCAACCAAAGAGACCCCGAGCGAATAGAGGCCCCAGGGACGTTCGCCTACAGAATCCAAGGTAACGGGAATAACAGGAGAACCGGGAGGCTGCCGGGGGATCATTATGCAATAGCTGGAAGTCGTCTCAGTAGAATCGACGAGGTAGTCCCATTGAAGTATAAGAAGTGGAACTATAATAGTGAGAACGAGCGAATCACGATGAATGCCGGAAGAGATATCAATAAGACTGGTAAGAGCGTAGAGTACTACATATATTAAGAGGCAGAGACTGTGAAACTGAAGGAGAATCCTGTAAAGGGAGGCCAAGAAAGACCCACAAGAGTAAAGCTAAGTGAAACAAGCCACCCCAGGAGTGGGGGAACCTTAACTATCAAGAAAGCAGATCACAGCTAAGGAAGTATATGCTTCCAAATACACTTCATTGTGGAAGAAAAGATAAGAGAGGGAGCCAAAAGGGATTCCTGGAAAACAATCCCTATAGAGGAGAGAAACCACATTTACTCTCCTTGGGTTCTCTTCTCAGGTGGCCAGAGAAAGACGATTGCTTTTGGATTCTGACCCTGGGGTGGAGAAGCGAGGGAGGATCACCTAGGTGGAGGGTCCTTGGGGATTGGGGACGAGATGTTCTCAGGTGAGACGCGTTATTTCACACTCCCCTATCATGAAACGCCCTCTATCCCAGAGGCAATCTTGGGGTATTGTTATCCCTGTCCCATTGACCAAGACAATGGCAGGTGATATTACCAGTCCAGAGGCTTCGGAAAGAGGATGAAAAGGAGAAGGTAAAGGTGAGGTAGGTCAGACATGGTATTCCCCCTTTCCCTATTGACCATCAAACTAACCCTCCCCGACCTTTATGGGCTACTGTAAAGCCTCTCCCCTCATTTTCCCACATGTGACCTCTGACAGTACTGGGACCAGGAAGAGGAGACTCAGAGTAATGAACACTAAACCTTAATTTCACCAGTTTGGTACTGGGATGAGGAAGATGCCTGCAGATTGCTGTGAGGGTTTGGCGTAATCGTAGTCGGGCAAGCCCAATTAAGGATCCACGCCTGCAACTTATCAAGTGGTTGCAGGTGTATAAAAAGAGGCCCATAAAACAGCAGAGTGAGCAGTAGGGAGGCCTGTATGGGAGAGACCAGCAAGGGACCCGTATTGGGAGGAGGCAGCCATGGTGGGACCTGAGAGGGAGCCAGGATGCCAACAGAGGACCCAGACCACCTGTGGAGCCCAAGGCAAGCCTAGCCATTAGGCTGCCACAGGTGCGGGAGCCTCCGCTACTTAAAGAAAGCAGCTGGTGCTGTGAGCAAGGAGAGAGACTGAGGGGACGCTGTCCACGTCCGTGGAGCAGGGCAGAGCTGCCAGTGTGTGCTCTGAAGGGCCTGGGATGCTGGCGAGGCTCGCAGAGACCTGCCCGCTAGCCTAGGAAGCCGAAACGGAAGCCGTGCAGCCACCGGAGGAGGACCGCCGAGGACAGGTGAGTGAAAGGTCACTCCAGAACAGTGGGGCTCCTAGGGGCTACACATGAATGCGAGTGCTGTATGACACTGATTGACTCCTGAAATTGAATGAAAACCTGAAATTCAGTTAACACATGCATATTGAACCCCGAACTGAATGAAAACACGAAGAAGAGTTACATTTTGCATATTGAACACCGAGCGGAATACAACTTTGAAATTAAAGTGAAACTGCACACGCTGAATAGTGAATTGAGTAAAACTATATGGACAAAGCCGATGGGTGATGAAAGCTAAAAGGGAAAGTGCCCTTTTTAAAGCAACCCACATAAAAGAGCACACGTGTGAGAGAGAGTGCGACAGAAAGGTGGGGAATACATGAGACCACCTCTAAGGGGAACTTTTATGAATAAATATAGTACCGCAAGGCCAGAGACTGGCAAAGAATGTGAACCTCTATATAAAGCCAAGGAACCAGCAAAGAGAAGTCAAGTGAAGGTGAATTTCGACACGGGGTAAATATGGAAGAACCTGTGTAGGCTGAAGAGCCTATGGCTCCTGATTGCGTGACCTGAGATGGGTAGACCGTGTGGTTTAACAACTGGGCCTAGACCAGGGAGCTCTGAGTTGTGAAAGCTAAAGACATGATGAAATACACCAATAAGGAGCACTGCAAGTAAGCTGGTGACGCAAAGCAGAAGAAGGGTCAAGTTGTCATGGATTTGTGTTGTACTTTAAAAGACTGAAACAAATATCATTTGTTGCATTGAAGTCTTGGGGAAGGGAACAACCTAAGTAACTATAACGCTGTCTTGAGGACAGAGCCTCAAGTCCCTTTTCTTTTGAACTATGTTGCTTGGAACTTGGGGTAGGGAACCCCGAGGTTTGTGTGGAACTGTATTGCCTTGAACTGGAGAAAGGTAATCTTGATACTTTTGTGGAACTTTCTTGAACTTGGAAAAGGGGAGCTGAAAAGGAAGCTAGGAGCTGGAAGAAGCTTAGAATTTTGTGTTAATCACAATTTCTTTGATTACTGACAACCCTACACATTGTTTGGCTTTAGTTGTGAGGGTAAGCATAGGTTTTGGACACAGACAGACGTTTAAGTTGAATTCTTTGACTAGGACTTTCCTTAGATGTGTTCAGGTAGGGAAATTCCACCTTAGCATAGGGAAAGTTAGGCCTTCTACCATCCTGACATTTACTTTAAAAAATCAGTTTGTTTTGAATCTGTTGTCTGTGTCCTGCTTGATGATGCCTTCACAACCCCCACATCATTTGTGAAGAGGCACAAGAACTTATAGAGAGGGTGACAAGATACTATTTGAAATTAACCTACTAATAAGAAGAATTAAGCCAAGGAGAAAACCTTGAGAGAAAAGACAATCTGGAGAAGGGAGACATTCTCCTGACCCATTTTGTGTTAGAATAGTAGTATGGTCAGTTAGGATTCTTTTTTGGACAGCAGACTTTTTTTGTTTTTTTATGACTTTCTGACAACGGACGAGCACCGTAGTTATTTATATAAGCAGGGAACACCCACATAGCAATAGGGAAAGTTAGTCCTTTCCTTATCATTTAATAAACATATCAATGGAAATGTCAACACTGTGTCCGCATCCTTCCTCTGACCTTCCACAGTTCATCAGAGTTTCACGGTGTGGCCTACTCATACAGTTCAAAATCAAATTTCATTAGCTTCTGTTAGGCAGAATCCTGTGCAGTTCCCTTGGGGAACACTGCAAAAAGATTAAGACTACAGGAGTAAACAGTAAATCCAATTGGTAGCAGTCTGCACCACCCAGATTTACCTGGTAGCTGTGGCTGAGCAGTCAGACTTCTCTCAAGAAGAGTAGGGCAGTATATAGAGTATATACAATAGGGCTAAAAACACAGTAGAGCAAACAAACACTGACCAGAGCTTTGTATAAAAAAAGTATATAATTATTTATTAAAAACACACTTTAGGCAATATACTAGCACTCTAAATCAAAAGCAAGTTAAAACACAGTGAGGTAAAGTATACACACCTCCCTTAATAACTATTAGACAAGTCAGAATTAAAACACCACGATTTGTTAAACAGAGGTGAGCGCATAACCTGATGGCACTCCAATAGTTCAGTTAAAGGGAGAGAAAAAGACAGAGCATAGAAATAAAACAGGTCCCAACACTTTTAGGAGTTCTCAGCAAGGGAATAAAGGCAGTATAGACTGTAGAGCCAAAGTTCATAGGCCAGGCCCACTTAAAAGGGAGCAAAGCGAAATGTGCCCAGGATCACACGGTTAAAAAATGCACTAAAGGTCTTTGCAGAATGTTCAAAAGAGGTTGGGGCGATTCAATAAGGTTAAGTTAGGAGGTCTGGGGCCAACCCAGTTGGCAAGCCAAGGATTTAAGGGTCACCTTGGGCAAACCGAAGAAAGGGAGGCCAGGCAGGACACAGTACCTTAAACAGAGAGGAAGCTCCAGCGGTGGCAGTTGTTCCTGGCAGTGGTTGCAGTTCGTTGTTTCGACCAGGGAAAGAGAGGATCTCGTCGAGGAAGAAACGTGGAGTTGTTGCATTGCACAGGGATGAAACCAGCCGCGGAGTTCGTCAATAAAAGGAGTGCTCCTTTTATTCGCGGTCAAAGTGGTGAAGCTTGGCTATCCGGCCACCGAAGTGCTTGGCATGGGCGATTCGACCAAGAGACGTCTTTGGAAGGCGAAAAGGGCAAACTGGTTGGTCCCACAAGCTCAGAGGAAGAAGACTGGTCCAGCAGAAGATCTTCTGTTGTCGTCGGGAAAGTGGTGAGGTAGTTGCAGCAGGGCTTCACCGGTGGTGTCGTCGTTGCAGATGGCTCAGCTTCTTCCCTCTTCGGGTTCTTAGGTTAGGTCCTGTGGCAACATCGGAAGTTCCAGTCCCAAAGGCCCTGCTTTTATGCAGAAAAACCCCTATTCATCAGCCTAGCTGTCAATCACACATGCTAAGTGGTGAGCCGGGCGGCTCACCACTGTGCCAATCAGAGTAGAGTGTGACTTGGGTTGCCGAGGCAACACAGTCCAGGGTGCCAATTCCCCCCTACACCCCTCCTGTGGAACCCAGACAGAGTGGCACCATTTGGAGGGCTTCTGTGGAGAAGCCCGCCAAAATATTGGAACAAAAGGCTCGACCCTGGCCAGAGTTACAGAGACGGACACAAACGCCATTTTAGAAAAGAGTTCTGGCAAAAAGACCCAACTGGGGATTTAATATTAAATAAATAAACTGGCGGTATCTTTAACATTGCACCAAAAAGTGGTGCGTTTAAAATCAATGGGAAAATCCCATAGAGAATATTCCGGTGGAATATTTCGTGTGGTAACCACTGCCACCAGCCAGAAACTCGGCAACGGGGGACTGGACAGTGCCCCCTCGAAAACAGACCCAGGGGCAATATAATTAACCCCTTCCAGTACTTCCACAATATGATGGTTTGTACTGGTTCTGTTCACAATTTAAGACTAGTAAAGTCAATGGTGACTTTACATGCCCTGGGAGATAGTAGTCAGTCCCAGGGTATGGAGTCTATGTTTGGGGGTCACTATGACACCCCTGTGCTACTGCACTGAGGGTGCTGTGTAACGCACACATAAATAGATGATCCCCTATGGAGTAGAAAGAAAACCCCACAGCCCATAAGCACATACAGAGTCAAAGACACTCAAATCATGCCTAAGGGTGGGAGGAAAAGAGTCTCACTCTTAGCAGGAGAAATAAAACAAACCCCAAAAATCCAGCAAAGCTGCCGGGGGACTCGCTAGGTTTGGGAAATTAGCTTTATAAGAGAATTCTCCCTAACAAATGGAAATGTCATCACTGTGTCTGCATCCTTCCTCTGACCTTCCACAGTTCATCAGAGTTTCACGGTGTGACCTACTCATACAGTTCAAAATCAAATTTCATTAGCTTCCCACGAAAAAGTGCACTCCAGGCACCTTCTAATAAATCCTTGTTTAAAACAAGTTGACTTTGCAGGTCCTTCAGCTCAGGTTCACCCCTTCTTGGGTTTCTCCTTAGTTTCTGATCTCCATGTCACTGTGGGAATTGCTGTCTTCCCGTTTACCCCTCTTTCTTGGATATTCGGTAACCCCTCATGGATAAGAGGATTGAACTTCACCCCCTCTATGTGCTTTTCTTGACCTTTGGAATTTGGTTGCCTTGCCCCTCAGGGTTTGTTGGTCTCAAGTTCAACCCGTCGTAGTGTTCCTTTTCTCTCATATTCAGTAACCCCTTGTGGGGTATTGGATTCATCTCTTTGGTATTTGGCAACTTCTTCTGGGTGATTAGATTCACATTCACTGCATCAGAGTGTTTTTCTTTCTCTAGTGTCTTCAGTAACCCCTTATGTGTTAGGGGATTCAGCTTCACCCCCTCTGAGTGCTTTCCTCTTTCTCTGGTATTTGGTAACCCCTCTTGGGGTGTTAGACTCAATTTCACCCTCTCAAAATGTTTCTCTTTATCTCTTGTATTCAGTAATTCCTCTGGGTTTATTCGGTTCAGTCTCACCCTCTGAGACTGTTTGCTCTGTCTTTCTTGTGTTCAGTAACCCCTTGCAGGTTTTGGAATTCAGCTTCACCCCTGCAAAGGGCTTTTCTCTCTCTCTGATATTTGGCAACCCCCATTAGGTTGTTGAACTCAATTTGCCCCCTCAGAATGTTTCTCTTTCTCGCCAGTATTTGTTAATTCCTCTGGGTTTATTAGGTTCAGCTTCACCCCTTTGGAATATTTCTATTGCTCTCTTGTATTCAGTAACTCATCTGGGTTTATTAGATGCAGCTTCATCCGCTCAGTGTTTCCTATTGTTCTTGGATCTCTAGTATTGCCACTGGGGCCTTTGGTTGCTTTCTTTGCTCTTATCTCATCCTTGTTCCCTTTTGGAATGCTCCAGAACTCAGCCGCCCCCTCCTCCAATCCTTGGCGTGACCTGTGTCTCTGCTGTATTCTTCGTTGGGGGAGGCAGCGGCTCAGGTCGTGGTAGCTACACACTTCTTAGGCTGTCTCCTGGTTGGGGTTTACTCTCCGGTCAGGCTTCGTGCTTCACACTCTTCACGACACCCCGCAAGCGGTGGGTTGGTCTCCTTCCATCAGAGACCTCGGGGCCCAGGACTCTCACTCCTCCTGGGCTCAGCAGCATTCCTGAGGCTCTCTGCCCACCAAATATGGTGCTTCAGCCAAGGCTCAGGTTTATACAAAAAGTTTCATGGACTGGCCCTCTTCCAGCCGCAGCTTTGCTTTGCAGTGACTTTACCTTCTCTGCTAAGGGCCTCTGCCGTTTTTGGGCTCTTCCAGTGTCCAAGATACATTGGGCTGGTGTTTCAGGCCTCCAGGAGGGGTCAGCAAAACAACCCGCCACATTTAACATGCTTTTCAGCTCTCATATATGCAGAAATCACTTGGGTTCTTGGCTGTGTCAAAGGAGATGTTGTAAACTGGTGACGTGGGGAGTCCTTGTCCGCTAAGAGGTGGGTGGACAGATTACCCCCTTTGAAATCCTGTTTGCCCTGTCACCTAGTGAGTGTTTTGTGTAGCGGGTGACACTACACAGGCTCATCTGCCAGGTCTCAAAAGGGATGTCTCCTTTCGAGGGAGAAGTGACACATTCTCTGGATTCGTCACAGCAGCCTAGATAGGTGTGTGGCTGACGAATTGTGTTGCTATATGGCCTGTGTGCTATCTTTGTGTTATCCACACCATCCGAGCGAACATCATCCTGTCCAAAGGCAACTATGTGCTCTAAACTGTGAGTTTAGAGCTTGCAGTCCATGATTTAACTTATTTAAATTTATTTGTATCTGGAGCCATTTCTTAGATTTGTGTCTGCTGTTCCTACGTTATGTTGGACTTCTATTTTTAAGTACTGCCTCCCTGTAATTTTGTAATTTTCCACGGGTTTAGGGGGAGGCCAGGCTTTGTCTTTCAGTTTTCATTATTTGCTTGACCTTCAGCTTCACTGTTTACATTGCTCATCAATTCATGTTCTGACCTGTCTGATGCTTTTGGGTGTTTTTCTTCTATTGTGTTCTGATTTCATTTGTTATATCCTGTTATTGTACCAATTCATTGATTTTGTAAAGCGCTTTGGTGTAAGACACTGTAGAAGGTACTACAACAAACGGACAACAAACAAAAGTGGATTCTCCTTTCGTTAAAGCTAGCTCTGAAGTTAGCTAAGCACAATAGGATACATCTTGCACAATGTGGTCCCTTGAATCCACAGTACATGGCAGCAATGTTCTTTTGAAGACGTCAAGGGGCCATGCAACCCTCCAATTGAGTTGCATTGTGGGCTGGGAGATTCTGACACCTCTGGGTTTCCCGGTAGGTATGAGGTTCATATGAGGACAGATAAACAAGATGAAAAGGACCCAGCTAGGTTCGTTTTCTTCTTTGCCTTCTTTCTCAAAAGTTGCTTCCGTTGCATTTTTTTTATTGTTAAATGAGCTTCATAAGCAGCAGGATTTCCAGGTTTTTGTGGTCAGCTTTTCCACTCCTTTTTTATTGGGTTGTGTCAAATAAAGGAACCACAAGAGTTGCAGCCCAAGAGTCTGCCTCCCCCCCCTTGTGGATCTAGTCTGAATCAAATCGGGTAGGGGCTCCATAGACCATTTATTTGTCTTTGTGAGGACTCGCCTAAATCATAGACTTCGGGTAGGAAAACTTGGCTTCAAAGCGTTCCTGTATTTCCCAAAGTTATAAAAAAAAGTCACCTTCCCTAAAAGAACATTTATTCACCATACATTAGTACTACCATTCTCACTTCACAAGTTTGCAGATCAATCTCACCAGAAGATGAATGGGAGAGGCAAAGGGCCTGACAAATCACCTCTTGATCCGATTGAAAAGGTGAAATAGATGACAAGAAGGAATTCCTGATTTGGACAGAAAATCAAGGTTTCTGGAAGAAATTACAATCTGGAGGAGTACATACCAGTGCTCCCCCCGTTTGCGGCTGTTTAAATGGAAACCGAATGCTGCCAACAACAAGAATAATATACTTTGCATGATGGGGATGAGAAAGATGTGCCTCTTCCTTAATATAAGAACCAGGGAATCCCAAATACATAGTACACTCCAGGGATGACTTAAATGTTCTGATGGTCACCCACTGAACTTTCATGGTTGTTATCCCTCTGGAAACCCTCAACAGGAAAATTAGGATTTACATAAAAACAAAGGATGACTAGCTTTTGTCTAGCATCCCTTCTTTTGCAAAGATAGCCTGTGTTAAGGCAAATGTCCAGAGCCATGGAACTGCTGTGAGCCCCCCTGATCTCTTTTCTCATCCTAAATGATTCACCGCCTTTGCCCCCACCTAGCGATTCCTTTTCGCGGGACCTTACTAAGGGTGTTCTTTGCTCCCGTAAGAGACCTCGGGCCTTTCACGATAGGGTGCAGAATGAGCATTGCTGTATGCCCTGCATGGCTTGTCATAAAGAGGCCTGAGCACCGGGCAACTGAGAGCAACTAACCAGTAGAACCAATGGCTTTTAGTTACAAGCGATTAACTTCACTTAAGAAACCTTCATTTATAGCTCCTTGGAGAAAGTCCTAGATATTTGCTGGGCAGCCGTCTGCACTTTCTGGGTTCTGCACCTGGATCATTTGGTCTTGGACAGTTGCACCGCACCACAGCACCCAATCACCTTTGTCACAGTCGCAGAAAATCATCCAGTAGCTCAGTCTTCCATCTTGAGCTGGAACCTTTTTTGTCCTCCCCTGAATCCTTGTTGCTTCACTGTAGACTGTCTTTGACAGCAGTGACCCGTCATTTTCCAAAATATTTCTAACATGTTTAACAGCTTGCAGTTGGTAACCTGTAACCACAAGCATATACCTATTTCTTTTAACACTGCTGCATTCTCTTCTATTGCAGTCCCTTTTCCACCTGTAAAAGTTGACTCTGGGCTAAACTCTATCCTGGGCAACCCTGATGTGTGGAGTCCTTGTGGACCATGAACTGTCTTGGTGACCCTTAATTGGCATGGCCACAGCCTAAAGACTCGAGCAATCCATTTAACAAAGTTTCTAACCTATAATTCTTCATTTTATTTTCATGCACAGCAACAGAGGCAACATATATTTTAATAAATTGTGTGGACATTCCCTTATCATACATTTTACATGGGATAAAGTACCTCTTTCTGTACGGTTTAAGTTTAATGCAAGTCAGAGGAGTTTGGTCATCAAAAAGGAGGAACGAGGCTGAATGCAGCCTTTATAAGTTTGCAGAACTCAAAGATGACAGACTTGCAATATTGTTTTTACACATGATGGCGATATTTTATTCCTTACGATACATGGCTGAACCCCCATTCCTTTTAATGATCTCTTGTTTGATCTCATGCAAGAGACCTTCTGGTTATTGATGTGTACAATCAATGTAGAACCTTTTTGGAAAAATAAATGTGCAGGCTATAATGTGTTCAAAATAAATTTTAAGCATTTTAATGCAATATTTTTTAAAACAGTGCAGTTGGGTTTTAAATAAATAACATGCAGATAGATTTGTGCTTTCCCTTTGTTCCCCTCCAACAGTGCACAAAATAAGCCAACTACCATAAACAGTTACCTGTCTATTAATGGCTATACATTGTCATTGAAAGGGATTTTAGAATTACTCTGAAAAGTTAGTTACAACTGATATTAAGTTGTGCAGTGGCAGCTTTAATTCTGTTCAGTCAGCTAAAGCAGCAGACATTGGCCCTTATCAGGAGTTTGGAGGTAACCATGCCGCTTTTAGCGGCATGGATGCCTCCTTACCGCTTTCCGGGCCCGGGTTCCTCAAATGAGGACTTACCGGGCCATCGCAACCTTGGCGGACCCGGTAATTCCCCGTTCGAGGAACCCAGACCCGGTCCATCCCCATTCGAGCCCCCATAGGGCTCAATGGGAATGGGGATGTAGCTAACAACGGGCCCGTTAATGACGGGCCCGTTGTTAGCTCCCTGGTGTCCTCGCGGGACCCGGTACGGACGCCTGGTTTTTCCAGGCGCCCATTGCGGGTCCCGCGAGGAGACCTTGTAGTAGGGCGGAATGGGTTTACCGGCACCTTTACCGGTGCCGGTAAACCCATTCCGCCAACCTCCTGATGAGGGCCATTGTGACATAACTGTAATAAACTACAGTTAGAGTTGGTAAGTAATATTTTATTTTAGGCAAGCAGTGATCTCACTACTATACTGTAATAAGGAAATAGTTTACAGGCGTTTATAGGGATGTTGGTGGATGTCATGTAGTTTAAAGTGTTAACGCAAAACCAAAAGTTGATGGCTGGAAAGGTTTGAATAAATCATAACCACAGGCACAGCTCTGGGCAACCCTCCAGACCATCATTTTACAGCCTGCACTTTTAACAAACATGCTCCCCTCCTGAGAGGGATGCTCTGTCTGCTCTGCCACATTTACCACTCAGAGAGACATGTGGACTTAATGCTACACCTGTTGCCTAGCTGTGGCTGGGTTACTCTTGCACCAGGGAAATGGTGTCAAGGTTATCCCCTTGGATAGGATTCTCACCTCGGGCTAGGTCTTGTTCATCTGTCTTCTCTGAGGTTCGCCTTCTTCCTGTCTTCTTTTGATAGAGTACTCTCCTTTCCTTGAAGAGAAACGGACAATCCCTACCTGTCGTCACTTTGTCTGCCCACTTACAACAGGCAGAAACAAAAGGACCTCCGGAAGGTCGGCCTCCAGGGGAATAAACCAGAAGGCACAAACAAAACTCTTTGAAGAAAAGACTCCAATGATTGCTAACAAATATCCACAGAAGAAGAGGGCTTTCCATTCAGATGGTCTTTCAAGATTCAGGGCCTCATCACAAGTTGGGCTGTAGCCCTTAAATGTGGTGGTAACGGTATTACCGCCGTATTTAAGGGCTGGCCCTATCACGAGTTGGGCGCTAAATGGGCTGTTTTACCTCCAGCCTTTCTCTGGAGGTGGAAATCGCCTGTTTTCAGCTTTATTACCGCCGGCTGTATTAGCCCGCATAATTTGCGCTGAAAATGCCCCATTGAATCCAATGGACCCAATGGGGAATGGAGATTTACCGTTAACACCCAACCCGTGATCCGGCGGTAATACCGCTGGACCGGTCGGTGCTAGGGCTATTACAGTGGGGCAGTATTACAGCCAGGATACAGCCCAACTCGTGCAGAGGCCCTTAGTGTCTCAGGTAAGAGGGATCTTGCTGGCAAACAGGACATCAAATGCGGATAGTACAGGGAGAGAATCCACTGAGAACCATGAAGCGATAAACCAAGCAGGAGTGAGCGCAAGCAAAAGGAGGAAAAAAGCTGAAAAGCCGTTGAGCAAGAAATGTGGGAGCTAAGAGCAGCAAGCCAGAAATGCCAGGGCCAAGAGCAGTGGACCAGAATGTGAAGCCAGGCAGAGCTCGAATCAAGGGAGAAAAAAGATACAGGAGGGCTAAAGAGAGAATGGAGAGAGCAGGCACAGACCATACCGGCACAATTGTCTAACTCGAAGGAAAATCACAGGGTTGCAACATGAGGAGAGGAGTATTAGAAAGGAAGACGCCATGTTGGAAAAAAGACTAGACCGCTACCAAGCGGTGAAACATAGCAGAGCTCAGGACAGAGCACATCTCCAGCATTGCCACAGTGACCAGCATGTTGCTGTGACACATGTTGGCAGAGGGAAATCCGCCAAGCACCCAGTGAAGGGTGTATGCATTTCTGGTGACCAACCTCATCGAGACGTACTGATTTGACCATTGTTTTCTGACAGACCGAGTTAAATTAGCCACTGCTTCTGACATCCAAGCCAAGAGTTTAAATTGAAATAGCTTCCTGAACTCCAAACTGGAAACCTGATTATCACAGATTCGGGAATAGTACCGGATCCAAAATCTGACATTTGAGCACTTAAGACCAGGGTCGTCTGGCCCCAAAAGAGGGCAGCCAGAATAAAATATGTGCTTTCAGTCCTGAACCTTGTCAACAACTTAGAAATGGGGATGGGGGGCATAATGCAGTTCTCTTGGTGAAGTATTTGTCAAAGCATCCACTTTATACATGAATAGGGATGTGGGTGCCTGGCACAGAACACTGGAACCAGAGTTTCTGCATGTTGCAAAGAGAGCCACCATTAGAAGTCCAAACTGGGAACAAATGTGATTGAAAGCTCCTTTTGGACAAGCACAATTCCAGATAGAAGGAAACATTCCCGCTGAGAGGATCGGCACTCTGGCTGTGAATCTCTTGAATATGCAGAGCTTCCAAGGAGGACATGGGTTTGACAAATGCCTCACTATTCCTAACCTAACAAGGATTTCCCTGCCTGTCACTGAAGGAAACACTCTAACAAAAGGAATCTGTTCCTCATCATTGATCATACAGCAAGTTAACAAGGCAATGGATGACAATTCAAATCAAAATTAACAGTTATATTCAGCATACATTTGCTAACTGTTTCTCCTTGTAACCTGGGTGAAATCCCCTTCCCCAGATTCAACATGATTTGTACTCCACAGTTCATAATCAGTCGTTTTCCATCTGTAACAAAGTTCAAATAATAAAGTTCCTCTTGTCTCAAGAAAGTCTCTTTTCCGACTTGAATCAACAGTTTCAAATATTCAACCAATCTACATCCCTCCACTGGTGGTAGAGAGTTCTACATAATATCTTTCAAATAATAAGTATATTTCCACATGATTCATCTGTATCAACAAAAATCCTCCTCCTGCTCCTCCTCGTTCCTGCCCTGTTATACTCGCTTGCCAAGAGCCAATGAAAACGTCCACTTATTTATTTATTGGGTATTTATAATGCGCCTATACACAAGGTGTTTCAAGGGGGATCAAGACAGGAGGGGAGAGGATAAAAAAACCAGGGATGAGCAAAAACAGTCTTACTGGGCCTTGTGACATTCGGTTCATGCAAGTGCAGTAAAGAGAAGTGCGGGGGAGATCGGAGGGGGGAGTGCCGGCCAGGGCAGAAGGGCTTGTGGGTTAAACAAGTGCCAGGGAGGGCCAGGTAGACGGTGCCAAGGGAATGCAGAGACAGCAGGGAAGAGAAGGCCCACATGTGAGGGGCAGGGCTGGAAGGACTCAAGGGGTGCAGGCCCAGCCAGGCAAGTGCAGGGGGATGGAGCCTGGAGGGCATGTGCAGGTTGGAGCGCGGGGGGGGGACAGGGGAGACCAAGTGCAAGGGGTAGACTGGTCGAGGAGGTCCTGGTGCTCTGTAAGAGTCTGAAGGAACCAGGCAGCCAGTCAAGAGGCAGATGGGGACACATGGGTACCTGTATATGAGGGAGTTCTACCCCCCAGTCTCTGATTGGAGAAGCGTCTGATCTGCAGAGAGTTGGAGCTGGAAGACCGAAGGGCTCGAGCACAGAGGTATTTAGCGAAAGCGAGTTTGATGTATCGGGTCCCAGGCCCCAGAAAGCCTTGTGGATGATGCAGAGGGTCTACTACAAGTACTTCTGTAATATGTTTCACTTCAACAAAAATCTTTAAATTTCCCACAACATGAGTTTTGATTACTTCTCTTGAGAAGACATAAAACACATTGTTGCTGTTTATTCCACACTTGTGATTGCCACATGCAATGAAGTTTATTCTTCTCTCGTCCTGAATACTTCCTATCAGGAAGGCAGCTCTCTTGCCACTTCTGTTTTCCCACTTTTCTTTTAACCAATTGATGATAATGGCTTTTATTCCAACTCTTTCTTCTTTGACTTGGACAATGCACAATAGGTCATCTACAATATTTGTTTCTCTCTGATTCTAGCAATATGACTCACAAACAACTTAGTTGCCCTCTTTTGCCTTCGGCAGTGGTGTTTCTTATACCCTTGGTTTGATATTGCCCTCCTTTGATTCTGAGAAAGTATGTGACCTATACCCGTATTATGATACCCTTCTTGCCCAGAGTTCTTATTCTGCCACGTTAGCTTCTTAGTATCAGTTTGGTATTCAAAAGCACTATCTTGAGCAAACGCGCTATCACAGAGCGCTCCTGGGTCACATACTGGTGGTGAACTCACCGGGTTTTGCACATGCATCAGCTCGCTCTGCTGCTTCTAGGTCCTCTGCCTTCTCTGCTGGGCAACCTGTTTCCTTTTGTTTCCCACAGCTCTCGTTGATCTGGAATGGAGCGCTCCTCGCTCCAGGGACACTCGGGCGCTCGCCTGCCCCTGTGGTCCACTTTAACTTATGGAAAGCTTTCATAAACAACGCTTTCCCTGCACGACCTCTGCATCTGCATTCTTCAGGGGAAAGCTTTCACATGCAACGCTTCCTGCTGCGCCGCCTCTGCAGACAGGGTCATTGAAGGGAGAGACCCTCTCAGAACCAGCCTTCAATCTGCTAATCACGGCAGCTCTGGCGTCTCCCAGTTTTCTTCAACTGCAACGTGGAGTCACGGCATTCACTCCACCTCCAACTACTGCTCCTTCTACTACTCTCTATGGCCTGTATCTGAGGGGGCCTTTTATACCTCTACGTCCCTTCCTCCTTAGGTGTGGGTCATTAAGGCAATTACACTGCCACTTGTAATCGTGAGCCTCTGCAGCCCTCTGCTTCGTCCCTGTACTTTGAGCATTGCGGGATATGAAGTCCTCAATGTTCAAATCCCCTTTCCTGTTTTGACTGTGATTTCAAAATGCATTATTCTCATTTTTATCCTTAATTATATCTTCTACAAGAGTTTTATAAGGACTTAATGAGTAGTTCTGATTCACAACAGATTTAAGGTTTTCATATTCTAAGATGTTGATATTAGGAGATTTCTTTATTTACCATTCCCCTGTGTATTAAGGGGACCTTCACCATCAGGTCTGTTTATGGTTTGATTGGGGAAGTTCTTATTTCCAATAAATGATGCATAATGGCATTTTTCATCAACATCAAAGTACGTGGCTTTGGGAAGGAAAACTTCCCTTTAACTGCAAGTCATTACATATTCAGGTAGCACTGACATTTCTTCCTTTGAGGAATACTGCATCCCTCGCAACGGAGTCCTCCTGTCTCCCTGGGGCCCTTCTCCTCCCAGGTGGTCCTCCCCGCTAATACCACCCCCAGGGTCAGGATCAGGTAGCGGCTGCCTTCCCCTGGTGACCTGGGAGTAGACTTTAGGTAGGGTCTTTGTGAGGGCTATGCAGGATTCATCACACTACTTACTTAATAAAATAGCATCTTGCAAGGCTAAAAAAATATCTGCATTCTAATGAATCTTGACCAAAATACTAGTTACCCAATTTCTTTTCAGATTGAATTGTTTTCTATAGTAAAACTTGTTAGTAAGTCATTCAGTTCTTTCCAGTATACTACGATAGCCAAACAGAGGCCCAAATGGCTCCCACTATACAGGGTACCCAGCAATCTTCCAATGAAAGAGCTTTGTGAGGAATCCAGGAAATTTGTCCCCTCTCCCAACCGGAAGCCATCCCCTTTGGGACTACGGAAGTGCGCCTGCTTAGCTTAACACCCTCTAGGGGACAGGGCGAGCGGGTTGCCACAGGGTATGTGTGTCCCACCGACCCCCCCAGAGGGCAGGAGGTCCCTAGAAAAGGATATTAGTTGCCCTGCCTATCCCCAAGATCCCATGACTAACTGTGTGGCTACATGACAGTTAAGATACTAATAACTGTAAACTTCATGTAAGGAAGGTTGGTGCGGTTTCTGGCCCTCTTTGTGCACAGAATCAGCTGAGATTGAAAGAGCACTGGGAAGTCCCACCCTCTAACAGATGGATAACAAGCCAGTCATCCTTAGAATGAGAGACAAGACATAATTGGAGCAGCATATGTACAGAGCCATCTTCCTGGTAGGTGTGGGAAGAGAAAGACAGCATCAGCCAAGCATGGTCAACCCGACCAAGGTCGAGCCCTTGGAAGGCAGACAAACCTGCTGGAGGAGATACTGGGAACGCCTGGTCAAGAGCCACAGTGCGGAGTACTCGCTGCGCGATGACAGGTGGACTGAGAAATGCACGCCACAAGAGGCCTGATGGAAGAGAAGCGTAGGTTCTGATGGTAATGGAGGAACCTGAAGATGCCGAAGAACTGGCAACAACTGTGCTGAGCCTTCCCGACAACCTAAGAAGCGCTGCAGTAAAGCGAAAGGTACTCTGTGGCTCCGATTTCAGAAAACGGAACTCAATTTTTTCGTTCGATAATTACGCCATGCCACGAATCGATAAACTCATTGAGAAGTTAGGGTCATCTAAATACATTTCCACTTTGGATTTAATGAAAGGACAATGGTAGGTACCCCTAAACCCCACTGATGTGGAATTAAATGCCTTTTCCACCCCGCAGGGACTCTTTCAATTCAAAGTACTCCCCTTTGGTTTGCATAGTGATCCTGCCACATTCCAGAGGTTAATGGATAAGATTGTAAGACCCTGCTCTAGCTTCTCTGGAGCTTACTTGGACGACATTATCATACACAGTAAGACCTGCCGAAACACGTGCACCATTACTATGTCATTGCAAAAGCCCCAGGAGAGCAGGTCAAACAGCTAACCCGAAGAAATGCCATCTGGGCCAGGTCGCTGTAAAGTACCTGGGCTACTTCGTGGGAAATTAACTGATTAAAACTTAGGTGGAAAAAGTTAAAGCGCTACAAGAACCACCTGTACCTAAAACCAAGAGAGACCTTCAAGCTTTTCTAGGATTGACAGGGTACTACAGAAGGTTTATACCTAATTATTCCACCTTGGCCACCAGTCTTACAGACAAGCTAAAGAACTCACCCACAAATGTTTGTCTGGGGAAAAGAAGCCAAACAAAGCTTTGAAGGTTTGTAACAAATCCTATGCCTAGAACCGGTTTTAAAAATGCCTGATTTCAATTGGGAATTCATCCCACAGACCACTGCCTCCAAGATTGAATTGGGAGCCGTGTTATCACAAGAATACGACAGCCTGGAACACCCCATCTTATACACAAGTCGAAAGTTGTTTCCTAAAGAGCAATCTTACACCACCTTTGAACTGGAAGCCCTGACCATCAAATGGGTAATCTGAAACCTACGGTTCTATCTGACAGGAATCGGATTCCGACTTGTGAACGATCACTCCCCTCTGATTTAGATGAGCCTCAGAAAAGATTCCAACGCTGTAGTCATGAGATGGTTTTTAGATCTCCAACATTTTTGGTTCTAGTTGGAACATCGAAAAGGAAATTAACAAGGCAATGGGGACTTTTTAAGTCATTTCCCACTTCCCAAACAAGGGGGAGCGCCTCATTTAACCGGAGGAGTATGTGATGAATAGTTCCTTCTCACCAAAGGGGAGCCACCTCCTTTGAGGTTAGGGAGAAGATCCTGCTCAGCAAAACTCTCACTAGGCATCTGAGCAAGTGGGACCTCACTGGGAGTGACTCTCCTCTCCGGGACAAGGGCTCCCATTTCGACAAAGCACTCCCGGTCCAGAACAGCTTATCTGCCTACATGGAAACGAGAAAGACTGTTGTTAACTCTGATTTTGACTCACCAAATAGTGAAATTTTGTCCATCTCTTTGGCTTCAGGTAATGCTGGATCTAGCCTGAATGCCACAGTCAGAGAAGAAGGACACAGCCCTTTTATTTGTGATGACGTACTTAAAACCACAAGAAACGTGGAATTGACAGAGAGGAAAGAAACGTATACTCCGAAGAGAGAGACTCCTACTCAGAGGCGAGCCTCTGATGAGAAGACGTCATGGAGGGGCAGAGCTACGCTAGACCGCGGAGCCGGCGGTGGCATGGAGAGCAAGACATTCGCTATCAGGTTGCCGGAAAGGCTGGTGTTCTAACCAACAGAGAAGCCATGGTCTGGAAGGAGATGGAGACGGAAAAGAAACAATCTTGCCTGGCGGCGCTAACACATGGAAACCATGGTGGGCCTGTTGACCGGTACCCGACGCCAAGTCCAGACTGCAGAGGAGAGCCCGGATCCCCAAGCTCTGCACGAGAGGTGCATTAGCTGCTGAGTCCAGCAGTGGAAGGGAAGCGAACACTCCCAAACAGGTAACGCCGGTAAGAGCCACAAATAGAGGCATTCGAGGCTGGGAAAGCCACAAAGGTTATGGGAGCCTCATAACCAAGCGGGCAGACGCCCTATCTATGCCAAGTAAAAACAAGCCTATTAGAGGGCTTTGGAGAGCCATGAGAAACTGAGAGACTTTAACATTTGATGCTGAGATAGCCACAAGCATTATGAGAGCCAAGAAAACCTGAACGGACAGATGCCCCACTGAGATAAAGTAGGCCAGAGTTCGAGTCCTTGGGTATAAAACAAGATTATATTCCAAAACCAAGTCGAAATTGGGGGAAGTGTACTAAGAAAAACTTTAAATGTGACTTAACAGAACTTGCAAAGAGGTCATAATTTGTGTTGTGGGACATTGACAATCTATGTAAACCTATGGAAAATAGATCCATGTGAACTGTGTTTTGGGACATTGACAAAGTTTTAAAAACCCGTTGGAAAGAGCTCCAAGTGATTGGACCAGGCAGAAGCCGAAGACTGAAGCTATTGCTCCGACCTCCTCTTTTTTGTTAGGTTGTTCTGAGTAGTAAGGCCAGTTAGCTATTAGGATTTGGGCTAGGGACATTTATTTTTAGACTTTGACAAGCACCCTAACTTTCTAGTTGGTTAGGTAGGGAACCGTTCTCATAATGGTAGGGCTAGATAGGTGTTTTCATTTTCTATTGAATAGAAACTCTTAAAATGGCACATAGTAGTCAGAGTCCTGCTTCTGATTTGCCACATAAGTAGAGCATTGTTTTCTGAAACCTGTTTGTTCTATACTCGGCACTTATTACTTTTCCGCCCATTCCTGTAAGTAGCGCAAGATTATGGATGTGAAGTATTTACTAAAGCAGTCTAATTGGCAATAAACCTATACAAAACTGGTTCATTTCGGGGGCCTTTCTTATATATTGGCATGATTTATATAACTGCGACAACCCCCAGGACTCCTTTTGATCTTTCATGGCCAGGTTCGGCAATGCATCGGGTCCCATGAATCGTTCATGTTGATTATCACTCTCAAGATATCCTCTGAGGTGATGTTTAACCTATTATAGTTCAGCAATGGTTTCATGTTGATGCTTGGACATCGCGTAGATTGAAAGAAAGAGGACATACTGTAACCAGGTCTGTAGTAGGCATTGCTTATAATGGCCCTTTGTCTTTTTTACCATTAACTTCCAGAAACCATGTGAATTCCTACCAGTAAGACAATGGTCTTCCTGCATAATTGTGTTGAATTAATCCTCATTAATTGCGTGATCCCACTTCACTTTTTTCCCACTGTGAGTAATCAAAGTTTTATACGAGTGCTGAGCTACTAAAGATGTAACCCTCCCATTAATATTCTTAGCGCATTCCTAGACATTCAAAACAAGGGGGGGGTCTAGGAAACTCTCTACCAGCACAAACACAGCCCATTAACTTGTTCTTGGGTGGATGGCCCCTGGGAGAGTCTCAACCAAGTCTTTAGCTCACTGTTATTTTCACAGAGAAGAAATCTCCCTGCATATCCGTCTTTGTCCTGCCCTGGGGCAGTCCAGCACCGAAATGCTAGGCAATTCTCCTCTGAACAAGAGTACCACAGCAACCCCATACACGTGTTTCAGCCTTGTTGGGCATCATCAGTGAGCTGAAGCTGTGCCTCTCTAAGAACAGTGAGCAAGGGGTCCACGTCTGGATCACCCTGGTAACTTGGGGTTAGACCCAAAGTTAATTTATGCAAAACAAGGGGGATCTGGGAAACTCTCTACCAGCAAGAACACAGCCCATTGACTTGTCCTTGGGTGGATGGCCCCTGGGAGAGTCTCAACCAAGTCTTTAGCTCACTGTTCTTTTCACAGAGAAGAAATTTCCCCGCATATCAGTCTTTGTCCTGCCCTGAGCTAAAGACTTGGTTGAGACTCTCCCAGGGGCCATCCACCCAAGAACAAGTCAATGGGCTGTGTTCGTGCTGGTAGAGAGTTTCCCAGACCCCCCCCCCTGTTTTGCATTGCTATACATTGACTGTTTGAAGGTCAAAGCGATCTGTATTATTGCAGGTGTGAATTATTTTTTTAAAGGCTAAGTTTTTCTTGGACCATGGTAATCTAGTAGCCTGTGCGTTAACATATAGCAAATCAATTGACAATACCCCCTCGTAGTTTAATCCAGTTTAGTTTCATTTCAAGAGAGAGAAACGCAAGATCGCTACTTGATCTAAACTTTAATACAGAGCAGGTGTCTAGTTGGTATACAAGTAATCTGTTGTGGATTCAAAATGATGGTCATGTCTAGTAGACTGTCCTGGAATATTGTTAGCCATTTGACTTGATTAGCCCCCAGTAAGTAAACAAAAAATTGAACCCAGGCGTGGCCTTCATGAGGGCTGCTTTCTTGTAGCAATATCGCAGCAACAACATCCTCTGCATCGACTCCTTCCTTTTGAAAATCTGATGAACATTCGGCATTCAAGTCCACACCAAAGACTATAGGAAAGGCTGGATACTGTAGTGTCCAAGCCTCAAAAATCTGGTGCCAATTTTGGAATAGAGGAGCTTGCTTCTTCACCGTGTGTGGAACATATAAATGAATCAACAACAGTCTCTCATTCATTTTCAGCCGCTCATTGAAATTGTACTTGATTGCCTGAATGGGATTCCCGGTTTCCTCTGCATTTTCTCGTTTTGGCTTTGGGGAGGCTGCAGTGTCTCTTTCACCATCAGGCAATCTCTGTTTCTTGTGTAGTATTCCAGCTTTGTACTTCCTGTTTCAGAAACCTCACAGTTCGATGCTGTGGTTACTCCTTACCAGTCCCTGTTTTATCCTTGTGATTTACTGACAGAGCTCTGTAATTGCCTACTCGAGTATTTTGGTGTTAGCTAGCATTATTTTGCACTCTGCGTTCCATGTACGCCCCAGGCCGTCCTGCTTAGTCTTTCCCTTGATTCAGTTTTCAGCCTTGTTTCTATTCACTGTGTTGCCTCTCCATTTGTTGATAGTTTCCCACATTACTTTGGCATCTTGCGTCTATAACAAACCTGTTAAGCAGGTCTCCAATAGTGACTGTTCGTGCCCTTTCCTGTTCGGCTTTATAGTTCAATTTGTATTAGTCCTGCATCTTTATAAGTGTGTGCTTTTATCAGTTTTCGTTTTAGTAACGGATGCCACACCTTATATTTTTGCCCCACATCTCACCTCCTTCCCCTCAAAGCACTCATTGATTGTGTTCATATTTGTTTCTGAGGGAAACATATGGGTTTGTTTTGTGAAAGTGCACCCATCACCACCGTAGTGAAGCCTGTCTGAAGAGTCAATAGAATGTCAGATCGTCTACGATGCATGGCCATAGCCCTCCATATTTGTAAATGGGTGATACGGCTGTGGCAGTGCTAAATGCATGTTAGGCGTAGGAGAGTTCAGGAAAGGTGATGTGTTTACACAACAACCGTGTGCTTCACACCTGCGACTACTACCATTTTTAAAGAGTGGCCTCTTGGCTAAGACTGGAAACAAGTACCTATCAACACATTTGCAGTATTTCCTCTAGAGAATTACTTCCCTCCTCAAAAGTTATGTTGTATCATGGTATTTAGATATTTGTAACATGCTTTGGGCGGGCCCTGCACCTTGGCTAGGTTGAATAGTACTCCTGCTGAATGGCAGATTAATGAAAAAAGATGAATATGCAGATTCCAAATTCTTACAGGAATTCTTGCCTTCTTTCCTCTATTCTCTAGCGTGTGACAAATATTAAATTAGACTATTACAAATAATTTTTCTATTCTTTATCCCTCCCTTGTCTGTACAGGGTTCCAATGAAATCCTTGAGATAGAGAAGTACCGCTAAAGGTTAATTGGGTTAACATTTATTTATCGCCGTCTGGTCATCCACCACAAGATAGTCCAATTATTTGGATTTACAGTATCGGGATAAGACACCCACCATAAGAATTCCATGTTAGTACACAACTTCATTGTGTACCCAATAGTCTAATTTTAATATTTGTGACACGCTAGAGAATAGAGGAAAGAAGGCAAGAATTCCTGTAAGAATTTGGAATCTGCATATTTAAACCATTTGAGGTTATGAAGAAATCCAGGATATTAACCCCTCGATCAAGAGAAGTATGTAATTTTTTACACATTTCACACCTTTTTGGGAATTAGGTTGGTACTACTATATTAAATAATAGACTAGTAGTATGAGACTGAGCATTAATATAGTGTCTTTTTAACTTATATAGCACTTCTATGTTAAAGATTTTAGAAATCGACACAAGACACTACATACCCCTGAAGAATGTCCGAAACTGATGTTTTGAATGGACAGAAACTTGTACAAGTCGGGAAGCTATAATTGTACCAATAAGAACAGGAAATAGCCAAAATTATTGAGGCTTAGGGATCCGAGTGTGAATCAGTTACACGTCTTGACCCTTAGAAAAGTAGGATCATTAGGACCCACTTATGTTGGTTTCACTTGTGTTGTTTTATGTTTTGTGCAAATGTTTTATGTTATATGATCATTTTTATGATTGTTTTTAAAAAAAATACCAGGTTTGTGTGATTAATAAAAATTGTTATAATTTGTGAATAAGATACATACATGATCTGGTATTAGTGATATTGTTAGAGAAGAGGCCAAAGATAGTCGTCAGCAGTGTCAAGGGAACATCGCAGTTGCCAATTTTAGCTAGGTGCTGTAGCACGGAGCCCCAAAAAAGGCTGTATGATGGAGCATGACCATAGAACATGCCCGATAGTGCCCATCACTCTGCAGTTCCTCCAACAGAGGGGAGAACGAGTAAGACCCATGGCGTGAAGTTTAGTGGGTGTGTAAAATGCTCTTTGGATGAGTTTATACTGCATTTCTCTGTGTCGCTGTTACGCTCACCTGGTATCCATGGGGACGCCACCAAGCCCTGGTTGGATGACTTGCACTCTCGAACCCTCTCCCGGTCCCTTGGTGAGGCCTCTGGTTAAAGATGGGTCTGCAATATAGGAGAGCTGGATTCAATACCAGATTGTCTTTATGTTTTCCCACCTCCCTTGGCCTTAGCTCCTTCCTCCCCCTTAGGCCTTCTCCCCACCTTAATATTGTAAAAGATGGAGTCTTCATCCTTCTCCTCGTGGCAGGGACGCGTAGATGTGGGGGGGCGAGCAGCGACCAAATTACTTCACTGTTGCAAGCCCCCCTGTGGGAATCCAGGCCTGCTGCGACTCCGTAGGTTTGCTGCTTTACAGTCTTTATATGCAGTTCTTATGTTCTTCTTAGTTCGAATAATAATGTCTTGCTTCTTTCCTTTTAGGTATGGAAAGGTATTTTGGTGTTGTCGTACAGTTTGAAGATGAGCATGGGCCGGTAAGCGCGGTGTGCGCGATCCTGTCCGGTGAGTAATGCGCGATGCACAATGCTGTTTAGCCTTTATATTGCTAACCTGTGTCTTTTCTCTCCTCGCAGGTTGCGATGTTCCTCGCTGTAATGTTCAAGTAATGATATTGACCAGGAGATGATTACCCAGGTAAGAATTGTGTGGCGTTCTTCATTCGGGAGGAAACGTGAATAAACGCTTACAAATGCTGTCTTTCTTTCTCCTCTTTCCAGGTTATGGTATTCCAGGATGCATGCGGTGCCGGATGATGGAGTTCGTACCTTCAGGTGAGTGGAACTGAAGTCGGCGATGGATTGAAGACAGGATACTGTTCCAGGTAAGTTTCGTAATGTTTTCTCTCTCTGCAGGTCCTTGGTTTCAGGTAAACTGGCTTCACAGAACTGGACACGGTGAGCGTTACGCTGCGCACAGCAGAATAACGCAAAG
This sequence comes from Ambystoma mexicanum, assembly GCF_040938575.1. NCBI lineage: Eukaryota > Metazoa > Chordata > Amphibia > Caudata > Ambystomatidae > Ambystoma > Ambystoma mexicanum. The sequence continues at coordinate 1,143,942,963 of NC_090923.1, read as the reverse complement.
CATGTTCTGCTGTTTGGGTGCGGTTTAAATAGTCTCAGGAAAAGTAGTCCAGGTAAAATAGTCCCAGGCCTGCCACACCCAAAGTAGTCCAGGTAAAGTAGTCCCAAGCCTGCCAACCCAAAAGAATAGACCGCATAGCTCAGTTCCTTGTAACTGAGCTATGTGTGTGCCTCCATGTTGGCTGAACTCCCCCAAGTTAAATAGTCTCAAGTAAATAGTCCCATTCTAATGTTGGTCTTCATGATGGTTATGAGCCAGGCGCCAAAGGCGCCAAGACTGACTCTAAGAGTCTTGGATGAGGTTTTAAGGCCTTTGACCTGGCCCTAACTGGAAGGCTGACTTGCCAGTGAGGGCCAGGAGCAAGGGTCATGACAGTTGCAGGTTGCAGGACTGTAATGCGTGTGCGAACATGAGCTAAAAGAACATGGCGCTAATGCGCTGTCATTTTGGACATTCATTTCCATTACCGCAATGAAAGCTTACGTTTTCGTTGTCTCAGTAAGTAAACGTGCATTTCTGCAGCAGAGGCAAGGTCACATAAGGATATCAGCTGAAGTAACTGTGGGGAATAGTTGTTGTATTGTCTGCCGAAGGACAAGCCAGAAAGGGAGTCAGAGCATTCTACAGATGCAGTGATAAGGGGTACTGGGAAAGAAGGCAAGGAGGAGAAGCTGGGTTTTTCCACTCTTGGCTCCTCATGCTTATTGTCTGCTCTTCCGCCGAGGGCAGTCTGGTAACCTATGAGGGGCAGGGATACCCCATAAAGAGAAGAGGTATTCCTCTTGGAAGACAGATAGAACTGGACCCCCGGGTGATGCAGTCTCGCTGAGAGGGAGGATGCTCCAATCTTGACCGCGTTTGTACGAGTGATCTCTCTGCCTACCTGCTCTGGGACTAAGCAGTGTTGTGGTGGCCGAGATGAAGGTGTCTTCTGCAGCCATATTAACGGTGAAGCTCTTTTTCTATGTTTATGTATAATCCACTATATGTTATGTGTGTATGTGTAGAGAGCGAATAAAGGGCCTATAACAAGCCATTTGTTCTTTATAACTAGTGGTCTAAGTGTGATTTCTTGCCTATCTGAGTCCAATAGCTTGTTCTGTTAGGGCCTAGGGGGATGTAATTTTGAAGTCCCTATGTGTGGCCAAGAAAGAGCAAACCATTTTGGTGCTGTGAGCAGGGTCTTTGTGCTGATATTGATGCCAAAGAGCCCTGCTAATTTGAGAACTTTAAAGTTTTGGACCCAGAGAGACATTCGTTTGACAGGTGTGTACTGTGAGGTATTGACGATAGGCACGTGAAATATCCACTTTTTTAAAAAAAACTTTATTTTTGGTATTTTCAACTGGTGCAAAGTAATTAAACAATTACAACATAGAAAAACATGGAAGTAACATGTGCTCTATATTCCATCCCCCCCAACACCTCAATCCTTTGGCAGGGTCTGTGCATGGACTTAAAAAGTCAGACCTGTTTGTCGATGATCACTGATTGGGTGTAATACCTCGGTTGTTTCGTTGGGGTGCCGGGGATGCTTCCCGTGAAGAGTCACTGTTGTCGGTGGACAGCAAATAGGCGATGTAGGGACCCCAGATGTCGGGTGGTCTTGCATGTAGGGGTAGTAGTCTGAGGTAGTTCGATTCCGTGTCCTGGCAGTAGGATATGTCTTTCAACCATTGTTGTATGGTCGGTGTAGGACCCTTTCCCCATGATATCGCGATCCTTCTGCGTGCCAGCAGCAGCCCTCCGAGTTTACGTACGGGGGTGGGGAGTGTTTGGTGAGTACCAAGAGCGCGGTCTTGGGGTCGGGTTCTATGGGTTCGCTTATGATGGCGGCTGTTTTATCGAGTATTGCTTTCCAGAAGTGTTGGATGGTTGGACAAGACCATGCGAGATGGACAAAGCCTGCCGACTGGGCACCGCAGCGACCACATGTCGGGGGAGTTTAGGGGTGGTAGTGATGGATTTTGGCGGGTGTATGGTAGGCTTGATGGATGAATTTTAGGTGTATTCATTTCTATCTTGTGTTAAGTGATACCTTTTGGGTTTGAGCTAGGATATAATCCCAATCTTCATCAGGAAATACCACCTGGAGGGACCTCTCCCATCCCACCCTGGGTGCTATCGGATTCGGGGAGGTTTCTGTCAGCAGTGTTTTGTACAATAACAATACTAGTTTACCTTCCCCCTGTGACTGGATAACTCCATGCAGTAACTGCCAAGTTGCGGGCTGTTGCGGGAACGAGGGTAGTATTGCTTGGAGGGTGTGTCTGAGTCGAAAATAGATAAATGTGTCACGGGCGGTGGTGGCCCCGCAAGTTGTGGCTTGTTGGGGAGAGAGAAAGATCCCTTCGATGAAAAGGTCGCTCATGGATTTTAATTTTAGTTTGTCGACCCAATTTAAATACACTTTTTCTATAGTTAGGGGATTCCAGGAATTCATTTTATCAGCAGGAGAGGGGAGAACCTAACCTGAATGTCATATTTTTGCGCAATCTTTTTCCATATTGATATGGTGGAGAGGACTGTGTTTATAGTGTTGTGCGGAGTGTGTGTTTCGCCAAAGATCACCGCTCTAAGTAGGAAAGGAGATGCTAGAGCTCGCTCCAGTTGGACATGTGGTCGTACGAAATGTGTGGTGTACCAGTGGCCCAAAAATTGGGTTGGTCCGCCCAGTAGTAGCATTCAAAGTCAGGAAGTGCCATGCCACCTTTTTTTACCGGTTGAATTAGTGAATTATATGCGATTCTGGCTGGTTTGCCTGCCCATAACAGTTCTAATACTAGACTCATCACGCAGTGGAGATGTACCTGTGGTACTAGTAAGGGAAGGTTTACGAAAAAGATAGAGGAGTTTGGGGAGTATCACCATCTTCACTCGTCCCCAGAGGGTGAGTGGTAGTGACTTCCATCTGTCGATTTTCTCCTGCAGTGTCTGGATTACTCTACCGTAGTTATCTTGAAAGAGGGCTTGGTGGTCCCTAGCCATTTGGATGCCTAAGTACCGGACGTCTGTATGTTCCCATTTGAAGCCATAGTCATCTGGGAACTCGTGGGTCTCAGGGGTAAGTGGCAATATAATTGATTTACTATGGTTGATTTTGAGACCGGAGTAATTGCCGAATTTGATTATGTCACATATTACTGGGTTTAGGTTTGCTGCCGGGTCTCGAATGTAGAGAACGATGTCGTCGGCATATAGGGAAATTATTAGTTTGTGGGGACCAAAGGTGAGGCCTCTGTATATGTGCCTGGCACGAAGGTCGGAAGCGAGTGGTTCAATTACTAGCGCGAAGAGCACAGTGGATAAGGGGCACCCTTGCCTGGTTCCTCGCTGAATGTCAGTCGCTGTCGATCTGTCTTTCCCTAGAGTGATACAAGATTTGGGTTGGTTGTACAATAGGGCGGTCAGCTGAATGAATCGTTTGCCGAGACCCATTCGTTGGAGGACCTTGAAGAGAAAGGGCCATTCAGTGGCGTCTAGAAGGACTGCTGTTGCTTGCTGCGAGGAGTCTAGTGCCTCTATGACTCCGAACATATGTCTGATGCCGAATGTGGTATTGCGGCCTGGTACAAATCAGGCCTGGTCTGCCAGTACCAGCGTGGGCATTAGGGGGCTAAGCCTGGAGGCCAGGATCTTCGCTAATATTTTGTTATCAAGGTTGATCAGTGAGATTGGTCTATAGGATCTGCACTCTTCGGGGGCGTTTGTTGGTTTTGTGGAATAGGATCACGTTAGCGTCACAGAGGGTCGGTGGCAGTAAGCCGATCTCTGTTGCCTCCTCGAAAACCCGCAGCAGCAGTGGCGTAGGATTGGTGCGAATGATTTATAGAACTCACCCGTCAGTCCATCTGGGCCTGGTGCTTTGGAGCTTGATACTTCTTTAATGGCCTGAAGGATTTCTTCTTGTGTGATGGGTAGGTTTAGGGGTTCTCTCAGCGTTGCATCCACCCAGTACAGTTCTATATCTGCCACATATTGCTTTAATTCCTCTTGAGTGGCGGTGAAGTTGGTCTTGTATAAGTTTTGATAAAAGGCTCAGAAAGTTTCGGCTATTTCCTTGTCTGTATGCGCCAGGGTGTCCTGAGGGTTTCGAATCAGTGTTGGTTTATGATCCACTGCTATTAATCTCGCGAGGAGGGCACCTGGTTTCTGCCCCTCTCCGTATTGGCGGATTCGGTGGCAATGGGATAGAAATTTTAGTTTGCGGTCTGGTATTGCTCTGAAGTTGTCGAGCTCTTTTTTTAATGATGCTAATACTTGTGGTTCTGGTGCTGTGGTCTGTAAGTGCTCGAGCTCCTTTAGTCGGGCCTCGCTTGATGCCAATTGGTGTTTTATGAGTTTGAGAATGCCCTGTTCTTTGGACATACAGATCCCTCTGACATAGCATTTCAAGGATTCCCACAGGGTTCCGGCCGAAGTCACTGAGTCTTGGTTGAGTTCGAGGAAGGAGACGATCTTAGAGCAGAGTTCACTGGCGAATACCTGGTCCTGTAGGGACCCGGGTTTGAATCTCCAATGTATTCTCCCCTCTGATGGATCTGGTGGGGTACATACGACTGTAACTGCGGAGTGGTCGGATATTGTCCTGGGCAGTATTTGGCTGTCTGACCATTGGACTTGGCTGTGTGCGGAGACCAGTTTGTAGTCCAGACGAGAGCTTGTCTTGTGAACTCAGGAGTGAAAGGAGTAATCTCGGTGAAGTGTCCACTTGATAACAAAAATTCCCCATTTAGGAAAAAAGGAAGCTGTGCAGGCAGAGACTGTCCTGAGGTGACTATTCCTGGGTGGACCAAGCGTCCGTAGGACAAAGTCGCACAGACCTGGGCATGTGGTGCAGGTCTAAGCGAGACCTGGGGCACAAGTATAGGTGAGGTGAGTCCAGCTGAAGTGGTGGGCTGCCTGCAACAGGTGCCTGTGGAAAAAGACAAAAAGTGTTCGCCTCTAGGTAGAAGAGGTTGGATTCTGTTGCATGCCTTTCGAAAGGTGCACCAACAGAATGTGGAATTGCAGGCGAGTGTCCTGAGGTTGGAAAAGGAGCTGGCCGCTGAAAAACAGATCACGTTAATGCCGCAGCTCCAAATGAAGTTGTATCATTATAAGGCAGACAAATATCAAGCGGTAGCCGAGCGAGCTGCTGTGAGGGTTGCTCGTAACAAATATCGAAAGGGAAGAGGGAGAGTGAATTCTCGTAAGGTGGCAACTGTGATTTCGTCGACAGGGGTTGATTGGGACTCCAACCAGTGGGGTGGAGATGTATTTGACAGCACTGGTACAGAGGGTGGGTCAGAGCCAGAGGGCTCGCCCAGGCCAGAATCTGGTCATAAGGATGTAACAGCTAAGCCTGTGATGCGTAGACGAGCAGGTCCAAACCCAAATAATCCTAGAGGGGGGATGGTGGATTTGACAACGCTCAAGGATTATTCTTGGCAAGAAGTTGGGGAAATGATCAGCCGACTGAAACAAAGGACTGGTGAATCTTTGCTAACCTTTTTTTCGTGCTGGTAAACAGAAGGAGTTCCATTTAAAGAAAGTGTGGCTTACAATTAAATTCCATGCTGGATAGACCTTAAGAAGAGTGGTTTTGCCTGTACTGCACACTACTTAACTAGGAGGATTAGAAGAATAGAATGGAGAAAACCATTTTCATATGCAAACAACAACAAGCATTATTCCTGAATTATTTTGGGTGTCTTTAGACTAGCAACACCCAGTAGGTGTTTAACAATAAGCGGACAATTGAAGACCCAGCCAATATTGGGTTGGGAGCTAGAGGAAAACAAAGGCAATATTTACGCAATCAATTGGAACCTGCCATTTATAAACCAAGTTAAAGGTTTAACAGACTCCGGGACAATTATTCCACGAGACAGAGAGGGTATCCCCTCCATGTTAGAAGCTTTTTTGAATACAATCGACACAAGACATTTTATACCCCTGAAGAATGTCCTACATTCTGTGTGTCTAAGGGACAGAAACGTGTGCAAGTTGGGAACCTATTGAATACATCAAAGAATATGAAACAGCCAGATTTTTCTGTGGCTTAGGGATCCGCGTGTGAATTGTTGACACTGTTATTGACCTTAAAATATTCGTACCATTAGGACCCACTTATACAGATATACTTGTGTTGCCTTTTTACTTTTGTAATTGTTTTATGTGATATGATCCTTTTTTATGATTGTTTTTATTGAGAACTTTCACTACATGTGAGTAATAAAATGTAAGTATATGTTAATGAAATAATATGGTATGTTATTGTTTGCTAGTTAGGATATACTTTCAGTTAGGCACTTTCAAATTGTTAAACTTCTTTTTGTATAATATAAGGTATTTCTCCATGGAGTAAGAAGTTTTGAACCCCCCACTGTGGATCAAGCCGTTTTGAGAATATAATCTTTGCTAACCTGCATGGTCAGGTTATTTGATGGAGGGACGGCGGGTCGCTGTGTAGATGCCATAGACTCTGCCAGGTTTCTGCCATTGACGCAGGAAACACAGGTACAGGAAATTTTACGTGTAGGTCCTCCTCGTAAGACGATGGGGGAGAGGTTCAAATGTCTTTATTACAATTAGGGGCCCAAGTGTGCAACCTTAAGTATCCAATCGCCTCAGATTGGCCGACCGAGGAGAAGAAGTGGTACACATTGAGAGAGGAAAACAGAGAGCCTCAAGATCGACTACCCCTCTCTTTTGTCCTCAAGTGGACAACAGGACAGGGATACGTTTATCTACTTATTTATTTTGTAGATGGACAGAATCTCTAGACAATTTTCTAAACCTTTATACTATTCACAATTTTATTAAGACTTTGAAGATTATGCTTAAAAACACATATAAAACATCTGATCACATTTGTCATAAACCGTAACACATAAAGACCTTCTGCTGGATAAAACATACAAATGGGTTCTAACATACACCATACATGTAACACAATTTTGAGAAAAACATTTCTAAAAGAAATAATATTTTCTGGGGAACAGAAAGTGACATTGTTACCCTCTCATTTGCTTCAGTTAGCGAGGGAAAACATCGTGAGGTGGTCTTAATTAACTCTTTGTTCTCACTATACGTTGCTGTATTATTTAATCACAGTCACAGATGATACAATGTGGAAACCAATGTCTGGGTGTTCCGAGCGAGATTCGGGAGACTAAATATTAGTGTTCCCTTTTGAGTCGACCTATGTTTCAGCCTTTGTAGGATCTCGAGTTCTGTCGAACTGATGATCGTTAGGCCATCTTCAGGACAAAAAGTTTTTCTATAGGAATTCAATTCTTCCCCCAATGGACAAGTCTACAATTTCACTCTGCAACATAAAACATAATTTGATTTTATTATATTGACAAAATTGAGAGATGAGTCTTAAGTATCACCAAAGGTACTATTGCGTTCACTGACCTTGTGCCCAAACAAGCCAAATTGAGGACTTGAGCTTTCCAAAGTAGATGACTTCTCTCTTGAATTCTTACTAGTTAGGTGCCAATGGCTACCTGTTGAACAAGAAATTAATTTCGTTGTAGTTCTCTATTATTTGGAGTAAAAATAAAATGTCACGTTAAAAGTGTGTACTTATTCTCACCTTCCGTGAGATTCAATTCCGCAGGGATTCTGGGGTCACGCCAATAGTTGTTCAAGCTTCCCACAGGACTTTTAGTGTACACTTCTCCTCCTTCATTCGAAAAAGTGTTTTCCTTGTAGGTCGATCAAATTAAATTATTCTACAAGAGACAGAAACGGCTGTTTTTAGAGATATGTCTTTTTGTTTATTTGTCCGTGTATTAGTGGACTTTTCCTGCATTCTCAACTTTATACTGAGGGTTAGTGATCTATTGGAGGCTTCTAAATGCCTCTATCCATGCGGTAAAAGCACTGTTGTGTGTGCTTCGATATTACGTGTTACCAGATACTTACCCCTAAATATACAGGCTGGGGCTTGTTTGATATATATAGAAAATATAAAATTTATAAGCTAATTCATTTCCTTACCTTTCGTTTAAGTCGGTCTGCATCTGCGTTTCCCCATATTTGTTGCTTCGGAGTTTCTCTTTCATGGCATTGCGCCCTTGCCAATTCGTTTTTTTGTCTTTTGAAGTATGTGCGGTCATGTGATGTCAGCAACAGACATCACACGATCGTCATGTTGTTTCTATACTTGCTTAATTCTCTTACATCGTGTTCTTTTTTGATTTGTGATATTATATACCATGCTCACTGTATAACCAAAGTTGCTTATAGTTAGAGAGAGACAAAAGCAATTATAATAGATTCTCAATTATGTTTTGCGTTTACACGCTTATTCTCACATGACTGTCTACCTCATTTTGGAAATACCGTATGTCATAGTATATACGTGCGTGATTGTTCAATTTGTGAGCAGTGTTCAAGCTTTTGCCACCATATATATATCGATTGACATTGTCATACCCGTATACCATAGTATTCTTCAAAATTAGAAACTTGTCGAAAAATTGTCAAGGCGTTTATTTTTGATGCATACTATATAACCACCTTAATTATGTAGGCTTTACCAACATTTTGAGTGTTGCATTCTTATGGCTCCATCTCTACCACATATGCTCTAGTATATGTGCACATGCTTATCCATGTGTTGGCCAGTGTTGTAGCTTTTGCCACATGGGCCTCATTACGAGTCCGGCGGTAGCCGTGCCGGAAAAACCAGCAGGCTGCCGCCAGACCGGTAATATCATTCCGCCTCCGCGATTGCCGGAATCACTGGGGCATTACAACCCCAATAACCCGGTAATTCTGGAGGCGGAATTAGCTAAATTCCCATTCCCATGGAGTCCCATAGGACTCCATGGGGATGGGGACCTTGGAAACACTGGTTCCATCTATGACAGAGCCGGTGTTTCCATGTCTGCCTGCAGGCGGGTGGTGTTACTTACGCCAGGTCAGACCTGGCGGGAGTGACACCTCCCGTCTGGAGGAATCGGAATCAGCCGGTCCGAACCAACGGTGGCGGCGGATTTACCACCACAGTTGTTTTCGCACCGACAGGGTCATAATGAGGCCCATTGTCTTTTCTCTAGGAAGAGATTTTAAAAATAAATTACCACAATGACAGCCTATGTTTTCGTGGGCTCAGTAAGTAAATGTGCATTTCTGCAGCGGAGGCAAGGTCACATAATGATATCAGCTGAACTAACTGTGAATAATAATTGTTGTATTGACCCCTGAAGGACGAGCCAGAAAGGGAGTTGAAGCATTCTGCAGGTGCAGTGATAAGGGGTACTGGGAAAGAAGGCAAGGGGGAGAAGCTGGGCTTTTCCACTTCTAGCTGGAATTGTCCACTCTTGGCTCTACATGCTTATTGTCTGTTCTTCGGCCGAGGGCAGCCTGGTAACATATGAGGATCCAGGGATTCCCCTATAAAGAGAAGAGGTATTCCCCTTATAAGACAGATAGAACTGGACCCCGGGTTATGCAGTCTCGCTGAGAGGGAGGACGCTCCGCTCCAGACCACGTTAGTATGAGTGATCTCTCTTCCTACCTGCTCTGGGACTAAGCAGTGTTGTGGTGGCCGAGATGAATGTGTCTTCTGCAACCATATTAACGGTGAAGCTCTTTTTCTATGTTTATGTATAATCGACTATATGTTATGTGTGTATGTATAGAGGGTGAATAAAGGGCCTATAACGAGGCATTATTTCTTTATAACTAGTGGTCTAAGTGTGATTTCTTGCCCGAGTCCAATAAATTGTTTTGTTTGGGTCTTGAGGGACGTAATTTTGAGGTCCCTATACGTGGCCAAGAAAAAGCAAAACAAGGACATTGTTTCTAATAGTGTCAAAAGCCTTCTACAGGTCTTCTACGCAGAGTGGAGTGCCTATGTCTTCAGACCAACTCTCTGCCAATGGAATGTTTCTACTAAGGTTTTGTGTTATGCAGATGTCGTAGAAAGTCTGCAGCTTGGGGAACTCGGATGTATCTCGTCCAAAGTCGGCTTCGCAAGCCGTTGGCTCCCTAGCTCTGGTAAGTTTAGATATAATTTAGTGTATAGAAAGGTATACTAACCAGTCGGGGGCCCCGAGGCCTAATATGTCCTTTGCGGATTGAAATGGTTGAATCGTCTACTCAGCACGTCTGCTGGCTCACTGAGCTCCTGAGAACAAAGGGAGCATGGAAGGCAGTACAAAGTACCACCAACAAGCACAGGACAAACCAAGAGGAACTTATTGGAAGCAGGACAACGCAGAGCAGCCAACCACGAGGAAACCGAGCTGCAATATTTATTTAAAATTGCAAAAGCGGACGCTGTGAGTTATTTCCTTACTGCGTCTGAGCTGCAAATGGTGGACAGCGCACAGTAACTTATTACTGACCTTATTGCTAAGGAAGGCTATCGGCACCAGTGGTTAGGCCACTGGGCCCACAGTTTGCGGGGAACGCACAGCCACAGTTGCTTAGAAACTGCCACCCTCAGCCAGCAAGCTGCCACCAGCAACAAATTGTTTTTTCCTAATCAGCACATGGGTGCAAGGACCACGGGCCACATTGGGAATTCCATATAAAAGCATCACCAATTAGCAAAAACAAAGCTGGCTGAATCCCTCACACACAAGGAGAAGCTGCTTTTGGAGTGGGCCAAGGAAGCTGAAGCAGTCCACGCCATGGACTTGGTCCTGAAGAAGATGGCGGAACTTGCAGCGGCCAACATCGATGCAGAAGCAAGCAAAGCATCCCAGGAAGGAGTGTACAACGAGGATGAACCAGAACCAGCAGAACAGGAGCAGCCAGCCAAGAAGAAACGGTGCATGGACGTCTGCAGCATGCCAGCCTCAGCAGATGCCCACCCGCAGTAAAAGAAAAGCCAAGTCAGGCACTGTGAAAAATGATTTGGGGCCAATGTTAGAACAATTTTTAAAATGGCACAGAGACGGGGGCGCTGGGAGAAGGAAGAAAAGACACATGGAGGACTCTAGCAGCTCCAGCAGCGAGAGTGACAGCTCTGACAAAGAGTCTGATTCAGGGAGTGAGAATGACCAAGGCCACCTCAAGGATTGGGTCGGTCCTAGCAACAATATTGAATCACCACGCCCACAGACAACTAAATATGGGAGGTGCAAAGCAGGAAGAAATGTGAATACGAGCGTAAAAAAGACTATTGCATGGCACGTTGAGCGCAACATTAAGAAAAATGTTTGGCAAAAGCGATGTATAGAAATGTTCTCCGTTTTGGAATATGAGGAATTAGGCTTTGGCATTCCTAAAAAAGACCAGAAGGAAAAAGAAAAAGAAAGAGCAAAGAAGCCAAGTTTGGAAAGGAATATACAGAGCTGGGAAGCATCTTTTCAAATCCTGTCCACAATTATTTTAGAAAAATTTCCTGAGGAAGGCACAGCATTGATTGCCTACCATCATAGGATGTTGGAAATCCATAATACATTTGGGGGAAAATCCTGGCTGAACTATGACGGGTAATTCAGGAAAGAAATGCAAAGGTTTCCTGACTTGGGGTGGGAGGAAGAAGATCCCAAATTGTATATGTTTCATGGTTTAAAAGAAAATTCAGCTCGCAATACACAAAACAATAAGGAGCATGAGTATCGGAATAATAGGAGGGGGAACAACAGGCAGCGCAATCAGCGCAGGTACCAGAGAGATAGTTCCCCTGCCAATAAATCTAAGACCCCCTTTCGGAGGCCTGCCTCAGGGGGGCAGAACTCCAGACGGCAAACCTAGGGTTAACAAAACACCCGCAACGCAGGCGGGCCCAGAGGGTACACCACAGCAAACTGTTGGTATTTTGACAAAGGGTCATGCAAATGGGGAGATGAGTGTAGATCCAAAGACCAATGCAGTACATGTTGTGGGGACACAGCAGTGGGAAATGCACCAAACCCTCACCTGCCTGGCCAAGCCCCTAGGTCGCTGAAGCCAAAATCAGCCACTACATTTAAAATAGGGGCCTCCCCACTTAAAGTAGACAAACTCTTGCAAATGCTGCAAGACTACCCTGACTTAACAGCAAGACATTTTTGGGGACAGGGTTTTAGAGAGGAATTTCAAATCCCATTCCTGGGACATGGATCCCACCACATCCCCAACAATCTAAAATCTGCTTCCTCACTTGCCCCAATAATCAAGGGGAAAATAGAAAAAGAATTATACCTGGGCAGGATAGAGGTACCACCACCTATCCTACCCGCCAGGGAGCTCTTTCAATGATGGCATCCCAGCCACAGAGGCAGCTGTGTCCTACAGCAGCTTCCAAGATGCTGTGGATTTAGTGAGATTGTCAGGGAGGCAGCTCTAATGGCGAAAGCAGACAACAAGTCAGCATTTAGGTTGTTACCTGTCCATGAGAGTGCATACCAGTGGCTTTGCTTCCACTTTGAGAATACATTCTATTTTGATAAATGCCTCCCCATGGGGTGCGCCATTGCTTGCACATACTTTGAACAATTCAGTTCATTTTTACAATAGACACTGCAGAAAGCCATGCCCAGGGCAAGAATAGTGCATTATTTGGATGATGTATTCTTTACTGGCCCAGAAGGGTCCCCATTGTGCTGCTCTTCTATCCAAAAGTTTTGCGAAATCATGCAGGCTTTAGGGGTCCCATTGGCACCAGAGAAGACGGTGGGGCCTACCACCACCCTTTCATTCCTTGGGATTGAGATTGACTCTTCCAAGGGAGAATGCCTCATATGCAAAGATAAAATAGAGGACCTTCTAAAAGCAATAAAGATAAAGACAGACAAGGACAATGCAGCCCTGAAAGAAGTGCAGTTCCTTGCGGGGAAGCTCAATTTTGCAACTAGAATCATGTCACAGGGCCGGGTCTTCCGCAGGAGCCTAGAACTAAGAATGAGGGGGGTAACCGAGCAACACCACCACATCAGATTGGGCAAAGAGATTGCACAAGACCTATCAATATGGGAGTCATTCCTTAGCAACTTTAATGGGACAGTTATATGGCGAAAGCCCATAAATGAGGCAGGGAAAAGGGCCCTGTTCACTGACGCGGCAGGTAGCAAAGGCTTTGAAATATGTTTTGTAAACAAGTGGTGCGCTGGCCACTGGCCCCACTGTTGGCATGAGTGGGAGTGGACCAGAAACATTACCTTTCTAGAGACATTCCCCATATGGAAGGCACTCTACTTGTGGGGGTACATGCTGAGTAATACAGAGCTGGTCACATGGTCAGACAATATGGCAGTGGTACACGTGATGAACAAAGGTGCTGCATCTTGCTCCCTGGTATTGAAAGTGTTAAGAGAAATTACAAAAGTTAGTCTGAAGCACAACATTGTAATAATTGGACGGCACATTGCAGGCAAGGAAAACAAAGCCACTGACACACTGTCCTGTCTTCAGTTCTCCACTTTCAGGGAACTCAACCCACAGGCAGAAGCAAAGATGACAACTGTCCACGAGGAGGTTTGGGCCATCTTGGAACAAAACAAGGCAGACCACACCACTCCCCCTAACAAGGCCCCCCATTGAAAACCCCGGCTCACACCCGCCCCCAAGGCAAAAGTAAGGGGTCGGGACCAAATCCTGGCACCACACATCAACAGGTGAGCCCAGGGGGATCTTAGGGTCTTTGCCAAAAAGGCACTGGCCCAAAAAACAGCTACATTGTACAATAAGTGCCTGACAGATTTTGGAAACATTACAAAAGTCACCAACATCAGAGACATCCAGGAGAGCCATGTCAATGACTTCATGGAATGGGCCTTCAAGCAGAACAAAAAGAAGGCATGGGCGTCCTCCCATTTGGCAGCAGTATCCTACTACAATAGATTGGCAGGGGCCACTGTTTCCACACACAGCGCATTGACAAGGTAAGCGGTCAAAGGGTGGTCCAAACTGGAGGGGGTAAAAAGTGATACTAGGCACCTTCTTAATTTTTAAAAATTACAAATCTTGTTAGACACCCTGCATAAAGTATGCAATAATTAATACGAAACAACCTTATTTAAGGCAGCATTTACGCTCAATTACTTTGGGGCTTTTAGGATTAGCGAGATCGCATCCAAGAACACAGGTTCTGAGGAAGGGCTGGATGTAGCCAACATCAACCTGGGTAAGGGTTCAACAGCAGTTAAACTCAACAGATCCAAAACTGACCAAATGGGCAAAGGTAGAATTATCAATCTATACTGTATAGAAGAGACAGAGTACTGCCCCATCTGCAACACAAGGGCTTTCCTTAGCAAACGCCCTGGCCTGGGGGGCCAACTTTTCACACACAAAAATGGGTCCGCCCTCAGCAGATTTCAATTGAGGTCTGTGCTAAAAAAGACCATCATGGCAATAGGATGGAACCCAACAGAATTTGGATCCTACTCATTTAGGATAGGTGCGGCAACATCCGCTTGGATGGGAAGGCTGCATGAAAAAGCAATAAAGGGGATAGGAGGCTGGTAATCTGGAGCATATAAAAGATATATTAGAAAAGACCTGATCTAACAGTGCCCCCCCCTCCTTCTTTGCCCCCCCTTTTCTTGCCCACAGGCAACCCTGCGCCCAAAATTGCATGGATTGTGGGACACTCATTCATCACCAGGGCCAGCAGATGGCCGGAGGAAACCCAGGAAGGCATGCATTTCCAGGACACTATTATTTATTGGTGGGGCAAACAAGGCATGCGCTGGGGGGACCTCCATCTCAAGCTGGCCGGCCTGCTGGGGGCCAGCTCCCCTCCCCCCGATTTCCTTATCCACCTCGGGGGCAATGATTTGCCCCACCGGGGCAGGAAACCCCTTCTTGCGGAAATCTGCAACTCCCTCAGATCCATTGCACACATGTTAAGACTACGAACAGAAGTCATGATGTCCGAAATCATACCGCACCAACATTGGCAAGGTGCTGAGTCCAATAAAGCTATGGAAATATCAAGGCGCAAACTAAACAAAGCAGTGGCCAACTTTTGCCTATTTTCAGGTCTGAAATTCGTAAAGCACGGGATCTCAGTGCACAATCAGGGCATGTTTTGCAGTGACGGGGTCCACTTGTCCATAGAAGGCATGGACATCTTCACCAGAAACATATTTTGGTCCCTGGCAACCAGGGGATCTTCTTAACTTTGTCATTAATTTTGGGGGGGACCTGAGGGTCCGCCGGATAGCACCCCCTCAGGGTGCTGCAGGGATCAGCCTTGAGTTGGCCCTACTTGGAAGTAGGGCCCCCGCTCACCTGATTCCTCTGTTCCCCGAAATATATTTGTGTTATTTTTCTTATGTTGTTTATTGTTTATGGTTGGTTTTCTTTTGCACCATGGCTTGTATGACAATGAAGCTTGTGGCCAAAGTTTTTTCCACCTCACATCTCGTTTGGCCTCCTCCTTTCAGACATTGGGCATCATTACGCTATTTGCAGCATGGCTGCCTCCAAACTCTGGTCCGGGTTCCCTGAATGGGAACTTACCGGGCCATTCCAACCTTGGAGGACCCGGTATTTCCCCATTCAGGGAAGCCATCCCCATTCCCATTCGAGCCCCCATAGGTGTCAAGGAGTTCTCCCCTTCTCACCTGGGTCTGTTGTTTGCCGGTGTCTTCGATCGCTGCCTTCTTGCAAACGCTCCTGGTCTTGAACAGTGATGCTCAAGTCTCATCTGGTTCCAGGTTACGTTTAGTTCCAGGAACATGGAGTCCAGGAATCCGGGAGTCTGGGAAATGCTAGTAAGGCTCGGAATCAGGAAGGGGGAAAGGGTCAGGAGTGGGTAATAGCACTGGGACAAAGGAAACAATACCGCGAGCTACGAACACACGTCTGAGGCTACTTTGCAATAGCATTGAGACACACGCAGCCGCGGAAGGCGTGGTCTATAAATAGATCACGCCTCATTCAGCGCATGGTGCGAGCAAGGGCTTCAGCTCTGGACGGCCATGTTGGAAGTAGTACGGAATGTAAGCCCCGTTGAGACAAGGACCAGGTGGTCCAAAAGGGGCGTGATCTGAAGTTCATGACAGCATGGCTCCTCCGAAGGCCTTTTCCTCCAGGTTTGCCCGGGTGTATTAGGTGAAATCTTCTGAGCAACCAAAGAGCCTTGATATTTGAAACAGGTTCCCAGGTCCTTTTGCTAGGAGGATATCCTTTCCACTCCACTAGGTATTGAAGATGGCCCCACTTATACCTGGAGTCACAAATCCGGGACACCTCATATTCCAGTTGGTTGTCAACCAGTAGAGGAGGAGGTCTACTGGATTTTCGAGAGGATTGGATGTAAGGCTTCAATAGGGATGTGTGAAAAACTGGATGAATTATTTTCCAGGAGTCAGGTAGCTTGATTCGATATGAGACAGGATTGATAATCTCCTTGATGGGAAATGGACCATAGTAGCGGGGAGCCAGCTTGTTTGGTCGCAAGTGTCAGGGGAGTAGTTTTGATGACAACCACACTCGGTCTCCGACCGTATAGGAAGGACCTGGTCTTCTCTTGGAATCCGCATACCTCTTGGTCTGTAATCTGGCCTTCTCTAAGTGTTCTTTAGCCTCCTGATGAATGTTGATAAGAGTTTCGATCCAGGAGTCAACAGTAGGTACTGGTGTAGGGTAAGGAAGAATCGAGGGTAAAACCGATGGATGGAACCCCTGACTACAATAAAAAGGGCTGGTCTGTAGCGCTGAGTGTTCGGAGTTGTTGTAAGCGAATTCCGCAACGGGTATCAGGAGAGACCAGTCATCCTGGACCTTGGTGGCGAAACATCGGAGATATTGTTCCAGGGTCTGATGTGCATGTTCTGTGGCTCCGTTGGTTTGGGGATGATATCCTGAAGAGAGGGCACGTTGGATTCCTAAAATGCGACAGAGGTGTTTCCAGAATTGTGAGATGTATTGGGGACCCCGGTCAGATATAATCTTGAAAGGAAGCCCATGTAGTCGGAATATGTGTTCCAGAAATATTCCAGCTAGCTCTGAAGAGGAGGGTAGTTTCATCAGTGGCGTGAAATGGGCCATATGGGTAAACAAATCTATGGTGACCATGATGGTAGTATATCCTCGGGAAGGTGGTAACTCCACTATGAAGTCTGTAGCGATGATTTCCCATGGTTTAGTGGGTAGAGTGGTCTGCAGAAGAAGACCCGCCGGTCTTTTGTTATCATGTTTATTTTGGGCACAGATCATACAAGCCTGGATGTATTGCTGTACGTCAGACTTCATTTTAGGCCACCAGAACTGTCTCTGTATAAGACGGAGGGTGTTGGTGATACCTTGGTGCCCGGAATGGAGTGTGTCATGACAAAGGTTTATTATTTTCTGCTGTAACTTCCGTCTAGGAATGAGCAGTGCATTGTCCTTGAATAAGTAGCCTTCCTTGGCTCTTAATTTCCACTGATTTCTTCTCGAAATGTCCTTCCCTATTTCCGAGGATTGGGTTTGCGATTGGAGTTCTTCCAGGAGAATAACTGCTTGGGCTACGAAGATCGTGGGAGAAAACATTTTAGGATATGCCTTATCTTCAGTGGTCACGTAGTCAGGACGGCGAGACAAGGCGTCAGCGATCAGGTTCTGTGATCCAGGGACATGAGTGATGTGGAACTGATACTGGGCAAAAAAGTAGGCCCAACGTGCCTGACGACTGTTCCTGCACTCCAGTGACTGTAGAATCTGAAGGTTTCGATGATCAGTACGGACTTGGACAGGATGTCTAGCTCCCAGAAGTAGGTGTTGCCATTCAGTGAAGGCTTGGCGAATGGCTAACAGTTCCTTTTCCAGGACGGAGTAGTGTGTTTCACTCGGAGTTAAGGTTCTTGAAAGATAAGCAACGGGGTGTTCCAAGTCGTCCTCCATTTTCTGCTTCAACACTGCTCCTATAGCGTAATTGGAGGCATCCGTTTCCACTAAAAACGGTCGACTTGTATCGGGTTGAGCCAAAATAGGAGCTTGTGTAAACTCGGTCTTCAAACGCTGGAATGCAGTTTCTTGTAATGTTGACCAGACAAAAGGGGTATCCTTCTTTAGCAGAGCCACTATAGGTTGTACAATCTCGGAAAAGGTGGCTATGAACTTTCGGTAGAAATTGGCTAGTCCTAGGAAGGATTGGACATGTTTCACGGACATGGGAGTAGGCCATGCGAGAATGGCCTTTACTTTTGAAGGATCCATGCCAATCCCCTCTGGACTAAGGATAAATCCCAGATAGTGCACAGAGGTAGCTTGAAACAAACATTTTTCAGGCTTGGCTAAGAGGTGATGTTCCCGGAGTCTTTGTAGAACTGCCTTTACATGTTCTTCATGCTTCAGAGGATCCTTGGAAAAAATCAATATGTTGTCCAGATAGACAATGACGAAGAGAAACAACATGTCAGAGAACACCCTATCCATAAAACGTTGGAATACTGCTGGGGCATTGGCGAGTGCAAAGGGCATGACCAGGTACTCGTAATGGCCAAAGGGTGTTCTAAAGGCGGTCTTCCACTCGTCTCCTTCCCGGATACGGATCAAATGGTAGGCACCCCTGAGATCCAATTTGGTGAATATTAATGTACCTCTCAAGGCTTCCAGGATATCCGATATCAAGGGTAGTGGGTATAGGTCCTTAAGAGTGCATTGATTTAGGCCACGATAATTGAGGCAAGGTCTGAGTTCCTGGGTATCTTTCTTAGGAACAAAGAACAACGATGCGCCTGCTGGTGATTTTGAAGGTCTTATGGTACCGTTTTCAAGGTTTCTATCCACATATTCTTTGAGGGCCTTTTTCTCAGGTTCGGAAAGGATAAACATCCTACCGAAAGGGATCACTGCCGAGGGTTCAGTTTCAATTGCGCAGTCTTCGGGTCTGTGTAGAGGTAAGGCCTGGACTATGGCAGTTGAAAATACATCGGTGAATCCTTGGTAGGCCTCCGGAACCTGTATTATATTGGCACCATGAGTGGAGTTTCTTGCTTCTTAGGTGGTTCCTCAGGGGGTGTTTAAAGGAGGTTCCAGGGATAGACAATGAGACATACACAACTCCGAGCCTAGGAATAGTGATCCTGCTGCCCAGTTTATATACAGATTGTGTTTTTGTAACCAGGGCATACCCAATACCATGGGGTAGTGGGCAGACTTAATGATATCGAATCTGATTAGCTCTTGATGGTGGTTTATTGAGAGCTGGATTTCCTTGGTCTGTAGGCCTATGGGCCCTGAACTGAGGGGTCTTCCATCGATGGCTTCCACAGGCTGCATGGTGCTTTGTGCCTCATATGGGATTTGATGACTGACAACCCATTCCTGATCTATGAAGATTCACATAGCTCTGCAGTCAACCAAGGCCAGAATGGGACAGATCTTACTCTTCGAGGGTGAACGAAATGCCTGGAGAATGACCAGTTTGTTTTGTCCAGGAGAGTTCAAGGATGGAATTGATGTGGAGCAAACATCTCTCTCCCGAATCTCTGCTCCATTTAAGATCAGGAGCTGGCGAGGAGGTGCCAGAGGACATTCCCTGACCAAATGTTTGTCTGAAGCACAATACATACACAAACCCGTATGAATCCTTCTCAACCTTTCTTGAGGTGATATGGGTCCACGAAAGGCTCCAATTTGCGTGGGTTCTGGTTCTGGGGCTGGGCTTGGGTATGCGTCCGTTTTGACTGTGCTCTCAAAGGACGTCTTGGGTGGGTTTCCCCTGGATTTCTTTTTTTCAGCCTTCCTTTCCTGGATGCGAAAGTCTATTTGCATGGCAAGGTCCATTAGTGCTTGGAATGAATTTGGTCGAGCCACCCTGCCAGTTCATCCTTGATCTCATCGTTCAGGCCTCTCCTAAACAGGGTAAAACTAGCCTCAGAGGTCCAGTCTGCTTCCTTAACCAATTGTTTAAATCTGGTCACATAAGTGAGCATATCTTGGGAGCCCTGTTGAAAATCCAGCAAACATTCTTGGGCAGTATAGTCCTGCTCTGGACGGTCAAACATGCTTTTAAGGGCCTGTATGAACCCATCATAGTCATCTAGGAGGGCATAGCCGGAGTTAACAAAGGGTGTTGCCCAAGTTAAGGCATTGCCGGAAAGGTGGGATATGATGAAACCCACCTTAGCCCTAGGAGTCGAGAAATAATAGGGCTTAAAGGTAAAGTGGACCAGGCATGAATCCAGGAATCCACAAAGTGTTTTTGCCGAACCATCATAATTGTCAACAATACCGCCCAACGGGACACCCTCCTTTGTGGCAGAATCCCGGGATAAAACCAATTGTTTGAGCACAGCGTTTTCCGGCTTAAGATTGTGGACCTCGGTTGATAATTCTTGCATGCGTCGCATCAGATCCTGCACCGCGGCTTCCATCTCGTTTTTAGGTTCGATCGGGTGGCGTCTCAAACTGTCAAGGAGTTCCCCCCTTCTCACCTGGGTCCGTTGTTTGCCGGTGTCTTCGATCGCTGCCTTCTTTCGAACGCTCCTGGTCTTGAACAGTGCTGCTCAAGTCTCGTCTGGTTCCAGGTTGCGTTTAGTTCCGGCAACGCGGAGTCCAGGAATCTGGGAGTCTGGGAAATGCTAGTAAGGCTCGGAATCAGGAAGGGGGAAAGGGTTAGGAGTGGGTAATAGCACTGAGACAAAGGTAACAATACCACGAGCTACGAACACACGTCTGAGGCTACTTTGCAATAGCATTGAGACACGCGGAGCCTCAGAAGGCGTGGTCTATAAATGGATCACGCCGCGTTCAGCGCATGGAGCGAGCAAGGGCTTCAGCTCTGGACGGCCATGTTGGAAGTAGTACGGAATGTAAGCCTGTTACACCATCCACTGGTCACCTTACGCACACAAACACCCGTGCAGTCACCAAGCCCTCCATCTCAGGTTCTGATCTGCCTTCCTCTTCTGACCTTATGTCCTCACTCCCTCAAGCAGCACGGCAGCGGCACACACGAGGACATCTAACGCACTATGGTCATATCCACCCATTGCAACGTTGGCAGTTGCCCTGGCCTCTTGGAGACAGTCGACGGAGACGCCGGCTTTTCCCTTTGCTTCGTCACGCTCTCACGAAGACCCGGCAGTGGCGGTTTGGAAACTTGGGTCATGTGACAAAGAAACGTGCTACATCATCGGTCACGTGATGGGTCATGTGACACTCCTAGGCCCCTTTAAAACCGGAGAGGGAACGCTCATTCAGTGCTTCACAGCCGACCCAATCAGGCACTGTTCGGCGTCTTCCTGTCTCTGCATCTTGAACCTGGACTACGGACTGTTCTTCTTGGATTCCTCTGTCAAGCCCTTGGATATTGCTTTGCTCTGCTGTTTCAGGACCTTTGAACTGTATTCTCGGATTCCTTTGGATTACCCCCTGGTTACTACCGAACTTGGCTGGCTTTTGACCTTGGAACTCTTAACTGACTGTTTTCGGATTTTTCTCTTCTGTTACCTTTAGGAGTACCCTCTCCGTACAGGTTTTGCAGTGCCTACTACAGCAATCTACGCCTCACCGCTGCCGCTTACTACACTCTGCAGCAACACAGAACACCTCCATTTACATCTTTGTTCTTCCTGTCCCCTGACCCTTGGTAAGCCCCTTGATATTTGTTACCTCGCTATTCAGTATATTGTTTGCCATTGTACTGATCCATTGCTTGCTTTACAGCGGTCGATGGGTCACCGGTGTTCCTGGTTCCTGCCGTTCTTCGGCACTCAAAAAACCTGTGGCCTCAAGGATTGTTCAGGAAGTTATTTGTATCTTTCTGAGTGGAACTTGTGGACAGAGGCCCCATAATCTTCACGACCATCAAGTCATAACAAAGTCCCGTTAAGACAAGGACCAGGAGTTCCCAAAGGAGCGTGATCTCAAGTTCATGACAATAGGGCTCAATGGGAATGGGGAGGGAGCTAAAAACGGGCCCGTTATTAGCTCCCTGGGACCCACTAAAGGACCTCAGTGTTAGGGAGAATTCTCTGTAAGGCTAATTTCCCAAACCTAGTGAGTCCCCAGCAGCTTTGCTGGATTTTTGGGGTTTATTTTTTTCTCTCCTGCTAAGAGTGAGATTCTTTTGCTCCCACTCTTAGACATGATTTGAGGTGTTACTTTAACTTTCCATGTGTTTTATGGGCTATTGGGTCTTTTACTCCATAGGGTCTCATGTGTTTTTTTGATGTGAGTTACACAGCACTCTCCGTGCCGTAACCCAGGGGTGTCGTAGCGACCCCCCAACATAGACTCCATACCCTGGGACTGACTACTGTCTCCCAGGGCATGTAAAGTCACCATTGGCTTTGCTAGTCCCAAATTATGAACAGAAACAAGTACAAACCATCATATTGTGGACGTACTGGTCGGGGCAATTCGATTGCCCCGGTGTCTGTTGTTCGAGGGGGCACGTCTCCGTCCCCCCTGATTGAGTTTTGGCTGGTGGCAGTGGATACTACTTTTTATATTCGACCGCGAATATATCTCTATGGGATTTTCCCATTGTTCGAGGCTACCAACTTTAATTATTTAATTCTTATAGCCTCGAACATACCGCCGGTTTATTTATTTAATATTAATTCGCCGGTTGGTATTTTTTTCCAGAACTCGATTCTAAAATGGTGTTTGTGTTCTCTTCTGTGACTCCAACCCAAGTCGAGCCCTTTGTTCCACTTTTTGGCGGGCTTCTCCACAGAAGCCTCCAAAAGTGGTGCCACTTTGTCTGGGTACCACAGGGGGTGTGGGAGGGGGTTTAGGCACCCTGGACTGAGTTACCTTGGTAACTCAAGTCGCACTCTTGTGTGATTGGCTCACCACTTAGCATGTTTGATTGACAGCTAGGCCGAGTGAATGGGGGTGTGCTGCATAAAAGCAGGGCTTTGGGGACTGGAACTTCAGAAGTCGCCACCGGACCTAAGAATCCGAGGAGGGGGAAGCTGAGCCGGCCTGCAACGACGACACCACCGGTGGAGCCCTGCTGAACCGTCTCACCACTTTTCCCAACGACAGAGGAGATCTCCAGCCCGGAGAGTCTTCTTCCTTCGACTGGTGGGGATAAACAGTCTACCTTCTTTTCGCCTTCCTGGAGCATCTCGTGGCCGCCTTGCCTATGCCAAGCACCCCGGCAACCGGGATAACACGTTTTCACCACTACCGCGAACCGAAAGGGTAGTACCTTTGTACCGGAGAACTCTGCGGCTGGTTTCTTCCCTGGCAGTTCAACAACCTTCATCCTTCCTCCGCGACAAGATCTTCTCTTCCTCTGGACGCTGCTGCGACTTGCACCCGCTGCCAGGAACAACTGCCCCCGCTGGAGGAGCCTCTCCATTTAAGGTACCGTGTTCCGCCTGGCTTCCCTTGCAACCGTTTGAACCGGGTGTATTAAATCCTCGTCTCTCGAACCTGGGTTAGCCTGGGACACCTTAGCTAACTGTTCTGCACTGAACTAAACCTTTTTCGAATTACCTCCACAAACTTCGAAGACTCTGTGTAACTGTCTGATCTTGAGCATCTTCCGCCCGGCTCCCTTGAAAGTGGGCCTGGCGCCTAAACTTCCTTGCTCACCAGTAGATTGTGCCTTCCTAAACTTGCTGTGGTTCTTTAAAAAGTGTTTAGTGTGTATAATTCCATAATTCTGCTTTTCCCTCCCTCTTTATTTAACTTGTTGGAGTGCCATTGAACGTTAAGCGCTCACCTCTGTCTGGAAATAAGTGGTGTTAACTAAGACTTGTCCAACAAATAATCAGGGATGTACATATAATAATAGTGATTGTGTTTTGAACTTATTTTACCAATTTAGTGCTAGTGTGTTTTATAAGAGTGTGTTAAATAAATAAGAATATACTTTTACACCCAAGCTCTGGTCAGTGTTTGCTTGTGCTATTGTATTTCTGTACCTATTTTGTATGCTCTGTATACTGCCTAACTCTTCTTGAGGGAAGTCTGACTGCTCAGCCACAGCTACCAAGTGAATCTGTGTGGTACAGACTGCTACCAAGTGGGTTTACTGCCAAACACCTGTAGTCTTAGATCTTTTGCAGTGGTACCTAAGGGAACTGCACAGGTTTCTGCCTAACACTCAGAATGTGGCGGTAAGGGGTTAACGGCACTGGCATCCTTATCGGCACCGTTAACCCCTTACCGCCGCACTCGGAATGAGGCCCATTGTCATTACTGTTATTCCTGTCAACTCTCATCACTGTCACTTGTGTCACATGCATGCCTCCTTCCCCCCGCACTAAACCACTTCCAGGCTTATAAACATGGGCCCTCCGGTATCAGAGGCCCAGGGGCATAAGCAGGGAGATAGGCTTGTTGTGGATCCGGCCGGGGCAGCACCTTTCAGGTTTTCGCCCTACTTAGCATGCCCGTGAGTGGACGGGCATCTGGGTCCCCAAGACAATGGGGACCCAGACAGCTGGGCGCCCACTGTGGAAGGGAGTTGGCAGGGCAGGTGACACCAGGTAGTCCCTGCCCCTGACACCTCACATCAAAGGCCCCCCTCCCATCCGGATGGACGTGGAGACAGGGGGCCTTTGATGTTCAAAGAGGGGCTACCTCGCCCTCATGTCAATTTTGGCCTACTACCAGGGAGGGCAAGGTAGCCCCACTCATTCAGTGCCCCTCCTTTGCAGGCACCATCAGCGCTGGAGCCCTGATCCAGTTACCTTTCTCTAAAAACCTCCCTCCCACCCAATAAAACCCAGGATGAACTACCCATAAAGGGGCCAGGTAGATCCACTATAATATATAAAGTTTTATAAATAGAGTAGGGGAAAATCTAAAGAATCTAATAAGTTACTTACAGGCTAAAACGCCCAAGATAAATGGACAAATAATAATAGCAACCAAATTCAAAAAGTCAAAATGGAGCTCAACACGTTCAAGGGAACCGGAATTCAGGTATAAAAACCCAAGCTCAAAGAACCCACCTCCTGAGGAGAAACAAATCAATAAACGCCTCATTAAGGGCTCAAACACAAGTGTATCATGAGCGAAGGGAATGACCAAAGATGCCGTAAAAGTGAAAGAAGGACACTTGGCAGCCGGGGGAATGGCAAGAGGCTCCCTCCTTCACCCTGAGGACATGGAAGGGCAAAATGCCTAAAACCAATTAAGGTTTGATGCAAGTGGAAGCTCAAGAACCCACTTCTGAGGATGGAAATTAATAGCGCCTCACAAGGGGCCATATCACAAGTGGATCATTGAGATAAAAGGATGCCTAGACACAGTGGAATAGGCTCACACGTCTCACCACTAATGGTAAAAGGGGGGTCAATCCCCTAAAAAACTTAAGTCAAGTGGAAGGCAAGCCAAGCTCCAGAATCCACCTCTGAAGATAAATAATAAATAACGCCCTCATGGGGCAACATCACAAGTGGGTCACCAGAGCGATAAAAAGGTATGCAGATGCCTTAAAGCGTATGTCACTGGAATCAGTGATTTCCTCGTCTGAAAGGGTAGACTCCGAATCACCACCCTCCCCTAGCTCCTCACCTTCGTCCTCCTTCCTGGAACCCTTCCTTTCTTTTCTTCTGGGTCTCTCCTTTTTTTTCAGGAGATAAGGACGACCACGGAAGGATGCCACTGTGCCACCTGCAAGGGTGACAAAGGGCAAACCCCTGGGAGCGTCGAGAAGGGGAAAAAGCCCAAAGGCACAAAAAACCCTGAGAGACCTTGGTGTCCAACTGAAGTGGTTCAGTAGGCGGGACAGCTCTGGAGGAAAGCGCGGGTCAAGACGGCACCCAATCCAAGGAGAGACAGAAAGGAACAGAGAAGGGCAGGAAAAGCACGGGCTGATGAACAAGAGTACAAGGCAGGGGAAACGCAGAGAAGCGAACAGCAACAATACGGATAGGAAACCGGAAGCATTGCGACGCGCCCGCAACCCGGAAGCGGTGCAATAAGTACCCCCAGCTGCGTCTGCGTGCAACGACTAGACCGGCAAAAACGAAAATGTGACGGAGAAGGCTATGGCGGGCCATAGCGCCAGCGGTTCCATAACCGCCACCTGTGTCGTGGCATGACAGTATGCCCCCTCCTAAAATGTCCTCCCCCAGGTTTACCCGGATGGAAGTAATGAAACTTGCGAAGCAGGAAAGGGGCTGTAATATGTGAGATAGGTTCCCAGGAGTTCTCAGACGATGGAAAGCCTTTTCTCCGTACCAAATACTCGAACCTCCCTCTGCGATATCTAGAATCTCAGATTTGGGCTACTTCAAATTCATCCAGGGTAGACTCCTGTGGCAATGTGACTGTCAGCCCCCTGGGGCTGAACCTCCCACAACTCCGACTTTCCCTCTTCCTCCTCCTCCTCACCTGACGAATAGTCCAGAACTGAAGAAATCTGCGGTCGGCAGGCTCGATAATCCTGCTTCTTCTTCTTCTCTTTTTTTTCTGAGTAAGAGTCTCTCTCCCGGAAGGAAGCCACAGTGCTATGCTGTTAACTAGCACCTCCTGTGGCCCCTCTCCCGAAAGGGATGGGAAGGGGAAAAAGCCTGCAGGGCACAAAAAACCCCAACTGTAGGTAAGCAGTAGCTGATGTCCGTTCTGGAGGATGCAGAGCGGAATGCGGACTCCAAGGATGCCGTGGACAGGGCCAGGAGCCAGCGGAGTGTTGACACCAGGTAAGGGAACCAACCAAAAGCTCCGGAGAGCAAACGGGGAAAGAGGTATGGAAACCAAGCGCGGAAGTACGGGAACAGAGCGAGGGAAAGAGGCGGGGTAGAGACCCCAGAGAAAGAGAAAGTATTTTGTAGCGGTGCCTAGAGGAGGCAGTACCCAGAGAGAAAGCACAGGAAAAGAGATAAACTAGCGTTGTAGCAACCGAGAGAGAGCAGCCGCAGGGAGGCTGACCGAAGCGGGTTGCAACACACAGTGAACAGGGAGGGCGTGGCTAATAAGCCTCCCTGTCCGCTGTTGCCGCAACGCTAGACCGCTGCCGTCAACGTCGGAGAAACGTGACAGTCAATTCAATGGCGGCCTGCAAGCCACAATCTGGACCACTGGGTCCACGGAAGGCGGCGGCGCGTGACAGTGACTCTCTTGGGATGACGTGACCAAGAATTTTCGTGGAAAGGTTTCAATTGTGAAGCATGGAAGACAGGATGGACCCTGCGAAGGCTTTGAGGAAGCCGTAAACGAAAGGCCACAGGGTTGATTTTCTGGGTGATGTTATAAGGTCCTAGAAATTTAGGGGACAGCTTGGAGGGGTGAGTATCTTGTGGAAAGCATAACTCTAGAACCCACTTCCCACCTAGGGTCTGGTTGGCGGTGTTTATCGGCTTGGATTTTATAACGCTTTTGTGCTGCCCTAAGGCTTTCCCTAGTTTTCTTGTGGATTTCTCTGAGGAGGGAAGGTGAGGAATCAATAGAGGGCAAGTCAGTGGTAAGATCAGAGACAGGTAAGACAGAACGGGGATGGTAGCCATAAGTGCAGAAAAACTGACTTATCCCAAGAGCAGAGTGCACAGAGTTATTATAAGAGAACTCAACCAAAGGTAACAGTGAGTACCAATTGTCCTGTTGGAAGTTAATGAAACATCGCAGGTATTGTTCGAGGGTACTGTTAAGGCGTTCGGTCTGTCCGTTAGATTGCAGGTGGAATCCAGAAGTCAGGGCTCTTGCTATTCCCAACCTGTCACAGAGGGATTTCCAAAATCGGGAAGTGTATTGGCTGCCCCTGTCTGATATTATTTTAGTGGGCATCCCATGTATCCTGAAGACATCTTTAAGGAACACCCCAGCCATTTCTGCTACGGATGGAACACCAGTCAAAGGGGAGAAGTGAGCCAGTTTGGTAAATGAATCTACCACCACCATTATACACGTACATCCATGAGATTGGGGCAACTCAACTATGAAGTCGGTCGAAATGGAGCTCCAAGGACCGTCTGGGACGGCACAGGATTCCAGCAATCCTACCGGTCTTTGATGTGAAGCCTTGTTACGAAGACAGTCTATACAAGACCGGTCATAGAAATTTACTTCTTCTCTAATTCCAGGCCAGTAAAAATGTCTTTGTAGGTACTCTAGAGTGCCCGTTCCGCCTCTATGACCTGCTACTTTCGAGTCATGGCACCAGGTCAATACCATCTTCCGAAAGGCTGGAGTGGGTAGATACAGCCTACCTTTTACAAAATAAAGACCGTCTCTGACATCGTATGACAATTTCTTAGGATGTTTGTCTACCTCGAATTGTCCTCCAGAAGCCTCTTTTATTTGCCTCAAAAATGTAGAAACCACTCCGATACACTTGGTTAGGGGAAACATCCGTTCTGGAGGGGTTTCTGATTCTGTCAGGTAGTCGCATCGACGGGAAAGACAGTCTGCCACCACATTCAAATTTCCTGGTATGTATGTTATGTTGAAATCGAATTGGGTGAAAAAGTGAGCCCATCGGGCCTGACGTGTATTGTAGCACTCAAATTGCCTCAAGACCTGCAGATTTTTGTGATCGGTCCTGATGATAAATGGATGTTTACCTCCCTGAAGGAGATGGCTCCATTCCAAACAAGCCGATTTCATGGCTAGTAATTCGCGTTCTATGACCGAATAATTTCTTAGGCTCGCATTGAGGGTTTTTAAAAAATAGGAGACAGGATGTTCCACCCCTTGATGTTCCTGTATAAGGATGGCTCCAATGGCGGCTGCCGAGGCGTCTGTCTCCAGGATAAAGTGCATGCTTTGATCCGGTTGTTGAAGAATGGGAGCCGTACAAAAGGCCTCTTTGAGACTACCAAAACTGTGTTCGGCTTCAGCAGTCCATTGGAATGGGTCCGATGACTTCTTGAGAAGAGTCGTAATGGGAACGATCTTCTGGGAAAAATTTGGTATAAATCTCTGATAAAAGTTCGCCAAGCCCAGGAATTCTTGGATTTCCTTGACCGAGGTAGGTGATGGCCAATCAAGAATAGAAGTCACCTTGCGGGGGTCCATGGTGATACCTTGACTGGAGAGGATAAACCCTAAATAGGGAATGGACGTGGCCGAGAACACACATTTAGTGAGTTTGACTGAGAGGTGGTTGTCTCTAAGTCTTCGGAAAACTTCCTTGATGTGTCCTTCATGTTCTTCTGGATTATGGGAGAATACCAGGATATCGTTGAGATAAACTAAGGTGGTTTGGCACAGTAGATCTGAGAATAGACGGTCCATGAAACGTTGGAAGATGGATGGGGTGTTGACTAACCCAAAGGGCATTACGTGATACTCAAAAAGCCCAAACGGAGTCCTGAAAGCGGTCTTCCATTCGTCTCCTGTCTGCACGCGGAGCAGATGGTACGCGTTCCTTAAGTTTGGTAAATACCGTAGCTCCTTGAACCGCTTGTAAGTTCTGTGTTATCAACGGCATAGGATAATGATCCTTAACGGTCACTTTGTTTAAACCCCGATAGTCGATACATGGCCTCAATTCTTTTGTTTCCTTTTTTGGAATGAAAAACAAGGAGGCCCCCGCTGGGGACTTCAAAGGTCTTATAAGACCATTTGCCAGGTTGTTGTCCAGATATTCTCTGAGAAAATGTCTTTCATCCAAAGAAAGTGGAAACATCCTACAGAAGGGCACCAAGGCTCCTGGAGTGAGATCTATGCAACAGTCCACCAGTCGGTGTGGGGGTAATTCGATAGGTAACTTTTCAGTCACTACCTCAGTAAACTCCTTGAGGTAATGTGGCAAGCAATGAACGGCCTTGGTCTTGCAACTGCTCGCAGTCTTGACTTTTTCAAATTTGGGTTCTGGCAGATATTATTCTGACTTATAGAAGGTGGACTGGAAACTCAGTAAGTTCTTCGACCAATCAATGTTGGGGTTGTGTTTGCGTAGCCAACATATCCCCAAGATAAGGGGGAAGTGGGCCGCTCTGATGATATCAAAGACGATCCTTTCTGAGTGTTGCTGGGTCGACAAGGTGAATTCTTCAGTGGTGTGGGTGATCATGGCAGAACTCAACGGTTCACCATCTACTCCTTCCACCTTCTGGTCTTCTTGTTTGGCTATTCATTTGACACCCTTCTGTTCAGCCCAATGAGTATCTATGAAGTTGCCAGCTGCACCACAATCAAGTAAAGCCAGAGTGGTTTCTTCGGTCTTCTCTAATTTGAGGGTTACTGTAAGTACCATCAGACGTGAATCTTCGGATGTCCCTGATGAGGATACCGATAGAGTAGCATAAGGACTTGGATTGGCCCCTCGGAAGCGAGTCCCGACACTTACCGAGGGCGATCGTTTCCCTCATCGTCTGGGCGGTACTTCCGGACAGTCTCTTAACAAATGTGTGGACGCCACGCAATACATACACAGGCAGCCATCTCTATGTCTCTTGCGTTCCTCCGGGGTGAGCGGAACTCGAGTTGTACCAATCTGCATAGGTTCTTCTTTGCTTTGACGTGAGGAAGGCACCGATGTGGACGGGTGAGCTTCCAAGGGAGGGGGCCCGTAGAGCTTGGTTTTCTTCTTTTCCAGGCGTCGTTCTGTTATTCTGAAGTCTATTCGGAGGGTAGCTGTGAGGAGATTGGCAAAAGATGTGGGTCTTTCAATCCGGGCCAGTTCGTCTTTAAGGTCTTCTCTCAACCCACGTCGAAAGATGGCATACTGAGCCTGCTCCTGCCAACCTGCTTCAGCTGCTACTTGTTTAAAGGTTGTTATGTACGTCAGCAGGTCAGAATTGCCTTGTCGAATATCAAGAAGGTCTTCCGATACCATAAAGGTACTTTCGGTACGCAAAAAGGTCTGCTGCATCAGGGCCTTAAATGCGCTATAGTCCTGCAGTACTGGGTCCGGCTGGTTAACAAGAGGGGTGGCCCATGCCAGGGCATTACCCGTCATATGGGTAATCATAAACCTCACCTTGGCGTGATCGGAGGCAAAGGTTTGGGGATGGAAAGAGAAGTGTAAATTGCAGGCATCCAAGAATTCTTTGACTCTCTTTAGAGAGCCATCAAACTTGCCCGACACCAGGGGAAGCGGAGGTAGATCTGCAGAGGGTTGTTCCCTCTCTGCCATGCGTTGTTGCAAGGTGGTATTCGTTGCGTTAAGGTTTTGCACTTCTAAATTCAAATTCTGTACTGCAGCAACAAGTTCCTGTACTTGTTGCGGTGTAGCCATCTCGATTTCGGTTTGGCGTCGCAAACTGTCACTGGAATCAGTGATTTCCTCATCTGAAAGGGTAGACTCCGAATCACCACCCTCCCCTAGCTCCTCACCTTTGTCCTCCTTCCTGGAACCCTTCCTTTCTTTTCTTCTGGGTCTCTCCTTTTTTTTCAGGAGATAAGGACGACCACGGAAGGATGCCACTGTGCCACCTGCAAAGGTGACAAAGGGCAAACCCCTGGGAGCGTCGAGAAGGGGAAAAAGCCTGAAGGCACAAAAAAACCCCGAGAGACGTCGGTGTCCAACTGGAGTGGTTCAGTAGGCGTGACAGCTCTGTAGGAAAGCGCGGGTCAAGGCGGTACCCAATCCAAGGAGAGACTGAAGTAAAGGTCCCTGGAGGTAAGTGGAACCCTACATGAGGCTGAAGCAATTCGGAAGACGGGTAGCCCAGGCAAACAGTGGTGGTAGTACGTAAGAGAAATCAATCCATAAGTCAGGCCGAGAACTGGTACACGTGGGAGCAGTAGAATACAGGACAAGGCGGAGACAAATCCAAAGTCTTGCCGATAGTTGGTACTCGAGAGGGCAGGTCAAGGAGGAAAAAGAGGGGAAAAGGCGAAAAACAGAAAGGAGCCAAAAGAAGGTAAGAGGTAAGGACAGGATGAGAAAGGGAACGAGACGAGGAAAGATTAAGGAGGGGAGAAGAGAGGCGGAAGAAGAGCTATAAGGAAAGAAGGACAAGGAAGTAAGCTACAGAAGGCAACGGAAGAAGATGGGCAGGACGGACAAGAAGAAATGAAGGCAAACGGAGACAGAAAGGAACAGAGAAGGGCAGGAAAAGCACAGGCTGATGAGCAAGAGTACAAGGCAGGGGAAACACAGAGAAGCGAACAGCAACAATACGGATAGGAAACCGGAAGCGTTGCGACGCGTCCGCAACCCGGAAGCAGTGCAATAAGTACCCCCGGCTGCCTCTGCGTGCAACGACTAGACGTGAAAAAAGGAAAATGTGACGGAGAAGGCTATGGCGGGCCATAGCGCCAGCGGTTCAATAACTGCCACCTGTGTCGTGGCATGACAGCGTATTAGTACCCGGCAAGGGCGCAATCAGAATGAAAGGACCATTCTGATTGGCCCTCGCCAGGGCATTATCCTGCCGGGAATCCCTCGGATTCCATGCCTTTGTCCCCGGTGGGGGGCGTGGCAGCCCCTCAGCAATGAGGAGGCTCGAAGCAGGGCCATCCCCGCTCCGAACTTCCACATGGCTGGAGGCCGCCTTCGTCCCCCGCCGGGGATTCAGGTATGTTTTTTTTTTGTCCTCCCCCCTCCTTCCCCCACTTACCTTCTGCCTGCTTTGTCCCCGGTGGGGGACGATGGCAGCCTCCAGCCGTGTTGAGACTCTAAGCAGGGACATACCCGCTCTGAGCCTCCACACGGCTGGAGGCTTCCATCGTCCTCTACTAGGGACTCGGGTACGTTTTTTTTTTCTTTCTGTTTTTTTCCCAACCTGACTTACCTTCTTATCTGTCGTCTTTCGGGAACGGACACCCTGGGAATACTTCTGTTCCCAGCGTGTCTGCTCCCGATGGCCGCCATGGAAAGGGAAAACTGACTCTGTTTTCCCTTTACTGGTGGCCATTTTCCTGGTCGTTTTTTTTTTCTGTCCCAAATGGTCCTAGCGGTCCGGGACAGAAGAAAATGCTTTTAGTGCCCCGGTCACCTAGATCTTGCGGGCCGGGGTACTAATAGCTATTTGCCCCTCACTGCAGGGGCATTACCGACTCTGGTAATGCCCCAGGGCTTTCGTAAAGGCTGTCGCTTCCTCGGGCCTATAACTATGGGCCCCCGGTGCATTACCTGAGTCGGTAATGCCCCTGCCGCTCCGCCCTATTGCTTAAGTAAAGCGCACAAAAAGTGGATAAAAGGCATATACCTCTCCAACCTTGCAGGAAGGATACAGTATGGAAGTATTCCATGCCTTTGTCCCCGGTGAGGGGCGTGGCAGCCCCTCAGCAATGAGGAGGCTCGAAGCGGGGCCATCCCCGCTCCGAACTTCCACATGGCTGGAGGCCGCCTTCGTCCCCCGCCGGGGATTCAGGTATGTTTTTTTTTTTTGTCCTCCCCCCTCCTTCCCCCACTTACCTTCTGCCTGCTTTGTCCCCGGTGGGGGACGATGGCAGCCTCCAGCCGTGTTGAGACTCTAAGCAGGGACATACCCGCTCTGAGCCTCCACACGGCTGGAGGCTTCCATCGTCCTCTACTAGGGACTCGGGTACGTTTTTTTTTTTCTTTCTGTTTTTTTCCCAACCCGACTTACCTTCTTATCTGTCGTCTTTCGGGAACGGACACCCTGGGAATACTTCTGTTCCCAGCGTGTCTGCTCCCGATGGCCGCCATGGAAAGGGAAAACTGACTCTGTTTTCCCTTTACCGGTGGCCATTTTCCTGGTCGTTTTTTTTTTCTGTCCCAAATGGTCCTAGCGGTCCGGGATAGAAGAAAATGCTTTTAGTGCCCCGGTCACCTAGATCTTGCGGGCCGCGGTACTAATAGCTATTTGCCCCTCACTGCAGGGGCATTACCGACTCTGGTAATGCCCCAGGGCTTTCGTAAAGGCTGTCGCTTCCTCGGGCCTATAACTATGGGCCCCCGGTGCATTACCTGAGTCGGTAATGCCCCTGCCGCTCCGCCCTATTGCTTAAGTAAAGCGCACAACAAGTGGATAAAAGGCATATACCTCTCCAACCTTGCAGGAAGGATACAGTATGGAAGTATAAAGTATATGAAGAAAAAACGGACACCGCTCACACGCTGGGTCCATCCAAATTCACAAGCTTTTCACATGAAGAGTGGCAGGGATCAGCCTCGAGTTGGCCCTACGTGGAAGTAGGGCCCCCGCTTACCTGATACCTCTGTTCCCCAAAATATATTTGTGTTAATGTTCATATGATGTTTATGGTTGGTTTTGTTTTGCACCATGGCTTGTATGACAATAAAGCTTGTGGCCAAAGTTTTTTCCACCTCACATCTCGTTTGGCCTCCTCCTTTCAGACATTGTCATTGTTGTCATTCCTGTCAACTGTCATTTGTGTCACATGCATGCCCCCCCCGCACTAAACCACTTCCAGGCTTATGACCCATTGAAAGCATCAGCTCTGCATAAGAAGGCTGCTCCAATGCTTGCCAGTGTTCCTCTCTGAGAATTTCGCCTTGAACTGCTTGGTTGTGGGAGGGGAGAGTGGTTAGATGATGAGGAACTCGGCCTGTTAGGAACCATCGAGGTCTCTCTCTGTGTACACGGCGGATCCAATCATACCTCAATAAGCCCTCACGCACCCCACCCGGTGCAGCTTCTTCCTGCGCATCTAGATCATTGCTGCCCTGTCCCGGGCCCCACTTGAATATCATAGATTTGAGTTCTCCGAAGCCTGGCACCAGGCTTGCATTTTGGCGTTGAACCAGCATTAATCTGAGGCACATGGAGGCGAAGAAACCCGACTTAGGCCGCAGAGTAAACACAGGAGCAAGGAAGGGACTCGCAATTTGCAGAGCAGCATTCAGAGAGGTTTGCCCGGCTAGTATCACACACACACACACACACACACAGGCGCAGCAGCAGAGCAACGACGGGAGTCCTCCGAGGTTAGTCGGTTGCAGGGCGGCGTTCACGCCACTGTGAGACTGCGAGGGAGGGGTGGGCGGAGCAACGCTCGGGGACAGAGACGGGCTGTAGTCCCGTCCAGGGGTGAACTAACGCCTCCCCTTCCCGGTGCTGAGCGTTCATGACTGAGCAGAAGTGGCCCCTCCCTTCCTGGTCTCCGTATTATGCCCTGGCCGTGACTCAGTCCTCGCTCGATATAAAGGGGGATGCTGCCTGGGAGGCGTGTCAGTAGAGTTTCCCTGAATTCCCCGGGCCAGGTCTAACCTGTGTGAACAAGCACCAGAGCTGTGTGTGCTCACTGCGTAGGCTTGTGTGTACTGTGACCCTCCCCTGGAGCCCCAAAGCATCCGTCGTATGTCTCGCAGCCGTCTTGGCTGTCCTGCTTAGACTGCCACTGACATCCTCCTTTCTAGAGAGCTTCCCGGGGCTGGAAGACCCAATTAAACCTCTGTTTCCTCTACCCCCACAGCCGCCGCCGGAATGAGTCTGACCAGCGAGCAGGTGAATCTGAGCCGCTCGGAGGTGTGCGGGATCCTGCGGGAGGAGCTCCTCCACGAGGCTGTCTTCCGCCAGTCCGACACCCACGTCTTCATTGTGGTGGGCGCTTCGGTGAGTATAGGGCAGTGGTCTTCAAAGGGGGGGGGGGAGGCACGAGGGGCTTCAAAGTGGTCTACCGTTTCAATAGAAAAAATAAGCAGATTTTGGGGGAGTGGGGGCGGGGGCTCAGCATTAAAAAAGTGGTATAGGCTCGGTTTTGCTCACTCTATACATATGCATGCCATCGTGCTAACTTAGTGTTGTGTGCCTTATAGTACCGGCAACCGCCCAGGGCGTCACATTAGCCCGCCTGCCACGCTAGTTGGGGGGGGGGGGGGTGGGGGGGGTTTAGGGGTTCTTTCAAGGGCTCCCCCGACCTGGCGTGGTGGATGAAGGCGCCCTATTTTTTATAAAATGCGCCTCGCTCGCCTGCTTGTAGAGCAGGGTGCTTTTATTACAATACTAGCCCTTGTCAAACCAGCATGGGGCAGCAGACCCATGCTAGTTTGACAGCCGTGCTGTGTTGAAGTGCTCAGCTCTGCGCTCCTGCATGGGAGCGTGCAGTTAAGCTCTTAAATACAGAAACAAAACACTTGCCGCCCTCCGCAGGGACCCAGGTTAGGGGCGAGAGGGGAGAGGGTTGAGGGTGTCACATTTTGACTCGCCCCAGTGCTTCTAGAGTTAAGGCCGGTCCTGGCTGTGTGCGTTCTGTGTAAGTTCACAGGTCTGTGCTGTGCATCGGAGCATCATCCAGGAAGTTTTCCGGGTCTTACTCTTGTACAGTATTTTTAATACAAGTCGTTTTTTTAATGTAACCCATCACACTGTATTCGTCCCGCTTTTAAGTTGTGACATAATTGCTGTTATTAATATCTAGTGTAATGGTATAGTTTTATATAGTGAGACAACCATAAAGTCAGGAGTGTGGAATTATCTGGGGTTTGTGTCTTTGGAGATTAAAGTTAAGACTTTTAAACATGTGCAGCATTATAGACTGGGGGACAGGGCCATTTTAAGCATTTTTGGGGCCCGGTGCGTGAACACTTTTTGGGTGGGCGCCCTCCATCGAACCAAACTAATTAAGGGATCCAGAATATCTGGTCTCGCCCCTCTTTCCCCTTGTCACAATTACGACCCAAAGATTGATATGTTGCCTCGCAACAATCGACATAAGCGCTTCCTTTCAGTCCCCTTAACCTCTTCACGCTTGCTGTAATCATAATGCTAAACATGTATCATTTCAATGCCAACATTAGCAGTCCATCACGAGGGTACTTATGGTCTATCATAAGTACAGAAAAATCCAAAAACAGTCAATGTACCTTGTTAGGAATGGCGCTTCTCAGTTTGCCCCATAAGGTTGCTGCCAATTTCAAAAATGAAAAATATGCAAAAAAGTGTGTTCAAGGTGTAACCAATTAATTCGAAGTACACGTTTTGTAACTGGATATGTTTAATTCACATTCCTGTTAATTTCTTTAAAGTAACATGATCCTGAAAATCATAAATTGAGTTTCCATCTTGAGTTGCCCATAATACATAAGTACCAATGCATTTCGTATTAA
Source organism: Ambystoma mexicanum (assembly GCF_040938575.1). Taxonomy (NCBI): domain Eukaryota; kingdom Metazoa; phylum Chordata; class Amphibia; order Caudata; family Ambystomatidae; genus Ambystoma; species Ambystoma mexicanum. The sequence goes on along the minus strand of NC_090923.1, from coordinate 1,143,906,254 downwards.
CCTTCTTCAGGGCAGTATTAAGGCAATTTTAGTACCACATAGCTGATATTTCATACATATCGTGTAATTATTCATAATTGGCAAATCAACAAACCATTTCATTTCAATAAAGCCAATACACATACCATGTAGTGTGTAGAAATAATCTGTGCGCACCATAGTGGAAAGAAAACAAAATACAACACTTATTAGTTGGCTAACAGTATGGTGAATTCTGTCTTAGTGAATGGAATTAAATGTAAATGCGGGTCCTACCTGGGTAGTGCTATTTTCTTGTCTGTGCACAAACGTGCTCGTGAATATTCCCCGCCGTCAGGCTGGGAATCCTCGATAAAGAAAAGAATCTATCAGTTTTGTTTCTAATCTGTCTTTCTTAGTAGTAACCAATCACTGGTCTCTGGGTCATAATGCCCCCAGCCAGTGGCTGCCCTCTCCCTAAGCCTCGCCCCTGGCAGCCATCCTCAGATTTTTACCGCACGCTCAAGTGTTGGGAGTCCTCGTGCTATAGCTCTCGAGCTTTTACTGCGCTTTGCAGTTTTTCAATCTGTTCAGGATCTGCCCTGGATGCAACCTACAAAATGTGTTCAAGGAGGACGAGCATTCGAAATGCCTTCACTGCCTCCACGAGGACAAAACGCACGTGGAGAAGGACTGTGCGTTTTGCTCTAACATGTCGGATCGGACGATGAGGGATCGCCAAACCCGTCTCTCCAACTGGCTGGAAGGCATGAGCCCAGCAGGTGAGAAGAAGTCCGAGCGGTCTTCTAATTCCTGTGAGGGCGCCCCGGCGACGGGGGCCCAACAGAAGGCAAAGCACCACGAGTCCGCGGGCACCGGGAGCGCCGCTCGGCTGCCAGGCAGGGCGCACCTTCACTGAAGGCCTTGATTCACCCGGCTAAGGCCTCTATCGAGGGAGTAGCTGCAGCCCTGGTGAAGCCTGTGGAGGCTACCTCGGGGCCCAGAGTTTCCCTGCCTCCGCGGAGGGAGTCTTCTTTTAAGCCCATCGAGAAGACCCCCAGCGGAAAAAGAGGGGGGGGGCGGTGGCCGACATGGACACAACCTCCAAGGAGTAATTGACCGAGAATTTGGAAGAGGCCCAGTCCCATGGGAGGATTTCCAAGGAGGGGGATGACGAGAGCGAGTGTGGCAACGACTACGAGGTTCCCGTGGAGGAACAACCGTCGCTCCCTGCACGCCCGTCGCAACCCAAGCCTCAGGACAACTCGTCGGCCATTTTGACGGCAATCCAAGCCTTATGCACGGAGATAAGGACGAGACTGCCCCTACCCTGACGGATGACCCAGCTGTACCGGGTCTGTCGGGAAGCTCTCCGAACAGGAGGAGGAGAATTCATCCAGTGCCCCTTCATCCCTCACGGCCTTCTCAGCCTTTGTCGCCTTCCCCGATCCCGAGGGACGACACGGGAACGGACACGGCCACGACAAGGACGGATGACGACGGTGGTGACGACGGGACTGGCCTCCCGTCTCTGATTCCTCGGGCGTCCCCGCCCAACGAGATTGGCTCCTTCCACGCCATGATTGCCAGGGCATCCAAGCTTTTTCAACTCTGCCCTGAGGAGAAGGAAGGCTTCCTCTACCAACGGCGCAAGGCCAAAAGGAAGACGGTCCTTGCGGTGCCGTTGCTGGATGACATCTGGGACGAGGGACTTGCCCTCCTCAAGAACCTGTCCATGACACCTGCCAAGAGGGACCGGTACGAGAAGAAGTACCAGGTCCCCGACGCCGCCCTGTTGTGCCTTAAGGCGCAGCATACTCCGGATTAGGTTGTCTCAGCGGCAGCCAAGAAGAAAGCTGGTGGGGGGGCATCGGCTTCATCCTCAACTTCCCCACCGGACGGTGAGGGAAAGAAGCTGGACACTGTGGGACGACGAGTCATCTCGTCGATGACGATTAAGGCGGCCAACGCCCTTGTGATCGTGGCCCGCTACAACAGGGACTTGTGGTACTTGCCCCCCCGTTGGACTTCGTCCTGGACGACAAGAGGGCAGAGGCCCTGGCGATCCTACAGGAGGGTGAGGTGGCGTCAGACCACGCCATAACTGTGGCCACGGACATTGCTGACACCGGTTTCTGCCAGATGGGCAACAGCGTTTGCCTTCGGCGGCGGGGGTGGCTCAAGGTGACGGATTTCTGCCAGGACGTGCAAGCCAAGGTTTTGGACATGCCCTTCGACGGGAACAATCTGTTTGGAAAGACTGTGGATGAGTCGCTGCAGGCCATCAAGACTGACACTGAGACGGCTCGGACCTTGGGAGTTCTGCAGCAACGGCGGCTGCCCTTTCGGAACTCCGGAGGCAAGCACGGTGCCTCCAAGGGATTCGGCGGCTGCTCCTCGACCTACCGTCAAGCGGCCCGCTCCTTGTCGCAAGAAGCCTACAGGGGATGAGGCAAGTCAGGTGAATCTTGTCGTCACCAGGGAGGCCAGGGCGGCAAGGCCGCTTCCAATCAAGACTGAACCGCCTGTCTCGTCGGTGGGAGGCCGGCTGACAGGGTTCGTCAGCGTGCGGAAGTCCATCTCCACCGACCGTTGGGTGCTGGATGTCCTGGCCCACGGGCACACTCTGGAATTTCTAAAGAAGTGCCCCCGAATTCCTCCTGTGGCCTGGAAGGAAAACCACGTCCCTCAACTACTGTTAGAGGTGAGGGCGATGCTCAAGAAAGGAGGCATCGGGCTCGTCCCAAAGAGGCTCTGGGGCTCCGGAGTATACTCAAGGTACTTCATTATCAGAAAGAAGACAGGAGGTTGGCGTCCCATCCTGGACTTGCATCAGCTAAACAAATACATCAAGGCACAGAAGTTCCGGATGGTCACCCTCCAGCACGTGCTGGGCCAGCTGGAGGAAGGCGACTTCCTATCGTTGTTGGATTTGGAGGATGCGTACTTCCACATCCCCATCCTAAAAGGACATTGAAGTTTCTCAGGTTCGTAGTACAAGGGCGGCACTACCAGTTCAAGGCCCTCCCGTTCGGATTGAAGTCGGCGCCCAGGGTGTTCACCAAGTGCCTAGCACCAGTGGTGGCGCGGCTGCGACTGCAGGGGATCCACGTCTACCCCTACCTGGACGACTGGCTCATCCGAGTGGGGACAAGGGAACTCGCTGTAGAACACACAGCAAAGACCGTCTGGCTGCTCATGGACCTGGGATTCTCCATCAAGTTCCCCAAATCCTGCTTGGTTCCGTCGCAGGTCGCGCTGTTTCTGGGAGCCAAGCTTGATACAGTGGCGCGATTGGCCTCGCCGTTGGAGGAAAGAACGAAGGCCATCCTGGGCAAGGTACAGCGTCTGCTGGCCACGGACGTGGCCAGGGTGAGGTCCATCAAGTCCCTGCTCGGGATGATGTCCTCTTGCATCTATCTGGTGCGCCTGTGCAGGCTTCGGATGCGCTCTCTGCAGGAGTTCCTCGACGCCCGTTGGATTCAAGCGACGGGCAGCTTCGAGGACAAGATCTCACTCAACGAGGCAATCCGATGGTGGGGCACGCGCGCGCATCTCGCGGCGGGCACGAACTTTCATACCCCAGCATAACTGACGACGGATGCCTCCCTGGAGGGGAGCACACACCGGAGATCTTCCACATCAACATACTGGAGCTCCGGGCGGTGTTCTGGGCTCTCAAGACTTTCCTCCTGTCCCTCAAGGGCAAGGTGGTGAGGATCTTCACCGACAACACCACCACAATGTTCTACATCCGGAAACCGCGAGGAACCAGATCCCCCAGCCCTGTCCAAAGAAGCCCAGGATCTGTAGCACTGGGCCGTTGCCCAAGGGATGTTTCTGGTGCCTTTTCATCTAGCAGGGATAAAAAACACCATCACCGACTCACTCAGCAGGGAGCTGCGCTCGTGCCACGAGTGGGAACTACGCTAGGATCAAGTGGATCAACTCTTCCGGTGATGGGGCAAACCCCAAATCGACCTGTTTGCAACAGCAACTAACTCAGTGCCAGAGGTTCGCCAGCAGGTTCCCCCAGCCGAGGAGCATTGGCGATGCATTCTCGTTCCCGTGGGACGGCCTGTTCCTGTATGCGTTCCCGCTGTTGCTGCTCAGGCTCATCAACCAACTCGACGTCCCGGTGCAGGATGATCCTCCTCGCACTGAGGTGGCCGAGACAGATCTGGTTCCCAGATCTTGTCAGCGTCCCCACCAGTCAAACTGTCGAGGGACGCAGATCTTCTCTCCAGAGAAGGAGTCATCACGACCCGGTGTCACTGAACTTGCAGACCTGGCTCCTGCAGCACTAGAGTTTGGAGGGTACGATATCCCTGCCGAATGCAGAGAGGTTCTTGCAAAGGCCAGGGCATCCTCAACTCTCAAGTGCTACGGACACAGGTGGAAGAGGTTCTCTGTCTGGTGCCGTGCACAGATTAACCCTCTACGGATCACTGCTCCTCAAGTGCTACCGTACTTACTGTCGCTGGCCAAAGCTGGACTAGCACATGCTTCCATTAAGATACATCTGGCAGCGATATCCTGATACACCAGAACTGCAGGACGGTCATCCCTGTGGTCTCATCGCCTGGTGAAGGAGTTTATGAAAGGACTGTTCCGATCGTTCCCGCCGGTGAAGGCTCCAACCCCGGCGTGGGAGCTCAAAGTCGTGCTGACCAGGTTCATGGGCCCGCCATTCGAGCCTTTGCATTAGGCTCTGTTGAAGTTCCTGTTGTGGAAATCAGCGTTCCTTGTGGCCATCACCTCCGCACTACGCGTGGGAGAGATTCAGGCCCTATCCTGCAAGCCTCCATACTTGACTTTTCACGAGACGAAGGTGGTGCTGAGGATGCACCCCTCCTTCATGCCCAAAGGTGCCGTCGGACTTCCATCTGAACGAGCCCTTGGTGTTGCCAGTTTTCTTCCCGTCGCCTTTGTCGCCGGCCGAGAGGACTTTGCACTCGCTGGATGTGGCTAGAGCGCTGATGTTCTACATGGACCGAACAAAGAGTTTTCGGAAGACATCACAGCTGTTTGTGAACTTTGGACCTGTGAACCAAGGGAAGGCTCTCTCGAAGGCTTCCATTTCCAGATGGCTCTCCGGCTGCATCATGCACTGTCATCGGTTGGCAAACCGACCGTTGCCCGGCCGTCCGAGAGCCCATTCGACCAGAGCGATTGCTGCGTTCTTGTCTGGTGTGCCCCTGCTGGACATCTGCAGGAGGTCGACGCACACCTTGGGATTCCAGGGAGGAGTCCAGAGTCGGCCAGGCAGTGCTGCGCAACCTGTTCGCTTAAGGTGAGCCTCGTGAGGAGGTAAGAGATGCTTGATGTTGAGTTTTATGTAATGCTTAATGTTGAGCCTTGCCACCTCCCGTGGTTGTGCATGTGTGTACTGCTATATATTCTTATATTCATGAGCATGTGTATCCAAGCCGGACCCCATGCTGGAGAAGGAACAAGTTACTTACCTGTAACTGTTGTTCTCCAGCATGGGTCTGGCATGGATTCACATGCGAACCCTCCCTCCTTCCCCTCTGCGGCTCTTCACTTGGTCATACTGCCACTTCACGTGCTACCAAATCTGAGGATGGCTGCCGGGGCTTAGGGAGAGGGTAGTCATTGGCTGGGGGCAGTATGACCCAGAGACCAGAGATTGGTTACTACTAAGAAAGACAGATCAGAAACGAAACTGACACGGATTTGTTTTTTTTTAATTCTTTTTTAAAATGTATTTATTTATTTTTATTTATTTTACTTTACCGAGGATTCCCAGCCTTACGACGGGGAATATTCATGAGCATGTGAATCCATGCCAGACCCATGCTGGAGAACAGTTACAGGTAAGTAACTTGTTACTTTAGTGGTGTGCTTGTTTGGTAGTGGTTGGCTGTGTCATGGTAATGGTGTGTCTTTTGGTAACGGAAGGGGATGTGTAGTAATGTGCTTGCATTGGCATAGCAATGCAAGCCACAGAATGTTCCCTGGGCTGGAACCTTATGTTCACTCAAGGTTCCAGCTGTGGCAGTTAGGGACACACAGGATGGGAGAAGAACATGAAGGGATGTTACTATACTAGCTCCTTACCTCCCTTTAATAACCTGACCATGTAACAATAAAGAAGCTTTCTTTTTGATATACATATGGCTCCAGTGTCCTTCCTTTCCCACCTACGAACCCAGATACTACAAACTGCAACAGGTTGAACATGCATTAGGTGTCATGTAAAAGTAAGCAGTTTCTCTATGAAAGGGAAAGCATTTGCCAATATTTTATCTCTTTCGTGTGTTAAATTGCATGTTGTAGCAAAAAAAAGGTTCTACCAGAGAGGAAGTGTCTTTTTGAAACTAAATCTTACCTGGAAATTGTGTCCCTTGTGTGCTTCCTCTGGAGACAGAATGTAATCAATAGACGAGTCCTTGACTGCAATCTAAACTTTCAAATTGGAGAGAGGGGGTCATTAATGATTTCCATGTGCTAATAATCATTATGGATCTGATTGTACTACTTGCACTACCCGGTGAAATGGCCTTCTGGATGCTTTGCTGCGGGAGTTCCCCAACCCCCATCTTCCATTTCCTGCCTTGAGAGGGACAGGGCTGAGCCGGCAGTGAGTCTCACCCACAATTCTACATATCACACTTATTGGGCCACCCAAGAGGTGTCGGCATAGAGTTGAGACGTGAAAGCTATAGGAGCGTGCTGGGGCTGAATGGTACAGTGTGTTTCCTGAGGGAGGGTTGGGGTAATGCTAGGGCCCAAGAGGTGTGGTTTGGTCGTGGAGCCAGAGAGTTCCAAAACTGTGCCCTGTCAGGGATTGGGTAATGCTACAATATGAGTAGAAGGGGGTAGCCATGTAATATATTGGTAGGGCTGGACCACAGGGTCAGGCTTGGATCTAAGAACCAAACACGAGCCGAACCGGTAAATCTAAAAAATAATCTCACTAACTTTTGTTGGGAGAGGTTGATGTACATAGGTGTAGCCAGGTTGGGGGATTTGGAGGACGTTGAGTGTACCAAAATATCACTGGCTGCATTTTAAAGAGTGCTGTTACAAATGAATACACAGCAGCTCTGCAGTTACTGCAGTGTTTGTACTGTGTTGCACAATGAGCTTCTCCTGAGTCGCTGGTGCTTTCCAATTTTCCGTTCTCCTTAAATGACTCTATTATTTGTTCATCCCAGTGAGCAGCCTTTTGCTAAGATACTCCTAGTTAAACAAGGTGCTGAAAAGCTTTGCGTCTTGCTCGGTATCTGTTGGCATCCTTGTGCTCACAAGAGCTGTGCCGCCCCTACTCCAGCACGCTTAGGTGTGCTGCACCCTTCTCAAGGGGCCTGTGTCTTGTCTCGTCACAGTGGCTGGGTTGCATCCTCCTGTTTAACCCTCATCAGTTTTAGGCGACACTCTGCTTCTCAGTCCTCACACTACTTGTAGGATCTGGGCCACACTATGCTCTGGAGCATTCTCCACTCCCCTCTCGAAAGAGCTGGACCGCATCTGTCTAAATGGCAGGTCCGAAGCTACACTGTACTGTGGCGCCCTCATCTAAACTAAAGCACGGCCGCACCTTGCTTATGCCTCTTTCCTACTCCCAGGAGATGATGTTCAGCCGGTTAAGGAAAACTCTTCCCCAATCTGTGCACACCTTGCTTCAAAGCCTAAACACTCTCTCAAGGACCTTGGGCACAACCTTCTCTGAGAAACATGCTTTGGAGCCCTCTGTTAAGATGTATCTTGAGAACCAGCCCCAAGGGAGGGCTCTGAGGCCACCATATTTAAGTGAACGGAGAATGCACATTTGAGTCTAGCATTTGTATTTATTTGGAAAACAGGGATGTTAACTACGATCAGAAATGACTTAAAATAACACATTTACAGATGGCAGAGGCATTCACATGAAGAATGCCTGTATAATAACATAAGGACTAGTACACGTGGTGTGCCAGTTTGAGGGTGTAATGAAGGGGGACATATACCAGGGACAAAACAAAAATTAAAACATGTATAAAGAAACTGGTGACTTACCAAGGTAGCATTAACCTAGGGGCAACTGCTTCCAACTAAAAGAGTACTATTCAAATATACAAAGTGTAATTTGAGGCAGTGGTGGGGTCAGGTAGGGACGATGGAGGAGAGTGCAGGTCAAGCTCTCTTTAGTAAGTAAGTGAAGTTTAAACTGAGCTTTGTAGAGTTCGGGCAAGCTTTGATTGCATTGGGTTCCAGTGGAGTGGGGCTAGTAGGGAAAAAGAGAGGAGGCACAAGGAGGCTATGGGACAGTGAGGTTGAGTGCAGAGGAGGATCGCAGGGAACAAGGTGCTGAGGAGCAAGACCATTGATAGATTTATAGCCTAGGAGAAGCAACTTGAGAAGAGGTGGTTGTGCATGGAGAGCCAACCGGCATGTCGTGGGGGAGGAGCTGGGTAGGCTGTAGAGGAAGGCGTAGAGGGGAACGCTAAGGAGTAAGCTTGGACAGTAGTGCTGTTTGCTCAGCACAAAAGTGGGAATACAGTTTTTGTAGAGTGGTTAGTAAGAAAAGGACACATTTTTCAAATAATACGAGCAATGGTAGTGATTGTTGCAGTCGTACGTCGCTATCAAAGAGGACCCCAAAATTGTGAGCCTAGAGCGGTGGCGCAAGAAGGTGAGGTAGGAAGGAGATGGGGGAGGGAGGGTTGGGGGATGTTATTGTAAGGCGGGAAGAAAGATCGACTTCCGTTTTTGATGTGTTGGGCATGAGGCAGTGGAGAGCCATCCAGTGACAAATTGCAGTGAGGCATTTTGCAGTCCATTCCGATGGAGGGTAAAGAGACAGTAGCCACAGCAAAAAGGTCACAGTGAAAGTCAAAGGATGAGTGGTCTTCCTAGTGCAAATATTTAGAGGGTGAATAGCAGAAGTCCAAGTAAAGATGGAGGGGGAGGAAGCACACACAGGGCAAGGGTTTGGGTTGGAGGTTTGCGAGTTCCAAAAGACTTAAAAAGATATGGTGGTAGGCTATCTAGGCAAGAGCAGATATGCGAAACCAAAGGTCTGGAGAGTGCTGAGGAGAGGAGTAGTCTGTGTCGAAAGCGTTGGAAAGGTCCAAATGGATTAGTATTTATTTATTACATTTATATAGCGCGCAGGCAGCCCTGGGGCATTGTGGCGCTGTTACTTGTAGGGGAACTTAGGTACAGGTACAGGTTGTGCCATGGGTTACAGTAAGGCAAGATCCTGTGTTGAGCGATAAGGAGTATCACACACCATAATACATCATAGTATAGGAGGTGTGTGTTTGCTGGGACCTTTGGGTTAGCAGAGGGTTTCTTAGGGATTGTTAGGGGAGTTTTTCTAAAGTCCCACCTGGAGGTAAGACTCTAGTAAGCTATCCCAGTGGTTTGTAGACCCCACCCACCCCACACACCCTAACTCTTAGGATCAGTCTGTACTACTCGGAGACCTTGGTAGAGTGGCAGAGCAGTCGGGCTTATCTTAAGAGGAAGATGCGAGCCGTAGGTAAGTACACTGTACCTAGTTAGTGATGTACCTCAAAGACTTACATTTATATTCAAATATTTATTATATGTGTATTTACACGAGTCGCTGTTAAATACTTAGGCATACTGTACGATGCTTTCAAAATGGCACTTCTTAGCTGGTAGTTGCTGAACGTGCACAATTGTTACAGGAGTTTGACAAGTCTACCATATTATCAGTAATAAGGCGAACCAACAAAGTAATACGGTAATGGCATTTAGTCCGCATACCAATATAAGATAAGATTTTGGGAAGGAAAACAGTTGGTTAGTGTTATCCTAGCGCAGTTTCCCTGCACAGCAAGTCCAAAACGTAACCCTAGCTAAAAGGCAATTCAGAGAGGCTTAAAATCTTGAAAAGCAGCAGACGTCAAAAGTTCTTTCTAGTCTCTAGGAAGGGAAGACACAAGAAGACTTGATCAACGTTGGAGACCCTGTTAAAGGACCTGCTAAAGGGACACGAGCGGCGGCTTGAGTCCGAGGTAAGAGGGGGTTGCCCTGGAAACCTACGTGCACTCCAATGCTCTGGAGCAATTTCTAGAATAAGGTAAACAATACTTGTCTCCTCACAGTATCTTTGGTTTGAAGGAAACTTTTGTGGTGTATGCTCCGATGTTGCAGCAATAGACCCGACCTCTGGATTCCTTGGTATAATGAAAGGCAGGATAATGGACGGGATCTTTCATCAGCAGTCCTGAAGGAGGAGCTCTGGCACGGCTTTCATCAACTTCTTTGGTCACTCTGAGGTTTTGGTGCCTTTTCTGCACCACCTACAGAGGACGCAATTTGCCCGTCAATCTTCTTCGGTTCCTGCAGTCCCACGCTCTGAGGGGTTCTGGATGAGTTGGATTTTGTCTCTGGAGTGTTCTTGAAGGCTCAGCAAAGACCTTGACGGATTCAGCCTTTCCACGATGATGCCCTCAAAATAGGCAGCAGGTGTCCTGGTATTGGGGTTCTACAGCTCTGGAAACACATAGGACCGCAGGAGATGGCTCAAATCAATGTTGTCTTGGGACTGGTTGTCCCCACGAGTCAAAGGGAAGGAGTTGTCCTCTTCAGAGTTCCTATGTCGCACAGAAAACATGGTCCGGATAGCAGTGGTCGCTTCAGTGTTGTAAAGGGTCTGCAGGCGTCTCTGGTTGTCTTCTTTGGTTACTTCAGCTTCCAGTGGTTGACTTGCTTTTCACTTCAGGAGCCTCACCTTTTATACTGTTCCAGCACTCACTCCTCTGCAATCTTCCTCAGCTGTTTACAGAAGGGGGAGGGTGGTGTGGCTGTCCAATCAGGACAGCCAGACCCCAGTGGGAGTTGGTCCCATCCTGGCACTATGGCAGACAAAGGACAGGGGGGTGGAAAACTCTTCCCCCACTTCATGCCTGCCCAGACACTCTGGAGCCCAGGTGGGGACACCAAGGGTGTAAGACAGTTGCAGATTTGAAGGAGGTAGGGGAGAGCCCAGCGGTTATAAAGGTTAAAGGGCACAGAGGAGCAAGGGCAAGTGATTGAGACAGTCTTTGGTCATTTTGGGGAGGAAAAAAGGACTGACCAAGAGCGCAAGATGGGTTGGCCGTGTAAAGGATGGGTGCTAATTGAATAGGAGAGGTAGAGGAAAATAGTCGGAGTAGGCAAAGTCACTAGCAAAAAGGGAGGAGGCAACGAATATTGGCTTTGGAGGTGTGGGCAAAGATTGAGTGTAGATGAGTTTGCAGGGGTGATGGCAAGGGAGCAGATGACGGTTGTGAAATATGAGGATTTAACACATCAAGGGGACAAGGGTTCTCAAATCAAGATAAAGGGCAGGAGAGTCCTTTCTAAATTTCCTCTTTGCCATTGATGGGGGGAAGATGAGGAGTAGAAGGTAAATGGCCTGATGTGTTAAAGTGAACACTCGAAGGATCAGAGGGAGACTGGTCAATGGAGAGGTCAGAAGAACCGAGTGAATTGGAGAGAAAGAAGTTGTCCCCACCAGAGTGGGTAGGCTATTCATAGAGGGAGTGGTTAGATAGGAGGGAATTAAGGCAGGTGGCAGCAGAGGGCTCAGGTATGTTCAAGTGCTGCCCTCCCCCCCCCCCCCCCGTATAACAATAAGGGTTGTCTGTGGGAAGTGACTCAAGAAGGGTCAAATCGGGGAAGGATTTGAGGATGATGAGGTTGGTCGAGGACCAGCACAATGAGAGGCGTAGGGGAGAGGAGTAGAGTAGTGGTCTATTCAAAAGAGGAACCGTTGATTTCAGGCGCGGGCAGAGGGGGCAGTGTTGAGGGTATTATTGATGAGGAATCCACACCGCTGCCCTACCCAATGGGTCCGGGAGAGTGGGAAACTGTAGCAGAGTCAGTGTGGAGTGCTGCTAGTGTAGCAGTTGAGGGGAGATCCAGACTTCTATGATGGCAAGAAGTGAATGTTGAGGGTGGTTAGAGTCGAAGTGGTCCATGATGTAGGAAGACTTGTTGCAGAGGTATTGTGCATTCCAGAGGCCAAGAGTGTGATCGGAGGTGCAGGAGAGAAGCAGGTGTTGTACAGTAGGCAAGCGGGATAGGTGAGGTTGGAGAACCTGTGAGAACAGGAATGTCTTATTTGTTGAGGAGGAGATCGGGAGGCTTGAGAGTGATGCAGAAGTTGCATCAAGTTGAGGCTGAACGGTGGGAGGGAGGAATGGAGTGAAGTCGAGATGCTTGATTAGGGGTAGAGGAAATGGGCAAGTGTAGACTATGAATGTGTACAGCCCGAAAGAGGGTAACTGGGTGTATAGAAAGGGACTGGATGGATGGATGGATGGCTGGCTGGCTGGCTGGCTGGCTGAGAAAAAGCAGGTATACATTCTGATTTGGGCTAGAATGTGCCTATAGGTAACGAAAAGACAGTTAACCAGCCCAAAACGGCAATGGTCCTTGGACCTGTGAGCAAACAGAACCTCTGCGGTGAATGTATAGCCATTAGATGGAAGTATTCCTATGCTTAATAGTAAAGGTCAGATAAAAGGTGATCTTGGCAAAGTCCTGGCTTGAGCAGGTTTTCTTGCCCAAGGCCCCAAAAGGGAGCTGCCCTTTGTTGCATTAGGCCATTTGCTGCAGATGCCCGGGCTGGACGCCTATGGTAGACTGAATAAGGGAGTCAATGTCCCTCTGGGAGCCAATCTCAGTGCTCCAGATGGATTCCACACTTGCAAGCAGTCTTGGGCGTAGTAGGTCCAGCAAGTCTTGCTTTGCAGGAAGGACCTTCAGTTGGTGCACAGGGTCTTCTGGCAAAGCAGGGTGTGGCCAAGAAAAACATTTAAAACCTCCAGACAATCTAAGTTGGTGGTAGAGCAGTAAGGGTCAGACGTAGGAGATGTGGGGGTCGTGTAGTGATACACAGAGAACTCCAATAAATCTGAATGGATAGTAAGTATACAAATTCACTATTTATTTGGCCTCATTCTGTGCCCTGTTTTGATTTTTGAATTTGGGTCTGTGTGCTTAACCTCCTGCATTCTAATTTCACTGCATTTGTGCCTTTTTCCATCCTGTGCTCATATTGCATTGCTTTTGTTCTCCCTTGGAACTACTAGGCCCCCTGTGACATTAGGGCAGAACGGTGCAGTGCAGACACCCTTATCCTTTCAACTTCCCCCGCCACCCTAATGGCACTCACCATCTCTATCTTCTCAATGGCACTCACCATCTCTATGATCTTCTCTAGTTACTACTCTATCTCCTAACTCCCAACCCCCTCTCACCAAGTCTGGAATGAAAAAGCACAAAAAAGACCTCCTGCATGCAAACCCACCCTGGCCTTACCTTTGCAGACACTTGTCAGAGCAACCTCCAGAGAGGTTTTCACAGATATCCTTTTGAATGATGTGAATGAAAGGGAGCCAGAACCGTGGAAAATGTGCAAGAGGCATGGAGGGACAGTATAAAAAGGGTGCGAGTGAACTGAAAAGAGAAACTAGTGCAAGAGTGCACGAAAACTATGAAAAAAGCCTGTAAAGCGGCACCATCAAGATTAGAAATAAAGGACCGTGCAAGTGTGCAGGGAAAAAGAGGAAGGAATATAGGAAAAGGGTGCAGGAAGCACCTGAAGATAAAACATGTAAAGAATTGAGAGGAGGGTAAAGGGTCAGAGGGATCAAGCTGTGGCAAAGCAGAGAGCCTGGCGTTTTTGAAAGCCTCCGATTCTACCCCATGAGAGGATGATATGCAGAAAAGATTGTACATATGAAAAAGGCACCTCCTGATCAGCTGGCTTTGTGTTTTGAAATTTGGAAGAGGCCTGAGCTTGGGGAAGGGAACCCTGAGAGACCTATTGAGAAAAGCAAGTGGGGTTTTGCCATTATAAAACGCTTCAGTGAATCAGGCGCTTGGTGTTTTGTACTGAAATTGAAGAAGCTTGGGCTAGGGAACCTCGAGGACATTGAAGGTGTTTGAATTCACTGTAAGGGCCCTGTGGAGAAGATTGTACTAACAGCCCTGGTGAGTGAACCCATCTTGGTGACTTTGACCAAATTGCACCTTGGTGAGAAGACCACCTGAAACCAACTTTGGTTTGGCCATTTTTGTTGAACCACAATTTATCTTCTTTTCAAAAAACTTCCTATCACATTTTTGTACAGTGTGAGGACAAGCATAGGTTTAGACACACAGACTTTTATTTTGGACTATTAGATGACTGCAATTAGAAACATCAGAGGGAACCATCCTTTTAGAGTTGGGGTCACAGGCATTCCACCACCCCATCATGAACCTTAATAAATAAAAGCTTTCAAACAAATACTTTTGAGTCTGTCTCTCTTGAAACCATGCCTGTCTCAAAATGTCCATGGAGGGAAATCTGCAAAAAAAAATAAAACTTTAATAATGCCTATGTATGCTGGTTCATGCTCCCTTCAGAACCCTGTAACTACCTGAATGTCATCACTTCTCCCCTAGGGGGAGCCCCTTTCCAGGATGCCAGGGAGGTGAGGCTGCTGCCAGATAGTCCCCCTGAGGGTGGGACTCAGCGGGTGGATCTCATGGCGATGGATACCCCCTATGGGGGATGAGTGTCAATCCGGTGAGCACATGGTATTCCCGTAGCCTACCTAACCCTAACCAGCCATCCTCTCTAACCCCCCCTCCCCCCCTATAACACCATTCCAAACGTTCATGTTTGTTTTCTTCAAACCAATAAGGTTGGGAGTACTGGAATGAGGAAGAATCAAACTGACTCTTTGGGTGTGGAAGCATAGAGAGCACCTCAGAATCCTACAAAGCAGTCTAGTCTTTGAGGACTTCCTATTGGTCAGGACAAGAGTAAAATAGAGTATTATTATGCTGGATGTGCTAGAGAGAATTGGTTCCGGGCTGTTGATTTTAATGGATCTGTCGGCTGCCTTGATTTGCTTTACCAATGCCTTCTGGAAACGTTGGCCACCTTAGAAAACTGCTCAGTAGATGCCTCGGACTGGTTCTGCTCTTTTTGTCCAGTGTATGTTGGGGTGGCGCTAGCTCAGAACCAGAACTAATACAGTTCAGCATGCTTGCCTCCTTTACTGTTCAACCTATACATCAAACCTCTCTGCGACCTGCTGACTACTATGGGAATCCGAAAAACTGAGCTGATCTTCAGCTCTCCACAAGTTAGAGCCACTGAATATGCCAGTATGGTGATTGAAGGGAACTGTATGAAGGTTGTGAAAACTTTGAGAGTCGACTTGGGAGCGTCACTTTGTGCCTGAACGCAAGTGGATGGAATTGTGCGCAACTCTCAATATCATCTTTTAGTGTTATGGTCTATTAAACCAGACCTTAGTCGGAGCTGTAATCCTGCCCGCTTGGATTACTGTAACGTGCTTCTGATTGGAACTAATAGGAACTGTGTAAACAGACTCAAAGTTCTTGAGAATGAAGCAGTCTGTCTTGTCTGCAATATCCCAAGAAAAGACCCATGTGTCTGGTGCCAGGAAGAATCTTCATTGGCTGGCAGTTAAGGAGAGAGTACGTTTCAAGGCACTCTCTCTGGCCCACAAATGTATTTATGGTGACACACTTGTGTACCTTAAAGATCTAAACCTGTACAACCCCATCCCGAGAACCCTTCGCTCAAGTAACTGTGGGCACCTGGCTTTCCCACGAAGTAAACGAGCAAGAGGCAGTGGGCGCTCATTTCCTACTTTAACAGTGCATGACTGGAATCATTACCCTCCGAGCTTAGGTTGGAGAAACACCTGGTAACCTTTTGAAAATAGTTTTAAAATGTTCCTTTGACTTTTGCCTTTCACTTCCCCACGGATTGTTTCTTTGATATAGCTTTATCATGGTCTTGCCACTTTCTAGACCCTGGTTTTTTCCTCAACCTTGATGGTCCTTTTTGTTGTCCCGTGTCCTATTGTCTTGGGTCTGTGTGCGCCCTGATGCCTGTGGGCTTACAGCACGTTATAAATGAATAATAAAAATAAGCGGGAAATTCAAGTGAGATCCTCCCTGGAGGAACTAGGAGCTGCAGAGCCAGAGGTCAGGAGCCGAGCGAAGCAAAAAGACGGGATGCTTACCCATCAGCAGGGATGCTGCAGAGAGCTTCATCGTGGTCGGACCATGTCTGGAAGCAGAAAACCGAAGCGCTCGGGGATCTGGAGAGCGTGTTGTACCTGGCACACAACACCAGAAAGCTGCTGTGGAGCTGCAGCAGAACTCGAATGCTGCAGCAAGTCTCCGAACCGAGCTGAGAGAGACCCAGAAACAGCTGATGGAGGCCGGTGAGCAACAAAAGATGGGTTGGGAAATCGGGAGGCTTGCTGGAAACCCCGAGAGGATATACTGCAGTGGGAGAGTCGAGTACCTGCATATAGTAAGGGGTGTTCTCCAAAGGATCTTCTTTGTGGCAGTCCATGGGAGTGTGGAAGACCAGGGCTGCTCATATCAAGAGCAAGAAGCCAATGGGTTCTGGGACCCAAAAGAGAGAAACCAATACTACAGGGGTCTGGGACCCGACCACAAGAATACATGTCGCGATGGGGGGTCTGGGACCCCGAAAGCAAGAAACCAAAGAGAGAGAAGCCAATATCGCAGGGGTCTGGGACACACCACCAGGAATACGTAGCAGGATATTAAACCGGGTACACACTTTTAAGAATCCGGAAAAGACATGGGGAAGGGAGTTGTACCCTCCGGTGTTTAAGAGGAGGGGATCCTTCTCTGGAAATTGTGAAAATACGGTTCCACAAAAATATTGCCATACTAAAATATTGCAATATTCTTGCAGCGATATTAAGGCATGGAACCTGCAGTGACAACCCCTGCCTTATTTTTAAACCCCTGCAACCACTACTCTCAAAAACCCCCAAAAATATCACCTATGGCCATTCCAGACGACCATATATACGATGATATTTTTGGTGGGGATAATATGTAGTGATACCGAAAATATGAAACTCATGTGCCTTATTGAACCTTCAATCCAAGGAACCCTTTTTCAGACATTTGAACATTGTCCCGCAAGAAGAACATTTCATCACCCAAAAAATTAACTTTCGACAATCATCCCGAAGGAAGTAACCTTTCTTCTGAATCAACAAGACATACCCCTTTTCTTTAGTTGAATATAGTGTAAGGAATGGAAATAGGTTTTTGGACCCAGGATGTTTTGCTTTAGACTGACATCCCGATGCATTTAGCATTTTGGGCAGGCAAACCCCTCTTAGAACTATGGTCAAACAGGGTTTTCTCTTTTTATTTTACTACCAATAAGTGTCTCTCGCCAAAAACGTGCCTCCTGTGGGTTGGTTTCCTCCTTCCACACACTTGCAGCCCTCATCCTACTCCCTTGCCACCCACACTTCACGAACAAGGTCGACCCCATAGAGGAACTGGAAGTCCCCTGGGAACCAGTGCTTCAGACTGTCCTGACATGGTCTTCTCACACCAGGTTTCTGATTTGAAGTAGGAGACAAGATAGTTGTGGAGTTGGAGTAACCAGAGGATAGGTTTAGCCCAAGGGGGGCAGAGGGGCTTCCAACATCTTGGAATGCGCCAGGGCTTCCTAATCTTCTGCTCCCTCCCCACTCTGGTTATAACCTCAGAAGGAGAAGGAAACTTGGCACAGCAGCCTGCAGGGGACCCCTGACAACTCCTGTTTAGCACAGCCCCAGTAAAACAAAGGCGGTCTTCTGGAGGAAAAGGCTTGCATACCCAGAATCGGGGCTTGCAAAATCTACTAGCACACTAGCATTGGTGAGTAGTTTTGCAGAGTGAGTGCCATTTGCATGATACTCAACCTTGCTCACGAGTAGGGGGATGTTAGGAACTTATATTTAATTTACTGCAAACACACTTTGTTTGCACTAAATGGCATATACAGTTTTCAAAGTACAGGCTTGACAGCATTTTAGCAAATCTGAAGTGTGCTTATGGCGACATGCACCATTTTACAAGAAGCACTGGTAAATATTCTGTCACCAGTCACCTTGGGGCAAGTGCATTTCTCTTAGGTCGAGTATGTAAGGCCTGCCCACAATGTCTTCCTGATGTGGCCCTAAACTGGAGGTGAACTTCCAGCGATGGTTACTAGGTGGCGTTGGGACATGTGTGAAAATGGAAAATAATGTGACATCTATAAAATGTGTTATTTATTTTTTTTTATTTTTTTTAAAGACCCTTTTTGCTTGCAGATGCATTAGATAAGTAGAATAGAAAGTTCCCCAATGCAACCCCTGTATAATGGACAGAATGCTGACTAACCTCTGTCCAGCTGCATCACCTCGCCCATTGAGAAAATGATTTCAGACCCGGCTATTCCATGGACGCTGATTAGTTTGGGCTCCTCAATGTCTATTGTTCACATTGCCCCTCTCCCCCTTTTTTTTTTTTTTTTTTTTCCCCCCTCCTTCCCATGTTCCCTCTCATCCCTATCTGTAGATGTGCTACTCAGCCTTAATAGTTCACCTCTTGGACAATGACTAGGCGCCTTTCTTCAGCTTTGACCAATGTATGTAAATAAATATACAAATTAGGTTTTCATCTGTCAACTTTACATTGTTCATAGTCCAAACCAGATCTATGAGAGTTGGTGTCATAGCTCCTGTTTCCCTGGCTGGCACAGCACATTTACTTTTTCAGAAACAACTATTTGCCACTGGTATACCCATTGGTTCTCTTACACTTGTAATGACAAGTGTTGTAGAAATACTTATGACATTCTGTGTTCAAGTAATCCCAATGGACCCCTCCAAATGAGTCCCACTAAGCGTGACCAAGCTCCACACTGGTTGCACCACCAGGTGTGCATCTGCTTCACTTCAAGTTGGCTAACTAAAGTCTGCTTTTTCAGTTGGGGCTGAGGGAGGGGAATGGAGGGCAAGGCCAGAACCAGCATGGAGAAATTATTTGACATTCTGTAATACTTAAATATGATATGCATGACTTCTGCATAAATTCACTTGCGATGGCACAAAGCATTGTATGTTTGCAAATAATTTGGATGGAAGAAGCTGGTGAGAGAACTGGGTTAATAAGTATACATCATGACGGAATGGATAGAACAGAACTGTGCTAACGTAGCAAGAACAATGACTTTTTAAATATTACTCCTTCAGAGGCGCATGGATGAACTCATTGGCATTTCAAAGGGTGCAATTAGCCGGGTGATGATGGCTAGAGACGGGGGTGGAGGCGGCTGCCTGTACATTAATGTACTTGAGCCTTTGATGATACTTCTGGCCGAATGACTTCATTGGTTTGGCCGAATGACTTCATTGGTTTGAGTCCTAGCCATGAACCATGAGTACAGAGGATAGGACATTTTACGATGCTCGGGCTGTGTAGTTTCGCAGCAGGAAAACCTTGTGTTGTCCTAATACAGTTTTCACTGTTGCTTTAGCAGATGGTGTGATCATAAAACAGCCGCCAAACTGAAAAGGCCTCCCACATTTTGCCACTGTGAAGGAAACAAGACTGTCCTCTAGACTCTGCTTCAAAGAACTTTAACATTTACATCTTGTACCAGCATTTGAACTGTTTCTATGCTTGCCATCCATGGCCTCACCAGCAGCTCTGATAGGTGGGGGGGAGTTTGAATGTCATCAAGAGACCATAGAATCAAGAAGGACTGACCACTCTCTTCTAAACTATTCTTTATTCAAGGCTGGGCACATAGTGGAAACTCTCGAGTTTGCATTATCACCTGTATCTTTTCACCCACCCTTCCTTCCCTTTCTTCCACCACCTCCTGCGCCCCTTTTTGGGTCTTATGAGTTTGGGTGGTGGTTGAGTGTCACTAGCAATCGGAAAGGGGATGCAACAAGTCCTTCAGTTATTTATAAAACCTGTCTTTCTCCACCCCAGTACTCCGACAGGTCGGTCCCTATCGTAGAAACATCGAGCTGGTTGCAAATCAAATATGAAGTCTCCATCTAAAAAACCATCTGGTATTTTTCCCCCTTGAGATTCTCTCAGAGACTCTCCCTACACCCATTGTTTGGGTGATAAGGCCATGCTATCTTTAAGTGGTGTGGCGAACCAGAAGGCGTCGGACTCGAGGACGTCACTCAAGTGTTTTTATTTAACTTAAAAGAAAAATGTCTAGCTATCCCTATTGCTAAGAGGCGTTTCCTTTCCTTCCTATCAACTAAACTAAAGGTGCTCGTCTTTTAGACCTGCCCTTGCCAATTTAAGAGAAATGTGAAAAGTAAGCGGAGCAATATGCTCTCTGCTCAGGCTTCTTTAAACCAGTCTTACTTGGGTGTCTGTGGGTTTCTTCCTGTTATCAGTCACAATGTTCGTTTTTGACAGTTTATGATAAAAGTTCCCAAGTCTTTTTTTTAGACTCCTCGAGGAAAAATTCAAGTCGTTCAAGAAACAAAATGTCTCAATGGAGGGATGATTCCCTTATTCTGTCTCCACCAGTTGGGTTGCGCTCTTTCCACTGATTTTATACATAAGGAAGTTTCCAAGTTCCCCTTTGTTCCTGCTCTAGACGGACTGAACCCTCCAGGTTCCCTTTGACTTCTAGGTTGCAAGTTTCCTATATCTCGTTGGGATTCTCCAGACCCCTCTAGCCCTCTGACTTTCTTAGCTTTTGGGGCTGTCACTGCTGCCAATGTCCAATTCTCGGGTTTCTATTGCTCTTGTAAACCTCTTGGGCATTCTCTCTGGGATGTGGCTGGTTTTACTTTACTTGCTTTTCTTTCCCCTTTTGTTCGGCTCGCCTCCCTCCACCCTGGGCATCGTTCCCCCTGAGGGGAGGTACTGCCCCCCAGACCGCCTCAGCGAGAGGGTTTTGCATAGCAGGCTCCCTAGTGCCTCGCGCAACACCCACGCCTCATAGAATGAACACACACATGGAAAGACTAGGGACTAGGCCAGACCACAAAGAAGTGCAGGGAAGTTGAGAGGCCTCCGAATAGGAGAGACGCGGGTGCATCCGTTCCCATAGAGGGTCTTACTGGAAACCAGGAGAGAGGTGGGAGCAATCTAATTTGAACCACGGACAGAGGTGCCCCCAGCTGTCCAGTTAAGATTTTGAAGTGGGAGTATTTTACTTCCTATTTTTTAATGTTGGGAGTAAAATGTCCAATTCCCAATGTGAGTATTGTATAAGCAATTCAAATGTTTTAACTGGAAAACGGGAATACTTTTATAATAATGATTCCTTTGCAGCTAGTTCTTCATATACATTAAAATTAAAATACACCTATCAATCAGTATTAACAGTAGATTCTTCCTAGGTTACTACTTGCACTACTAGTCCAAACATATCCATGGAGCTGTCTGGGAAGAAGGCACATGGTCCTACGTGTTTGTCTCATGTTTATTATGGGCAGTATTTGTACTCCCCTTTGTGTATTTTGTAGGAGTATTTGCCTGTTTTTAGAGTGTCTGATACACCGCTTATCTGTAGGGCTGTCCCCCCACCCCCCTCAACCAGGGGGCCTACGGAGCTGATGGTTGCTGCATACCGGGATGCGCCAGGGGGTGAAACATTCGGGTTGGAGGAGTATCGCCACTAAATAGCCCTGTTAACGACCTGCACCTCTGCACGCACAGAAAATAGGAGTGGGAACCTTAGCGCATCACAATACAAGGGATATGTGCCACAGGTGGCCAAACTGAAGCTGCCAACCGCCCATCGGTTCTCTTGTGCTTTTTTTTCCCCCCGCTCATTCCTACTAAATTAGCCCTCCACACCCTACCCCCTTGCTTTACAGATCCGCCAGAGTGCTATGGCACGCAGGTAGTGCATGGTATAATAATCCTTTAACATAACCTCTAATCAAAAGCGTCAGCTAGGTGTGTGTGTTCCGGTTCTGAGGTTGACTGTGCTATAAGCTTCACGGAATGTGGGGGTGATGGTTTCACTAGTAGTGTGTTGTCTACGGTTATTTTCTGCTGTGGGGGGGGGGGGGTAGTGCTGCGCTTCCAGTCTCTACTTAAGGGACTGTCGTCAAGTGGGAAGTCCCCTGCCTCTTATGTGTCATGGTGGGGGCAGCCAGGGATATGCCCCAGGCTGCCTTGGACCCTGCTTCTTTTGGTAGCAATTGGACAGCTTGGTGCACACCCCCACCCCCAAATCCACCCACCTTTAGGCATGGGACTTTGTTGTTGGAGCATGACTGGGATGGGAAGGTCATAAAGGATGGCAGGGAGTGCCTGTTGCGGGTGCTGTGGCAGTTGAGGGGAAGGCTTACAGTTTAAGGGTCTCTCCTGGGTTAAGGGCTCCCTTCCCACATACCACCAGCTTGGACTATGCAATTTTGACTCCCGTAGCAAGGCTGACTTCGTCTTTTACCTTTTTTGAAGTTAATACATTGAGCACCATATTTTGGGTGTAATAATGACACTGTTATGTTAGCCCCTGGGAGTACAAGGAATGTGGCATTTGGCATTAGAACATGCATTTATTGTGAATGAGTACTATGACCGATCCAAGGAGTTCGTCCCCTTTCCCCAAGGGGTGCCACCCCCTTTGAGACTAGGGAGGCGAGCCTGCTACACTTCACACCCTCCAGGAGACTGGGCAAGTGGGATCCCACTGAGAGTGACTTCCCCCTGAAGGGTTTGGAAATCCATAGAATGGTTGTTACCCCCCCTCACCCCGAATACCTTTGGCTATGTGGGAGCTGAAATGTATTATATAAAATGTCCTGTTATAACGGCTGATTTGGTTTCTGACCCAAAGTGTCCAAAGTCCTCACCTGAAATGGCAGAACAGTGGATTGCCCAACCCCTGGGAGGAGGATTAGATAACAAACCAATCCCAAGTGGCAAGAAAAGGAGAAGCCCCCTGAGCTTCAGAAACGAGATCCTCCTGGAGTGAGGTGTAGCAAGGCAGAGTGAGAACACCAGGTGTGGCGTTCCCAGAGGTGGCCGCCACTGCAGAGAGGTTGCAGCACCTTCTGCGGTGTTGGAAGGGCCCAGCTGAGAGGAGTGGAGGAGAATGAGCACCTTCAGATAATGGAGACGGTCGTGCAGGAATGCTGCTCGGAGGCCCGCCGGAAACGAGAGCAAGTGCCGTTCAGCGCAGAACCTATTTGACGAGTCGTGTAAGCGACTCTGCATCGGACGTACTCAACGACCCTCTTGGGTCGCAACACCCAGAATACTAAGGTATGCAGTGGTTCTGGGGAACCGGGAGGTGGCTGGGGAAGTGGGAGCAAGGAGAATACCAAGAAGTCCCCAGGTGAGGAGACCATGGAAAGACCGTGAGCTGAAGACCGCACAGAAAGGCCCCAGAGTGGGGAGAAGCCGCAAGGCAGGTGAGCCCAACGGAATCCTAAAGTGGAGTGAGCCCAAAGGGGCCCCAGGGCGGGAAGAATACCAAGAAATCCCAAGGCTGGGAGAGTACCACTAGAAGACCCCAAAAACGCATGAGAACATGGACCCCATAGTGAGGGCTGCAAGGAAAAACCCCAGAGCATGGGAGAAGCAGAGGACCCCAGAGTGGGGGGATGAGAGCGTGGCAAGCCCCAGAGGGAATATGAGCAAGAGGTCCCCGAGTGGGAAAAGAACAAGAGACTGGGGCAAACCCTGGTGTGGGGGAGAAAGATAAACCCTGTCTGGGAAAAGAACAGAGGAAGAGTCCCGGACTAGACGGGAGAAAGATGTTTGACAAACCCGAGTTAAGAAGGAAAGAGGCTGAAAAGGCACTACATGTATGTTTGTGACTGCCTCTAATAAAGGGACACCATGGTGGGGGGTCAAAAAACCATCAACCGTCCCATTAATCGGGCAATGGCCCCTAGTGTGTCTTTGTTAGATGTGTTCTTCCTTTGTAGTGGAAGGCACAGAACTCGGGTCAGAATAAGATTCTGGACAGAGGACTTCGTTTATCATCCTGGCGAGCACCTTTTTAAATGTTCCTTTATATAGTGGGGCACAACATCTTAGGCTTGGACAGCTTGGGCCTTGTTTTTGTTATAGAATAAAGAAACATTCAGATAATATGCCACTGTCGCCACCTCCTAGTTATGACCTACCACATTACAGTAACCAGCCTGCCTCTGTATGGACTTCATTCCACATGAGCTTTGCCTTTGGGTATCTCGTTATTTTGTGCTTCTGCTGGTGTTAGGTTTTCCTTCTGTAGCTCAAAGTCAAGAATATGAACAGTGATGTGCCGTTTGAGAGGCCCCACGTTCCCCAAGTTAAAGGGTTACGCTACGTGCCCTAATTTCCCTAAATGCATAACTTTGCATACATGGCTGTAAGGTGCGCACATTGTTTTAATGACATTTCTACAACGCAATGTTTTCAAATCATAAGCTTGGGAACAAAAACTATTCTAAAGGAACAAGGGAAGATGCTACCTCTTTAAGTGTAACGGGTACCGAATAGTCTCTGCACCCCCATTTGAGAGTGTTGGTGCAGTCATCGTCCAGTAAAGAGTGAAAAGAAACTATGCCCCCTTACTTCATGCACGTATTGTGCAAGTTAGGGATGCAACCAATTCCAGGGCCATCTATTTTGCGATGGCTGGTGTTCACGATTGCCTAAGCAGCAAACGGGCTCACAGCACATTACACAACAGGCCGGTAAGATTGCGCATGAAGTGAGGACATGCAATCATGGCTCAGAAAAAGGAAGTCCTTCCACTGGGTTTGGCAATCATTGAGTTTGCACATTATGCAGCTTTGTTTCAGCAACCAAGAACCTGCTAGAAAAAATGTAAAACCTTCTGCACCAGCGAACAGAGGGACAAGGCCTTCCAGACTGCCACAAGAATCGAACTCCCGTCTATTTAAAAAAAAAAAAAAAAGGGCTTCAGCAGTAGGGGCTTGATAAGAAGGCTGTTAGAAAAGTAATTCACTTTCAATGATTTCATGGTCTGGTGGGCAGTATGAAGTGCAGTTTGTCTGAATAAGTGATTAGCGCCTAGCCACAACAATTGCATCTTTATCAGTGTCACTAACTCACTAGCTGGCTCGGTTCAGGAGAGGAATTAGGGATTTAGTTCTCATGGTCTGTGAGCTCCGACTACAATAGTGCACGCCAGACTTGGAGAGAGTGGTTAAAGAACATCTTCCTTTAGCATTCTCGACTTCTAACAGTAACTCGACTTCTAGCAGTAGGTGTGGTGCCTGGCAGGGAACATGAAACCCCCATTCGTAACAAGACACAAGGAAATTGTGCTCCATGTACAATGACATTCAAAGCAAGCAACTGACTCCCCTATTTCAGAATAACTGACAGACGATCACATTGAGGGTAAATGTGTGCACAGCTTGTACGCAAGGTATCTTTTCAGTTTGGCTTGCATTAACCGCCCGCTCGCTGCCAAAGACAACCGGGCATGTATTCAAAAAGTTCCACTCCCTTTCTAGCCAGCAGTTCAGACTACACCCCTAGCAAAAAGGCTTCTGCACATGCGCAACCCAAGAGCACCCTGCGGCCCTGTTCACACACGAGGTAAAGAATGCTGAACATGCTGGATTGTGCAGTTTACACCAAGCTTCACACATCACTATAGACGACCCCTTAAAGAATCAACCAGACATGAAGCACTTCCAGGCAGCCCTGGTCTAGGGCATTGCTCACTTAAGAACCAGAGATGAACATCCACATTCATTTGCGGGTGGGGATATGGTGGCCTTTCTACACATGGATAGCGGGGTGCAATAAAGTAAAGAAATAAAAGAATCCTGCAGCGCCTGTTCCGCCCCATGTTAGTGGAAGGAAACTGACGTTGCAGGGACAGAGGGGAGTCTGCCACCGGAAGTTAAGTAGGGATGTAAAGGGGGAGCGGGTATGGGGATGCCGGCAAGCGTGGTCCATATGAACACTGAGCCTCGCCGTTTTTGTAGTTGTCATTTTCTCTGTCCGTTTTTTTTTTTTTTGGCAGCGCAGAGATCACTTAGATTAGTACAAATGCCCCACAATCGCCCTAACTGTGAAGCTGCTGTGTTCCCTGTTGTATAGCGCCCTGCAGCACAGATCAAGTAGGTATCAATAATCCACAATTCCCTTTAACTGTGTAGTTGGCGTATGTGCTCGATGGTATAGTACCCAGAAACAGAAAAATTACAGATACCCCTCACTTACAAATGTGCAGCTGCTTTGTGTGCCCATTGGGACCGCGAAAGCAACGCATCGTTGCACTAGAGATGGGCACTACAAAGAGAACTTGTAACTCCGTGAGAATCAGTAAATGGTGTCTTGCACATGGGATCAGTCGTTTTGGGGAAAGTCGGGTCCTTCTGTTAGCTCGGGCTAGAGTTGTCGGATGCTGCCTGTAAGCGTGCCTTTACCGGGGGTGGTTGGAGGGGTGGGGTGTGTGTGTGTGGAATGTTTGCATAAAACAAATATGCTTTTTCTAATGTGTTGCAGAAAGGTGTGTAGAATATGGGTGTGTAGAATGTTTGCATAAAACAAATGTTGCTTCTAATGTGCTGCAAAAAGATTAGCTTATGCAGTGTAATAAAATGCATCTAAAGCGTTTCGTTTTGTGCTTTAAAATGAGCAATAACCTGCAAATAATTGCTCTCATATTCATCACAAAATAAACATAAAGCGTCCCTTATCAATCACTGTAAAGTATCACAAAGTGATTTTACAAGAAAGGAATTTGTAAAGCGTGTCACGACTTCATGCTCTGTGCTGACTCAAGCATCAGACATTGTGATAACACAACTGAAGCATAATAACAGATTACCGAGCAGTAGTGCTGTGTATTGCTGCAGGCCAAAAATGTTTTTCCTTCTGCGCTAGTCCCCACTTAAATGGTCTACAGTGCCCAAGGTATAGCATCCAGGGGGACAAGGGTAATTTAACTGTTCTTGTATAGCGCCCATCTGCCACTATTGTTTGGCTTGCTGCACGCAGCTTTGTAAGACAGGGGAGCAAGGGTGGAGGCGGTTCAGGAGTGGGACCATGGGAAGAGACAGATGTGAAACCTGTGGTGTTGATGGGTGCAGGTTGCAAGTACCCGGTTCCTATGTGGCAATCTTCTTTCTGTGGTTTTTGCGGAGATGCGCAGGTTTGCCTGCATGTTCAGGGCAGTGCAGACCAGTCAATCAAATTACTTTGTGCAGCAGCACCAAACAAATACTCATTTGATGACCCCGTGGTCCAGATAGGATTTTGAGGTGGTAGTATTTTACTCCCTATTTTTAAACTTTGTGGGTAAATGCAATTTCAAGGGAGTAAAAATGAGTTTTCTCCTTTGCAAGAGAGTAAAATAAAGTGTGACACCCAGCCGACGCATGCAGAAAGTTAACTATGGAAATTATTCTGATGCATCAGCAGTCAATGTGACAGAAAAGCAGGTTTCTCTCACAATTAACAAGTAATATAGAAAAAATGATTGAACAGATGGAACCATCTCACTGTAGAGAAGATGTATGCGCATCTATGATAGTTAAAACCTGTTCCCCAAGTATTATCGAAGCAGTTTGCATGTTTGTAAATGCCTCCTTGATGGAGGGCAAGGTACCGATCAAATTAAAACAAACCATGGTCACTCCAATCATTAAGAAACCGGGACTAGCCAGGGATAACCCTTTGAATTTCCTGCCCAATTCTAATACCCCTTTTCTATTGAAAATACTGGACCGTGTTGCATATGGCCATGGCTGAGCACCTAAACCAATTTCCTATTCTGCCCTCCCATCGGTCGGGATTCAGAAAATTATTCGGTACAGAGACCTCTCTTCTGCCTTGAAATTGCATTTACCCACAAAGTTTAAACTTTTAACTGGGCTATCTCTGATTATCTCATTAGACCAATCGGCGGTCTTAGATTTAATTGAACACTCAATACTCGATACTAGGTTGAAGGAAGTTGCCAATTTCTCGGACTCTGAGGCCTCGTGGATTTCCTCCTTTCTTGAACACAGACATAGTAGTCTGTTCAGCCGAAGCTTCACCAGTTCCAGTCCTCTATGGTGTCCCACAGGGGGGCAATACATCTCCATGTCTATTTATTCATGACTCCTTTCTTCTTTATGTTAGAGGAGAGGAGGGTGTGGTATTCTCAAATTACGCAGATGACACCCAGTGCGTAGTTCCTTTGACAGGATTCCATGATCAGGATGAGCTTTAAGTCAATTGAATTTTTAGTCTTATTGAGAAATGGATGCTGGAAAACTATCTTGCACTTAATAGTAGGAAGACAGAGTTAATGATTGTGGGCAGCTCACACGCCCTGCACAGTCTGAACCAGTTATATAGCTCTTAAGTTAGGGGATGACAATATAGCTCCACTCCCAAAAACTAAAATACCGGGAGTAACTCTCGATCACACACTTAATATTAGAGCTCATGTCACCTTGGTTGTGTCTTCTGCGGTCTATTATGTTAAGTTACTCTCACATTTGAGACCGCTTATTTCACAAAAAAGCGCTGAAACCATTGCAAGGGCAATTATCGGAGAAAAGATGGACTAGTGTTGTAGTTTACTCCTGGGTACTTGTACTCTGGATCTAAAAAGGGTTCAAGTTGTGCAGAACTGGGCGGTGAGAGTTGTTTTGGGGCTCTCTAGACATGATCATGTATCGGACGCCAGGCGTTCCCTTCATTGGTTGCCTATAGAATCAAGGATTAAGTTCAGGACTCTAGTCATTACTTTAAGTGTAGGATGCAAAATTTCAGAACCTTGATATCTGGGTCACAAAATCTACTGTAGCGACCCAGAACATCCAAAGCGGAGAATGGTGCGTTCGCATTTAAAGCGCCCATTTTGTGGAACCAATTGCCAGGATATATGCGCAACCACAAATTGCTAATAAACTTGAAGAAAGATTTGAAAACTCTACTCTTACCTGATGAGTACCACTTGGTAGTGCCTCAGAACATATAGATCTCAAGAAGTGATCATTGCGTTTTCACTTGTCTCAGATTCTCCAGCTCCCGGAGTCTCTAGTTAAGTTTACATTCATGCCTGCGGGTCTATAGTGTGTATTATAAATGCCATGTAATGTAATAAAGCAGCACCCTCCCACCAATCGAAAAGATGAGCACGAACTCGCTGAGCTTTACCTACATGAAAAGAATATCATGGTCAAATGTTGGCTGAACAGTTAGCCTTAGAAACCCTCAGAAGTTGGTGAATTATCGATTGAGGCAATAAACCTCACAGTGCTTAGATGTTGAAGGAAGCCTTCATGAAGCGCTACATAAAGTTAAATACATATCCGGATTTCCTCTACAGGGACCTGCCTTGCTTGGTTTTTATTGCAGTTGCAAATCATTTATTGTATTTTGTTTTGTAACTGTACTAGCACTGATTGGAGAGTCCGTTTTTGAATGTTAGAACTCTATTGACTATCTGAAAGATTCTGTGATGGGTGTAATGACAATGTTTGAGAAAGGGCCATGCTGTCGCTGACCACTCTATAGTCCCATTTACCACATTGGCTCCAAGTTGAGGTTAGCAGATGTTTAAAGTAGGCATTCCATACTTATCCGTGCATCATATAAGGTTTTGAGATGCAAGTATTTTTCACCCCTTTTATCAATTGGTGTGAATTAAATGGTAAGAGTAAAAATATTTTGCCTAGACAAGAGTGTAAAGTGTATGCGACGGGCAACCAAACATAACTAAACCTGAAAATGAGTAGAACACAATAGCTACAAAATAGTGATGTAGCAAAAATGTTGGGTATTCAAACAATGTATTACATTTGTAGAAAACCTTCTCATTTACATTAATGGGTAAACGCCCCATAAATATGCACCTTGATGGGAAGGGCACACAATACAGGGACTCCGAAAAATACATTTGTGCAGTGCAACCACCCGTTCACTTAAAGTATAATTTGCCTGGTTCGTAGGATACTACTTAATGATAACTACGTTTTCCCTCTTATTACTGATAGGACCCTAACATGCTAGGAAAATAATACATGTGTAATGCTTCCCCCCCCAACTCCCCCATCCCCCCCCCCCGAAAAACACAGCAACATTTGAACAAAGAAACCATTCAATATGGCACTGTTGCTGTATCTTAGCTCAGTCCGTCTTGTTTTCAGACTGCTTGTCTACGGCATGCAATGTCATCCAGGCAGATCAAGATGTTCTAGTTTATGTTAAGTGACCTGATCTTTGCACTGCCCTAGGTTTTTTTTTACTACTGTGTTCATGATATGCAAAGAGATTAAAGGCGTTGTATTGACAGTATTTTAATGCCTAAAAAGCAATGGTACGACCTTTTATCTGGAGGCTTGGGCGACCCGTATGAAATCGCACCGAGGAACACTAGTATTTGTGAGCTCTGCTATATTTTGTAGTCCAATACAGTGCACTCAAAACTAGAAACATCACTGTAGAGACACCGCCCACAACCCCAACATGGTTTGCAAGATGGTGCACCCAGGGGACAATGTTGAACTTCAGATTTCAAATTAAAAGCACATTAGAGAGGGGGTGGATTACAACAATCTTGGCACTGTATACCCTTCTTGAAAATGAACGAAATTTAAAACGAGCACTGAAAGCCTTTACTCTTTTGTAATAGCAATAGCTTTGTATTTTCCTGTGCAGATATTCAAAATTGTGTAATCCAATTGATGCTGCTGACCCCCCCCCCACCCTGCAATTAATTTCTATAAGACCTTAACTTGTAGCCCTTTATGGATGCTTAACTACTATGTCTAGCTCAGCCTACTGCACACTTTCACAGGGAAATTGTAATTTTAAGATTCCTCTGGCATAGTACTCTGTTCAGATGCATACCGTAAAATGTCAAGGCTCAAATGTGCACACTGTTTAGTTTTTGCTCCGAAGTAAGATGAAATTCTTAGTAAAGCGCAGTGGTCTTCAATCCTTTTTTGGCTGGGCACACTTCAAAGATGTACCACCACAAATGCCCTTGCTCGTGGGGGGGGGTTGAGGGAGGGGTTATGAGCACACAGTGCCCCAAGACCATTCGT
Source organism: Ambystoma mexicanum (assembly GCF_040938575.1). Lineage (NCBI taxonomy): Eukaryota > Metazoa > Chordata > Amphibia > Caudata > Ambystomatidae > Ambystoma > Ambystoma mexicanum. The sequence continues at coordinate 1,143,875,472 of NC_090923.1, read as the reverse complement.
GCGCTCAGAGGGTGGTGCAGAGAGGGTGGTTGAGAAAGTAAGTTGTGCGCTTGAGAAAGTAAGTTGTACGCCAAGGGGTTCCTGCCTTCATGTTCTTGGTTACCTTACCAAGGGGTGGTCAAGTAGAATGTTCTTGAAGTTGATCCCAACAAAGTGCATTTGATCGTTTAGGAGGGTTAAAGTCCTGCAGCAGGTGAAGCTGTCTAAATGAGGTACATTTAAAAGGTCTGCTTCTGTGCAGTTTAGGGACAGAGACCTGCTCCAGAAGCCTCATTTCACAGGTTGTTTTGGAAGCAGCAAAAGTTTAACCTGCCCACCTTAAAAAGGGTGGCCATTGAGGTTGCAACGTTCAAAGTAGTGTATATGCTGCCTCCCTCACAAAATGATGTGGTATTTTGGTTCGGTTAGTGGCCGGTGAATAGGGTCCAAAACGGAGGTGTGCCTCACAGTTTGAAGAACACTGGTATAGTGTGTGTAGAGGGATAACGGGCCTCATTACGACCCTGGCGGAAATCGGAAAACGATGGCGGAAATGCAATACCGCCATCGAATAGCGCTCGGTGCGACTATGACCCGTCACCGCAAAGTACGAAGCCATTAGCGACACCGTAGTGAACGCCAACGCTAACTGCACCAAGTACGCGCGCGTGCCATGCCAAACCGTAAATACCACCATGGCGCAAGGGTACGCGAATTCCGACCCTAGCGGACATGTACCTAACGCCATCAAGCATGGCGGAATGTACCATTCCGCCATGGTGAGAAGTACGGCATCGCAAATCAACCGTAAACGGCCCCACTGAGTGCCTGTACACCGCTCCCTGCCCACAAAGTACAACTCCCCGTAGGTGCAATGAAGTCACAATGCAACCAGTGAAATGTACAAGTCACCCATGCATGCCAACGAACAAAAGAATCACAAGAGGGGCCAATGGGAGCTGCAGGGCACAGATGGCACGAATACAGAAGCCATTCCAATGGACATGACCACAGTCCCCTCCCCCCCCCCGAAACGCACGCAAACACAGGCACCTGTGACCAGCAATATTCCGAAAATCACATCATTCCACCAGTCCACCTGGCTGACCGCCATCTGTTACACAAAACCCAATCCCCCGCCCCTGAGCATGACAACATTCAAACAGTCATATTGGCAGCCCCCATCCCTGACCTCACTGGGCTTCGTAGGCAAACGCGCCCAGTACAGTACCACGCAACTAAACTCCGAAGCTGGAACCCAATGCAGATCTCCTCCCAATACATCGCTCCCCAAATAGGAATATGCCACATCACTTGCAAAGAAGAACGCTACACGGGCCAAATCAGAATAGAAATTTAATGCACAACAAAATCACCAAGCCCATACAGCCATTAGGCCATGAACTCCAAAACACATTTCACCATTGTGGGCTGCATCCGCAAGAAATGACCAGCCACTACTTGTGTGACGCCCTGTTCCATCATGGTACACAGAGCCACATTCACGTACGAAAAGGCAACATGGAAGCGCACAGAACCGCAGGGCCGTCTCTATGGGGAGGCACTAGTCCAGCTGAAAGGCCGAAATGTTGCTCCGAGCCACTAGTACTGCGTAAGGGCATGTGGCCCATTGGCGATCGTCCCATAAGATCGTAATGCTGCTCCACTGATTAACACGAAGCAGCAGGTGTCGGGAGTAAAAGCCATCTGCAGGAGTGGCATACAGATGGCAGTGGCAAAAGGGGAGGAGATACCTGTCAACCAAAAGAAAAGAAAAAGAACAGAATGGCCATCAGAACTACATTCGAACAACTCACTTCAATGATCACACTAAATCCACAGCCATATGCATGCTAGCCCACTCCAAAGGATCATCACCACCCCAAAACCACTTGCGACTCATAACCATCTATATCGAGGTGTAAACACCATCACAAACGAGTGTACCTGTGCATGCGTCTGTCAAAACAGAACCCATCATATGGGATTGGTAACGTGCATGGACACAAGTGTCTGAGGGCGCGTCGAGACAGGGAGGGCTCAACAAGGCCAGATAGACGATGGTCCCACTATGGCAGCCCTGCATCACATGGCGCAGGGGAGGCGGATAGATTCCAAGAAGCCCTGTACATGGCAAACTCTGTATCAAATCACCTGCCCATGCATCCATTCATCATTCCCTCATCCCGGTATAAAAACGCCTGAATATTTACTCACATAACATTAGAAATATCCATTGAGTCTGTGCGTTATGCAGCCTGCAAAATCCACAGTGCCCCAGCCCGTAATTCCAGTGTTGTGAAGTAACATGAATTTGGGAACGTCCGGCCTCATCGCCCACGTCGCTATTGCGCATCCCAAACCATTCATATCAATCATTGCATCCTCGCCATGGCCCCTGTCTCAAGGACATTGAACAATAGAACGTTATATTTGCAGTCAGACCTGTGGGCATCTCCTCGCCGCTAGCTGAAAACCGAAAGCGCCGCCCTTCGAATTCCTCATTTGCAACATCACGTCGAAAAGGCATCTGTGGCCGTTTGAAATCACTAATTAATCCATCTAGTGCGGCTGTGTGTGGAAATGGCAAATGCCTTCACCCACAAATGGGACGCCCCGCACGGCGTTGCAACTCGGTACAGTGATGCATGAGGGCCCACCGTTACTCGAGTACTACGTTCCACTGACCCTTCACAAGTCTGTTCGCGACTGCAAAGATAGTATGTGAAACAATGGGACCATAGCCGAATGAACATATCAACCAATGTTACACGGCCATCGGGTACAAATACATGATTGCAATAGCAAGATGCCATTCCTCGAATTGCAGCGTTGTGTGTGGGACGTGCTCGGCCAAAGGGGAGAGCAGTTTGCACAGGTGGAATGAATCACCACAGGTGGAGGCCATACAGCCTGAAAACACATAAATTGCACACCCAGTCTCCTCCCACAACCACACCCACTCCGAAATGCTACCGGCAGGACTCGCGATGTTGGCCCTGGGGGACCTGATAGCACTGCAAGTACTCCAACTCCAAGAAGAAGACGAACACCAACTACAACCGGCCGCACGGAGGAGACGCAGGAGGAGGAGGAGGGCAAGGCAGGGCCAGCAAGGGCCGCCAGCACAGCCACTACCACCTCGCAGGCAGCCCGCAATCCCACGCCTCCGAGCACATCCGTTCAACCTCACTGATGAGCAGATCCACACCCTCTACCGTTTGGACCGGGACACCATAGCCGCCATTGTGGACATGACACAGGCTGACCTTGTCAGCATGATAGATAGCCCAACCGCCATCCCACCCCTACTGAAGGTGGTGTCTGTACTACACTTCCTGGCCACAGGCACCTACCAGCACACAGTCGGACAGTTGCATGGCATTTCTCAGCCACTGTTCTCACGGACACTATTGCAAGTGCTCGATGCCCTCCTGCATCACGCAGACCACTACATCTCTCTACCACGCTCGGAGCAGGAAATTACCAACACAAAAGTGGGATTCCATGCAATTGCCGGCATACCGGGTTGCATTGGTGCCATCGACTGCACCCATGTGGAATTGGTCGTCCCACATGCCATGGAGGCCCAGTACCGCAACCGAAAACAATTCCATTCCCTGAATGTACAAATGGTGTGTGACTCCAACAGGATCATTACACATTGTTGTGCCAGATTCCCTGGATCAACCCATGATTCTATGGTCTTGAGGAACTCAACAATACCACGCTACATGGAGCGACACGCAGGGAACAGATCCTGGCTACTCGGTGAGTCTCATTTCATGCATGATGATGTGGGGTATGTGATGCGGCAATGACCTGGCAGGAAGGGGGGGGGGGTGTGCGTACGTAGCAATGGCATTCCACATCATACGTTTCTCGTCCACATACAGGTGATGCTGGATATCCACTGAAGAGATGGCTCCTCACACCAGTCCGGAACCCACGGGACCAGCATGAGGAGGACTACAACCATGCCCACTCACGTACCCGTGTAGTCATTGAACAGGCATTCGGCCTACTGAAGACTCGTTTCCGGTGCCTCAGCAGGTCTGGCGGGGCACTCCTGTACCGCCATGAGAAGGTTGCAAAGATGGTGATGGCATGTGTCATGCTCCACAACATGTGCGTACGTAGAAATGTGCCCATGCCCCCTGACGCAGAACTGCAAGCACCTGAGGATGGTCATGATGAGGGTGGGGATGTGGCAGCACCTCAAGGAGTCTGCGAGGCACCGGAGGGCCGTGACATTCGTCAGCATCTCATTGATGCATGCTTCTAGCACTCACGCCTGGTGGCTGATACATGGACACGGGACTCGTGGCACTGTGTGTGTCTGGTACATGCACAATATGGACTGTACGCCTATGATGGCCTAGTACACAAAGATCATTGTCCACACATCTCATTGGTTGATCGTGCACTGTTTATGGCATATGTGATATCATGTTGAACACCCTATCGACCCGCCACCCAAGTGAGCCCAACACACCCCCTCCACCCTCCTACCTCCCCCCCGAACACCAGTGTCCAAAGATGCTCATTGTCAGTGGGCTGTCGCTATTGCAAGCCCCCTCTGCGGATATCAGGGGCACCCCTGCCTGTGGAGCGCAGGTTCCTCCCAGATCTACGTTGGGGGCTGCCCTGGACGGAACTTGCAACGGATGATGTCTCTGCCTGCTCACGTCCATGCATGTCCCTAAGGGTTTGCGAGAGCTCAGTGAGCACACGGCGCACTGCGGCAAGTTCGGCACATACGTCTTTGGACGTCGCATGCAGTTCCCCCCTCAGGCTCTCGGTGCTTCTCTCCATTTGGACTCTCAGGCTCTCGGTGCTACTCTCCATTTGTGCCCTTAGTGTCTCTGTACTCCTCTCCATTTCTGCCCTAAGTGTCTCAGTTGATGTTTCTATGTCTGCCTTAGTGCCCCCACATTCATCGGCATGGTCCTTGAGGAGCGTGGCCAGTTGCTGCTGTTGCACGATTAACTGGTCGAGGGACTGTTGCCTCTGCTGTGCCATGGCCATTTGCGGGGGTGTCACAGAGGGGCTGTTGACCTCATGTTGCCTTGCCACAGGGCTTGTGGGGGATGGCCAGTAGTCGTCTTGTGGGTGCCCCTGCGTGGTATCCTCATGTTGTACGGGATGGGACAGACAGGGGGATTGGGACAGGTCATGGATGGATCCGACTTCGACATCCCCGTCTTCTGTGTCGGAGCATGCTGCCATCAATGGGGTGTCACCTATGGTGCTGCTGCCACCAGAGGCAGTGCCTTCTGTGGCATCCGTTGGGGGGACCTGTGGTGGTGGTGTTGTGGGCATGCTGGCTGCTGGGGTGCCTGTTGATGTTCCCTCCTCTGTGCTGCCACCTGATTTGTGCTGCTGCCGTGTCTTGATGCGTGCAGCTGAGGTGGAGGGTCTTTGGCCGTTGGTCTTGGCCCTCTTTGCAGGTGTGCTGGTAGGGGTGTCCTGATGCTCGTCGTTTGGATCGGACCCTGTGGTGGAGTAAAGGAGGGCGAGGGTTATTCATGGGTCTGTGGGAATTGGAATGGCATTGTATCACATGCATTGGGGTGGTACCTGAGGGTGATTTGGGTCGGGGCCTTGGAGGTGCTTTCATTTGTGTGTGGAGTGAGGGTGCAGTTGTTTGGCAGCCTGCAGTTAGGGTGTGCCTGCTGCACGTGTAGTGGGTGTTTTAGGGGTTTTTAATTATTTATGTATTTATTGTGAGTTTTAAAGTGCGCTATCAGGCCGATGTGTGTGGACGTTCTCCTGGACATGTGTTTCTGTTGCACTATGTGGACACATGGTACTTCACATGATTGGACATTGTGGATTTAGCATTGTTTTATCTGGCCCACCTACCTGAATCTTCGGATGTCTGCACTCCTTTCTCCATCCCTCCGACTCCCTCTATGCTCTCCATTCCGATGGTGGAGGCACAGATTTCTTCCCAGGGGGTCAACTTGATGGGTGATTCAGGACCTCCCCCGGTGGCTGTGGCAATGTTGCGGTTGGCAGAGAGTATGCTGCGGACGCGTATCCGCAGGTCGTCCCATCGCTTTCTGCATTGCTGTGGGTTGCGGGGTGCGGTCCCCACCGCACTTACCCGCTGTGCCACCAGAGCCCATATGGCCTTCTTGTTCGCAAGTGCCGTCCTGGTCATTTGCGTGGAGAAGACGACGGCAGCATTCTCCTGGAGGGTCTCTGTTAGCACGGTGAGTTCCTCACGGGAGAAGTGGACCTGCCGCTTGCGGTCGCACGCTTTCTTCGCTACTTTTCCCATTTTTCTTGGTTTCGCTAGGGTGGATGACGGGTTGGGGTGTGTCTCAGGGTAGTGTTTTTAGTGGTTGTGTGGTTTTTGTGGTTTTATAGGTGTACGGCGGGATGTTTCCCGTTCCGGGCCCATGTTTTTACTTCCGTTTCCGTATATTTCCGTTCACCGTACTTTCCGGTAGGCGCACACTGCGGTGTCCGCTGTGATGGGTGGCGGTATTGCACCTAGGGCGCCGTACGGCGGCGGAGTGGGCCGTTTTGGGGTCATTTCCGCCATCGCGGACTTTGCACTTCCGCCATGCCGTGGTGCTCGTGCCCGATGGGTCGGAATGGGCCGCACTTTGCTCCTTCGTGCAATGGCGGAAACGCTATTTACGCTGTGGCGGTCCGGTCAGTCACTTTCCGCCAGGGTCGTAATGAGGGCCAACATCTTAAAGGCAACAAGTCTTCAGATGTCCTTTAGGGTACATAGGTGTGGTTCCTAGGAAGCACACTACTGCCACACATTAAACATGCATATGGCTATGGTCCTTTATAGCGCTTTAGTGCTACTTTTAGCTTTGTCTCCTGGGTAGAGCTTTAGCACCATTAGGTTGGCACCAAAGATGGTATGAAGATCTATGGGAGCTTGGCCTGCAACAAGTTTCATCTTAAAAGGAATTTGTATTAAGGGAAGCTGCACTCCTGTTGATGGCTTTTGTCATGTAGCCTGCCTCCCCATTCTATCTGCTTGGGAGCTGTGAGGGGACCTGTGGTTGCATTTCCATTTGGCAATGTTTCAGCAAGGCCACAGTTGTTTGTCCAGATGTTGGCGCTGTAAGAGCACAAAGTATTTGAGGTAGGTGCAGGATGCAGAGTTGAATTGGGGGACGAGGGGGGGGGGAGAAAAAGCACCAAGGGGTACTGATGACTCAGACTGGGACTGAAACAATGTGTTTCAGCAGTTGGTCTTTTTTTTCCGGAATACATGTTTTTTTTACTACTTTAATCCTCCCTAAGGTTACCAATAAGGATTGATGAACTTTATCAAATGCCAGATAGAAGTTCTATAATCTAATCCTGCAATATTGTGTGCAGTCCACAGTTGTGAGCATGTCCTCCTTACCCTCTACCTATTGTGAAGGCATCATTTAGTAAGACACAGACAACAAGTTCAAACAGATATTTATTAACTTAAATGCCAGGATGATTGAAGGCCTAACTTGCCCTATGATAAGGTGGGATTTCCCTACCTGACCGAAACGAGTGTCGGGCACTCGAGCACCGGGCACTTCTGTTTCCCTACCTAAAGAAACTAAGGATAGTCTGAGTCGGGAAGTTCAACAAAAGTCTGTCTGTGTCCAAACCCTATGCTTGCCCGCACAAGTAAAGCTAAACATTGTGTAAGGTTGTCGGCAACAAAAGAAATTGTGTTCCAACTAAGGTTCTGAGCTTTTTTCCGCTCTGGACCTTTCTGCTCCCATCCCCCCCAATTTCAAGACAGTTCTATAAAGTCTCAAAGGATCTCAGGGTTCCCCTCCCCAAGAAGACAACACAGTTCCAAAACACGATCTCAGGGTTCCTTTCCCCAAACAACACAGTTCAAAATGAGTCTCAGGTTTCTCCTTCCCCCAAGACGCCAGCTTGACAACTTGTACTGAAGGTCAGGCTCTCAATATTGAAAACCATCTCCAGGTCACTCCTTCCAGTTATTGATGGGTGATACAGATTCATCTGGTTCACTTCAGCAATCTCTTTCAGGCACTTGTAATTACTTTCTGTATATTTCTTTGGCTTTCACAGATGGGGGAATAGCCGGTCAAGGTGCAGTTGTCGGACAACACGGTCTAACCATCACAGGTCATGCAACTGGTCATCCTAGGCTTGCTTGCCCACACCAGTTCTTCTGTAGCTGCCCCCTGTGTTCTGGTTCACACTCACCTGGCTCTCTTTGCCAGCCTTCTGGCTTTGCCACAGTGTGTTTCACTCTTTGCCAGTCTCTGGACTTTGCCACCATAAGTTCAGTTATGCAGGTCCCTTTGTGGTGCTCTTTTCCCTTCACCACGTTGCTCTCAGACTCCTTAGCCACGTTCCATTCTTGATTTATATCCGTTTAATCATGTTCACTCTTTGTAATATGATTTCTGATGTTTGTTAATCTGCTTAGAATCACATGCTGTGCATAGGTCCGACATCCAGTGGTCACTGCGGAGTATTGCATTTTGTTTTTCGTAGTCGAAAAAGGGGACGTCGACAAGGCGTGTCTGTAACACTATCCCTATAGTGACGTGCGTTGTACCCACAATCCCTCACGCGTCGAGGTCCCTCAGATTGTTTTTTTCCGCCCAGCTTCTGGTCGCCTTACGCGGAGCTCCTAGAGAGACATTGCAAATACTTACTACAGGCCTCGGTCCTTAATTATACTTATTATATTGTTAAAGATCCCTCCCCTCGACGTTAGGTGTGAAGCTGTTTCTCCGCCGAGCAAGTTTTTGACGGAGGGGAAGAGACGGAGGAGATCCTTCGGCGCTGCCGAACACGTGGCCTGGACTCGCCGGCCAACATACAGTAGGGAGAGTGGGGGTTCAAACTTTTTTCTTCTCTTTGAGAATGTCTTTCTTTCTCACCTATCTTTCCCTTGGGGTTGTTATCACCAGTTATTATTGCCTCAGCTATAGAGAGGACACCTTTTAAGTTTTGCCCACGCTGTAGGGGCAAATACACTTGGAAGGACAAACAAAAGCTCTGTAATCGCTGCTTGCCCCTCGATCATAAGGAGGACAGCTGCGCGGCCGGTAAGCTCTTGAAACCAAGAACTCTTAAAGAACGCAAAGTTAAGAGGTGGGCGGACTACGCTATGTCGAAGTCAGTTTCCTCACCCGCCGCCGCTGTTACAGAAAGTGACGAGGAGTGCGATAACTCGACGTCCGTTACGGAAGTCATTAACCCCCAGAAGGAGCGCTCGCGCTCCTCGACGTCCGTCCCCGGCCCCGACGGGCTCGGCTCACGCCCTGCTTATGGGGATGAACACCCCGGCGACAAGGACGCACATAGACCCCATAGGCCTAAGCACACAACCACGGCTCTTCTTCGTCGAAGACGAAGGATCCATCAGCGCCGAAGGGGACGCAGGGCACTCCGGCGTCTACCTCAGACCGTAAGGGTCTCAAGCCCCACCCGCAAACGCAGCCGCGACCAGCGATTGGGCTTTCATCAAACGCGGGCGCTACCCCAAAATCATCCAACGTAACGCTCCATAGAGCGGCCGTCGAGGAACAACGCGTAACGCAGGCAACGTCGACACCAGAGTCCTCTACTGACAAACTCGTTGTCGAGAGCCTGGCGAGAATTGTTTCCGAAGACAAACGTAAGCGGACGACGAAACAAACGTCGAATACCGCACAAAAAGCTATGGAAACGCCGAAAAAGCACGAGTAGCCAGGAACTGCCCCCTTCATCTAAGGGCACTTCTGAACTACCGGAGGGCTTTTCAGAGGGCGACGGAAACCTTTCTTCGACGTTGTGGGAGCGTTCTAAGCGTTTTGAAGGTGAAAACACTGATTTCCCCCCTCTAGACTATTCAGGGGTCCCCCATGAGACCCTTGAAAGACTCCATTCTTGTATGGAGAAAATGGAAAGGTTTTTGGGAAACCAAAACCCACCCACACCCAAAAGACCAAGAGAATGGCCCCAGGATGACCCTAGGGTCAAGATTCCTAGGCTGTTTCCCCCTTCTACAGACGTATATGACCTCACTGAAGAGGAGCAATACCTCCAGGAAGATGAGGAGTGTTTGGGTGGAGAGGAAGAACATGAGGAAGAGGGGTTTGAAGAAGATCCTTACACTAATGCAGGAGCTTTCGAAGAAGATATAGCTACCTCGCAGCCCTGGCAATCCCCATCAGTGCACTCAGACCCTGATGTCTTTCACCCTTCTCCTCCCAAGGATTCACCTATTGGAAACACCTCTCCCATAGATGACCAACCTTCACTTAATGCACTATTGCGCAAGGCAGCAGCGCATTTTGAAATAGACACAGGGGAGACTCTTCCTGACATAGACTTTGTAGAGAAAGTTATTAAAGAAAAAGCCCCTGTTAGTCTATTCCGCTCCTGGCTTCTATAAAGAGAAGAATAACTCCTTCCCTTTCCAATCCTGCCTTAGTCAGAGGGGTCAACCCTCGGATAGAGAAGCTCTTCAGCCCTTCGTCCTCTGACCCTTTGTACATCAGAGGACATTCTATTCCGGACTCCCTCGTAGTTACTAATACAAGGAAAAGAGCGGGGGTACCACTATCCACTAGTGAGGCACCACCTGACCAAGAGGGCAAGAATCTCTATGCACTTGGGAAGAGAATCACGACGTCCGCCGCCTTCTCAACTAGGATTGCAAATAACAATTCCCTACTAGCTAGCTACGCAGATGCACAGTGGAGCAAGCTGCGCAGCGAAGCAGAGGACGCACCAGAACCCCTGCGTTCACGCCTGTTAGCTATAATCTCAGAGGGAACTCTTGTAAACCAGGGCATCGTAAAGAACTCCTTAGATGCCGCAGAGACGGCTGGCCGTTCCCTGGTTCAGGGAATACTTCTCAAACGCCATGTCTGGCTGCGCAATTCGGGATTTAAGCCGGAAACCCAGGCTTCCCTGATAAATAAGCCCATCGAACAAACACATCTGTTTGGGAAAGCAGTTGATGAGGCCCTAGAACATGCGAAGAAAGAGTTTGATACCATCAAGACTCTTGACCAAATTTCTAGGCCCCCTAACAGACGCGGCTATGGCAATAGACGCTCCTTTCGTGGCCAACGCCAGCAGCAAAACCAACAGCAATTTTACTCTGCTACCAACTGGCCCTCTAACCAGGGTAACAACACCCAGTTCAGTCAAAGAGGCCAGCGCCGTGGCAGAGGAAGAGGTCGCGGCTCCAGCCCCAAAGGTTCCACGCCCAATAACAACAAATGACAAGAAGATTCGGGTCCCCTCCCATGCATCACCGGTCGGGGGCCGGCTAACATCGTTCCTATCAGCATGGGAGGGAATATCGTCAGACCGCTGGGTATTATCCACCATAGCCCACGGATACTGCATCGAATTCAACGGTTCCCCGAAGTACAGACCCCCACGGAACCGACGCATGACACCGGAACACCTCACCATTCTTCTTCAAGAAGTAGAAGAGCTACTGAAAAAAGAAGCTATAGAGGCTGTTCCCCTATCTCAGGTAACAGAAGGTATTTATTCAGTGTACTTCCTTGTACCCAAAAAGGACTTAACCATGCGCCCTGTATTAGATCTGCGCCCAGCGAACAAGTTTGTCAAACCCCAAAAGTTTCGTATGGTGACCTTGCAGGAAGTAATCCCACTGTTATCACAGGGGGATTACATGACAACACTAGACATGAAAGATGCATACTTTCATATTTTAATGTTGCCAGCGCACAGAAAATACCTCAGGTTCAAGATAGAGAACAAACACTACCAGTTCAGAGTACTACCCTTCGGGATAGCATCTGCACCAAGGGTATTCACGAAAGCAGTGGCAGCGGCCCACCTGCGCAGGTTATCCATCCCGGTATACCCTTACCTCGACGACTGGCTCATAACAGGGGATTCTTACGAAACATGCTTCTCCAATACCCAAAAGACCGTAGACCTTTTGTCCCAACTGGGCTTCTCCATCAACGAAAAGAAGTCCAGCTTAGACCCCAGCCAAATCAAACAATTCCTAGGGGCTCTAATTCGAACAAAGGACGGCCTCGTCTTCCCCTCCAACGAGAGGGTCCAAAACATGCTGTTTCAGATCCCCCATTATGTGGCAGGTCGAGAGGTGACGGTACGCAAAGCAATGCGCTTGCTAGGGATGATGGCGTCATGTATTTATTTGGTACCTCACGCGCGCCTGCGCATGCGCCCAATGCAAGAGTGGCTCTACAGCCAGTGGTGTCACGCCAGCGGACAATGGGACGATCTAGTGGTGGTCTCGCAGGTCTTGGTTCTCTCGCTACGGTGGTGGACAGGAAAAAAAACCTGTTATTAGGGAAAACTTTTGCCACACCCGCAGTGGAAGCCACTCTAACCACAGACGCATCCCTTACAGGATGGGGGGCTCACCTATCCCATCAGACTGCTCACGGAGCGTGGACTCCGAGCTTAGCATCCAAGCATATAAACCTGCTGGAACTACTAGCGGTGTTCAAAGCACTGAAAGCCTTTCAGGAACACTTACAAGGAAAGACAGTGATGGTCCACACAGACAGCACCACAACCATGTACTACCTCAACAAGCGAGGGGGCACTCACTCTCCAGGACTGTCCAAGCTGTCCCAGAATATATGGAAGTGGGCTCTCAAACACAACATGTTCCTACTATCACAACATGTACCAGGGGAACTCAATCTGCTAGCAGACAAACTCAGCAGAGACTTCCCCCTGCCCGAAGAGTACGAATGGCAATTGCACGAAGACATCGTCTTGGACGTCTTCACGCAATGGGGATTCCCGGAAATAGACCCGTTCGCAACTCTGGAGAACTCACAATGCCAAAGTTACGCCTCCAGGTACCCCCAGAACCAGTCCAAGGGGAACGGTCTGTCGATTCAATGGTCAGGGAAATTTGTTTACGCCTTTCCCCCGACTCCCCTTCTCAACAAAGTGGTGCACAAGATGCACCAGGAGCAGGTTGCCATGATACTAGTGGCCCCAATGTGGGCCCGGCAGCCATGGTTCGCTCACTTGATGGAGATGTCCCTATCTCCCCCAGTGAAACTTCCCTGCCCGTACAACATGCTGTCACAGGACAAGGGCAGGACACTGCATCCATGCCCTCAGACCATGAACTTAGCAGCCTGGCTCCTGAGATCATAGAATTTGGACATTTACAACTCCCGCAGAGATGTATGGACATCCTCAGGGAAGCCAGAAAACCTAATACTCGCCACTGCTATTCTAGCAAGTGGAAAAGATTTGTCATTTGGTGTAGAGGTAAGAGCATCAACCCGGTTAACTGCTCTCCCACTCACATTGTTCTGTACTTGACCCATTTACTGGATTCAGGTCTAGTGTTCAATTCCATTAAAGTCCACCTAGCGGCACTTTCTGCATACACCACTTCCCAACTTAAAGTGTCGTGGTGGAAGATACCAGTTATCAAGGCCTTCATGGAGGGGGTAAAGAGAATACACCCTCCGATAGCTAACCCAGCTCCCGGATGGGACTTAAATGTGGTACTTTCTAGACTCATGGGCCCTCCTTTCGAACCCATGCACAAGGCAACTCTTAAAGACCTCACTCTTAAGACTGCTTTCCTAATAGCTATCACCTCCATTAGGAGAGTAAGTGAACTACAGGCTCTTTCTGTACTAGACCCCTTCGTAACAGTTCACAAGGATAAGGTGGTTCTACGCACACACCCAAGGTTTGCACCAAAATTCATCTCGGAATTTCATGTAAACCAGTCAATAGAACTACCAACGTTCTTTCAAAACCCTTCCAGCTTGGGAGAAAAAGGTCTGCATACACTAGATGTACGCAGAGCTGTCATGTTCTACATGGAAAGAACCAGACCACTGAGAAAGACTAATCAGTTCTTTGTCTCTGTGGCAGCAGGAAGAGAAGGAGATGCAGTTTCAAAGTCCACTATATCTAGATGGATTGTTCAATGCATCACTCTGTTTTTCTCTTGTTAAGAGAGAACTACCCTTCAAGCCAAGAGCACATTCCACTCGAGGCACTGGGGCTTCCACAGCGTTCATTGCAAATGTTCCCCTTGAGTCCATCTGCAAAGCGGCTACCTGGAGTTCTGTGCACACCTTTACAAAACACTACTGTCTAAATGCACACTCTAGATCTGATTCTCAGGTGGGACAGGCAGTATTAAGACATCTTTTCTCTACTGTTCCTTCTCATAACCCACCGCCAACTCCGGGTACTGCTCTCTAGTCTATGCACAGCATGTGATTCTAAGCAGATTAACAAACATCAGAAGACAATGCATTACTTACCGTAAAAGCATTTCTGATGGTTGTATCTGCTTAGATTCACATGCGCCCACCCTTCCTCCCCGCTCGGATGGAAGGAACATAGACATCCTTTTCTATATTTCTCTCTTTTCTATACTCCTGCACGTCTAGAAGGCTCCCTCAGGGCAGAAAAATACAAAGAGAGGGACCTCGACGCGTGAGGGATTGTGGGTACAACGCACGTCACTATAGGGATAGTGTTACAGACACGCCTTGTCAACGTCCCCTTTTTCGACTACGAAAAACAAAATGCAATACTCCGCAGTGACCACTGGATGTCGGACCTATGCACAGCATGTGAATCTAAGCAGATACAACCATCAGAAATGCTTTTACGGTAAGTAATGCATTGTCATTCGCTTTCCACACCAACTTGTCATTTGCACCTTGGTTTCTTAAAAGCTTTCATATGTTCACCAAAAGCTCTCATTTAGGTCGGTATTCAATAGTTTACAGTTCCTGTTTGCTCAAACGTTGCAGTGTTCATCAAAAACCATTTACTTTGGTTCACCGTATCTTGCACCTTAATGCTCACTCATTCGACATTCCCCTTTGCCAAGTAACGACCCCAGGAGTCTCGGTTTGAGGGATTCCTTTTCCTCACTCACCGATCTCTGGCGTCTCCTCCGGGCGTCTGTCACCTCCTGCTCCACGTACACTTCCTCGATGGATGGGAAGACCCCCCTCTCTGTGTGGGTCGCCAGCAGCTCCTCTCACTTCCTGCTGACGCTGCCAGTAACTTACAATGACTGGATCTCTTCTCCGGCCCACAGCTCGTGATGCAGGCACCGGCCAGGGAGGCTCCCAATACTGTGACCTTCGCCCTGCCCTTATTGGCCCTGGCGCCCCAGTCTCTTCCAGTTCTTGGCGAGCATCCTGGTTTCCTGACAGGAACACCCTTGGCAGCCTTGTACGCCGCAGGTTTTCTGTTTGCAGGGCTCCCTGATGGTCTCCCTCTGTTCTCTCCGACTCAACCTTTATACACCTGCAACTGGTTGCAGGTGTGTCTTCAGGCCCAATTGCCTGACCACAATTAGTGAATCATTCTGGACATGCCTGACCCATAAACCAGTCTGTAGGCCTCTTCCTCATCTCAGTACTAGAATAGTGAAAGGATCTGTTTGTGTGCATTACTGCTAGTCGCCTCTTCTTCATCCCAGTACTATAGTGGAATGTATGAGAGGAATTGATGGGAGAGGGTTTACAACAGCTTATAAAGGCGGGGGGTGTTGCTGCTCAATTGGAAAAGGGTATACCATGTCTGGCCTGTAGATATCCTCCCACCAAGTGATCCTCCCTCCCTTCTCCACCTGCAGGGTCAGGATTCAAAAGTGGTGGATTTTCTCTGGCCACCTGAGAAGAGGATCCCAGGGGGGTAGGGATGAGGATACCCTCAGGCCTTGCCCCCATTATTTATTATTTTTTTTTTTTTTACTAGGACGATCAGCCGCAAAGTTGTCTTTTTGTAACCTTAATCAGACATTGCAAGCTCTTAGTTAAAATGTTAATTAGTTTTATTGGAATTTGTCTAAAGAATGTTTGCACTAAAGCAGGGTGCAAAATTTGCTCTAGCCATTGGCTGTTGATAGTTGATTATTGGCAAGTAAGAAATGGTGTGCTGTGTATATATATGTATAGAATTGAGGTGGCAAATAACCTTTCTATGGCTGGCTAGTATCCTGCAACTTGAACCTTTGCACCCTGGGCTATAGTATGGGACTAATGCTTACTTTAAGGAAGGGCTGGGTATGCCTACAGGATGCTAGTTATTTGAACTTTGCAGTGAACGGACATGAATTTATACTGTCTCCATCCTCCCCAACCACCGAAATGGAACAAGGAGACGTTGGCAGATAAAACGCTGTCCATCACCTGAACCAGCAGAGTTCAGGCACTGCCTTTGTTCAGGTGAAGAAATGGAACTTAATGTTTACAAAATGCCATTCAAACCCTGATGACACCACAAAATAAAGCCAAACTCTTGCTGGAGGAGTTATTTTAGTAAGCATTTGAACTCTGCCAAATCATCACAGTAGTAATTTTAAAGCACCATATCCTTGTCTGATGTGTATTGTGCCCTTGCACGGGGTAACCAGAGCTGGAAAGAAAGTGGGAAAGGAGTTTGCAGACACACGGATGGAGTTCTGTGCGGTTAAATGCTTGTGTTAACAGGGATGTGTGTTTGTTCATAATAAATGAACTATCTTCTAGAGAGCTGACGTAGAACATGGAGTATTGAGCTAATCTACGCACTGAGTGTCCAAGATAGTTTTGGAGTATTAGATAGATGGGTATTGTTGGGTGTGTGACTGGCTCAAGAATGTGCTTGGGCAATCCTGATATATTGTAGTCTTAAAAGATCTAGCTTGTATTTATGGTACCACAGGTACATCTCTGAATAATTGTAGGGCTGCCACGCCAACTCAAAGGTGCGCTAATCCAAGAGTAGGTTGTGACAAAGTGGAATGTTGGTAACAAACGGCAAGGGGAAGCTGGGGATGTAAAGTTAACATTGTCTTCTGTACAGCACTAGGGCCCCATTGAGGCCACTTTGCAGCCCTCAGAACTAAGGGGCAATCTTTGAAACTGCAAGCCAACAGCCAACAACGTAAGCATCAGTGTGCCCAAAGAGCAGCACCTGCCCCCCAACGGTCAGTTTTGTACTAGGGATAACTGGGTGAACCTGAAGCCTCTTCCAGGTTCTGGTGGCTTTCAGTATGAAGGCTCCCTGCTGGAGATACAGCATGAATGCTGCTGCTTAATTATTCATAGTGCCATGCCAGGAAACCTGTGAAGATTCCCGTGGAGTCTGGGCCTCTCTAAGACAGTTGCAGGGCTTCTCTGGTTATAATATGTATTTAAACCACCCATTTCCAACACTTTCCCTTAGATCCTGTTGCATAGTTGGGTTAACTGGTAGCAGTAGAATGAAGAATCCCAGATAGATTTGGGAAAAGCTCACTTTACTGGACAGGTTGATCTTCCTATGGCACTGAAAAGTCTTCAGGTCCAAAGTACTGGGAGGGTCTTCAGGCCCAGAAGGGAGAGGATGAACTTGAAATGAAATGCCAATGAATCAATTGATTCACAGACAATAAAATGTTTAATCTGTCGCGGTTATACACTTGAAATCCTTTTAAAAGCAACTTGTGGGTTTGCATGAAGGACTGTCTCAACAGCAAGTAATCTACTACAAAGCAGACTCTCTTTGCCAGCGGCAGGATAAATGGGGGATTTGGCCAGCAGATAAGCTTGGAAATCCTTCTGAACCCATGTAAAACCCAGGCGGGAATACATAAACTGTTGAAACACATTAATTTCCACCAACACGACCCACTCTTTTTCGGGCCACATAAAGAAGCGTATTGTAGTTCATGCATTTCCAGATATTTCCAAATAAATGTTTCCTTTTAGGGGTTAAAGGCATTCACTGTAGTGGAGAAAGGAGGCATACTGTTAACATGTTGACTTTTTGTGTAGCTCATAAAATCACTTATGGCATCTAAAATCGCTGAAGGTAACTGAAGATATCAAAGATGCTATGTGTCGTATGGTATAGCATCCAGAAGCACAGTACAGCACAAATGCCCCATAATCACCCTAAACAACAGTTAGTGTATGTATCTTATGATCTAGCCCGCATATGTGCAGCACAAATGCCCCACAATCAAGCCAAACTGTGCAGCTGCTATACAGTGCATTAACTATCGTCTTGGGAAGTTGCAGAATTAAATATAAGAATCAATTATCTCATGAACAAATCCATTAAGTTTTTTTTTTTATGTAAGAAAAGTGAAATTAAGTTAAACTTGTGCTTATGTACCAATATCCCATATTTTTCTTGCTTTCTTTATCACCACATATTTTCCTCCTGGCTCTTTTCTGCATGTCATGTGTGATGGACCCTTAAAAGCGATGTGATAAAAAGACCGATGAAAAATGCAAAAAGATTGATTACAAAAAGAGGAAGCACTGCTTAGCATCTTGCTTTCTGCTTAAATCTACATGTGGTGTTATCTAGATTGAATCTTTTCACTGTGCCGCTTTCTACTTGAAACCTCAGCAGGCAAATTGTAGAGTTACTTATATAGATTGGAAACCCGTTTTCTCTTCTTTTAATCAATTCTACATTTTGTGCCCCTTATTTTACTGCGAGTTACATTTTGTTATAGTTGTGAGAAACAGCTGACATGCCAATGCATGCTTCGTTTGTCCTTCAAACACCCCCGCCCCCAACCGCCCTTGCTATCCCCTATTCTTGTAATAAAGAACCTTTACTTAATTTGAAACTGGTTTATCTGAAAACCACTTGTCTGATGTTGGTCACATGCTTGTTGTGTCTGAATTCCAGGCATTATGCCCTAGGCAACCATTTACAGCATTCCACTAGGAAACAATGCTTGTCTTTATTGCATATCTTTTTATCCAATTTTCTTTATCTGAATTTCTCAATCAAATTTCCCTTACCCCTGAGAATGAGAACACTGCACATCGACGGTGGTCGCTGTGCCCTCAGTTCTACCACAATAGTACAAAGTCTATTTGATCTGGACTTTTTCTGGTGATGATAGCAAACGATCACAAAGTGTCTTTTTCTCAGTGGATTGTTTCTTGCATTTTTACCTGCTATTCTAAGTATAGCTTTTCTTCTAAGGGGATTTGTGATCATTCTGAGCCAAGGCAGCACCTGTTGCCTTTCAGAGGGACTCGTGCGAGTCCTCTGCGGTTTTGATAAATTCTCTATGCTCTTTGCATACATTGCTCTTTGTATTCCAGTTGCAAAGTCAATGCATGGTTCGGCCAGTTAGTACTTCCCATTCATATGGACGAGAGATGACGGGACATACTTGTAAGTACAAGTTAATCACAGTAGTGACTGTCTCCTTTCCTCCATTCGGCCCTCTGTAGATCCTCTCAAAAGTAAGTCCCAAACTGCTGTAAATTAAAAGGACTCGAGGGTTGAAGCAGGAGGAAGTGGTGTCAGGCACATGCGTTGCTATGAATGCACCACAGCTTCTTTTTTAAAATCTCAAACGGTGCCGCAATATTTGTTACTAAAATTTAATATTTCTGAGGCATTGGAAACACATGGAACACAAATGGGTATTCCTCGTGACATGCGTTTCTGTCGACTGTGCGGCCATAATGTCACAGAGACACTACACCATTTGCTAATTGTATGTGATAGTCTGTATGCACTGCGATACAAACATATGAAGTCATATAATAATACCATTAATCCTGGCGAAATTGAGACACTGTGGCCATTGTTTATGAGTGGTAATGACATTAATCTAATTTATTTTATGGTGACATTTTATAAGAAAATTGTATTGATATTACATTGTATTGTATAATTATGTAGGGTACCTCAAGACTGTCGTATGAAATCAAATGTGTTTTTAATGTGTTATTAGTAAATTGGTATATAATCTTGTATTTTAATACTGTAATAATGTGTAATCTCGGTATATAAAACATTTGTTTTGTTATATGTATACCTAATAAACTAAAATCTAATTTCTGAGCAATTGGTAATGTCTCAGCCTCTTCGAAGATGTCTCAAACATATAGGGGACAAGTTACTATGGACTAGCAATACAAGAATCGCAGTGGGCAATTTTTATCCATTTCAGTTGTGGAATTAGATGGCTGCCCACCTTTCTTCCATTTGGTTTTTCCACCATTCCTTGGTGATTTACCAAGGTAATCTATAAATTTTTCTCCTCTCCTGTGTGAGGTGTCGTGAGTACGACTCTGACACAGAGGCATAGTGTTGATTGCTATAAACGTTTATTAAAAGAAATGGGTTGGAGAAAAGCCTATCTTTCTCTTACTCTAGGAGGGAGTTTGCCTGCCTCAACAAAACTAACTATGGTCTCTGTCAAGGTGTTCAAAACCCACACTGACCCTCAAACGCTAAACCTATCACAAAGTGCAAAAAGGCTCAATGTTCTCCAGCTGCATCTGTAGTTCACAAGTTTAAACTCAAAGTTCCAAAAGGGTGTCAAAGAAATTAACAACCAAAAGTTCCAGCATCATTGTAGGGGGGGAGGGGGGGTTTCCCCTTACTTTACATTTCTTAGTTCTTTCACAGTTCAGGCTCCGAAGCAGCAAGAAGGTGTATTTGTTCACCTCTTCTCAGCCTTTCCTCCACTTTCAAATATATGGTAACGATTTTGTATCAAGAGATTGTCCTTTCTTCTCCCTACAATCTATTCTTTCCTACCTTTCACACATTCACAAAGTTTCTTTACTTTCTCCTCTGGCTTGCTTTCCTCACAGTTCAGCTGTGAGTCTCCTGAATAATGAATAGAAAAAGGCCCTGTGTACAGGACTTGGTTAAAACTTGACTATTAGTAGTTTGGGTGCAGGTCCCAACTAGCATTCATAGTGCCTGGTATACTCTTCTGCCAGGACTTTGCCAATGTTGTAACACTCATGTTAATAATCTTTTCCATTTGTGTATTGGGCCTTTCACCAACTTCACGTGCCTGCCAGGTTCCCCAACCCCCCTGCCCATGTTCTCCCATGGCTGCTTCAGCGTTCTGCGTGTTGCCCAGCGGTAAGCTTGGACTTGTGGCCAGCACTGCGTAGTCTCCCCGGCCCTTGCACTGTAGCGGCTCTCCAGTAGACCGTCTCTTGCTCCATACTTCCGTGCAGCAGAGCTCCTGTCTCGGAGCCTCCGCTTCCGACACTGCCACAATCTTGCCTTCTCTCTAGTCTGCTCAGCGTCCCTCTGGGTTTCCCAACCAGCCTTTTGTATGGTGCATCTCCATATTTTCAGCATTGTTCAGCTGTTTGGAAGAACGAGCCTGCACTGTGTGGTTCTCGGCAGGCGTGATCTGCATTACACAGGCCCTCTACCTCGTCCCAGTAGGCCCATAGGAACAAATATGTGTTTGTCTATAGTTTTTACAGGAAGGTCCAGTTTACAATATGCCATACATAGCTGGGAAGGTAATGACTGGTGACTGTTATCCCTCACAAGGGAGTTGGGGGAAGGGGGGGGGGAGAGTATGACTGGGTCTTATTTTAGTGAGCCATCTTCACCCCACAGAGGTTGGACTCCCCACATGTGGTCCTCCCGCAGGTATCCAGCCCAAGGACCGTAGTCTGGTAGTTGCTGGCCACATGGGAGAACACTTTACCTGGGAATTTTGTGACAACTTCACTAGATTCATCACACCTGCCAGGGCATCAACTTGATTATTTATTTGGATGGCCGCCTTATTTTCTTTTTTGTTGCAAATATTGTAACTAAGACCGTACAAGAGAAGACCAGAATGGAGGGTAACATTTACCTGGTACAATTTGGGAATAGTCCAACAAAAAATCACTGCCAGGCTAAAATTGTAATTTGGCAATACAAATATGAATAACCAGTTACTAGCCTAGTACAAGTTTCTAAAACAACCAAGTAATTTGATGCATGTGTATTAGGTTCTTATAGTTCTCTTTATTTATTAATCCATGCGGATGCTCCACTCAGGAATTTAGAGATCTGGGTTTGTTTTTCATACAAAAGTAATGCTGCTGTATCTTCTCCTAAAAGATATCTATGACCACTAAAATATCTATCACTACTAAGAGAGAACACAACATCATTTAGAGCCATTCTAATTCCTGGTAAAGCAACTGTGGCGAACAAGGAATCTGAAGCACAGGCGTCTTTTTAAGGATTTTATTAAACAATAATTTAATGCTGCTTAACTTTCCCTATTACTAAAGGGGATGCTCCCAACATAGCAAAACTAAAGGTGTTCATCCGTTGTCCAAATGTCCTCCGCCCAACATACTTTAACTATCCCTACCACTTAAAAGACCATACTGTTCAGCTTTTGATAACTTCCCTTTATAGCCAGACTCACTGGGCCTCTTCTCAGGGTTACTTCACTAAGATCACATGTCTTGTAGTTGCGAAAAAAGTCGTTAAAGTCAATATAAGAAAAAGCATCTTTAATTTTCGTATCTCACACAACTTCACACTTTATATAGTTTGTATTTCAAAGGTTTCATTGTACCGGGGAGAAGGATCTTTCTTGCATTCCTCTTCCACCCCCTTGTCACGCTCTATTTTTGTCTTCTTTCTCTCACTCTTAATGCTTCAGATTGGTTATGTTTCACAGTGTCTCTGATAGGGCGTTTTGACGCAATTGATGTGTTGTGTATAATAACTTTGGTGGTCTCTCCTAGGCTTAGGCTTTGGGTTTCTCTGGCTCCCAAATGAATCTTGACGTTTACTTTGATTCACTTTCTTATTGTTTCACTTTCTTATTGTTTCTGAAAGAGTAGTCCTGGCCTTCCTGGACCACTATAGGACATAATCTTTTGTTCTCTACCAAGATTTGTACTTCAGCCCTTCTCAAGCTCTAATAATTTCAAGAGCCCAAACCGGTCTTGTAACCCGTTTCATACAGTTCGTTCAGTCCCTGTTGCATACTTTTCTCTCTCTCTGAATCACCCAAGTAGCTTCTCTTGAGTTGGGCGGTGTGATGAATCTAGTGAGATCATCACTGAAACCCTGGTATGGGCCTCCTCTCATGTGAGAGAGAAAAGTGAGTCAAAGCTACCCTAAACAAAGGCGTGCAATAGGGTCACCAGGTTTGCAGTAGAGCTAGAGAATTACTAGCTCAGATAGACAAAAAACCAAGAATGCAAAAAATAGCAAACAAAAGTTTTTTTAATTTTACACTAACAAAGAACAAAAACAATTATACAAACTGCGCCTTGGCGCTGAAGAATATGCATCACTAAGCACATGTTGATCTGCGTCTTTGTGAGTTAGTAGGCAGAGTGACAAACAGTATATATCTCTTGTATTGTTTTAAATGGCAATACATTTAACATTTTCTAACATTGGAAAGGCAGCCGCTACCTGATCTGACATTGGTGGCAGTATTTTGTGGGATGATCACATGGGAGGAGACTCATATCTGGGGGTATTGAGAACCTCTTTACCCCAGGAATCTCCTATCACTCCTAAAGCACTGATGGCATATTGTGAAATAGAACAAACCTTTTATACCAATTTCCCTAACTCTGAATGCTAAATTTACAAAGCAATCCAAAATAATTGCACATCAACATCCCAAAAACATTATAGACTTCAGGATCCATAAACCCTTGATACTGGGATGCAGGAGAGGGGCCCAGATTTGGTATGGATCAACAATGCCATTAACCAGACGGCGCGGTCTAGTTGTTATAGACCACAACACCCGAGTGGGATATTTAAACTCAGGAATGAGTTGCAGCTGGGAGGAAAACAGGACGACTCTGAAGGAGTAGCGAGGCAGACCTGAATGCTGGGTTGGCTGCAGAAATAGAGGGAAGAACGCCAGCTGATGCCGACGCGAGATGAATGCCGGTGGCGTGGCAGAGCAAGCGCAGCGGGAAGCAGCATTGTGAAGAAACGCCCAGCCAAGAGGGAGATGTGCTCCTGACCCAACAAGCAGTTCTTCAGTGTGCAGTAGGCCCGCCAGAGCTGTCGGGGCTCAATGAAGAAGAAGCTGTGCAGACTGCAGGACTTGCGCGGGAGCTGACCGGAAAGAAGATTGACGGTCCACTGCAGCACCTGCAAGGGAAAAGGAGATGCCAAAGAAGACTGGTGAGTTGTCCTAAAATGAAAGGTTACCCCAGAGCGCACCTTATAAAACATTTTGCAGCAACCACTACTTTTCAATACCGAACAAATAAAGCAATACAAGGGTGCAATTCCCCTTGTATGGGACGCAGATTGGGGTGGGGGTGACCCTGTAACCTGCATTGCCAAGAGGCTGTAAAGGAGCAGAAGAAAGGCAAATAGGGCAAAATTCCCCTTTTTGGGGACACCAACTGGGGAATCGTATAACCCACATTGCCAACTGCCAAGAGGTTGTAAAGGAAGAAAACTAAGACGGCACAGGCACAACTCCGCTTATCTGTGACACAAACTGGGGGAGACCTGTAATCTGCATTACCCAGAGTCAATAGACTATAAAGAGGAGCAGACATTGTTCAACCCTCCACACAAAGGATACTGGTGTGGAGGATTTTGGAACAAAGGTTGCCACCAAGCATAATTGTGGTTTTAGGAGTTAACATCCTGGCAGGCGAGTAAACCAGGAAAGGGACCGATGGTAGTTTGTCCTGGCAGGCGAGTGGACCACTAAAGAACATGTTGTTTGGTGGCGAAGTGATTTAATGAAAAGAGCATGTTAACAGCACTTAATTTGAAAGTGTGGCATTACTAGAAGTAGTTACTGTGCTAGCCTGACAAAATTATTTTTTACGAATATGTGTGGCATTTACAGCAGTTGCTGTGTTATTCTAACAAAAGCATTCCATTTGCAGAAGAAAGGTGATCTTCTAATAGTTACTTTGGTTTATGAACTTATGTTTTGAGGAAGAGACATTCTTGCTGTACCAAGAAGAAAGTGGGAAAGACACCCATTGCTGTGGTTCGTGGAACAAGTGTTTATGAAAGACATTTATTTTAACAAGTGGAAGGAAACAATCTTTTGTGTTGAACTGAATAGAAATGTGTTTAATCAGAACTTATCCAGGGGTATTCCTGTATTTATCCAGGGCTCAGGAATTCAACCCTGGTTACCAGGAGTACTTTCAAAAACCTATACGTTTGAACTCGTACTCTATTGTGTTTAATTGAAGACTCCCAAATATTGCATGTGTTTATTTTGTTGTATGTATTCGGGTGAGGGTCAGACTTTTTGGACACTAGGTCATCTTTCTCTAGTTTAGTTTGCTAGGTAGGAACGTCCTCGTTAGGATAGGGAAAGTTAGGGGTTTATCTCGCCCTTTTTACTTAATAAAATGGCAAACCTTGAGCAAATTTTACCTTTGTCCGTCTTGCATTTCTGACTGCTGACAGGTGGTTCACAAGGTATGGTGTAGGGATATGGTGACTTAGCCTTTTCTCCTCTGTTTTCTCGATATTGCAACTCGCTCATAGTGTCTGTTCACTTCCGTAGGCTCTGCAGACGTCAGCAGATAGGTTTCGTTCCTCTAGGTTTGACTGGTCTCTGTATTGTTTAACGGGCCCACCACGGCTTCCTCTTCATGGTCATGCCACATAGTGGGACAGTCTCTGACTCCATCCCACCAGCTGTTGCTCCACTGCTTGCTGCACCGGGCCTCTGGCATTCCGAGTGCCACTTGAGGGTGTAGCTATGTTGGAGGCTCTCCCTGCGTAAGGCTCTCTCCCTGATTCAAAGGCTCTTTTGGTTTTAAGTCCGTCCCCAGAAACCAAAGGGATGTGGCCTTTCTTTTTGACTGGGGAATTCAGGCGAGATCCAACATTACCTGAAACCAAAGCGATTGAGGAAGTGTCACTTCTGGGTGGATTAAAAGTAGAAGTATGCAAAGCAAAAGTAGCAACATTTTTTCCAATTCCCACGTAGGCAGATCATGTTCTATTTATAGGGTGTTCCTCTCAGTAGCACAAGTCTTTGTTCCCTGCCCCCACCCCAACCCTAGTCTTAATGGGTTCGGCCCTCCATTGGGGAGAAGGGATGAATATCCTCTGTGTGGCACAACACATTGGGAATTCAAATTGTGTTTTATTTTCTGCAATGGTGGTAATGCACATTTTAGTTGATATTGTATTCAATTTTTGTGGTGGGTCAGACAACCCCCCCCCCCCCCACCCCCCTCAACATTTTTTCCGCGTCACTCACTCTGTCCAGTAAATTATACAGATCTTGTCGGAGAAGGCCCACATCACTTTATCTCGCCAGTGCAGGTTTCTGTGCTATTGCCTCCAATATTTCATAGTTTGTGCAGTGAGATGGAATTGTTTGCTCTTTGTCTATTGGTTGCTCTTCCCCCTCCTGCACTAAGCATTTGTTTTGTTTCTCCTTTTTTAGTGAACACTTCCATTTTAGTCAGTCTCTGCTGTGAAGCGCCCTTCTTCCTTGCTCCTTATGACCTCAGGACACCAAGCCTAGTTCTGTTCTTGTGAGTCTAGGTCGCACCGAGAGCCCTTCTCTCACATAGTTTATTCCAGTACTGTCCGGACCAGTCTTTGTATTCTACTGCTCACTAAGCCTCACCAGGGCTCTATTTGCATGGTATGTCTGCCAAGCTGTGGACTAGGTTAGCTCAATATCCTTTGCCTGTTAACTTTGTCCTCCGCTGATTATTGAGAGAAACAGGCCATTTACTTTATTCCATCCCCTCGCCTCCTGCCAATGGGGAAGGGCACATTCACTTGGGAAAGTACCTTGCTTTGCCAAGGGTTAACTTTCCTTTATATGTAGGTAATCAATGTGAGCTCTGTCAGATTTGTCCTCACGTATTCACCTAGTCACTGCCTCTCCACCGTGTATCACTGTCTGCTTTTACCTATCTCCCCCCACTACTTTGCAGCCTAATCCAACTCTTTGAAGATTTTTGTCCCTCGCTCTTACTCGCAAAAACTCTTCTTATATGCCCCCAGCAGGCTCCCTTCACCCTTTATGTGCTCCACACCAGCCGCCTGTATTGTCCAAGAGTCTGTCTCCGGATTGGCCTCTCTCCAACAGCGTGGAGTTATGTCAGTCCCTCTGACTCTCCTTTCCGTTCAATCCCCGCTTTTGTCTGTAAGTGATCCACGTACCAGGACCTTAATTATCCTCTGTACAGTCTCTCATGTGCTCCGCACCCCTCCAGGACTTTCCACTATTATCTTCCTCCGTTGCGCAGGATTTTTTGTTGGATCAGTCCTATCTGCCCATGTCCACGTACCTTAGAGGCTCAGCCGATTCCCTCAGGCAGCTTTGCGGTCCCCTGGACACCAGGCAGCACAGCATTTTCCCTGCTCCACCGGGCGCACGTCCATTTTGGAATCGGCACGCGAGGACGCTTCTTAGCCAATTTCCCTAGCCATGGGGCTCCGATTTGTTTCTCCTTCGTCAGGAAATCATCTCCGGGGTAACACCTCTCTTCGGACTTAAGTAGTATATTTCATCCAGCTTGTGGGTGCACGGAAGATATCTATAAACCGGATCGCCTCAGAGCAGGAGGGACACGCCTTCCTCGCATCGCTGCTGGCGACGCCCCAGCTTTCCAATTCTTATTTAAGAATGGAGTCCGCTATTCAGTGAGATCTGAATACATGTTTTGAACTTAACATATTGCAAGTCATGTGAATTATGTACTTTTAGCTTCTAGGTTAGTATAAGCTCATTGTTGCTAACATTCCTGTTCTCCTTTCCCCCCTGTCCAAAGTTGTTGGTAAGCATTGTGGCAAATCGAGGCATTCAATTACTTCTCCAAGCGAAGAGCCCCTTTCTGTGAGGCTAGGGAGGTAAGCCAACTACTTTTTTATTATCTCCACACCAGTACAACTTCATTAACTGACGGACAACTAAACTCCTCTTACATGTATTATTGTACTACAGAAGAACAAGGTCAACCTGATACTGTGAAGAGTAAGAACATGAGAGTAAGGACGAGTGCTTGTCTGTCAAGTGCTGACACGAAGAAGCCAACAGGAGGCATAGTGCATATAGACCAAACTCAAAGGAAGGACTTTCTTTGGAAGCCAGGGAAGCTCCAGGAATGCGTCATAAAAAGGAGAAGGTTAAGGGAACAAGGAGGTGAGACCTGGGAGGTTCAAACCGGCCGGATCAAGGAGGCTTGGAAACCAAGACGCTGCCTTGACTGTCCAAAAACAACTAGGGGAAAAGAAGCAGAACGCAGAGAATCCATAATAGTCAGTGGATGGACGCTCAAAGGGCCAATGAAGTGTCCCATCGTTGGTGTGCAGAATAGGCGATACGCCAATAACTCAACCTGGGAGGTCTGTTGATGGGTGGAGAATCCGACCAACAGACCAAAGGAAGAATCTGGTGGCGTGCAATGATAACTGAAGGAAACACCCTTTCATCACTGGAACCACCAAAGAAGAACAAAGCGTGTTGGAAGAGGGACACGGGAGGAACCAGAGAATCATCCTGACCGACCACAGTGGAGAGAAAGAGAATGCCAACCCTTTGATGCAGAACCCCTTCAATACAGTTGCAGGAGAGACCCGGGGAGCGAGGCATAAAGAGTGAAGATAACTCTGGGACCCTGCATCCTTGTCCCGGTGATTGGCAAAAGTTTTAGAAATATGATCTATGCTCTTTGAGTGGCAAGAGTGTGAGAGGAATAAGAGTAAGGCACCGTTGACCGGCACACCCCGAGTCTGCGGGCTGGAGCCGTCCCGCCCGCCAGGTCTGACCTGGCAGGCGGGACGGCACCCACCCGCAGACTTCGACGGAAGCACCTGCACTATTAACAGTGCCGGTGCTTCCGTCATCCCCATCCCCATTCCCATTGAGTCCTATGGGACTCAAATGGAAATGGGGATTAACAATTTTCTGGCACCGACTTCCAGGAACACCGGGGTCGTAATCCCCCATTGTTTCCGTGAAGCCAGGTGCCGGAAAAAGTCATGAGTCTGGCAGCAGCATGCCGGTTTCGGTTTTACCGGCATGGCTAATGCTGGACTCGTAATGAGGCCCAGAGACTTAGTTTACTCATCTCAAGATTAAAAGTGTTTGCAGAAACGGGGGGGAATAAATGCATAAGGGCCTGGGAATACCCATAGAAAGAACTAAGGAGCTATTACAAGGAATAGCAAAAGGCTATTTGAATGTATCCCA
Organism: Ambystoma mexicanum; assembly: GCF_040938575.1. NCBI lineage: Eukaryota > Metazoa > Chordata > Amphibia > Caudata > Ambystomatidae > Ambystoma > Ambystoma mexicanum. The sequence continues at coordinate 1,143,846,587 of NC_090923.1, read as the reverse complement.
TTGAAGAGACTTATGCTGAGAAGCATCCCCAGGAGAAGGGATCATTCCCTGAGTCCCTGTGACTTATTAATGGTCACCACTGATCTATCAGGAAGTGAGCGTAGGTCCCTTTGACTTATTAATGTTAATTGAAAACGCTAAACGTATAGGTAACTGTCTTCTTTTGAATTTGAAAGGCATATTTGTATCCGATGGAATAAGAGGTATGCACGGTATAAAAACAATTGCTAAATTCCATCAATTACATGGGCCTCTATGATGTCTTTGCAATGGAAAAGGTTGACAATTACGCATCTACAGAGTCAGTCCCTGTGATGGCATAACATTGCGTAGTAGCATCATTATAGCACCTACTTTCAGTTTTAGTTCATGAGGAGGCATTCATCCTACAGCATTTTGCTTTTAGAGACACAACTGTTCATTGACACTGGAACCGCCATACCCTGTGTGAAAAGAAGTGGGAGTGGAAAGACGTAACTTGAAATTTCCGATTGTTTGCGATGGTGGAAGGTGAATATGACAGCCTAGAACCATGCTCATTCTGTTTGACACTTAATAATCGTCAGATGCATTTATAAAGCCATATCAGTGTTGCTTTTCATCCTTGATGTGTGAATCTATCTGATACTAACTGGCATGTCTGAAGCAGAATGTGACTGGGTTATAATTGCATTGGCAGTGAGATAATGGTGCCTTCCCACAGCTTGATGGAAACATAAATTAGGGATAACAATCCATAAATTGGTATCTATCAGACTTTGTTAATGTTATCGGCACCTGTAAGTGCCCTGCCCCCAGTCCTTGACACACTGTTCTCTCCCCCCCCCCCACACCCAATTTGGTAGCCATGAAAAGGAGGAAATGCCTACAAAAGAACCCTCCCTCTGTGGGGTCGCAGACTAGAGCAATGCCAGAGATATTGAAGGAAACAGGCCCTCCAGGTCTTTTATTGGATATTTGTAATGAAATGGTGTTTCAAAGTGCCACAAGATCGAAAAAAAAGGGGGGGGGACAAGGGAGAAATATAACCATCCTACTAGTCCTTGTGACATTTGGACCCTCACCCCTGAACCCCATACTAAGTGCAAGGAGGGAGGTGGACTGGGCAGGGGGGGTGCTGGTGCCCTGTAGAATTCAGAGGGAACCAGGCAGCCTGTCACTGAAGGGGGGGGGGGAGAGAAGGAGGAAAAGAAAAGGAGGGTCTTAAGAAGATTCTGGAACTTAAGGAGATCCGACTCAGGCCTGAGAGGGGCTGTGAGACCATTCCAGCGGGAGGCTCCTGTGGAGGAGAGAGATCTACCCCCCCACTCTATGCTTAGTGAAGCATCTGATCAGTAAAGAGTGGGAGCTAGAAGACCGAAGGGCAGTATTTAGGGAGAACGAGTTGGATGTAGACGGGTCCCAAGCCCCCATAAAGCCTTGTGGATGATGCATACAGTCTTGAACCTGATCCTAGCACCAACCCGGGAGCCAGTGTACAAATTTTAAGGCTGGATAGATGCAGTCTCTGTGCTTGAAGCCAAGGAGACGTCTTACAGCCCTATTCTGGATTAGTTGAAGGGGGGGGGGGGGTGAAGAGGATAGCGGAAGATTGACAAAGAGGCTGTTGCAGTAGTTCAGCCTACAGTGGACCAGAGCTCTGGAGACAGAGTTTCTGGGGGAAGGTGAGGAAAGGGATAATGCCTCTGAGGTGCAGCTGATAGTGAGCCTTCGTAGCAGGGTCCGCGATGTGAGGAGAGAAGGCGAGCGAGGAGTCGTAATGAAACCAAGGTTTTTTGCCTCACAAGAGGGAGGGAGAGTGAGGGGGGGGCATTAGAGGGCATGATGGAAGGAGGGAGCTGGGGTCCCAATGAGAAGGATCTCAATCTTACTGGCATTAAAGCAGAGATCATTGGCAGCACACCATGCCTGAATGACAGTCAGTCGGGGATGAGCGAGGAGGAAGAGGAGCCAATAGAGTGAAGCTTGAAGGAGAGCTGCGAGCCATCTGCATAACACTGGAAGTGGGGAGAGAATGAGGCGATTAGGGGGGGTGGGGTGTCATAGGGGCAAGGTAGATGTTGAAGGTCCACGGCGAGAGGATAGAGCCTTGAGGGACATCCCAGGTGGAGAGTGTGATGGGGGAGAGAAAATGGTCCAGCTGAACCTGGCAAGGTCGGTCGGAGAGGAATGGGGACAACCTGTCAAGAGCCGGGCCCGTGATGCCAAGGGTGTTACAGAGCCGATTTGTCCGGATTGGCATGATTGACCATGTCAAAGGCAGAGGAAAGATCCAGCAGGATAAGAACGGATGGAGAGTTGGAATCGAGATTTGAGAGCAAGTCTTCACTGGTGTTCAGTAGAGCAGTTTCGTGCCTCTGGCTGCTCTGAAGCCAGACTGGTGGTTGTGAAGACAACCAATAGATTCAGTGTGTTGATCAGTTGGGAGATGACCAGCTTCTCCAGGAGTTTGCCCACGAAGGGGGTAATGGAGATTGGGGGGGGGGGGTAGTTAACCGGGCAGGAGTGGTCAGCAGAGGGCTTTTTGAGAAGAGGATGCTCAAGGGAGTGCTTGAGGGATAGCGGGAAGGAGTCGGTGGCAAAGGAGTGATTACAGAAATCAGCCAAGGCTGGTGCAAGGGAGGCAATGTTGTCCTTGATAGTTCTGGAGGAGCAGGAAGCACCTTCTTGGAGGAGACTCGGACCTGTCTAGATACCTCATCTGGTGCTATGAGCAAGAAAGAGGAGAGTAGGAGGGAAGGTGAGGGGTGGGCCAAGGTAGGCCAGTGAGCTGAGGAGGGAGGGGAGTAGATGAGTGAAGACTGGGTTTTGGTTAAGAAGGGCATTGAAGTACAGAGGGTCAGGGACGGCCGGGGAGTAGTGGAGACTGCATTGCCTTTGGAGCAGACAGTAGGCTAGTCTGTCGGAGGATGTGCCTGATGCCTGCCACTTCTGCTCAGCAACTCTGCACTTGCGTTTCAGAGAGGCTAGGTCTGAGTCATACCAGGTGTTGCGCTTGCAGGCAGGCTTCAAGCAGATCCTCATGACGGGGGCAAGGATGTCAAGGGTGTTGATGAAAGGTGAAGATTAGCAAGGGCAGAGTCGGTGTTGGGAGTCTGTGGGAGGGGGAATAAAAGTGGCGGCAAAAGCAGCAACTGACATTCGCTTCATTGGTCGAATGACCGAGAAGGAGACTGCCAGTGCAGGCAGAGGCTTAGCCCAGGGACCAGGGCTCCAGGTAAGAGGATAGGAGAGCATGTTGACAGCAGGAGAGAGGTGTAATGAGAGGGTTGGAGATGGGAATGTCTGCTGAGATGAGCGTATCAAAGGTATGTCCGGCTGAGTGCGTTGGACCAGAGGGATGAATGGTGAGGGAAAGAAAGTCAGAGGCTGCGGACGAGTCCAGTGGCCGATCAGGAGAGTGTAGGTGAATATTGAAGTCTCTGAGGAGAAGAAGCTTGGCGGCGGAGGCAAGAAGAGGTGAGGTCAGGAGAGGGAGACCGGACCAAGGGTCCTGTAGATGGTGGCAAGAGTCAACAAGAGGGTTGGTGAGACACCAAGCCTGCAAACGAGGCATTCGAAGGAAGAGTAGGTCTGAGTGTGAATGATAGTAGCAGGGACCCATTCAGGGAATATCAAGGCCACTATGCAACTAGACCTGTTGGGTCTTGGCTTAGAGAGGATCTTGTAGCCCTCGGGGAGGTGTGTGTCAATAGCAGTGACAGGGCTGGCAGTGAACCACGTCTCAGTAAGGGTGAGAACGTCAAAGGCAAAGTCTTCAAGAAGGAGACCGATATCAGAGGAGTGTTTAACAGCAGAGCCAGAGTTGAGGGTAGCTAGGTGAAGCTGGTTGCCACCTTTTTTGAAGGCCTTCCGTAAAGGGATACAGGAATGTGGTAGACCCGTCGGTGGTGGTGAAGGGGCAAGAGGAGTGGCAGGAGAAGGGAGGAAGTTGATGAGAGATGGAAGACACCTATTAAGGTGGAGGTTGAGCTGAGATAGTGCCATTCTGATAGACATTAAAGATGCACCTAGAGGATGGGAAGCATGCCAAGAGTACTTCCCATATGGTGTCACCCTTAATGGGTAACAAAGAGAAAGTGGGAGAGGATGGAGACCATGTGGGGGAGTCCATAGGTCCAGAGAGGGAGCGATAAAGAGGCTGTCTGTGACAGACTGCCTGGAAGAAGCGTTGACATGGGTGTCTTCGATGGGCAGGCCTGGGTTGGAGACCAGGAGATCTTTCTTGAACTTTTTCCTTCCAGACTTCAAAGAGGTTGGATAGGTGAATAAGTAGCCGTTAGAGTAAATAGGGGAAATGGAGAGCACCATGGAAGGAGAGGCAGAGAGATGGAAGGGGAGAGACACTGAGATACTGGCCAAAGCACAATGAACTCACCAGGCGGCCTAGCAGCAAGACAGGCGCAGACAAATCGGGTGCACAACATCACACAGGTTGCCAAAAGGGGTATTGTACTGCTCCAGTAGAATAGGAAGGAGGTGACTCAGGTGGGATGACAACTTTATCCGAATTATGAGGGAAAAATGACCTTAAATCACCAGTCACAAGGCGCATCTGGCGATTACATTAAGGGCACTTGATGTGAATTGTTTTGGCAACTTAAGGGCTGCGATGGCTGGAACTGCAGTGAGCTGCTTAGTGTGTGTATATAGAGATAAACGGAACCGAGGCGATCCAATGCCAAGTGATACGGGTGACCAGTCAGGCTGCGATGTGTATAGACCAGCATGCCAAGCCGAGCATCACTAGCAGCAAGAACAGAAGGGCAAGCCAGAAGCGCAAAGATAATGAATGCACTGGCACATGCGCCAGTCGACCACCTGCAAAACAGTTCCCAGCTCCTGAGCCATGGATGCAGCTCCACCTCTGATTGCAGATGTATCTCATCAGCATAAGGCCACAAGGCCCTCAGATCTTCGTGAACGACCAGGCCCCTTGAGCTGCTGTGCGCCCCGCTCCCTTAGATTGGGGCCCAGTGACCTTATAGAACGTGGACCCTGGATGTAGTGGCCCACTTCGCTTCCGTTGGCAGAATAACATCTCCCTCGCACTTCAATCCACAATCAGATGTTGAACTGTGTGCTTCTGGGCATGTCAATTTACAACACTCAGGTTTATTATGTGCCTAGAAGGGAATCAACGGTGCACTAGTCGCTACTCAGCCTCACTCCTGAGATAAACAAGAATGATAAAAGATGGTGAATGACTACAGGAGTAGCATCAAGAGTATAAATAGCTGTCTCACTGTGAGCTGGTAAGGCCCGTGTTCACTTCAAATTTGCAGTGATGAACGACCAGTCTAGCCGCAACATCCCCTTGCTACTCACCCTGCCACCTCCACCAGTAAGCAGACTGCAACATCTTGCTCCTTCAGTCCTGGCACTGTAACCTGACTATCATGAATGAAGACCCACAAATGAGGCACAGTTCAAAGGTGTTTATCTAGCAAAGATGGGGTGGTAGAACGCCTATCTAGCCCCATATCTAAGTAAGGGAGCAAGCTCGACCATCAAATATTAAATAACGCAGTCCTAGTAGTGTCTTGTCAAATCAAAATGGCCTATTTTATTTTTTTCTTTAAGTGCTTATGGTTAAAAACAACCTTTTACACCATTTATCTAAAAACGTTTTGTTCCATTTACAAAATTTACACTACCGCCTTGGAGAAGAAATTATTCATACCAATCTCAAAACAGAACAATACAAAGGTGGTACATTAAAAGCTCCTTGAGCAATAGGACTCCCCCCTGCCCCCCCCTTCGCCTCCCCCCCCAATTATTCAATAAAATGCCTCAATACAAAGGCTAGCATACATTCTTTGCTGATTTGGGGCATTATAAAGGACTTTACCCCACAATAGTGGACACTTTTATTGCAGCATGGGCCTTGCCCGAAGCCAGACATAGTGCGCAGCTGAGACCATCACATGACTGTGCTGCAAAGAGTATTCTCCAAAATTGATCACTCTCACGTGATCTGGATTTGTCCTATCCCTTATCATAGCTGGGGCTCAATTCGGGGCAGGAGGTTAGGATGTGTCTTGCAGTTTCAGCTTGTCGGCCACAAATCTGCAAAGAGAGTGCTCAAACTGCACTCCCAACCAAGCACCTCTGACACCGAAATCTGGCAAGATGTCAAGCGCAACTGTAGAGCAAAATGAATCAAAACAGGGTAACGCCACTTAGTCAAATGCTGTCTGGGGGCCTGGGAAGTGCGTGTTTGCGACTTCCCTCTAAGGATGCAAGAGTCAGGATCCTGTCAATTCCTACTCACTACATCGTTTATTCAAAAAGACAGACCTGTTGCTCAGAGCAACATGACTGGGATGTCGCAAGACAGTGGGCTTTGACCGTGCTCTCCAATTCCCTGAGGTATACACTGCGGGAGTATCGTTCCGCATGAGAAACGCTAGCATGCATCGGAGAAGGAAATCTCTACTGGTACGGTGGCAGGCAAACCTCGCAAGGAGCTCAATTATTCCCTCCTGTTTAGGTAGCTGTTATTGCTCTCATAGGGAGGGTCTCCAGGGTATGCACAATCTCTGTTCTATAAGCTATTACTTAAGCCTTCAATGAGTGCCCTCCATCTGTCGATCTTCTTGATGGTCAACCACTTAGCCTACCCCTTAGGTTTTGTATAGGTCGGGGATGCCTTTACCTGCAGCCTCAGATAGCTATATTTATCTTTAATTTCCAGTGTTTGGGCCTGGGTACTAATTGAATTTCGTTCTCCCCAGTGATTTCCTACCCAATACCATCATCTTTGTTTTTGTAAGGTCTATCTTAAGGTCATTATCCTCTGCGTACCTCTGAAGAGTATTCAGGAGGTGCTGTAGATCAATAGGAGTCCTGTCAAGAATCCCGATTTATCATCTGCATATATGAGGGTGTTTGCTACTTCTTGCCCATATTGTGACTGATAATTGTGAGCTACCTTCATGGCCTTCTCCAAATCAGCCATGTATACATTATAATCAGCCATGTATAAATTATATAGTACCAGGGCCAGAACAAAACCTTGCTTTAGGCCCACATTTGTCTCTGGGCTGAGACAGACTACCATGCTGTGATAACCAGACCTTCACCGTTGTTTTATGGTGAAGTTGTTTGATGTACAACAAACCAGCATCAATACCCAGTTTCTCCCTCAGTTTCCTGCGATTAACTGTATGGAAAGCTACAGTAAAAGTGACTAGCATGCATATAAAGGGGCATCAGGGTACCTGTAGGCGTCAGAGATTAAACTATCGAGTACCTATAGTGTGCTTAGTGCCAAACCCCTTTCAGAAACCAAAAAGATGCTTACTTAAGAGATGGGGATCTTCTGACCAGCAGACAAGCATATCAAGCAACATGCCAGCAAATATTTTTGAGCTGCAGTCTAGCATGCCAAGAAGTCTGTAGTAGCTGAGGTTAGTGCGAGGACCTTGTTTGTACACGGGAATTAACGGCAAGAATGTGGCATATCACCAGTACTGCAGATATGCAGAAACTGAGTTTTCAAAAGTTAAACCCAGGTAGTGGGATCCTTCTTGAATACAAAAATAGAGATCCCATCAGTACCAGTGGCTCTAGAGGGCTTAATCTTCTTAATTGTTGCCACCAAGTCTATGGTCTCTATTTGAGGCTTCTTGCAGGGAACCCTTATTGATGAGTGCTTTTGGGACCAAGGAGTATGTTCACTTATTTATTATAGGCTACTCGGTCCTCAGGAACGATAGTACTGATCTCTAAGGCCTGTTGTCCCCTTCTAATAGTGTGTATCATGTACCAGAACTTCTTGGTGTCGTGTGTGCGTATAATTCTGTTAATGTGATGGCATTTAGCTGTAGTGTCTCTAACGGTGGTCTCTAAGCCACTGTTGATATGTCCTTCTTAGGGAGGCTGTCTTGATCTAAATGCCCGCAATGGGCAGCAGACGACTCCTTTTTATTGGATTACACTTAGCGTTATTTTTTTAGTTTTTATTTGCGATGGCAGCATCATATGGTACCCAGGGTTTATTCCCCTTTAGTTCAATGGCACATTTCCTATCTATGGTAACCAAGGGTTTTAAAGCCCAAGCATGCTTTGTCGGTAATACATCACCGTAGTGACCGTGGGCTTTGATTGCACTGTTCAGATCGTTAATATTTCTGGCAGACCTGAAAGTCTGTTTCCTGCAGATTTACACCTCATTCTTTCAGTAGAACGAGATTTCATAATGTTACAGGACATTCTAAGTTACACGATCACTCATGGTCACTGCTTTGCAAAGTTGGTCTCGAGTCACAATTCACCTGGTTGACAAAAACAAAATCAATGATCGAGGAGAAGATTCCATTAGACCAGGTGTAGTTCGGTCCTGCACCGCTCATAGGGAGTGGATCGAGATCAAACTCTGCCACGACCACACTCCATTCAGGGCCAGCCCCCCTACCAGGGGAGCGCTCCTCGCCGTTCCCACTGAGAGGCGCACTGGATAGGCATTTCACATTAAAATCTCCAGCTAGCAGGATATCCCCCTACCCCCTCCTGTTGTGCGGGACCCATGAACATAGAGTGTCACAGACAGCTTCCATCAGGGCACTTGTTTGTGGCCTTGAGGATCGTAAATGCCTAGAACCAAGTGTCACCTGGTACCTGGACAAAACCCCTCAATGTTGCTACCAGCAGATTAGGATCTTCCCTGGTGCACTGGAGAGGTCTAAGCATATATTCAATGTTTGTCCCAATACATAGGTCACCCTTCGGGCGGCCCCCTAGTCGCGGGGGCCAAGGGGTGGGGGGGGATGGGAATTCCCCATAATGTGATCTTTTGGTACCATGTATCATTCTTTCTACATATGTAACATTTTTAGGTGAGGACAGAGACTTCCAGGCCATGTTCGTTAAAAGTCCCGGCATGCATGCATGCATGCATGCATGCATTCTCTTTCAGTTATGGGTGAAATAAGTGATCAGTCCCCAAATTGTCTGGCTAAGAAGTTTAAGAAGCTCTATGCACTCAATGTCCCTAGAAGAAATCGCTTCCAGATCCGGAATTGGGTGGAATAAGGCCAATAATCGTGTCCGGGTAAAGAACAGGTGTAAATCCCAGACACTGACCAAGTGGCCTCTGATTTGCCAATAGATACCATGCAGTGCCTGAGCAGTTGTCAACAGAGGCTCCCCAGTTTCAGCAACTTGCATTAGGTGGGCACTGTATGTTGGTTGGTCAGATGCAGTCCGCTAGTTCTTATGGCAGGACATATTTGGGGGGCCCAGGCAGGAGAGTACCTTTTGTTGCCCCTTTATTGGATTTTTATTTTCCCTCAGTGATTTTACGTTTTCCGACCATTACAGTGGAAGTCTGATTCGGTAACATGGGCAGATCTCCTCCCCCAGATTTTAATGGCTGCACATTTAGCCGAAAGGTTGTGGGGCCCCACAATGTGACCTTCCTTACAGTTCCATCCAATAAGGTATTACTAATTTGGCGGCCGCCACCTCTTCCGGCTGCACGGCCAGTGAAACTAAGTGGCCGTTTAATGGCATTGGGGTTCCAGGATTTTTGCTTTGAGGGATCCCCTCTCCCCTGCAGAGACTGTTTGTAAAATGTCTTCCTTTTGGATGTGAACTGCAAATTCTATTTGGAGCATTATACATAGCATGTTCTATTGGAATGATTTCAAGGGCGTGTTCCATAGTGCTGGCCGTAACTCTAACAGACTCCTCCTCGAGATCTTGGGTGACCAGGTCAACCACCTCACTGGTCCCCAATGGTACAATAGGGCGTTTAGCCTTCATGCCAATGCGGGAAGAAAGTTGCTCTTTGGGTTTGCAGGTGCTGCACTCCCGACAGTTGTTGGTATTTGTGGGCTGCAGTTGTGTGTTAGCGTTCAGGCAGTTCCTGCTAGGTGCCAAGCCAGTATCGGCAACAAGACGAGCATGCGATTAGTTTCCTGCTGGCCTTCTGCCATTTTTGTACACAGTAAGTAGAGGGAATCAAGTTTACTTGTGAAAAGTTCCAGGCCTGAGACCCAAAGGGACTTTGTTCTTGACAAGTTTGCTCAGGATTATCTTCAGTTCGAGTCAATGTTTTCCTCTACTGAGGAGCTTTCCAACGATGTAACCAGCTTTTCCAGGTCAGGGCTAGCAGACCGGTCCGCATCGGAGATTGAGGTCTGGTCATCGCTCCACAGTAAGGGTGTATTTGGTTTCAAGCACTTACATAAATTCAAAAGAGAGCCATTGTTCCCGATGGAATACGCCATTGCAGCAGAGTTTGATGTGATATTAGGGTTTGGAGTAGACTGAAGGGTCGGGCCCTTTGACTGTACTTTCAGTGGCTGGGATGATAACCGCCTCATGTGGGGCAACGGATTCTATTGCAGCCTCCACCTGTGCGACAGCCTCCCTGCCGGAAAAATGCTGAAATATCACGGTGGTTCAAAATCTGATTCCGATTTGAAATCATTTTTTCCCTTCTATGTATGCAGGGTCAGGGAAGCACCCATTTGGTAATTCGTAGGGCTACGTGCCAGTTTTCCTGCACTGGTCCTGGCACTGACCCACCCTGCAGGGTTTGCTTCCTTTCTTCTTTGCCGGCATGATGGGTGTTTTGTTCGGGCTGATGCACTGGTGAAAAAACTAAAACAAAAACTAAATTATAGTGGAGCAGACCTCAGTGCAGAATGCAGAGACTAAGGACGCTTGTTACAGCTAGAGGTCTCGGGAAGGGGGGCGGATCAGGGGGGAACTGCATCCACCACAAGAGGGGCCTCCCACAAAGAGCAGAGCTGCTTTTCCATCTCCTTGAATACAAAAGAACTCCAGGGAACTTACCATCAGTGGCCCACTGCAAACCACAGCTGGCCACCTCTTCTCCACTTAGGCTATTGCAGGATTGTTTTTTCACTCTATCCAACTCGCTTCCCTACTCCTACTAATGGCACTGTGCCTATCCCCGGGGTGCAGTATGCCCTCAATGGGTAGGGACCATAGGTGTCGGTGAGGGAGGTAGTATGAATTTAAGGGAGTACAATGAGGGCTTTTACCGACTGATTCGTTATGTAACTGCGTTACACTGTGGGTTATCGTTTACCGCCCATATGGGGAGTTTTGTGTGTCCTGCCTCCTGACCCCAGCGCGGAAAAGTTGGGACAGCGAAAACACTGTTTTCAATGGTGCCACTACGGACGTCCAGCTGCTCCTCCAGGGTTCCTCCTTCAAGGGATTAGAGGAAACCACCTGCTACAAAGAATGTCAAGCCGCACTGTGCACTCTCCCACTCTCTCACAGCTGTTTCCGACAGTTAGCTGTGCCATGTACTAAACAAAAAACGATTGCAAATCCTTACGCTATAACAAATGTGTGCAGTAAAAAAGGTGTATGCAAAAGAAAACGTTGTTAAAGAAAGTGTCTATCAGGATGACTGAACAGTGGGGATCCCTTCCCCACATTTTCAGCACAGGACAAAATGGCACACCCGGGCTTTGAAACACTCTCTGGCTTCTTCGGCTCGAGGATGCAGTTCAGGACATGATCCAGGCCCTTCCTTGACAGTGTTTTTCCAATACAGTCTAATTTGCAGGATGCTTGGGCACACACAACAAAGTTCCTTCTCTTTAGGATCTCAAAGTTCTCAAGGCTCAGGTTCACAGTTCATACTGGGTCTCCCTCGGTCAGACTCGGGCCCTTTTTTAAGCACAATGTTCGTTTACAGGCCTCCCTCAGTCGAGCTCAGACCTCTTTCAACAAGAAGCACTTGATTCCACATAGGTCTCCCTCAGCCAGGTTCGGACCTCGCAATTACACTGTTATAGGGTTCCTTCCCCCTAAACTTCCAATCCTTTCAATTCACAGTTTCTCAGTCTTAAATGTGCGTCTAAACAGACATTCGATTGGGCACTTTCACTATGCCGGACCACTCTGTTACTCTGTAGCATCTGTCCACAGTTCACGAGTTATAGGCAAGGTGCAGATGGCTTTGTGGTTGTATTTCCACTACATTTCCCATAATGTACCTTTCCTTATGGTTAAATAGTGGATTTCATGCTCACAAGAAACGTTCATATATTTCGGACAAGTTCCCGCTTCAGCCTCGCACGCGTGCCGGGTTTCCTCTCGCGCAATGCTGTTGGGGGAGTGGGGTGGGGGGGGGGAAGACTCGCCACATTCAGATCTGAGGTCAGGGTATCGCCATCTACCATTGTCTCCCTGAGGATCAACATCCACCCAGGGAAAGCAGCACTTTTTTGGCTCGCTCTCCAGGCTGCAAGCCTCCAGCCACACCGGGGTCAGCTTTTCCTGGGCCCAAGTAGCAAGTGGGACTGGGATTGAGAAGGGATCCCCTGCTGGACTCAGCCACACTGCCTCCCGTCAGTTCTCCCAACTGCTGCTCCCGGTTCTGCTAGGAATTCCACCTTTTTATACACCTGGGTTTCTTTAACAGGCTGCAGGTGTGATTTCTGGCTGGGTCTGCCTGTCCTTGACCGACTCTATTAGTGGGACAGTCCAGTATTAGCATGGGGAAGTCTGTCCTCTGTCTCTGTGTGGTTAAGAGTAATCTTTATTCTTCTTAGTTGCCTTTTTTTCTTAGTGATTTTCGAAATTGGGTAGTGGGAGTTGTGATGGAAATTGTGTCCTTTAAAGGCAGAATGGGTGTGATTGTGTTTGAGCGCTTGACCCTGCTTGGTCTCAGTGGGGCAGGGCCACTGCATATAACTAGAAGTATTCTTTCTAGTTGTAGTACATGGGTAACTCAGTGGGGTAAGGGAATTATGGGAATTGTAGTTTCCTGTTGTGACGGTAGATAGCTTACGTACGGACACATCAGAAAAGGAGGGATGTGTTAAATGCCCTCTCGGCTTAGAAGAGGGAGGGGACTAAAAGATGGTTGGATTTCCCATGGTGTTTTCGCTTTCCCTTTTCTAAGTTAGTGTTGAGGTGCGACAGGATTCTGCTGACAATATTCCCCAAAGTTAGAGGTGATATCGGGTACGGGCGTGTCGGACAAAAATGGGGAATGCCGCGTCTCACCCAAGGGCATTCCTCCAACTGTACGCAGGAACCCCCTGTCCAGGTGATAATCCCGCACTGGTTCACCCCCAGGGTCTGGTTCCAAAGGCAATGGCATTGCTCTGGCTACCTGAGCAAAGAATCCCTGGGGTCTATATGTGAAACCACCCTTGGGTTTCTCCCACAACAAATGCACTCTGCTGACAAGGGTGTGACAATAGGACCCTGAGGCCCCTGCTGAGTGCGATGCCTGGGGCAGTTTGTCCCACTTATCATTTTTCTGACCGCCCTGGGCATGACTGTGAGGTGGGGAATAGGAGAGGGGTCCAGGGGATCCATCATGTATTTATTGGAATAAAGAACGAGTGGCTCCCCTCTGCCCCAGCAACCCTCCTCACATTTCCTGGCTTCCACAATGGCACTTTGTCACACACCCAACAAAGAATTGTATGGAAATGTTTAATCCAATGTCTTCTGTACTACAATTGACATGCAAACAATTGATGTAATGCTTTGCCAAGGGCATGTAGGAAAAGCCTTGTTAATAAAGGAATATGTGTTCAATTGTTTGCCTGTTTTGTTCTTTGACTGCGTAGCTGGTTATTGTTGGGATGAAGCCCTACGTACTGCTTTTGGCGTTTCCCGAGTTGTGTTGAGCTGTAAACTTTCAACCTATTTTTGTTTGTTATGCAACAGGGAGACTTGGCCAAGAAGAAAATCTACCCCACACTCTGGTGAGTCTGCAGGACTCTTTCAATACCTTTTCTCTTTTCTTTAACGTATTTGTAACTAGTCCCATCTTGCCTAGCATAGCAAGCATTGCCTCTAACCTTACCCCTTGCTCACAGGTGTATTTCAGTCTGAGTAGTCACAGTCCACTTCACTGTAGCCCAGAAAATGTACTTCATAATGTTCACCAGAGCCTGCTTTACCTATTCATGACTTGCTAAACGGTGATCTGCCTTCTGAGGCTTTCCTGAGCTGTCGCGCTTCATACTCCACCTTCCCTGTGGCAACAGTGATGAGCTGCTGGTCTTCCTGATAATAGTGTTGTTTTCCAGCACCCTTCCCAACCGCCCCTATATGCCTGTGTTTTCCCCATTGCATCCCAACCTTCCACCTCCAATGCTGTAACACCTTTGCCTGTGCCACTCTGTTTTGTTTGTTTTTTTTAAAAAAAATTAAATTATTTCAACGAAATGCATTTTTGTGAACCTCTGTTTTGAAAATACAATCCTGTTAATCTTCTTGTTAAATGCATAATCCAGTTTCCCAATGCCACAGCTCTCTCGGCTTTCCAGTGGGACAGTGCTGGGCTGCCTGTCCCCCCCCCCACGAGACAACAGAGCTCCTTTTATGTCTGCTTTTCATAGGTAGGGTTTTTCCCTCTCCCCTATGAGACAGTCCAGGACTTGCCCACTTAGTCACAACACTGTGGAGCTCTGTGCTCCTTTTATGAAATTTCCACAGCGCCTTTTCATCCCATTAGACTGTCCAGAGCTTTTTTTCTCATTGTGAGAGCACCAAATGCTTCTATCTTGGCCAATACTTAGTTTAGGGCTCTGTTGTCCACATTTGGTTGTTTGGTGCCTGCTGTCATTCTCTCATGAGCTCTTTGTTTAATAGTCCCAGACTCTCTATTTATTCTCCTGATGTCTGGCTGCTCTCTTGTTGCAGGTGGCTGTATAATGATGGACTTCTCCCTGAAGATACCTACGTTGTTGGGTATGCCAGGTCAAAGCTCACTGTAGAGGACCTTCGGAAGCAGAGCCAGCCCAATTTTAAGGTGATTATGCTTTCAATGGTGGAGGGGAAAATGGGGCAGGTGAAAGGCTGGCTGGGGTACTGCATTTACTAGGTGTTGGCAGAGTTATTGGATCTCCAGGGACAGCAAGCCTGATATGTCCTTGTCGTGCCCGAGAATATTCTGCCATGAAGTTGGGTGGAGTCTGTTCACATGATACAAAGGCCGGGGAATATGTTGTCCATAGTTGAGAGGTGGCAGTGCACCCTTGTCAAAGCTATTGGGCCATTTTCAAAGATTTCTAAAGTTCAAGATCAAGAGGTTGTTTGCAGTAGTATCTTAGTTCATAGCTGTAAATGTTTTCGGTAGTGATAGAGAGGCGGTTTTTCAATGGTAAACTGCAAAAAGTTGTGCACGCTGTTTATTATTCTACCTTCTCAATGTTTTTATTTTTTGTAAAAGTTTAGTACTTGAGCACTGAACTTAACTTTGTCCAAAATGTGCCTTTCGTATGACATTCGGCAAGGCCCTGCAACCGCCTATCTCTCAGTGGCATCTTTGATTCTTTTTCTGACCTCTGCTTCACTCTAATCCAGCTGAGCAAAAAGGAAACGAAACCCCACGAGAAATGGCAACCGAGAAGATATCTGTCAGGCGAGCAGGGCATTTTTTTTTTAGGTACCAAACACTCTTATAACGAAAGAACAGAAGTGATTTTATTTATTTTAGAGGACGGCACCCAGACAAGTCACATATTGTGGAAAGCGCATGCAGGTCCTGCCTTATTTGCAATAAGATACCCCTGGATTGAGAAACATGTGGGAAGAAGCTTGTGCTTGCTGAGCGTTTACAAAGATGATATGCATTCTTTGGCAGATCAATAAGATCACATATCACAAAGATACCGTTGACCTTCTTTTGTCACAAATTAGTTTAGGTGGAGACATTAACCTATGGGGGGGTTATGTGAAACAAATCTAGCATACCTCTCCTAGATGTAATTAGGCAAACAGTGTCAGGATGGGACAAAGTGTCCTAGTTCATTCTACCATGAAGATACAGGTCTGCTTCCACCACCTCCCCGCACCACCCAACCGTCCCAGGTCCTCAAGAGTACAACACATCTGCACATCAAAGAAGCAGCTGGTTGCTAGATCAGCTCACAGGTGTAGGGATGGATTGCTCTGCACCTGCTTTGCTGGTAGAGCGCCCTGTCTACAATTTGACATAAAAGGCTAGAAAGGTAATGTCTGGCATGCTGATGCCTGAAGCACATTTGCAGTGACCCAGTCTGCTCTGAGTGAGGGTGCCCTGTTAACTTTTTAAGGGTTTCACTTACTCTAGACTCCCTTGCTATATGTGCTATCCTTCGCTTTAAGGGATATAGCACCCTGCCTAGTATTGTTCAGCCATGGGATATCGTGCCCTCCCCCATTTGCTGGATTCACTATGAGATATAGTGCCCTTCTGACTGGAGGATAAGATGCCCTTCACATTAGAGAGGCTCACAGTTCAGTAGGTCTAAGGGGACCAGGCCCTGAAGGTTCTCTCCAGCAATGTCCAGTGCTGCCCAGTCTTCGGCCCAGGTCTGTTCAGGTCCTTCACAAATGGTGTGCTCTGTACCAACCCCCCGCCCCCCTCAGTAACCCTGGCAATGGCAAGCATGGTCTATGGTTTGTTTTATATATTCAGATTGACTATCTGGCCTGTTAGTTCCTACCCTGTTGGCTCTGTGTGCCCGATCCTTTAAAATGGGAAGGAGGCATTTTGGGTTCAGACATACTGTCACCTTGCAAGATTTCCCATGCAGTTCACTCTCACGCCCCTTCAGTGGTTGCAAAGGGTGGTTTCTTTGGTGGTGTTTTGGTGTTGGTCATTGTAAGCCATTGATTCATTGGTTCTTTCTCCAGGCTGCAGACAAATATCTGTGCTACCACTTTGTCCTTGGTTAGCCTCTCTTCTCTACTTGCCGTGGTGCTGGTCAGAGGAATGCTGAAAGAGACCATTGATTCTGTGGCTTTTTGCCACACTTTTCTGTATTTTGTTTTTCTCTCCCTGGGGCGGATCTGTTTTATGCCAACATGGACTGTCAAGTAGGATGCATAGAAGGGGTAGGACCATGATCGCGATCTTTGTATTATTTGGTTAGGGCAGCATAGGTTAGTTTGACCAGCATTTGTCATTGGTGGGAAATGAGAGTCCCAGGGGGCCTGGAAGGAGGGAACTGGGAATGCCTCTGGGGACAGAAGTGGAGGCAGATGGACATGAGGCAGTTAAGAAGGCAGGAGTATTTGGCAGTGGGGAGGAGTTGTAGGGATCATCTTGATGAAAGGGGACGAGATATTTTTGGTAGGGTCCGAGGGCTGTTGTCAAATATATATAACCTCTAAGCAATGAATAGAGTGAGTGAAAGACCACCCCAAGGGCTTACCTCTAGTTTTCTTCCTCTCTACTCGTCCAGATCGTAGGGATCTTCAAAAAGGAGTGGAATGTGAGAGCCTCCCTGAGTCGCTTCCTCCACCTCTCACAGCAATGTCTTAGAAGAGAAGGGCCTCAGGGAAACCCTCTCGGGGGGGCGGGGGGGGTGGGACCCTGTGTCATCTGCCGGGTCGATGTCGTCCGATGCAAAGTGCAGCGAACAGTCTGGTAGTTGCTGGTAGAAAGGTGTCTGAGCAAGAGAGAGAGAGGTAAGTAACCTGTGAGGAAGTCGGTATTGCTGAATAATAATGACGTTCTGAGTTACCCTTATAAAGGACTTGACTGCTCTTCTGAGTTAGAGTTGACTTGCGGTAACTCGGAAAGAAAAACCGCAGCATTTTCCAACACAACCGCGTGTGTTTCTGCCTGCTGTGGCTATCACTTTGGAGACCGGAGACCCAAAGTGAAAGCCACAGCAGGCAGAAACGCAACGCGGTTATGTTTACATGCCATGTAGTGTTTCTACCTACAGTTGATTTCCCATTTGGGGCTCTCGGGCTCCCCGTGGTGAGCCCGAGAGCCCCAAATGGGAAAGCAGATTCAGGCAGAAACAACGCGGTTGTGTTGGAAAACGCTGCGGTTTTTCTTTCCGAGTTTCTCAGGCTCCTCCGAGCCTGAAACTTGGAAAGAAAAACCGCAGCGTTTTCCAACACAGTAACGTTGTATTTATGTTTGCGGTCGCTTTAAAAGCAACCGCAAACATAAATACGTTTTTAAAGCTGCGGTTTTATTTCTAAGTTTTCCGGGCTCCTCCAGCCCAGAAAACTTAGAAAAAAAAACGCAGCTAGTGCTTATTTAAAAAAAATAAATAAATAGCACTTACCGAGATTCAGCTGCAGCTTTCCTGCTCTGGTCCCCGGTCCCCGTCCTCCGCGTACAGCACTAATGAAGGGAAAGCCACCCAGCGGTAGCTTTTGTTTACTACAGCTGGCTGGCTTTTCTTTCATTAGTGTCGCAAAAGCAAAAGCCAGCACAGGAGGGCCTCCATTTCACAAAATGGATGCGCCCATGTGTTTGCTTTTGCGAATTCTGTGCTTGAATAGCTCACAATTTTACATAGGAAGTTTTAAAAAAGAGAATGCTAGTATTTTTTTTTATGTTGCCTATCTATTTTTTAAATAAAAATTTTTACTAGACCATGCCTTTAACTCTTTGTAATGTAGTTAGAATTATACTCCATTGTGTAATCTTGTTCTGCTGGCTGCGAAAATCCTATACTGTTCAAGTAAACATGTAGCTTTCTACTATTTGTCTTCCCTAGTATTGCCAATTATATGTAGAAATCGGTGTTAACTATAGATTCTGTAACAATTGACTTTTTTTTTTTCACTAGAACCTCATTCTATGATGGATTTATCTTGCTGATTATTAAAAAGGCCCTCGTAAAGCCATCATGCTTTTCTTTCTCTGACCATGGAGGCTTATCGCCAACACATTAAGGTACCTAAGGGTCCCAGAAGAGTTAAGGTGAATTCTCGGGGAAACTCAATTACCTGGTGTTAGGAAAGATTTTCCCTTTGCCCCTTTCCCTCCATAGATTCCTATGGAACCCCCTTGTCCTTGCGTTATGGGGGTAAGTAAAGCCTTCTGATTTTCTTCCCTTGCCTGTTTTGCTCATTTGTATGGGGAAACTGACTAGTCCCCAAGAATGTCAGTAGTGAGAGATTATCTCTATGAATTCTTGTATATCCACAATTGCACACCTCACATTACAGTGAGGATACTTGTGTCCCATCTTTTATATAATGGCTTTTTGGTTACAAGACATGTTTCGGCTTTGTTGGGCATGATCAGTGATGAGTAGCTTGGGTCTCTAGGCCCAGCAGGCTCGAGGCCCAAGTCTGGGCATACCCGTCCCACTCAGGATGACTAAAGCAAAACTAAAAGGTGATGGCTGGAAGGCCCAATTCACATCTCTGATGCCAGAAAGTATGTTGCTGGGCAGTCTGGCGGGTTGGAAGAAGGTGTCGGACACACTCTGGACATGACGTGCTTATAATGAACATATAATTAAAAGGCCTCTCTCCCTATTGCTAGAGGGGTTTCCCTGCCTTACTAAAGTAACTTAAGGTGCTCGTCTGTCATTGGGCAGTCCAAAATAAATGTCCTAAACCTAACTACCTGACCCTGCCACTAATACAAACTACTAAGGTTGTCCAAAAGAACGTCTCTCTTCAGTTTGTTTCCCTTTGGGCCTCCTTGGCTGTGGCTTTCTCTCAGGGTTTTTATCTTGGCACCTTGTATTGTCAATAAGCAAAATGCCTCGGTTTCAGAAATACGTTGCTAATGCTGATCTTCTCTGACACTCTTCGAGTTGTCTTCACAAGCTCTCGTAGCTCATCCCAACTGTTCATCAGTCTTTTACTCTTTTTAGTCTTCTGTTTATAACGATTCTTCTAAAGCTACTGGGCCTCCTTATGAGTTTGCCGGTCCGGAAACGACGGTGCCGGTAAGCATGCCAGTACCGTTGTTTCCAGACCGGCAACTACGAGTTGTGTGAGCGGGTGCCTTCAGCCGGTGGAACGGCACCCGCTCGCAGACCTTGATGGGTGCACCAGCACTCTTCATGAATGTTGCCGGTGCATCCGTCATGTCCATTCCCATTGAGTCCAATGGGACTCAAATGGGAATGGGCAGTAATATTTTCCAAAATTCATGACTCCGGCAGTAGCCGTGCCATTATTCACCGGCACGGCTACTGCCAGTCATAAAGAGGCCCACTGTCTCAGTCTTTATGTTGCTTTCAGATTTCTCACGTTCTTGAGATCCAACCTTTCTTGGGTTTTCTAAGAATTTCTGTTAGGAATTGCCTGGTTTTTCTGTTTTCTTTTCTTGTTGTTCAACTCAATTGTCAGTTTCAAATCATACTTCCAATTACACTTTATTATGGAGTGTCTTCCCCTCTCCAACACCAAGCTCCTGTGGTTATTTACCCTCTTCCCAGGGTATTCGTTTCCACCTTTTCTCTGTTTCCCAATCAGCCTTGTTTGTCAAGTGCTTTATTTGTTCCTCACATCAACCTTTTCAGGTTTACTGTTTGCCCTCAGGCCTTTGAAGCGTACCTCTCTTTACAATGGATGTTGCTGTGGCTGAGGGACACTGGCAGGTGGCAACTGTTGGTGCTCCCTGCTGCAATGGGCTTGGCGTTCTTTGAGTGTTTGGCCCACCACAGGAGGGTCGTGGTCACGCCACCACGTCGGACAAGTTCTCTCCCTGTCCTCACAATCGCTTCCCCATCGTCTGCTTCGTCGGGCGTCCAGCGTCTTAAGCTGGCGTTCTTCGCTTTTCAAACAGTCACAGGTTCCTCAGCTTCCTCCTGGTGTGCTTCTCCAAGGTGTGACTGTCGGGGAGCTTCCTCTGCGCACCGTACTCTGTCTGTGATCCACTCGTTTCAGTTATATACATATCTTTTCTTAAAGAGCTGTTCTTTTTGGAAGGAAGTCCCATATATGCCGATACAGTGGGTGGTATAGAGGGTAACTTTTGGGAAAGAGACTCCTTGTCCCCTAAGGGGTAGTCCCTCCCAGTGAGGTCCCACTTGCCTAAACGCCATGGGAGGGTCTTGCAAAGCAGGTTCACCTCCCTAGCCTCAAAGGGGGCGACTCCCCTCTGGGGAGAAGGGCTGAATATCTTTGATTCATCACAGCTGATGTGGTCACCAGTGGCCATCCATGATTCGATAGCACCTGGCTGTTTGAATGGTGCAGATACTTAACCATTGGTGGCCTTGGGCTTGTTCCCAGCTTGTATCCTGGATGAATGTAGGGCTCCTGCAATTGTACAGCAAATCATTGTAAGTGTAGGAAATCAAAGGGTGTTTCACCTTCTAATTCCTGGGTATTGCTTGCTCAGTTGGCGGCCATCGCCTTTGGATCCAGACCCTGGGGGTGGACGAGTGCGGGAGGATCACCTGGGTGAGGGATCTTCCGGGAGTGGGGCTGAGGCAACTGATGGTGAGACGCAGTATTCACCCGTTTCCCGTATCTTATCTTCTAAGATTTCCTACGTCTCAGTCCCCCCACCAACCGCCCCTTTCGGCACAAACACTGGGCCGAGGAAGAGGGAGACGGAGTAAAGAGGCTAACCCTTACAGATCTCATTAGACATGTCGCACTAATCGGGTCTGGCACTTCACTTTAATCACATACATCTGATACCCATTAGATATCCCCACACGGATAAATGGCCGAACATAGAGGCACACTCGTAAGGTGGAACATGAGAAGGAGCAGATTTTCTGGGGCGAAGGCCAACCTACTGGAGCAGAACGACCGATCGAGGAACGAGAGCAAATGTTAGAAAAAACCAAGGAGATTCCTACAGGAGGTTGTTGCCTCCGAAGAGCCGTGAAAGGGTCAAATACCCTGTTCTGTGAAATTTCTTCCAGACGTGGACCCCTTGCTCACTGTGCCTTTAGAGAGGCTCAGGTTCACCTCATTGAGGAGGCCCAGCAAGGCTGAAGCACATCACTGGGGTTGCGAATGGTACTCTTGTTCAGAGGAAAATTGCCTAGCATTTCGGTGCTGGAATGCCCTTGTGGGTGGGACAAAGACTGATATTCAAATGGCTATTTCTCCTCTGCAAAGGGTGCAGTGAGCTAAAACCTGATTGCAGAACCTCATGAGTGGAAGAAATTCCATAGAACAAGGTATTTGACCCATGTTTGTTCTCAGTAGATGGGCTTTGTGAGAAACCTGAAGGTATCTCCCTGACTAGTCCCTGGAGATGTTATCCAGGTGGTTAGGACACGGCCATTGCTATTGGATCCAGTTCCTGGGGCTGGACTATTGAGGGAGGATCACCTGGATGAGGGGGCCTCGGGGAGTGGAAGCGGGACACCGATGGGTTAGACGTGGTATCCCACTTCTTATAGCACATTTTCCCCAGCCTACCACATAGGGTACTCAGACACTCTACCTTCCCACCCCCTTTTACGACACACACTTTCTTACACCATGAAAGGCAATGGATTAATACTGGAGCCGTTTACCTGACATGTCTCAACACAAGGGTCAGGCAGAGTCGGGTAATTGACCAGAACCATATACACCTGACTACCTTTTCCCTTCCCCACAGGGATAAAAGGTGGAGCACGAGAGCACACCACAAGCAAGGCAGACCGCACAATGAAACAGCTATCCCAGGGCGGCAATTCAAGAGGAGTAGAAAGGCAACGAGATCCAAAGGGGTGACGGAGAGAAGCAACCTTGTCCTTTCCGACCCAGACCTGGGAAACCTCAGTGGAAGGAATCAGATAACCGCGAACAATAGCAAGCATGTATTGCAACAGATGTCAACGGTACACAGAGCCCGCCTACACTGATAATCAGAAGAGGGGAGACACTTGCTACTGTGGTACCGTTCTCGACGCCAGAGACAAGAAAAGCAAAGTGGTTCATCACAATCAGTGAGTCAAGGGGAGAGCCGATAATAAACCAAACTGTGTTGAACGAGAGTTGCGAACGGCAAATTAAGGAAAGTTCAAAGAACTGTTAACATTAAGTGAAAGCCATCTACAGAGGGGTCCGGCACCACGTGGGTGCTCATTCGAGAGACCCTGGTTGATCTCACATTTGTTGAAACTACCGATACCAGAATGCCCTAGGGGAGACGCAAGGATAAGGTCAAAGTAGTCCTACAGGGGTGTAGCAAAACCCCCTGTACAGTCAAGTCTTTGACCTGCACGTAATTTCTAAGGGAGATGAATTCCACATAGTGAAAAAAGAGAAAGAACTGTGTAATTGACATGAGTGAACCCGACGGAGGGAGGCCAAGCGAACTGGGGACGAAGCTTGAAGTCCCAATGAACAGTGTGTTGACGAGTGAACCCGACAGTGAACTGTTTAAAAAGATGTTAAGACTTGTGAATGCCACAGGTGAAATTAATGCCATAGTAAACCCGACGGAGGGAGGATGATTTTCGAGAGGGGTCTGAGCCTAGAAGAGGGGGACCCAGGGGTGAAAAGTCATCGCCCAATGTACTTTTGGAAAGTAACTTTTTGTTTGTTATTTTGAACACATCCGGTCCTTGGAGGCAAAGGACTTTTTGTAGAAAAGAGACTTGACCACCACAGGTCCTGATAGATGAAAACGGAACTGTCGTCTCGTGCGTGTGCTGTGCTCAGGAGTTTCGCCTTTTCCCGTGCTCAAAACATGGGGAACTTCCCCCCCCCCCCCCCCCCCCCCCGGCTTCCACATCCTGACTTATCATTTGTGAACCCTTCTTTCTTGTGAACCCTAGCCCACTTCATTTAGTTGTAAGGGTTGCCAATCTTTTTTTTAAATATAGGCCTTTTTATTTGACAAGACGCCACTAGGACCGCCTTATTTTTTTGATGGACGTAGCTTGCTCCCATCCTAGATTTAGGTTTAGATTAGGCTTTTTTTCTACCTATACAGTTTAAAACACCCTTGACCTGTGATCACATGTGTCTGTGTTTACTGTTGCCACATGAGTTCCTTACAGCTTCCACACTCCTTTTCACCATTGAAGAAACCCCACTTGTGCAGCTCGAAACACTATATGCAATCTGGAATTTTGTAGTGTCTAAAATATTTCTGCGATCTTGTAATTGCCTTTAGATCAATGACTATTCTCCAGCATGGGGTCTGGCATGGATTCACATGCTCATGAATATTCCCTGTCGTCAGTCTGGGAATCCTCGGCAAAATAAAAAAATCAGTTTCATTCCTGAACTGTCTTTCCCCTAACAACCAATCACTGAGCTCTGGGTCATACTGTCCCCAGCCAATGACTGCCCTTTACCTAAGCCCCTCCTCTGGCAGCCATCTTCAGATTCTTACAGCACGTTCAAGTGTTGGGAGTCCTCCTGCTTAGCTCTCGAGCTTTTACTGCGTTTTTCACTTTTGAAAGAGTTTTACTCTATTTTTCGGTCAATTGAGCATTATGCTCCATCCAACAATCAGCCTTCTGATTAATAGGGACCTATTTTTTTCAGATTCTTCAGCGCCTCTCGAGGGCGGATTTCATTAAGTTTCTTCGTGTAAGCTTCCAGAAGATTCTTCAGGCCTACACTGCGTACGCCATGTCGTAGGAGAAGGATTCTACACCCCTTTTCAAGCTTTGCTGCGGCTTATGGAATGTTTGCTCAGATGGCAAACATTTGCAGTGCCTTTACTGCCAGTACCCGATGCACAAGGAGGATGATTGTGCATGTTGCAGTGAATTCTTGACACACATGTTGAAGGATCGGTGTAAGCGGCTGAATGAGTGGCTGCAGACCAAGGTCTCTGCACTGGGCGGGTCCCAGGAGCATGCCTCTCACGGATCCGAGAATCCTGAGCGGGCTTCTAAGTCTTTTTTGAGGACGCCCCTCCCACGGGGGTCCAACAAAAGGCCAAGCGTCACGAGTCCACTGCCACCGGGAGTGCCGTTGCAACAAGCTCCTCGGTGGCCAGGGCGCAGCCGACATCTTCAGCAACTTCAGTCACCAGCCAATTCTCCGGATCTTCATCCAAAAGGAATTCGGACCATCAGGGCAAGTGGCCCCGGAGACGGTCAAGGAGAAGTCCAAAGCCAGCCTGCCCTCGAAGGAGAAGGACAAGGCTTGCGGGATGGCCACCAAGGCCAAGCAGGACAAGGGACTGGTCCTGACCGTGAAGGTCCAGGTACACCCGACGAAGGCTCTGCCTTCCATCGAGGTGGTGATGACAATCCTTACGGAGGCAAACCCTCAGGGCGCACTTCTGAACTCAGGAGGGAGTCTTCATTCCAGCCCATTGAGAAGACCCCAGAGAAGATGCCGGTCATCTCCCTGAGACTGTCCCCTCTGGATGCGAATAAGGGGGGGGGTGCACGCGGTGGTCCTCCAGGGCACTGATTTCCTCAAAGGATGAGCTTGTCTACCTTCAGACCATCCAGGAGGACAAAGGCGATGAGGGAAATTTCGAGGTCATGCCCTACGACGAAGGCATCCACAATGAAGATACCGTTGAGGAAGGTGACGGAGAGCCTCAGAGCGACTAGGGTCTTGGCCCGCTTCCTGTGCACCAGCTTCCTATTTGCCCTCCGCTTCAGCTGCCCCCTAGAGACCTCTGTGAACATTCCCTCTCTACTCTGCATACACTAGTATCTGAGGTACAGAAGAGGATGCCGGTTACGGCCAAACCTCTGGCAACAGGGGGAACCATCGGCCAAGAAGAGAAGAGGCACCCACTGCCTCCTTCTCTGAGGGATGAGATGGATCCTGACACAGCAACGACGGGCACGCACGACAATGGTGGACCTCCCGTTGCTGCCGCCCATATCCTCCCTGCCGAACGAGATAGGCTTGTTTCATGCGATAATCTCCTGGGCTTTGGAGCTCTTCCAGCTCACGCCATAGGAGAAGGAGGGCTTCTTATACCAGCGCCGCGAGGTGAAGAGTAAGTCCATCCTTTCAGTCCGATTCTTGGATGACATTTGGGACGAAGACCTGTCTCTCATGAAGAACCCTTTTATTGCCCCAGCGAAAAGGGACCACCTAGAGGAGAAATATAGAGTACCGGACTCCGTTGTTTCTGCAGCGGCCTAGAAGTCATCGGGCGCTTCATCCTCGGCAGCACCAACCCCTCCGGACAGCGAGGGGAAGAAGTTGGATGCTATGGGACGACCTGTTATTTACTCTGCAATGACGAACATCAAGGCTGCCAACTCCCACACTATCGTAGCGTGCTACGACAGAGCTGTGGTTCAAGCTTGCTCCCCTTCTGGACTTCCTCCCCGATGACAAGAGGAGGTCGGAGGCGGTGGAATTTCTGAAAGAAGGCGAGGTGGTTTGGGACCACGCCATCACGGTGGCCACGGACATCGCTGACGCGGGGTTCCACCAGATGGGCAACAGCATTTGCCTTCGTTGTGGCTGGCTCAAGGCCACCAACTTTCGACAGGACGTCCAGCTGAGGGTTTTGGACATGCCCTTTGACGGAGACCATCTTTTCAGAAAGGCTGTAGACGGGTCTCTACCGGCCATCTAGGCAGAGACGGCCCGTGCCTTTGGCACGCTACAGCAGCGACGGCCATCCTTTCGATCCTCAGAAGGCAAGTCTCTCCGTTCTTCCAAGGGTTTCGGCAGGAGCGCCTTTTTCGTACCGCCAACCTTCCCGCTCCTCGGCCCAACAAATGAACAGTGGCCGTTCCAAGGTTTTTGGAAGAGGATGTGGTGGTTGCCAGGGACCCCAAGGCGGCCCTTTGACATCCAAGCTAGAATGAACCGGCCGTGACGTTGGGGGGGCCCCCACCTGTGCACTCTGGTGGTAGGCTTGCTGGCGAACTTCGTCAGTGTGTGGAAGACCATCTCCACCGACCGTTTGGTACTGGACACTCTCGCCCACGGACACACCCTGTAGTTTCAACGGAAGTGTCCCCAAATACCACTGGTTGCCCATCAGGAAAACCACGTCCCTCACCTGCTGCTGGAGGATCGGGTCATGCTAAAGAAAGGGGCGATGGAGCTTGTCCCAAAGCGACTCCAGGGCTCTGGATTGTACTCCAGGTCCTTCCTTGTGAGAATGAAGACCGGGGGCTGGAGGCCCATTCTCGACCTCCGACTAAACAAATACATCAAGTCCCAGAAGTTCCAAATGGTCACTCTTCAACATGTGCTCAGACAGCTAGAAGAGGGAGACTTTCTGTCGTTGGACCTGGAGGATGGGTACTTCCACATCCCAATTCACAAGGGACACCGCAAGTTTCTGCGCTTCGTTGTTCAGGGGAAGCATTACCAATTCAAGGCCCTTCCCTTCGGATTGAAGTCGGCGCCCAGAGTGTTCACCAAGTGCCTGGCGCTGGTGGCGGCACATCTGCGACTGCAAGGGATCCATGTCTACCCTTACTGGAACGACTGGCTCATCCGGGCCAGCTCAAGGAGCATCACTGTTGCCCACACGGCGAGGACTGCCCGCCTTCTGAAGGATCTGGGGTTCTCAGTGAATTATGCAAAGTCCTGCTTGACTCCATCGCAGGACGCGCTGTTCCTGGGATCCCGGCTCAACAGTGTCATGCCTGGCGTCACCGTTGGAGGAGAGTGGCGGCCATCCTGGGCAAGGTGCAACGGTTGCTCGCGCTGAATATCGCCACTGTGGGCCATTAAATCTCTGCTCGGCATGATGTCATCATGCATTTTATCTCATCCGACTCTACAGACGCGGCCACTGCAGGAGTTCCTTAATGCCAGTTGGATTCAGGTGTCCAGAAGCTTGCAGGACAAGATCGCTCTCAGCGAGGGGTTCCGTCGGGTGATAAAATGATGGGGTGCACGCTCTCATCTGACCGAAGGTGCAGATTGCCAGGCCCCACCACATCCGGAGACGAAACAATGGACGCCTCCCTAGAGGGATGGGGAGCCCACACCAGAAGTCTTCACGCCAGAGGCCTCTGGCTGCCAGAGGAAAAGAGGTTGCACATCAACGTGCTGGAGCTATGGGCAGTGTTTTGGGCCCTCAATTTGTTACTGCAATCTCTCAAGGCCAAGGTGGTGCGGGTCTTCAGACAATGCCACCACAATGTTTTAAATCAAAGCAGGGGGGCACCAGTTCCCCAGCACTCTCCAAAGAGGCGCATGACTTATGGCTTCGGGGCGTTGCTCAGGAGATGTTCCTCATCCCATTTCATCTGGCAGGAGTGAAGAACACGGTCACCGACTCTGAGCAGGGAACTACCCTCGTGCCACGAGTGGGAGCTTTGGCGGGACCTAGTGGAGAACCGGTTCCGCAAATGGGGCAATCCCCAGATCGACCTGTTTGTGACGGTGCCGAACACCAAGTGCCAGAGGTTTGCCAGCAGGTTTTCCCAGCATGGGCAAACAGTGCTTGTGCCGGATGATCCTCATCGGCAGATCTGGTACCTAGACCTTGTCAGCGGCACCACCAGTCAAGCTGCCAGTGGTTGCAGATCTTCTCGCACAGGAAGGAGGCACCATTCTTCACCACGACCCTGGGTCTCTGAACCTGAAGTCCTGGCTCCTGCAGCGCTAAGATTCGGTGGATACGATTTCCCGGCGGACTGCAAGGAAGTTCTCGCCAAGGCTAGAACATTGTCTACTTTGAAATGCTACGGACTCGAGTGGAAGAGGTTTGCTATTTGGTGCCGTTCTCAGAAGATCAATCCACTGAGAGTCAAGAACCCTCAGGTGCTTCCATATTTGCTGTCGTTGGCTGAATCTGGTCTGGCCCATGCCTCCATCAAGGTTCATCTGGTGGCTATCTCCCGCTACAACAGATCTCCAGGGCGACAATCCTTGTAGTCGCACTGATTGGTCAAGGAATTTGTCAAAGGACTATTACGCTCGGCCCCGCTAGTGAAGGCTCCGACCCTGGCGTGGAAACTCAATGTGGTGCTTACTAGGCTCATGGGACCTCGGTTCAAGCCTCTGCATTCTGCGCCACTCCAGTTTATGTCGTGGAAAACAGCTTTTCTCGTGGCCTTCACCTCTGCACGACGAGTGAGGGAGATCCAGGCCCTCTCCTATTAAACCACCTTATTTTACTTTCCACAAGATGAGGGTGGTGCTGCGGACGCACCCCTCCTTCATGCCCAAGGTGCCGTCGGACTTTCATCTAAACGAGCCCTTTGTGTTGCCTGTGTTTTTTCGGACTGCTTCGTCGCCGGCTGAAATGACTTTGCACTCGCTGGATGTGGCTAGAGCGCTGAAGTTTTATGTGGCCTGCACTAAGTTTCTGGAAAACTCCTCAGCTCTTTGTGATCTTTGGTCCTGTGAACCATGGGAAGGCCCTGTCCATGGCTTCGATTTCCAGGTGGCTCTACGGATGTATCGCCCCACCGGTTGGCAAACCGACCGCTGCCTGACCGTCCGAGAGCCCACTCTACCAGAGCGATTGCTGCTACAACGGCGTTCCTGTCTGGTGTGCCCCCTGCTGGACATCTGCAGGGCTGCTACGTGGAGGTCGATGCACACCTTCACGAAATTCTAGAGCGTTGACCAGGATTCCAGGGAGGAGTCGAGGGTCGGCCAAGAAGTGCTGCGCAACCTGTTCGCTTGAAGGTGATCCTGGTTAGGAGGTAAGAGATGCTTATGTTGACCCTTGCCCCCTCCCGTGGTTGTGAATGTGTGTACTACTATGTATTCTATGTATTCTTTATTCATGAGCATGTGAATCCATGCGAGACCTCATGCTGGAGAAGGAACAAGTTACTTTCCAACTGTTCTCCAGCATGGGTCTGGCATTGATTCACATGCGAACCCTCCCGCCTACCACTCTGCGGCTCTTCTCTTGGTCCTAATTCCACTTTATGTGCTACCAAATTTGAAGATGGCTGCCAGAGGGGCTTGGGTAGAGTGACTGGTGGCAGTATGGCCTAGAGCTGAGTGATTGATTGTTATGGGAAAGACAGTTCAGAAATGATTTTTCTACTTTTACCGACTATTCCCAGCCTGATGGGGAGGGGGGTTGGGGGGGGAATATTCATGAGCATGTGAATCCATGCCAGCCCCATGCTAGAGAACAGTTGCAGGAAAGTAACTTGTTTCTTACTTATGATTCCCCTAATGAAAGCTAACTGTCCCTAAAACCAGTATTTCACATTGGTTAGTCATCTGCTATTTAGATAACTGCACTCTATGAGAACCTCAAATGACATTTACGGTTAATGGTTAATGTAAGGTAGGCATGGTATCAAACAGGGAAGACCGACAAGTGATCACAGTTCAATGGTGTGTGTTGAACTTCATTGTGTTGATTGATTGAATGCCTGTTTAAGGATGTGAGCAAGCGTCAACCATCAAATAATCATGACGCAGTCCTAGTCGAGCCTCTGTGAAATAAAAGTGCCTATACCAATAAACCTATTGCCAATCCTTGCTTCTAAATGCAAAAGAGCGTGGGACAATTGTGTATGCAAAATGGAAAGTGTTCAAGAAATAGTGTCTGGACAATTGAGCAGTTGGCCTCCCTGCCCCATTTTTTCAGCACAGGACAAGGCGGAACACAAGCTTCGCACAGATTCTGGCTTCTCTGCCACGGGGATACAGTTCAAAGCCCCTTTTCCAATAACTGTCTCTTTTTGCAGAGGGCCTGTCAAACCAATATCAAAGTTCCACTCATCATGATTTTCACATGTATAGGTTTTCGCTCCCAGTGTTCATCGTGGGTCTCTCTCCTTCAGACTTGTTCTCCTTTTCACCACAATGTTCGCACTTGGTCTCGGACCATGGATCTCCCTCGTTCGGGCGTGGACGGCGGACCATGTAGTCTCACTTTCTACGATTTCCTCTTGATTTCAAAATTGAAGACTTTTGTATGTACGATGGGTTTTGCTTAAACTTTCGCAGGACCACTTTGATTCACTAATCAATCTTCTACTTTCATTTCTACCACTTCTTGGCGGGATACCTTACAGAGACCTTTGTGCACATTCACAGTGCCGGACCACTCTGTCAATGTCACGAGTGTACCACGCTCTCAACATACACTGGCTGCTTAATTACATCACAGACCCCCGTTGCCTCATTTTCCCTGCACTAGCGATATCTCCTTTTTACAACGCTGGAGGTTACCATGGCAACAGGAACGCGCCTGTAGAAGACGCTGGGCTTCCGCTCGTACTGTTACCAAGCACAAGTGTGGTCAGGTGACCACAAGTCACGCTCCGCCTCCTGTTTTCAATAAAGCTCGGCCGGACACTACAGTTGCTGCTTCTGATTAAAGTTGGGACCCCTCTTCTTTGTTGCTGTTCCATTTCCATGTTGCTGTCCCTTTCACAGACCTCCTTCCTGTGTAGTCTTGACTCTCCTGATTTTCCCATTGCTAACCCTGCTTTGGATTGAAACCTTGTCGGCCTCACGTTCTTGTTCTTTGCTGCCTGCAAAATGCCGACTTCTGCTGCTCGCTTTTGGACTCCGTCCGCCTGCTGTTTTTGGTCTCTCTGCCACCCGCACAACGCCAAACCTATGATTGTCTAAAGGACTGCCTTGGATTATTCCTTACTCCCCCTCCCCCCAATTCAGTGCACTGGACTAGAGGTCTGTAGCATCCCACATGCACCTTCCCAGCTGCTAGAACGCCCTTGTGCTGCCCCGGCACCAGGTCCTTTAACCATACTAACTTCCCTTCCTTTTCCGTTACCCTTGTTTCTTAGCCAGACTCCTGGATTGTTTTGGGTTTTTTTTCACGGATCAAATTCCATTCCTTACACCTTCGGTAAGAAGCATTTCATCATTACTAACACCTGTAATTTGATCCCTGGTTAGATTCTTTTCATATATCAACTTGCCTTAGAGCCTCCCTATCCAGAAGAACAGAGTACGCCTACACCCAGCCCTCTGAACACCCGGCTAACTTGCAGTTCCGTTACTGATGCTTTGGGCCAACAGGTTAGTTGATTACTGTCTGGTGGTTTTGTCTTCTTCTACCTGGAGTCCATTAAGCTGACACCTGTAATCTTTTACTTACAGTTGGTGTTCCTTGGGGGGATTCTCGTTCTTCAACTCCGCTCTTTCGATTAATAGATCCTTCTCTTTGTACATCAGAGCAAGAGTGGGTTACATTGATAGAAAGATCTCCCTCTAGGTGAGGAGACCTGAGCTGGATTAGGTTCAGGTTTCCAGTGCTTGGACCAAGTGAAGAACTGCCTAGTCACCCGCTTGCAACCTTGACTTCACCACAGACCGGTACTGTATTGGTCTCCCCAACTCACCGGCTGTGTTGATCTCTCTCGCGCTTCTTTGTTTTGGAAGCCAAGGACGATACCACAGTGCCTGCTGCTTCTCCTCACCTTGGTCAGTTACACGGGAAGGCCTCCAGTATCTCTGACACACAATGCAGGATTCTTCAGTCTGGTTTCCTGGCCTTACACTTTTTGACTTTAAGGTTTTTTGAAAGTAGCGGCTTCTTTCTGAAAAGGTCAAGGGTATTCCCTCATTGCGTACTCTTCTCGGTTTGTCCTCTTTCTCCCCTTGTTCAGCACTCAAAACTGCTGTTCCTTTGTGTGCTTTGCCGTGTGCTCTCGTACTCTGCCTTTTTTTTCCGTGTGGGGAAGTTTAATGCAAGTCGGGTGTGAGGGATTGTCAGCAATTGCCTGATTTCGCTTGACCTTAGTAGCAGGACATGTCTTGTACACTGCTCAGGTGTGAGTCTGTTTTCTCCCATTGCGGGCTGTTCGTGTGGAAGTGTTTGTAATGGGAAAGGGAGGCGGGTGTAAAGTTCCTACGCATCCTACCTGGTAGGATTGGGTAAGGGTGTTGCAGGGGGATGAATACTGCGTCTTGCCATCCAGTGTCCCACTCCCCAAAGACCTACTCACCCAGGTGATCATCCCACACTGGTCCACCCCATGGTCTGGATCCAAAGGCGATGGCCGTGCCCTGGCCACCTGAGAAAGATCAACAGGTACTAGTGGGTGAGACACCTTCTGGTTTTTCACATTAGTCAAGTCGCACCCAGGACTAGGCTGCTGTGATCTGTAAAGCAACTGCCCCTGTGATGCCACATATGGTTACTGTAAACATGATTTTTCAATTAACCGTTCTAAATCGGATGTTCAATTTGAGCCAATCCCTTTGTAAGCTCATTTGTGATTTTAAGTAATGAATCTTTTGTAGCATGCTTAATACTAGAGACCAGTCTCTAAGACATTGCTTGAATGTCTGGTAGGTGCCACTGATTTGAACTGTTATCGTGCAGTAGTACTAGGAGCAAAAATGGAGTACACCCGAGTCTTTCCGTCTCAGTGACTCCTAGGTCTCCTTGTCAACAGAAAATGACGAAGGTCAAGTAACACGGCTGTGTGCATCAATGCATTGCCACTTTGGTCAATGACTTCTAAATATACATGTTTCACAACTATAAGATTATTTTCAGCAGTCCCCCTCCCCTCCCAGTTCTGAGATATAGCTGTGCCGTTGGCTAGTGCCCATAGTTCAGGTCTGTAAAAGGTTTGATTTCATCATTATCCTTAACATTCTACTTTTCTTTCTTTGTTTATCTTTCAGGCCCTTGCAGAGGATCAGCTGAAGCTGGACACATTCTTTGGACGAAATTCCTACATTTCTGGACAGTACAATGATCGGGGGTCCTTTGAAAAGCTCAACTCTCATATCAACTCGCTACCAAATGGCAAGATCGCAAATCGTCTCTTCTACCTAGCACTGCCGCCTAGTGTCTATGAGGACGTCACTAGGAATATCCGAGAAACCTGCATGAGCACAGAGTGAGACCTGTGCTTCTATGTAAGGGTCTTTGGGGTGGATTGAAGGGCCTGGTGGTGAGCGAGGAGACGAAGAGACATTTGAGGAGGGTGTGGAATTGGTGTAGGAAGTAGAAAGCTGTTTGAAGATTGGGACTGAGCTGTAGGGGAACAGGAATAGAGCTGTTAGGGAACGGGTTATGGTTGGGGTCCCAGTACTGGAATGGCAAGAGGTTCCGTAAGCCATGTCTCGGGTGCAATGGCCCAGCTTTGTTTGGTCTCACTACTATAAATGTGAGTGTAATAGGTTAGGATTGAGACCTGTAGAGAATGCATCTGCAACCTTTCGCTCTACAGATAGTTTTGGACTACACCTCGCATTAACCCTAGTCTGCATAGTCCACATGGAGGGGGTCCTGGGTGTCACAGCCCTAAACAACTGTAGAGCTGCAGGTTGCACAACCCTGCTAAAGATATAGCTGTGTGAAGTCCCCCAGTAGCACAATGGGCAGGCTGGGCAGAAGCTAGTGGTTTGGATTGGAGATCTGGGAGCCTATCCTTGCAGTTCTCCTGCATGGTCTTGGGGAGTGAAGCACACTCTGCTTTGCCTCTCTTGCTGAGTCTGTCTCCCTCTCCTCATGTATTCTCTCTGGATGGAATCAGATCATCTCCTGCCACTGTGCTGCACCCATTCTATGCCAAAGCCCTCATCCATCCTCACCCCTTTGAGGGGCCGCTATCCCTTATTCCTGACACTTTGCTTCACCTTCTCTGGGGTGGTCATGGATTCTGTCTTTCACAACTCTCTCTCCCTCACTCCTTAGCATCTTCTCCTCTTTGGGCTCTGCCTCACCCCAGCCCTCATTAATTCTCTCATTGCACCCTCCGCCTTTGTTCACACTCCTTCAATGGCTGGGGGGCTCTTACCTAATCCATTGCCTTCTGTTGCCTTTTCTCATGAAGTCTCCTCTTGTAATTCAGGCCTTTGCTCACTCTTATTTACTGAGCTGGCTCTCCCTCTCTTCAGGCTCACTCATTCTCTCTGGTTTCTTGCAGAGGATGGACTCGAGTCATTGTAGAGAAGCCCTTCGGGAAGGATCTGGCGAGCTCCAACAAACTGTCCAATCACATTGCATCACTCTTCAAAGAGGATCAAATATACCGCATTGATCACTACCTTGGGAAGGAGATGGTTCAAAATCTCATGGTTCTTCGGTGAGTCATGTTTTGGTTATCTCATGCAATGGGGAGTCCCTTGTTATGTCCCTTTTTGGTGTTGTGGTGTGTCTTGTTCTGTGGACCTTAGTCCAAGGTGGTCTATTCTCTGGATTCCCCACTTTGCCTCAATTAAGCTCTACCTTTTTTTGCATATGGTCCTCTGGATAGTGTCTATTTGGGTCACCTATGGTGCTTGCCAAACCTACTTTGTGGTAGCTTGAGGTGAGTGGTCTGTTCACCTATAACTGTAGTTCTCTGTTAAGGTATGCTTCTCTGATTCATAAGCGTTTTGAGTAATCCAGTGCAGCCAATTTGCCACTGTAACCTTTTTTTAAAATGCCTAGGCCAATGGAAAAAAATAGGGAGAAGAGTGTATTTAAGTATCCTCCAAGACAATAGGACCCTGCAAATGTTAAGGTTTGTGTGACATTTTCCAGAATTTCCGGGGAAGCATTTTAATACATTTTCCTCCTGCTTATCTGTACTGATGTTCTGTTTCGACTAGGAATCCGAGATCTAGATTTTTTTTTTTGCTTGAGTGGTACTGCAGGTTAACTGATACTCCTTCTCAAATAAAGGACCTCTGATTAAAAAGCATCAGAAAAGATTCAATAGAGGAACATTCACTATGGAATGAGGAGGCACATTGAGAGATTTATGATGAATTCCTGACCTATTTGTGCACCCTTGTCAGAATGCATGCAATGATATTTTCAGAAGGGGTGAAAGGTTCTATTCCACCTTGACAGGAATGTTGCATTGCACAGCTTTCCTCGCATAAAGTGAGCCTTGTAATACCCCAGTGAGGCTCGTACACCCATGTCCTTTGGTAGGGGATTAGAGACAATAACTACCTCCAAGACCTGAAACTCTTCAATGATCTTTGATTTCCTCTGCATCAGGTCTTAATGGCATTTTTGGCAAACCTATTGTCTGAATAAAATGGAACTCTTAACTACTTTCAGGCAGAATGAAGAAAGGGTTCTCTCTCTGGATGTTGGAAAATAAACTCCAACTGAACCAGTCTAAAACAGAGATAGTTGTTTGTCCATAAATAGAAATTGGTTAACTTGCTACCTCCGATTTCCTGTCCAACACTATTTGGAACTGCAACCAAATACAGTGAATCAGTAAAAAATCTGGGCTGGATTTGGCAGTCCAGTATGAGCTGCAATTTACAAGTCAATGAAATGATAAAATCGTTCTACCAACTGAAACTTCTTAAACCACTTTTACCGGTTATTTTTGAGACTGACCGACCTTTGGTGGTGGTAAACTCTCACAAATGGTGAACTCGACTAATGTAAAGTCTTGCTGTCTGGCATAACAAAATACCAACTTCCGTGCTTTCAAGTGGCCCAAAACTCTGTGGTGCGTCTGATTCTTTTTTAAAAAAAAATTATTTTTGCCACGAACGTTGCCAATTTCTGACTTTCGTAGAAGCGTACACTGGCTGCCGGTGCAGCAACGGATACAGTTAAAAATATTGTCTTGTCCAAGAGTATCCATGGCCTCACACCGTATTATCTGACACCTAAAATTGTAAAATATTGCCCCAATCGCATATTGCGATCTTTGGGACAAGAGCCTCCTGATAATTCTTCTCTCCAGAACTACTGCTTGTGGAGAAAGACTTTCTCAATGGCAGGGCATCGTGCGTGGAACTCTATCTCTGTACAATTGCGCCAGATGGATTCTCTAGCCATTTTTAGGAAACAATTGAAAACCTATTTGTTCAGATACATTTCCTGGGCCTTTAGGGCATGTTTATTATGTCATTAATTAGTCCATCTGCGCCTAGATGCAGTTCTCGGCCAGGTTCCTCTGTGGATATACGTGATATACATTCAAAAATCAACATCAAATCCGGTCATGCTACATTTTTCAGGTGCTTTGTCCTGGCAGTTGCTTGCCCTCTCGGTCCTTTCCAATACCCAGATGTGTCAAGTTAAAACTGACCCAACATTTATTTCCTCCTGATGTACAAAAAAGGTGGGGAGGAATGATGAGGCACTCAGTACCTCCCCCCCCCCATTAGCTGTTACCAGACGTGTTGGATGTCTCAGGCTAAAAAGGCGGCCTTGCCTTTTACCCTGTTCGTGAGATGTTCTTATTGTAACTCTTTCCTGAGCCTCCCAATATTACTGCTGGATTCTCTGGGGTTTTTTTTATTAACTTTGAAGGTGAGGCTTTTTCCAATCTTGCTCACCTCCTGCATTCGCTTTTATTTTGGGGGCCCTGGACTCCCTTTTTGGGTTTGCAATGCGAGGAGATGGTACTCGCCTGTTTCCCTGCAAGTAAAAATGTCAAACATATTTTGTTATGGCACTCCCCCTGCCGCCCCCCCCCCCCTCCCTCCCACACAAATATGTAGATGGTGGGTTTGGGGTAACTATATAGTAAGGAGGCACCTCCAGAGATCTTAAATTGCTGAACAAAAGCCTTACTAAGGTGAAACTAACCTGGGTTTCAGTTTTAATTGACTCACAAATCACATACAGCAAGTACTATATTGTCCCTTTTTAGTAGCATGGCTTATAAACCGGGTTCCCTCAAAATACTCTATCTGCGATTTAGTTAATTCTTGAGACATTTTGTTAAAATGCTCTGGGATTTTATGCTCCAGTCTGGTTTGTCTTTCAAAGGCAGAGGACGGGTAGAAAGATCATCCAGCTCTCTAGGCAACTCTGCCAGGCAAGCAATTCCTTTCAGTCTGTTCACCTGTTCCCAAAATCCCTCTTAGGCAATCTGTCTATGTCTTGGGGAAGGGCCTCCGTATTCAGTTCCCTCTAGAAAGGGCTTTTGTAAGCTGGATTTCCATCAGCTACTCCCGTATGAACCCCAATCTCCTTTTCTTCTGTCGGGAAGGCTCTCTTCCTTTGCTGCTTTCGCAAAAACTCCTCTCTTCCTATGTTGAGTTTAAATATCCAACAAACTCCACTCACAAGGCATTATTTCACACAGCAATGTTGGATTGGAAGGCTTGTGATAAGTTCTTATCACTTACCGACACCCACAAGGGTCCTCCCCTTTGCTTCAGTTAACCCATTGCATTATCTTTGTCAGAAGGGAATGTGTTTACTATGAGGTAGCCCTCCATTTAGGAATTTGACCTAAAAATTTGACTAAATATGGGTTTCTCTTACGTTCTGGTATGGACCTTTCTAATAAGAATTGTGTGTTCAGATTTACAATAGCATTCTGAATCCAGAGACCTCCTTTGTTTCTCTGGCTGTTTGCATAACCGTTATTCCAATATGCAAATGTATTCCTACAATTTAATCTATCCTTTTTATATCTATGGACTCCTCTTCACCCTTAATTCAAAGAGTTTTATTTTTCAAATGAGACGTTCAGTTCTAAACATAGAGCCAATAAGATACTTCCCAATTGTCACGTTCAAATGCATTTGTTTCTCGGAGCACATTTCACTCCACAAAACAGCTTGAATTCCATGTGTGTATTGACCCTTATGAGCTGAATACATCAGCTGGGACAGATATTCTCTGAAACAAGGGATTGTTGTATTAGGCTGCATCAAAGGAACTGGTTGCTGTGCCAGGGGGTATACAATAGCTCTGCAATTGAGACTGTACTTGCATATATGAACTTGTTGACCTTTGATCAGCTTGAAAAAGAAAGGACAAGAAAATCCTGTATTTTGAATTCCTTTTGCCTTATTTTATAGTTTTGCTCACAGGTCTTTGTCCTGGGTACACTGAGCTGTGCCATTAAATAAGATTTTTATTGGTATGTACATTCCTGGTCTCAAGAAGGCTCAGCTCTGCATACATCTACAACTTGGGTGAACCAGAGGTCACAGCTTTAGAGTCATGGCACTTAAAGCTACATTACATCTTGTGTCTCATGTAACATAATGTGCCATTTACCTTTTAAATAATACTTTGTTTTGTTCATGAATCTATAAACCACCTTTGCATTAACACATTTTTTTGAATTAATAAAACACTTGGTCTTCCTAGTTTTAATTAGTTTACACAATATTTCAAAGGAAAGCCATACAAAATGCACATGGTTTAACGAGAATCATTTAATTCAATCAAATAATAGTTTCTGTTTCTACCAGCAAACAAATCCACTTCCTGGTTAGAATTAATGAGACAAACACAAGTTCTATTGATATGCTGGCAGGAACAGCTGGACACTTCGACACTGCCTTGGGGGGTCAGTTCTCCTGGCCTTGACATTAGGAGGAAAGCCTTCTTGTTACAGGGCACCAAGCTACTACTGAAACTGCAGGACAAAATTAGGTTACTTCCATTTGATGAGACTCCGCAACTGATGACTTGATCACAAAGGAGAAGCCAACCCACACAGTTTCAAAATAGTCACAAGCTTAGGGACATTTCAATTCAAGATCCATGTCAGACGAGAACAAGGAGATGGATCTATGTCCACCAAAAGCAGCCGCACACTACACTCCTTGGCTTCAATGGAATAGCTCAAGAATGTATAATGTTGCACGTAGAGAGCACACTACTCTATTGGGTGGCCGCATGGCTTTGAGACTATTCCCTTGCTTGGCCCTCTGCTTCCTGGAAACAACCCTTCGACTAGTGCACTTTCTGGGGCTATCTGTAAATTGCAGAAAGCCCACTCTTATTGGGTTTTTTGTACTCTTCCGGTGGGTGAATTTATTCATTGTAGGAGAGTATTTAAGATACTTTGACCTTGGTCATTCCCTTCCTACAGAGAGATGTAGTTTGTGCTGTAGACTATTAGAGGCTACTGGACCTCCTGACCTTTTCAGTGTAGATGGTTTCCTTTACCAAGCTGAAAATTATATGTCATGATCTCTGCTTCCAAAAGGTCAGGGTTTTCCCAACTCCCTTGGAAGCAGATCCATAACCCAGGTTCCGAGTGCCAACCAGTCCCAATTGGGACCTTTTGGACCCAGTCCTGGCGCCAGTGGCACCAGGCTCATAAATATGCCCAGTCCCAGCGCTGGAAGCGCCGGGCTCATAATGCTTGGGTGGACTTACCTGCAGCAGACCATGCTGCTTACT
This sequence comes from Ambystoma mexicanum, assembly GCF_040938575.1. Classification (NCBI taxonomy): domain Eukaryota; kingdom Metazoa; phylum Chordata; class Amphibia; order Caudata; family Ambystomatidae; genus Ambystoma; species Ambystoma mexicanum. The sequence goes on along the minus strand of NC_090923.1, from coordinate 1,143,806,998 downwards.
TGCCTGCCAGTTGAGCCTCTGATCCTCTTCTGTTTGGAACTACTTTTCCTGTTGGGTGGGGCAGGAGCCACTCCCTAGATTCAGAACACTGGAACTCTTCTGGAAAGCAGGAACTCTCTTCTTACCTAGGCGTGGCTGTGGAAGGAGACACCTAAGCACTACAGGAGGCTATTTAAACCACACCCGATGGATGAATCTTGCTTTGCGTTATTCGGCATCCTCTGCAGCAGAACGCTCATCGTGTCTTCTGCATCTGATCCTGGGCCTAAGGAAAAAGGCTTACCATCCTGAATCCAGTCTTCAGGAACACCTATAAAGACAAGAAAGAACAGGTTAGCATTACGGTCTTCAGTGACAGCTCTTCACTTACCTGGTCCATCGGCTGTCACCAACGCCTCGCGCTGCATTCCGGCATCTGAAAGACAAAGGCTTACCTACTCTTCGTGCGCTCCGGAGGTCTTCACACTGCATTCCGGCATCTGAAAGACAAAAGCTTACCAACTCTTCGCACGCTCCGGAGGCCTTCGGCGCTGCATCCCGCATCTGAAAGACAAAACAAGGTGCGTTTAAAGACATTGGGGAACTTTAATACTCACGTGCCATTACTCCTTTCCACATCTAACCCAGTGGGTATTCCGGCACCCTGCAGCCGCTCCGAACTTGTACCTGCAAAATAAAAAGACAGTTAGAGCGCATCGTGAAGCAGGCAACAAGCGCTTACTTACGTGCTTCCAGGCGCTTCTATTCATCACACGGGCTCCATCTTCAACTCACTTCAGCCCGTCATCCGCCATCGCCGGAACCCTGCAAAACAAGAAACATCATTACTAAAGACTTTAAAGACATTAGAATTACTCGAAACTTACCGTTCGTGCAGTAAACGACGGACAGCAGTCCTCTGAAGTCAAGAGGCCTGCTCCCCTTATCCAGTGAAGAAACTGGTTACAGCACCCTGCCCCGAGGCAGATGCAGAGCACGGCGTTCACTTACCTAAGGTGAGAGCGTTAACCTTTGGGGTTCTACAGGAGAAGAGAAAGGGAAGAAGAGAGAGACATTCAATAACCCAGTTCCTTAATCCCATATTTTCTATCTGCAGACATCTTACCCTTCAAGTCAGACATACAGTGCACAGAGGTCCAGCCCAAAGAGCCAGCCGTGTGTTACACATCACATTTGCAGATACGGTATACGCCCAGTCAAGACCGGCGCCTCTACGGGAATCGGGTGAGCGTTACATTATATTTGAACACAGTTTGCTTTTGGACTTGGGGAATCGGGAGAACCAACCCCAATCTGGATGGTTTCTGCCTCTGAATCATGTGAACAAAGGAAGTGAGTTGGTGGTTGCCGATATCTTCTGAGGCTGCATGGCCCTTTCAATGAGATGGATCCTCTGGTCTCCCTTGTGACTGATTCTCTGGTTGTTTAGTGGGAGGGTCATGATACAATCCCTGGTGAGAACAGAGCAGACAGCTATACATAAATGAGCAGGAACTAAAAGCCATTGTCTTAGCTCGGACAATACAATGTTCATGTTTACGTGAATAAGCACAGGTGATGGGATCATAAAGGCTATGCAGGTTAGCATTGAGATTATGGGATGGCCACTCAAATGGGATTTTTTTTTTTTTTCCCTATGGCCACACATCTTGGTTTGTCCCTGAATGATAGAGCAGATATCCTCTGCATACTTGACCATAATGGTGCTTATGAGTGAGAAATTTCAAAGCCTGTACTTCTTTTGGCTTGGGGAGTCCTCACTCTAGAGGGCCTCTAGTGCAACAGAAATTGTGTCCAAGTTGTAACGGAATATACCTGTGGAAAGACACCCATCGAGTGTGCAACCACTGCCTTCCTTGAGCACCCAGAGGGGCGTTGTGCAAATAATTTAAGCACAAAACCCTAAAAGATCGACTCGCCAAACGGTGGGTGACCCATGCTATGAGGGCTGAATCTGAAACTCCAACTGGCACCTTTGTGTCAGACGTAGAAGGCCAAGGCAGCAAAGGCGCAGTTTCGGAAGCCGAAGACGTTTCAAGGGAACTTTCCGGCTCCCGCGCGTCTGTCACCAGCCCCGAAAGGCTGGTGCAGCGTGCTGCTATGGGTAAAACCCCTGATGACAAACGCACACAAACTGCATACAAACCTGGTTTGGGGCAATAGAGCACCCACCCCAAGAGGCGAGGTCCAACCCATTGCTGTGACTTGCAAAGCTTGGGACAAAATAAATCCGATACTAGAGACCAACCTCTTCTACCTGCTGGAACTACCTGTGTATAACATCATAGGAATTCCGCTAACACACGAGTCATCATTTAAGGAATGCTTCCAATCACTAGGGGTACAGACTCTGGGTGACCTGATACATTAGGACAGATTTGTGCGATCGGAAGAGCTGAGACTTGGGGTTGAACATAACGCTGTGACCCTGCTCCACTACTACAGACCGCGGGGTATTCTGAAAACCAAATGGCCCAACTTCCCCCTCATCTGGCTCAATGCTGCGTAATTAAACCTTTAACCTCCAATAAACTTGTTTCTACCATATATAAATTGCTTCGAAATGGGAAGGGAACACGGCAACAAACGTATAAAGCCACATGTGAAATATCCCTGGGGGAAGAGTTAAGCGAGGAGCAGTGGAAACTTATCTGCATGCAAACTAGATACATCATATCTACTACTCCTCCTCCCCCTTCCCTCGACCTAAATAGATTCTTTCCAGAACGGCCCCCTACCTGTAAGAGATGTGACGTGGAACCTGCAGAATTTTACCATGTGGCCTGGTGTTGCCGCCTGGTGTTGCCCCCGCATCAGGGCGTCCTGGACAGACATGGAGGATGCAATGAACAGAATGTTGCCCCACTTGAGGGAATAATCTCCCAAACTGTGGCTCCTGGCCATAATTGAGGGGCCACACGCACCGAAAAGAAATGACTGGGTATGGCTTCTGCACTGGCCAGATACGTGGTTGCCAGAACATTTGGGGGCGTGGGGGGTAGGAAAGCCAACCCACCTACATTTGCAAAGTGGATGGAAAATATGTCGCTATGTGAACAAATGGAATCCGAGTATGCCTCCACACTCCTGGCCTCCAGTCGCCCATTTGACTATTGGCCACCCTTCAGACAATCTTACTCGGAAACCAATCATGGGCCACAAACCCTGGAATCCTCCTAAGGATGTTAATAGGGAAAATTAGGTGGCCGAGAACTGACCCAGTCGTGAGAAGTGACTATGTACTGATCTGAGCCGCAAAAACGCATTCCTAACCCGGTGTCTGGTGACTTAATGTACTGTGAACTGGAAATACCCTTGTGAACTGGGGGGTTTGATAGGGGGGGTATGTTAGGGTTTTTATTTTCTTTCTTCTGGTTGACTTGTTGGAGTGTATTGTTGGTGCAATGAAAATGTAACAAAGTTTAAAAAAATTAAATAAACGGCATACAAACCTGAGCCATTCTTCAGATGCGCTGAAAGAAGGCTGCACACCGGCAGACGGCACCTCGCAGCCCACCAACCATACACACCAAAAGCCTGCTGTGCTTAAAAGTGGGACCATTAAAGTCCCATTAACACATCTCCCACACCTACTGTCCATGAGAAGGTGCCACAATATACTGCGGCTACCTCCCCTTTATCCCAGTCACTACAGAACAAAGGGCTTATGGAAATACTGAAGCTATTGTGTTGCCACTGTCTGAAACACCCAAGACTGGAACCTGGTCTAGAGAACTTTTCGAGGACACTATGCACAAGGTCTGCTCTTTTGTAACATTCCTGGAAAAATACCCAAATGGGCAGAAAACCTTACACTTGGAATTGTGGCTGCCTTTAGAAATGGGACTGCCTTTAGCTAAATCTGCAAGGCGTCAACCTTCTCCCACACATACTATTGTGAACAACACTCGGCAAACTCCTTGTCACATAAGCCACTTGTGACTCTTACCAGGATGAAGGGGAAGAAGATCATGATGTGTGGTGTGATGATCAGGATGATCCGGACGACTATAATCAGTATGACCTAGACTTAACCCTTGACTCTCCTGATGTTGTCACACCTGAGTGGTCACATTTCCCCCATTGGTGACCAAGTTTTGTTCAATTACTTATTAAAAAAAGGCTGCCAATCATTTGAATATTCAAACTCCACGGTGGAGGACACTGATTACGTAGAGGATATTTAAATGAAAGGAAAGCCGTTAGTCAGGCTATTCCACTTTCAGTCAATAAAGAAAATATTGCCCCATCTCGAACTACACCTTCACTGACTCGGGCAGTCCACCCCAGGGTCAAAGGTTTTTAAGCCATTCCCTTCCGACTCTTTTTATATTAAAAGTAATGTGAAGCCTGATTCCCTAGTGGTCACCACCACTACGAAAAGGATGGGTGTTCCACTGTCTAGTGCTGAAGCACCTCCCAATAAAGAGTGCAAAAGATTGTATAACCTGGGCAAAAGGGTAACCAGTAATTTAACACTGTGCCAATGTAGTCATCACGGATTCCCTGGCGGTGACCTCCTATGTGGCCAGAGGACGGCAGCCGCTACCGGATCCTGACCGCGGGAGCAGCTATATGAGGGAGGATCAGATGGGAGGAGATCACCACCGGGAGATGTCATGGCTCCATTGAATGAGACTTGGTATCCCCCATTTGCCCATGAAAGCCCCCCCCCCTTACCGAATACCCTAATGGCCTATTGCGATGCGTCTGTTCCCCACCTTACGGAAAACAGAGAAACCTTTTCCCAACATCCTTGAGACCAAACTAAAAGCTCCAAGAAAGCCTTTTTCAGTTCTAATTCCTCTTCATATAGAATTGATCCTTCATATGGAATTATTGAGAGAGTTTCTCCAAGTATTGTGCATCAATTGATATCAGTGGACTCCAATTACCACAATCGCCAAAGTACTGAGACAGAGACAAGTAGGATGAAGGAAACCATGCAGAGCAACAGGAGCCTCGAGCTCAATGAGCGTGCTAGTTGTTTTGAGACAGCACCTATGTGTGGGACGTTCAAAAAATGGAAGCCAAACTGAGAAGAGGCTCGGGTGAAGTAGTTGCATATCCCTTGGGGGCGTGCGGAAGCTGGAGTCACGAGTCTGTTTGGCGGAGCCAAGGAGCTTGCCAGCAAATGGGGAAATAATTGTGAGTGGAAGTAGGGCTGTAGAAATGCCAGAAATATCAAGCTGATTCCTGGGCGTTCGGCAGCAGTAGGAAGCAGCGTTACCTCACCGAAACCTGAAGGCGTGCAAGAGCAGAGCCACGGGAGAAGGTGAAGCGACATCGAAGCAGTCCAGAGTGGAAGGCAAGCGGCTTAAGCTATGCCGCGTCAGCCAGAGATGGTCTGAAGACGCCAGGCAGAGCCAGTGAGTCAGCCCAAGCAGTGGCGATGAGAAGATGGTTTGTAAGACAAAAAGGCATAATACAAATGCAACCCCTAATGAGAGATGAATGCATGGTTAGGGAGGGTGAGGTGGGAGGATAGGAGAAAGTGATCACTCCAGGAGAGAGGAGTGGAGAGAGGGACAGAGGGGAAGGTCAGAAGAAATCAGAGCATCAAGAGTGTGCCCTGCAGAATGAGTAGGCCCAGACGGGAGAATAGAGAGTGAGAGAGAGTCGCAGAGGTCACGAAAGAGTCCAGTGGGGGGACAGGAGGCATCAAGGTGGATGTTGAAGTCTCCAAGAAAGAGGAGTTGAGGACAAGAGTGAGGAGGAGAGGTCAGCCCACTCAGAGAGGAAGGAGGAAATTTGACCAGGTGGCCGATAGATAGTAGCCACAGTAAGAGAATGGCTAGGAGAGAGAGAGAGTCGGCAGACAAGACATTCAAAAGAGGAGTAGGTCTGCGTAGGAGTGACAGTGGCAGGAATCCACTCAGGGAAGATAAGGGCAACACCCCCACCTGCACGGTTGGGCGTGGGCACGGAGAAGATCTTGTAACCGTCAGGAAGGAGTGTGTCAAAGCTGGTGACAGAGCTGGCTGTGAACCATGTCTCAGTGAGACCGATAACGTCAAGGTCCAGTTCCTCAAGAAGGTGACAGATATCAGAGGAATGCTTGATGGCAGAGCGAGAGTTAAGAGTGGCAATGTGGAGAAGGTTGCCAGCCTTGAAGGAGTTCCGGGGGGGGTACAGATCAGGGGTACGCCCTGCGGAGGTATAGAAGAAGGAGGTGAAGAAGGATCACTAGAGGGGGCAGGGAGGGAGGGTAGAGGCAAGGTAGCCGAGGACAGAGGAGGGGGGACAGCGGGAGAGGAAAGGAAGTTGATGAGGCGAGGGAAGCGTCTATCAAAGAGGTGAAGGTTGGACTGAGGATCTTGGACCAAGACGGTCCCATTTGCATAGACATTAATGATGGCCTTAGAGGAGCAGAAGGGGGCCAGGAGGACATCCCAACGGGTGCCACCATTAATGGGAGAAGAGGAGAAAGGAGAGAGCACAGAGACCATATGAAGGGTCCATAGGTCAGGCGTAGGCACAAAAAAGAGGATGTCAGTAAGAGTTTCCTTGGAGCAGGCACTGGTATAGGTGTCAGTGATAGGGAGGCCTGGGTTGGAGACCAGGATGTCCTTTTTAAACTTTTTCCTACCAGATTTAGTGAGGAGAGCAGGATAGTCGATGGAGAAGCAGTTAGAGAAGATGGGCGAGATAGAGAGCACCATGGAGTAGGAGGGAGTGCAGGGGGGGGGAAGACAGACGATGCGAGAGCCCGCAGACAGGAATAGAGCGGCAGGCACAGGTTTACCACAGTTCAGAACAACAACAGTAATGTGTATTAGGTACACAGTGGAGAGCCCACCTAAGTTTGAGAATCCTGCGAGGGGAGAAAAACCCTAGTTTAGCACAATTCAGAAACAACAGCAGTAATGTGTATTAGGTACACAGTGGAGAGCCCACCTAAGTTTGAGAATCCTGCGAGGGGAGAAAAAACCCTAGTTAACCACAACTGTTGGACACAGTGAGGTGAAGACACCAATGCGAATGTAGTGGCCCAGTGTAGGTGGGGTGGGCCGGGAGAAGGTGGCGATAGAAAGTGATGCTGTCGCCTGGCGTCCCCTGCGGACACCTGCAGACACACAGGGAGCCGCAACTGTAGGAGTCGCCCTTGGCCTAGGGGCCCTTAGCCACAGGGGGCTGCCGGGCAGAGGGCTGCCCAGGAGGGAATGGTTATAGGAAGAGGAAGGGGAGGGGGGGGGTGTGGGCGGGCAGGGAGGCGGGAGGGAGAAGAGGACCAGGAAGTGGGAGGGGAGGGGAGAGCAGGCACAACAACGCGCTCAGAGCGCGGATGCAAAAGGCATCCAAGGAAAAAATAAACACTTGCTACTCACGGAGGCCCGCTAGGGCCAGGCAGGGCTTCCTAGGCCTATGCTTTCAGCAGGGCTACCGGCGACCGCTCACCCACGCTCAGCTCAACAAGAAGCGAGCTAGGAGTCCAGTTCGCGTTTCAAAAGAGCACAGTGCTGGGGACAAAGATGGAGGACGCCAGGGAGTTAGCAGGTTCCATGCACAAAGCGGCATTAGCAGCGTGACCTGTGGATTGAAATAAATAGGTAGTCAAACGAAGCAGGGGATGCTTACTATGCGGGCAGGCAGAGTACCTAGCATGGTGTGGCCACTTACCTGAGAGCTGCGTGGTGCGCAAGTCCAGGAGAGGAATATTGTAAGCCCCTGGGTGTAGAGCTGTATACACTCGTGTAATAGTGCTGCGCATGCCCGGAGCGTCGGTTACTGCTCCCAGGCGCATGCGCGAATGGAGTAGGAAATGCAAAATGTGGAACGGATTGGGGCAGAGTGGCGGCTTGTAACCAGGGTGACGTGCAAGCCGGCCCTTTGAATACGGATGTATGGAAGTACACACAAAGGCAATATAGACGGGCAGGAGGACCTGGACCCCAATGTCTAAGCCGGGTAATGCTGGTAAAATGTAGCCTGAAAATGCTAGCCGGCAGCAATGTGTGCAAACGGATGCAAAAATCGAGAGGAAGAAGCTGGATGTGAACACCCTGTTTATAATAAGGGGTGCTGGATACAGGGCTACAGGGGTGTCCAAAGGGTGTGATGGACAGGCTGCAAGGTATAGTGTAGCCAAGACAAAGGCTGAGGCTGGAGCCCATTGCTGGAGGGGGAAAAACTAGTAAAATTCAAACATGTTGAGGGTTGGAGATTATGGAGGCGCGGGCAAGGAGAGAGCGATGAGAAGGGACACTCAGTAGTAGCGATTGTCCGGGGGCAAAGCTTCATTCAGCCCTTTCTCAATGGACCGCAGTTTCAAAACCCACCATGCATCTTTATAGTTTAAAGCATTTCTTATGTTCACTGTGTTCTGGATTTTCTCGAGCACCCACCATTTCAGTTGGTCTTAATTGTGTTGGAATTCTATGAAATGGGGTACCAATGGGGCTGTTAGAGTCCGACATCCGATTTTGGAACGATGTTCCACAATGCGTTTGTGGATTGGTCTTGTAGTTTGGCCCACGTACCGTAGGCTGTAGGGGCATTCTATTGCATAAACAACATTTGGTGTTTTGCTGTTCGTAAATTGACGCAAGGTCCAGTCCTTGCCTTCAATTTGGAAAGTCTTGATTTTGTTGGTGAACCGGCATACTGTGCAAGAGCCACACGGGTGGTGTTCTGTAATTTCTCTAAGGTTCATTAGTCCTGTCCTGAGGGTTTTCTTCGTGAGTCCCGCATGAGTGAGCCATTCACTGATGTTTTTGGACCTTTTTGAGGGCCATTCTGGGTGGTGGTTCACCTGGAAGTGCCTGGTGAATCAGTGGTCTTTATCCTATTAGTATTGGGTCCAAAGGTGGTTACACAAGTGATTCTGTTCTGTGTCTCTGTTCTTAGGCTGTAAAGTTTCACGAGGGATACACAGAACTCTTTCTGGTGTTCTTGAGCAGTTTTTTTGTGTATCCCCGAGCAAGTAATTTTGATTCCAAAATGTCTGCATGTTACCTGTAGTTGTGGGTGTCAGAGCAGTTGCGCCTCAATCGCAAAAATTGACCAAACAGAAGGTTGGTTTTCAGACTTTGTGGATGATTACTGCGGTAGTGAAGTAAGGAGTTCCTATCTGTTTCCTTTCTGTAGAGAGTGCAGACCAGTTTCCCCTCCTCAGCCTTTAAGGTTAAGTCCAAGAAGTTGATTTCTGTCCTGCTACTGCTGATGGTAAATTCTAGCACAGTGGAACGGGTGTTAAGCCATTCATAAAAATCAATGAGTTCACAGGCAGGGCCCTTCCAGATAAAAAAATATATTGTCCATGTAACGAAACCAACGGGTGATGTTGTTCCAGAAAGGGTTGTGATGGTTTTGTACATGAAGGGATTCGAATTCAGCCATATAGATGATAGCCAGGCTGGGGGCAAAAGCTGCCTCCATAGCTGTTCCAGATGTTTGAAGGTAGAAAGTGTCATCGAACATGAAGAAATTCTTGGTCAGGGCGATTTCAAGTAGTTCCAGAAGGAAGTTGACTGGAACTCTCTCCTGTTCCATGTGGTGAGTCAGGTGGTGCTGGATGCAGTTCAGGGCTTCTTGTGGAATACTGGTATATAAAGCTTTTATATCCAGTGTTACCAGTATGTCTGTCGTATTGTCAAAAGCTGTGTTTTCAAAGATATTAATGGTCGACATGGTGTCTTTAAGGTATGTGGGAGTAAGTTGGCATAAGGGTTTCAAAAAGAAGTCAATGAATTTGCATAGAGGTTCAAGAATGGAGCCACAGCCTGATATGATGGGTCTTCCTGGGGGCTGTGTGGCGTTTTTGTGAAGTTTTGGGAGCGCGTAAAAAGCTGGTATTCTCTCCTCCAAAGTGTTGAGAAAGGATTCCTCTTTCTCTGTGATCCATTCATGTTCCAGAGCATATCTGGTGCAAAGCGTAATTTCCTGTTTAATCATAGGTGTGGGATCCTTGTTAAGTACTTTGTAGTTGGTTCTGTCGTCCAGTAAGGCCATCACCATTTCCTTGTATTGTTTTGTATCACGATGCCTCCTCCCTTGTCTGCGGCTTTAATCACAATGTTATTAGTGGATAGTTGCTTGAGGGCCCTGCGTTCAGCATTGGTGAGGTTGTGTCTGATGGCTGGCTGCGTTTTTTGGAGTTTAGCAATCTCTTGTCTGACACATCTTTCAAAGATAATGAGAGCTGGGTCTGTCTCGTTATCCCTTGGGCAGTAATTAGATTTAGGTTTCAGACCCATATTCTCTGGTTCTTGTCTCTGGTCAGTGTCTTTAAAGTGGACTTTAAGTCTGATAGATCTGAAGAAGTGTTGTAATTCATTCTCCAACCCAAACCAGTCTGTCTGGTTGGTGGGAACATATGAGAGGCCTTTGGTGAGCACTGTCAGTTCTTCTTTGGTAAGGTGCTCACCTGAGAGGTTAAAGACTGGTACTGAGTCTGAAGTGATTACCAGTGTCTGTTGCGGCGCTGTCCTCTGGGTCGATGCCATGGTGGGTAACTGATCATTGGCATTGGTGGGGGGCCCCCAGAAGCTGTTTCTGGGGCCCCCTTGCCCTAAAGAAAGGCAGTGGGTGAGGAAAGAAAGGTCTCGGCTGTACATTCAGACCGTACTCTGTATTGGGATCATCTGGACCCGAGCCTGAGCTAGATGTATCTGAGAAGGTGACCCAGCGTTTTCTCTGTCGGGCTGCACCTGCTGTATTTTGGGCTTTCTCCTTATCTTTTTCTTTGTAATCAGGTGCCAGACCAGATACGGATAGACGTTTTCTATTTTGAATGATTGCATGTCCTTGGCCAATTTTTTTTGTGCTTTTTTTTTTCCAGGGTGTCTGCCATAAATTGGTCCATTATTTTGTTTATTTCCTTCAATTTATCACACGCATTATCTAGTGCAGTGTGATAAATTGAAGAAAAATGTCTTTTCCATTTTCCAATTCAATTTTTATTTTGAGGTAGATCCGTTGCGCCGTGGTGATCATCAAAACCATCAGGTCGCGGCTACACTTGGTGGCAATTTGGCTAAAACCAAGCCTGTATTCCTGGTCTTCAAGGAACAGTGCAGGCTCGTTTTGAATTGTTAATCCTAATGGCACTAGGTTAGCTCTGAGGTAGTCTCAAGAAATTGCCATGCACATCCGTCCTGAAACATTTTTTGTTGAGCTTTAGGAGTTCATCTCCTGGTGCCGTAGATGTTGTCATCAGAAGTGCTCCTGGCATATTAAAGAGCGAAGGGCCTCTAATGATGTTGTTCGTTTGGTCCTCTGAAAAAGTGTATGCTCCATGCTCGGGAGAGCAGGAAAAAGGGGGGGGTGGGAGGGAAGAGGGGGTGGGGGTGGCCTAGAGGGGCTCAATCCTGCTGGTTGGACCATCCTGTTAGCAAAGTGGAGCCAGTTCCTTGGCTCAGTTGAGTGTTTTGCGGTGAGCCACAGGTATCTGTGGCTTGGCGATCCTGTAGAAGTGGTCCCGGTGGGCTGCTGTGTCTCTTGGCTGCTGTTCTCCTCGGCTGGTCTCTGAATAGTGACTGACCAATAGAACGTTAACCTTTAATCCCGGAGCACACTTAACTCTAGTCACAGGGGCTACTCTAGCTTTCATTTGCAAAGCTGCCACTTGAGTTCAGTGTGTACCTTCACACAACATTACTGTTTACAAATTCTAAAGGTGACACACAGGTGGGCCAGGCAGTGTTAAAGCATCTTTTTGCCGCTCTATCTTCAAATAACACCCCTCCTTCTCAAAGTACTGATCGCTAATCTATGCAAAGCATGTGATTCTAAGCAGATCCACAAGCCTCAGAAGGCATACATTACTTCCCATAATCTTAATTTGAATGGATTGTGTCCTCCAACGTATTTCTCATCTTCGACATGTGATGTCCAGCTTCGGAACATTTTTCAGCAGAGGGTGCCCTGTGTCGATGTCCCTCGGAGGCCTCCGTTGAGGGTGATGTCATCGGATGTTATAAGTAGCACACACGGTGCCCATTGGCATCAGTTCCGTTTTTCCTCAATGCGTTTGCTTCATGAGAAACTTGGTGCACCTCGTACTTGTAAAAGTATTCGCTGTTCTTAGTCTACAGCTCCAAGATGTCCATCACAGACCCACATCGAGTCTCTGTGGTGCTTCGGTGAGGGCCACGATACGGATGTGCTCCAAGTGTCAATTCATGATGGGAAAGGCCTTGAGGGAACGAAAGGGGAAGCTCAAGGTAGGCAAGGTTTCCAAACGCCCTAAGTCCAGACCTGCTGGGCCTTCGACCGATGAGGTGACTCTCCTCGGCGGAAGGCCAGACGCTCTAGGTCTAGGAGTGGTTCCCGCCACTCTTTGTCCAATAGATCGAGAAGGCACTGCTGGTCTCCTTCCTCTTCGTCTTTGTCAGGCGACTCCCCCGAGAGGATGACATGCCCATCCAAAAAGTCGACTCCGGCAGAATGGGAGGCTTTCCGTGTGGAAATGCTGAAAATGTTTGATAAACAGGGCTGGGCTCCGACTGCATTCTGTGGAAGTCAGTATGGAGCGGTCTCGGCCAGATGCGCTCTTGAGCCGAGTAAACGGTGTGATCCACATAGAGAGCCCTCAAGGCCTCGTTCGGACAAGGTATCGAAGGATCACTTGAGACATAGGGAGAGGTCAAGGTCATTGCCGCCTTCGAAGCCCTTGCAGCCCACAAAGCCATCGGCGACGCAGCCGTCGGTAGTGCTCATCGGGTCGCCGACCCCTGTCAGGCTTTCGACGCCAGCTGTGCCCATTTTACTGGTGCAGCCACCAGTGAGTGATGACCCTCCGAAGAAGGCAGTAACTAAGTCAACGCCTTTGACAATTTCGAAGCCTCTGGGTACCACACCAGAGAAGAGCAATGCCCCTCTACCGGAAAAGGATTTTTCATTTTTTTTATTTTTTTTTATTTTTATTTTTTAAATTCCCTCACATTTTTGAGGAGTAGAAGCTTTCGGATGAGGATGAGGCCCCTTTTGGTCTCCAGTTTGAGACCCTGAATGTGCCTGAACACTTAATTTCAGAGGAGAGTAGGATGCAAGATCTCTGTGATACTTTGCATAATGCGAGTGGTATAGACCCCTCTCGTGAGCTGAAGTTCGGCAAGCCGGACCCAGGGGAGCATGCCGACTCCTCATACAGACAACTTATGTCTAGAGTTGTTGAATATTTGGGCTGCTCTAGACCTCCTGTGTATTATTATGATCAGGATGATCTAACAGACATTTTGGACAAGGGTCCACCTACGGATCCCATGTTACCTTTCCATGTGGCTCTGTTAAAAAAAAAAGTTGGCCAGGAATTGGGAAACTCAAATCTCTTACAAGAAAATACCACCCCTCCAGTAGCAACCCCAGCTACCTGTCAACACACCCCACTCCCGAGAGTGTGGTGGTGTCCAGGCAGCTACGGCTACCTTGAAACAGGCAGCATACCCTACCATCCCTCCTGATAGGGACGATAAGCGTGTAGATGGGTGGGTGCGAAAGGTATTTTCGGCTGGGAGTATGGCGTTGCAATCTGCCAACTCCACTGGTGCCCTGGCAACAATTTTGTACATTCTGTTGGAGTGCATCCCGATGGCGGCGGAGCATATTCCTTGGGGTGAAGAAAGGGACGGCTTCCAGGCTATTAAGGACGGCAAGGAAGCCATGTTTGAGTCCCTTCAGTCTGGGTTGGATTCTGCAGATAGCATCAGCAGGTCCATGGCTATGAGTTCTTTGATATGCAGGAATGCGTGATTACGAAAGTCTGGTTTTGCACCTGATGTGCAGGCTTGACTTCTCAACATGCCATTTGACGGGTCTCATCTTTTTGGCAGCAAGGCTGACGAGAGACTTGAGAAGTTGCAGACCTCTAAAGCGGCAGCCAAGTCTTTAGGCGCCGCCGTTAGGCAACCTTTGCCTTTTTGTCCTAGCGATCAGCCTTGTAGGGGTAGATCTTTTCGCTACTACTCCTCATTTGGTAGGGCGAGAAGAATGGCCAGTCAAAGATGACAACAAAAATGTTTGTGGTTGACGAGGTAGAGGTGCCAAGCCAGCTCAAGCAGCAGCCTCTTTACCATTTGCCTCTGCTATAGCCGCTTCAAAACTTCTGAGGGCTTGAGTCAGTCTACCAATGGGGGACAGACTGTCTCATCTAGAAGAATGGCAAGACATTATTTCAGATGCTTGGGCTCTGGAAACAATAGCCCACGGTTACTGCCTTCCTTTTATAAAAAAGCCTCAGACCAATCCACCGGGGAGACACTTTGAGGATTCAGGATCCGCTCCTTGTGCAGGAAATCTTGACCCTGCAAATCTTGACCCTGCTAGAGAAAGGCGCTATAGAACCAGGGCCTGTGGCGGAGAGTAACAAGGGTTGTATTCCCCATATGTTTTGATTCCCAAGACGGACGGGGGACTGACTTGAGATACTTGAACAAGTTCCTCAGGAAGGACAAGTTCACGATGGTCGCAATTTCTCAGATCCTTCAGGCCCTCCAACTTCAGGATTGGCTGGTGTCATTGGACCTTCAGGATGCTTTTTTTTCATGTGCCAACCCATGTTCAGCACAGGAAATACCGGAGGTTCACCGTTGGCGGCTCGCACTATCAGTTTCAGGTCCTGCCATTCGGGTTGACCTCGGCCCGATGGTCTTCACCAAACTGGTGGTGGTGGCAGCGGATCTCCGTAGAAGGGGATTCACGTCTAAACTTACCTGGGCGATTGGCTGATCAGGATGTGTTTTCCCGAACAAGCCTTGGATCACCTCGACATTACCTGCTACTCCCTTCACAGGCTGGGATTCTTCCATCAATGAGGGAGAAGTCCCATATGACACCATCCCAGCAGCTCCAGTACATCAGGGCTGTCTGAGACACATCCTTTGGAAAGTGCTCACCACAAAAGGTGAGGGCTCAGGACATTCTCCAGATGGTAATAAAATTCCAGAGTCTTCCGGCCTCCGAATTCTTGAGGTTGCTCGGCCTCCTGGCATCCTACATTTTTCTGGTGCTACAGGACTGCCTGAGAATGAGATCCCTTCAGTCGGTTCTCGGGACACAATGGTTACAGTTATCTGCATGATGTTGGACTGGCTACAGATTCCAACCAGAGTCTCCCAGGATCTTCTGTGGTGGGCCTGCGAAGCAAATATTCTGAAGGGAGAACCTTTTTGGCAACAATGGCCGGAGGGCACAGTAGTGACAGATGCCTCACTCACGGGGTGGGGAGCTCACGCCAACGATCTGTCAATCAGCAGTCGGTCTCCATCGGATTCCAGGCTACACATCCAACCTTTTAGAGCTGAGCGCAATCAGACTAGCGCTGAAGGCTTTTCTGCTGTCTGTGCGGGGGAAGAATGTCCTGATAATGATGGACAACACAGTTACCATGCACTACCTCAAGAGGAGGCATAGGGTCACTACCACTGCAGAGAGGCAATGCAGCTCTGGTACTGGGCAATATAAGAAGGAATCTCCCTATCAGCAGTTCACCTGGCCAGGGAGGAGAACACGGCGGCGGACGCTCTGAGCAGGCATGGCAGTCTCCCAGGTGTGGGAACTAGCTCAGGAAGTCCTTCAAGATCTTTGCCCTCTGATCTGTTCGCAACCGGTGTCAAACGGAAGTGTGAGCTGTATTGCTCAAGGGAATTTCCTCTGAGAGGAGCTCTAGGAGATGCGTTTGTGGTGGATTGGGAATTCCCACTGCTGTACACGTTTCCTCCAGTCCCTGTCATTCCTCAAGTACTCAGGAGGTTGAGGCGATTCAGGACCCACATGATCCTCATTGCCCCGGATTGGGCCATGAGAACGTGGTACCCGGACCTTCAGGACCTCATCTTCCACAAAGAGAGGATCTTCTCTCGCAAGAGGAAGGTTGGGTTGTCCATCCCAAGGTCAAGACTCTCAACCTTCCCTCTTGGTTTCTGAAAGGTTGAGGTACAAGGATTGGGACCTCCCGGGTGACGTGATGGAGATGTTGCTTTCGGCCAGAAGGCCAGCAACAAAGTCTCTGTAACGTTGCCGCTGAAATACGTTTTGCGACTGGTGCAGGGAAAAGAATGTTGATCCTTTTCAGTGTACAACTCCGGATGTTCTATCCTTTTTGCTTTCATTGGCACACAAAGGTCTTCAGGTTCGAACCGTTAAGGGTTACCTGGCAGCACTTTCAATCTTTAAGCGCTCTTCCGAGGAATGCTCTTATTTCAAGATCCCACTGGTCACTCGGTTTCTTAAAGGCTCACAAATGTGTTCCCGCCTTTACTTTTCAGGTTCCGGTTTGGGACCTCAACCTGGTTTTGAAATTTCTGACTGTGTCCCTGCGACAACCTGGGTGATGTGGAGGGGGTCGAGGACGGCCTGGAAGCCACTTGGTGGGTCAGGGATCCATACAGTACGGTAAAGCAGTTGCAGACGAGGGTCACATACCCAACCATTGGAACCACAGGAAATCATGCAGAAAGTCAAACTTGAACAGTTTGTGGAGGCTCTACCCACGGCGATGCAATGATGGGTACGTCAACACCATAGACCAACATTGGATGAAGGCATTGACATTGCATCATCCTTCCAGAAAGCGGGACCAACCCGCCTGACCCCGCTGGAACCCAACAAACCGGTACCCAGAGGAACGGCATCCCCGGATGTAAAGAACAGTCGCCCTGAGGCCAGGGGACCCGGATGGCCCACCATAAACGGGCAACCACAGTGCTTTGACTGTGGGGAATGGGGGCATATAGCCTGGTTCTGTCCATGGAAAACAAAACCAGAACCAATTGAAATCGGGTGTACCCAATCCAGAGAATACCCGACGAAGAAGGGAGCCATATCTCGTGGAGGTCTGGGTGGTTGGAACCCCAAGACAAGCTCTTCTCAACTCTGGAAGTGAGCAGACCCCCATAAGACCGGAAGTAAGTGGCCTTGAAGGGACGGGGAGTCAGCCTATTCCTATTAAATGTGTGCATGGGGACACAAGGGTATATCCATCCAAGGAGGTAGACCTAGAGGTTAAAGGGGTCAGCTCAAGGATTAAGGTCGCCATAATGCCACACTTGGCAGCACAGGTGCTAGTGGGCAAAGACATGCCTTTATTCGAGGATTGCGTGGGTGACGATGAGTGGCTCAGAACAGCCCCCTATTTCCAAAGCGATATTGACCCCAACGTTCATAAAACCCCAAAGAAAACAAAGAGAGAAGTAAGAGAAACCAAAAGACTGTGGGCAGAACTCAACCGATATGTAGGAATAGATTGGTTACCGGAATCCACCAAGAAATCATTCCGAACTGTTAATGGACCCAACTTTGAAGAATGCCAGAGACCAAGCACTTCCTAACGCTAGTACAGGAGCTGGTTACCCCTGGTTCAAGACAAAGAAGGGACTGATATACTGCATAACAGACCAAAATAAAGGAGAAACCTAACAATTACTCATACTCCTAAGCTATAGACAGATCTTATTAAGGATGGCCCATGACGATGTGGTAGTAGGTCATCTTTGGAAGGAAAAAATACAAGAAAAATTGTTAAAACGCTCTTTTGGCCAGGAGTGTACAGAGAAGTGGCCAAGTATTGTGAGTGCCCGGTGTGTCAAAAGACAAGTCCACACAAACCACAAAAAGCACCTTTGCATCCCATGCCGCTCATAAAAGAACCATTTTCAAGAATTGGTATGGACCTGGTTGGTCCATTAGAACCAAACAGTCATGGACACCTCCACATACTGGTCATAGTGGACTATGCCACTAGATACCCAGAGGATTTTCCCATGAAGGGTATTAGTGCCGCACAAGTCTGTAACCAACTGGTTCCGTTTTTTGCCATGGTAGGATTGCCATCCGAAATTGTGACAGACCAGAGACGTAATTTCGTGTCTGGGGTAATGAAGAAAGGTTGCAAACAATTGTGTATTAAACAGATCCGTACTTCCATTTATCACCCGCAAACTGATCGGTTGATGGAACGATACAATAAAACTATCAAAATGATGCTCAAGAGTCACAGCACCATCTGGTAGAGACTGGGACCGAGTATTACCATGCGTCTTGATGGTCTTGAGAGACACTCCAGTCGTCCACAGGGCTTTCCCAGTTTGAGGTGGCGTTCGGCCAAAGGCCCAAAACCATTCTCTATCGCCAAAACCGAGTCGGAAGAACAAGAGGAAGGAAACCCACCTTACACACTATGTATTAGAGTTGAGAGAGCACCTTACCAAACAATGAAAATTGGCAAGAGAGAATCTGGGGAGAGCAGTCAACTTGGGCACAAAACTACAACCAGAATGCCAGGGCTAGGACTTTCGAAGTAGGCGACAAGGTGCTGGTTTTGATGCCCACTACCTCCAGTAAGATGTTGGCCCAGTGGAGGAGACGTTAAAAATCACAGGAGTTTCGGGACCCGTAAATTACATGGTGGAACAGCCAGACAGGAGGGAGAAACACCAGAACTATCATATTAATCTTTTGACGGAATGGAGAGCCTAAGGATGAATCACTTACATGTGAAAGGGTCAGATTCAGCATTTCAGGTGGTACAATGGGGTGAGCAACTCAGCCCAAACCAAAGAAAGGAGCCCGAGACCCACTTACAATTGTTGGAAAACATGTTCTTGTTCTTCCTGGGGAAAAACGACCATGGTGTAACACACGATTGATACCGATCCGACACACTGTACGAGTCAGACCTTCTAGACTACCAGAATCAAAAAGAGCAGCCATACAACGAACCTTGTCCCAGACCCCCACTGACAAATCAACCTGCCAGGTAAGGCCATGATTCGGGATTCCATTAGGGCCTCAGAGGCCTTACACCCTCTTCCTAGACTCTCTTGGAGTCAGTCCTGGCACCTTTGGTGCCAGGCTCGTATTCAACATGGAGAACATCTTTAAATTGGGACTACTTTTCTTTGGGCCTGCAGTCAACATGGAGGCACTCACATAGCCCAGTTCCCAAGAACTGAGCTATGCGGAATAGTGTTTTGGGTGTGGTGACCTGGGACTACTTTACCTGGACTACTTTACAGGGAGGCTATTTAAACCACACCCAAGCAACAGAACAAGCTTCGCGTTATTCTGCAGCTGGCAGCGTAACGCTCACCATGTCCAGTGATACCGGCAATCCTTGAAGCAGCGAGCCTGGGAGAGGGTAAAAAAAAGAACATCATTATTGGGAACTTACCTGTGATCTCCATCCTGTCATCAGCCCGGGGTTAACTTCTGATTCAGCTTATTTGCGGGCCGTCTATCCAGCGAACTACATCTTCTGGGCACCGCACGCTTTCCGGAATGAAGCAACCTGCAAAGGGAGAGAGAAGGACAGCATTAGTGAACGCATACAACGGCTTCGCATAGACAACGGACATCACGAGAATCTCACCTGGCTAGTCTTTTGGCAGGCATCGTTCTGGAACACCACGCCCGCCGGAGAAGAACATTGCGACCTGTGAAAGCAAAAGGAAGACACAGGTTTGCATATACAAGGCGAAGCAGCGCCGCTCATTGCACATTACTTACCGGACTGCAGCGCGCATCTCGCAACATCCATTACTGGCACGTGCTCAATCCAACCAGCACAAAAAACACCAAATCTTCCGTCCACCTACAGGGGGAAAGACATTAACCACAATAGAAAGGAAGGCAAGAACAGTATTGTATACAAAGACTGCAAAGCAGCAAGAACTACCTTTTTAAAGACACTTGAACGGGCTTGCACCAGTGAAGTAACTCGGTCACCCACGCCCACAGGAGACTAAGCACCCCTGCCAAAGAGAGCAGGACGGAGAGCACGACTTATACCTAAACAAGGTGAGGAGAGGGCCTAGGGAGGGTCACATCCAAGGGAGGGGGGAAGAGACTCTATCTGAGGCGACCAGTCTTGAAACCAGCCCTCCTGTATTTCAGGCTCAACTTCATTGGAGACACCACCCGGGTTTGGGGAGAGGGTTCCAGGTGCATATCATCCAACCAGGGCCCTGGAGAAGGCGTCTCTGTGGATACCAGGTGAGCGTAACAGGTTCTGTATGGACTATAGAAAATTGAATGCAATCTCAACCTATCAAGCCTAGGATTGATGAACTAATAAAACGACTGAGCACAGCCCAGTATATTAGTACGATTGATCTAACAAAAGGATACTAGCAGATGCCGCTACGTCAAGAAGACAAACTGAAGACTGCTTTTTCTACTCCCTCAGGACTTTACCAGTTCACTGTGCTATCATTTGGTTTGCACAGCGCTCCAGCCACTTTTCAGGCATTAATGAACAAAGTATTAGCCCCTCATACACCATGTAGCTCAGCATATCTGGATGACATTGTTTTCAGCAAGACATGGGAAGAACACTTAAGTCACCTAGTAAAAGTGATTATCACACTTTGAAAAGCTGGGCTATATATAAACCCAAAGAAAACCATTTTAGCCGCCAAAGAAACACAATACTTGGGTTATCTGGTGGGCGGAGGGGTCATCAAACCCAAGTGGACATGATTATGCGATTAACCATGCCCAGTAACCGAAGGCAGATAAGAGCATTTTTGTGATTCATAGGTTACTACAGAAGTTTCATACCGATGTTCTCCAGTATTGCCGGTCCTCTAATGGAAGCTCTTAAATCTACATATAAAAGGGATGTATTACAGGACACCTCTACCCAAAACACCTTCCTGACTCTAAAAAAACACATTTCCACACTTCCGATTCTAAGGTGCCCAGACTTTGAAAAACAATTCTGTGTACAGACAGATGCATCAGGTACGGGGCTTGAGGCCGTGCTCTCACAAGGCACCGACGAAGACCTGTTTCCAGTGGTGTTTATCAGTCAAACTTCTGCCACACAAGTTGGAAAAGGAGTTTCTGGCCATAAAATGGGCCATAAAAACCCTCAGATACTACCTACTAGGTAGAACCTTCCGTTTTCACGGATCATGCTCCACTGCAATGGTTGGCCATCCACAAAGACTCAGAACCAGAGGGTCCTGAGGTGGTTCCTTAAGCTACAGGCGTTTTGCTTGAAAACCGTCCATAAACCGGCTTCCTTTCAGGTTGTTCCGGGGACTATCAAGAAGCATGGATCGGGCTGACCGGCTCGATGCCTCGGGGGGGTGGGGGGGGTGACAACCTGGGTGATGTGGAGGGGGTTGAGGAGGGCCTGGAAGCCACTTGGTGGGGCAGAGACCCATACAGTACAGTAAAGCAGTTGCAGACGAGTGTCACATACCCAACCATTGGAAGCGGTAACGCTCAACCAGAATGCAGCAAGACTACAGAAAGGGGACTACACTCTACATGCGAAAACAACATTGCAGGGACAGGAGCGGAGAATGGATTTCTCACCATGCAGCAACCAAGAGGAATTGCAGGGCTTAAATGGCCAGGATGACGAAAAGCTTCCGGAAACCTAGTCAAGGAAAGCACTCCATACGAGCGACCTCTCGAACAACGTTCATTAAAACAGAACGAAACAGAAATGCTCATTAATGATAAAGGGTTGGGTAAAGGCTACCCTAACTTGCCAATAACTCTGTGACCTGAAGGAGAAAACTCTGCCTCCTTCCGGAGTCACCAGTGCTGTTTCCATTATGGCGGCCGGTGTCCTGGAATGAAGGGCGCAGGGCTGGGGGGGGGGGGGGTTTATCAAGCCGACACCCGGTGAAGGGCCCTGATTGGTCTGAGACCCCAGCCCCTATTTAATGCTGACAGAGAGAAGGGACTGACGGATACTTCTCCTTTCTGTTGCAGAATCGAGTTGGAAGCGAAGAAGCTGCTCTGTTGCGCTGCGCCGATCGGGACTAAACCCAGATTCTTGCCATATTCCTTAAAGAAGCCTAATTCTACATTACTTTTGGACTGAATAAGGAGAATTGAGATCCAGTTTAGTTTATTTTAATTTTCACTGATAGTCAAAGACTATCCTTGGTTTAATCGGAACACTGTGTCGGCGTTTTCCATCAGTCCCATTTGAACCCTTGGACACATGTCCGTTGAGGTTGTTAACCTTTAAGACAATTCTATTGATATTACATCTGCACGTAGAGTGAGTGAATTGCAGGCACTTTCTTCCAAGCCACCGTTACTATATTCCACAAGGACAGGGTTGTGTTGAGGCTGAAACCCTCCTTTCTACCTATGGTAGTTTCGGATTTCACTTAAGTCAGAAAATTGTGCTGCCAGCCTTCTATCCTCCTCATCCAGGACACACACTGGGCCAGGCTGTTTCTAAACAGACCTTGTCCAGGTGGATCATTCTCACTATTTCTGAATGCTATACACTGGTTGGCAAGGACCCTCGTGAGGGCTTGCATGCTCGTTCCACCAGGGCCATGGCCACATCAACTGCCCTGCAAAGGTGTGTTCTTATTAAAAACATCTGTGATGCTGCAACATGGTCATCAATACACACGTTTACTAAGCATGATTCTCTGGATACCACCCATGCTCAGGATCTTGATTTTGCAAATGCAGTACTTTATTCTGCACTTTAAAAAAAAGTCCACTTGTCTAAATTCTTCACCCTCCCCTTATCTTAGATACTGCTCTGGGAGTCTGTCAAAGATGAGGAATACTTTGGAGTACACAATCCATTTGAAGAATAAGTTACTTATCCCTGGTAACGTTCTTTCGACTGGATGTTCCTCCAATGTATTCCTCATCACCCTCCCATCCTACTACTCTGTAGAACTTCCCATGCTATTACAGCTTTCGTTCCATCAAGGCTGAGTACTGCCAGACATGTGTACACAAATATAAGGGGATTACCTGTTATTCACTCTGTTTCCTCAGGTAAATATAAAAACAAAATATATGGGGGTTTGCCAGTGTACAGGATGACGAGAAAATCACTTTTCCTTTATTCTAAAAAAAAGTTTATTCAATACAAAAATCTGTTTAAAACAGTTCTCATAGTTCATTAACCATTGACATAAATCATTAACTCGCAACCAAAGAAACTCTCACACACATTTCTGTCACTCATGTATTCCCATATTATCTACATTGGCAAAAACTCTTCTCAATTTTGAAGTGATATCATACATTTTTATCACTATTACAATATTCGTTATGAATTTGTCAACCCTATCATGAATACAAGTGTTGTACACTGTTCATTCTAATTTTGAGCAGTTTATAATCGTTGACATGTTTCAGTCTTTTTTCTGGGCACCAAGATTGCAGGCCTCAAATTCTCAACCTTCTTCAGGACCTTTGAACAAAGATCTTGTTGTGTCTTTGCCTTTATATAGACTGATATGAGCTACTCCACATGTAATATAGGAGATGCAAGAAAAGGTGAACAGGAATAAATCCTTCACTAGGTCCAAACAGTGATGTCTTCACCTCGGGCCTGTAGCTCGAGGCAGGCCACGTTCTGGAATTGCTTGTTTTTTTTACTCCATTGTCCTGACACACAACAGGTATATCTCCTTCTTGCCTGTTCCTCCAAATCTTGCTCCACACTGGGCAAACTGCTCAAAATGAGAATGAGAATGAACAGTGAACAACACTTGTATTCGGGACATGGTTGACAAATTAATAAGGAATATTGTAATGGTGATAAAAATGTATGATATCACTGGAAAATTGAGAAGAGTTTTTGCCAATGTGGATAATATGGGAATACATGAGTGACTGAGAGAGAAACGTGTGTGTGAGTTATACTTTGGTTGTGAGTTAATGATTTTTGTCAGTGGTTATTAGAAATTGGTTAATGAACTAAACTATGAGAACTGTTTTAAACATATAGAGATTTTTTTATTGAATAAAAATTCTTTTTAGGGTAAAGGAAAAGGGATTTTCTTGTCATCCTGTACACTGTGGTTCAAAGCCCCATATATTTAGGCCTGTGTTATGGGCATATCTGCTGCAGGAGGAGGGGAAAAACAACTGAGGCCAACGGGTGCCGTGCGTGCTACTTATAACATCTGACGTCAATCTCAACTGAGGCCTCTGAGGGAAATCGACTCGACACAGGGCGAACTCTGCTGAAGAAATTTCTGAAGCAGCCGAAGCTGGACATTAGATGTCAAAGATGAGGAATACGTTGGATGACCATCCAGTTGAAAGAATGTTTTGTTCTTCTGCTGCTTGTATCTGCTTAAATTCACATGCTCCCACACTTCTTGCCCTCTTGAGATTGAAGGCTCTAGGGCAAATCATAGATGGTTCACACCTCCTCACAACGTACCTATTGTCCACGCATACACTTTATATTCGCTCATGTCAGAAACAAAACGATCTGAGGGACCTCAACGCATGAGGGATCATGGGTACAGTAGACGTCACACTAGGGATAATATTACACACACACCCAGTCTATATCCCTTTTTTGAATTTCAAAAACATGTGCAACCCTCAGTGCCTACCACTAGATGATGGCCTATTTATAGCATGTGAATCTAAGCAGACAAGCATCAGAAATATGATTACGTTAAGTAATGTGATGAAACTGAGTCATCGCTCCTTTTCCGGCGGTAGGCTCTTCCCATGCGGGCAGGGGTTGTTGCTACTGGATCCTGTATATGAGGGAGGACCAAATGGGGGGGGGGGGGGGGGGATAGGAGGCGATCCTCAAGGGGATAACCGGGCAAAATCAAGTAAAGACATGTACCCCCTTTCCCTTTTAGGGATGCGTCCCCGACCCCCCCCCCCCCACTCCCATAGCTCAAGCTTTTATGGCTTATTGTGAGCATTCCCTCCCGCTACCCACAGAACCTAGTGATAACCTCTTCCATTATCATGTGGCCCAACATTTTCATGCATACAAGAATACTGAGAGGCTGAATGGAGCAAAGAGGAACCATGAGGTTGTGAAGTGCAAAATGCGGTCTAGTGGTTATGAGCGTATGAAAGGTGCCGGGACATTTAAAAGGCAGAACCTGAATGGAGGAAGTGAGAGCTACCTGGGGAAGCCGTGTTCTTGCAGCATCGACCGAGAGACTACCGAACCACTGAAGAACAGTTCATGGAGCCAGACAGCTCCAGGGGAAGGCAGGAGGAGGAAGGCTGCAGAAGACTGTTTGCTGGGCTTGGACCACACCAGAAGAGGGCAATTCTGGTTGGCAGCACTTACGCCACTCACACACAGAAGAATTCAGGAGCCAGGCATGAGCCGAGAAGGATGTGTAGGCCGGCGGGTGAAGCCGCAGAGCCTGCGAGGTGGAGGCGAAACACCAAACTGCTGCTTCCCATTTACCGTGAGGAAACCGAAGAACACCACAAAGCTGGTGATTCCTAAGGAGGGTGATTGGGACACCAGTCGTAAAGGGCAGTGAAGTGAATGAAGGAGAATGAGATTCATTATTACTTATGGCGAACTAATAAGAGATGAATGTAACAAAGTCAAGTTTGCAGTTGTGTAAAGGAAATCGCAGTAAAAGCCCTGACAGATGAGTAGATCAGGCAAAGCCAAGTTTTCAAGTGCGTAAAGTGAATCCCATGAAAGCCCTGGCAGGAGAGTTCACAAGGCAGAATGAAGTTTGGAAGTGTGTAAAGCAAATCACATTAAGTCCTGGCAGAGGAATATACAAGGCAAAAGTCAAAACTGTGAGCAAAGTTAAATGGAAGTAGCAAAGAACCTGGTAGGGGAGTACACCGGGTTTCCTACGAAGTTGGGGCTTGCATCCAAGTTGTGTTGAATACAAGGTGTTTTATTTTGTGTTTTGAACAAAGAACTCAAAGCAGAATTTGTGCCCTTTGGAGTCTTGAAGAGAAACCTGGGTAAGGGAGCCATCGCCTGTGCTGTGAACTTTATCCATTTGAAACGTTTGTGTTGAAGTACATATATATATTTTTATTACTCCAGCATGGGGTCTGGCATAGATTCACATGCTCATGAATATTCCCCGTCGTCTGGCTGGGAATACTTGGTAAAAGAAAAATCAGCTTCAATTTTGTTTCTAAACTGTCTTTCTCCTTTAAACCAATCGCTGAGCTCTGGGTCATACTGCCCCCAGCCAATGACTCCCCCTACCTAAGACCCTACTCTGGCATCCATATTCAGATTTTTACCACACGTTCAAGTGTTTGGAGTCCTTGTGTTTCGCACTTCGGGCTTTTCTGGGTTTGTGTTTTTCTTTTTTTGCTTGGGAAAACTCGATTTTCGGCCAATCGAGCCTGTGTGCTCCATCGATTTATCCTTCTGATTAACAGGGACCTGTTTTTCAGGTTCGTTCACGCCCCCCAAGGGCAGAAATCGTTGAGTGGTGTTCTTTGAAGCTTCCAAATGTTCGTCAGGCCTGCACCGCGTGGATCATATCGGATGAGAAGGACGGCGCTTCCCTCTTCAAGCTGTGCTCAAGCTCCGATGTGTGGAATGTGTTCACGGACGACCAGCATTCCCAGTGCCTGTATTGCCTGCACCCGACGCATAAAGAAGATTGTGAGATCTGCTGTAGCTTCACTAAGCGCATGATGGATAGACTTGTTCTGTTGGCGATGTGGCTCAAGGCCAGGTTCTCTACCCCGGGTGATTTAAAGGGGCATGTCTCTTCTGGATACAGCCAACCTGAGTGGGCTCCTAAATCCTTTATTGGGGGGGGGGGCCCATCTGTGGGGGCCCAACACAAGGCCAAGCACAGAGTTCGCTTCTGTCGGGGGCGCCGCACCTGCGGGTCCTGTGATTGTCAGGGCATGTTCATTGTCTGTCGGCATCTGTCTCCAGCCACCGATCCAGCTCTTCAGCCAAAAGGAAGTCCGCTACCCCGGGGAAGCTGTGGGAGAAGGCCAAGCTGGAGAAGGCCAAGCAGAACAAGGTTTTCGACCTGCTTGTGAAGGCGAAGGCCAAGCAGGACAAAGGAGCCAGCCTTGCCGTGAAGACCCGGGTGCACCAGGCCAATTCGTCTGCCTTGATCGAGTTGGTGATGGCATCCCTCTCGGAGGCAAAAGGGGCAGACCCTGTAGAGGGTGCCTCAAAGGCAGCCTGAGTGGCTCTCCCTCCCAGGAGGGAGGCTTCGGCCAAGCCGGTTGAGAAGACTCTGGAGAAGAGGATGCCGGACCTCAGCTCGAGACCAACCCCTCAGGACCTGAGAAAAGGGTGGCGGGCGGTGAAGAACTCAAAGGAACTAACATTTCTTCATTTTACGATGAGATACTTTCCATTCACACTGTTCAGGGTGGTGGTGACGACGACAATGATGGAAACGTCTGTGCGACAACCGCTGGAGTCGGCGATGATGGCAACACCAACTGGGATGATGACATGGGCACTGGGCCCAGCGACCATTTCCCCCCAGGTGCTTCTGCAGGATATCCTCTCGACCCTCCACACGCTGGTGTTGGAGATTCAGAGGAGGATGGTGACGGTACCACCAGCGGCACCGACACCGGTGACTCTGTTGACCCAGGGCAGCCACTGGCAAAGAAGAGACATCATACACCTCCAATTCACCCATCGCTGCCCCCCCCTAAGGGGGACGGACACAGCGACAACGGACACAGATGGCGGGATGGGAGACCCGCCGTTGCCACAGCCAAGAGTTTCCTTTAATTCCATGATTGCCCATGCACCTGAGCTTTTCCAACTCTCCCCGGAGGAAAAGGAGGGCTTCCTGTATCAGCGCCGGCAGGCGAAGAGGAAGACCATCTTGTTGGCCCCGCTCCTGGACGACGTTTGGGATGAGGGGCTGGCCCTGCTGAGGAACACCACCTCAGCCCCAGCAAAGAGACCGGCTCGAAAAGAAATACAGGGTGCCGGAGTCGGCACCAAAGTGCCTGAGGTCTCAACCGTAACCGGACTCCGTGGTCTCAGCTGCCGGCAGGAAGAAATCGTTTAGTGCAGCGTCTTCATCGGCCTCTCCGGACAGCAAGGGGAGGAAGTTGGATTCCTTGTGTGAAAAGGTCATCTACTCAGCCGCTCCTGGAGTTCCTCTCTGATGACAAACTAGTCAAGGCTTTGGAAATCCTCCAGGAAGGCAAGGTGGCGTCGGACCACACCATCACTGTGGCACTGGACATCGCGGACACGGGTTTCTGCCAGATGGGAAACTGGGTATGCCGTCGCTGCTGGCTCAAGGCCACCAACTTCAGGCAGGAGGTTCAGACGAGGGTCCTAGACAAGCCTGTTCGGGAAGGCCGTCGATGAATCCCTCAGGCCATCAAGACTAACACCGAGAAGGCCTGTGCTTTGAGTACCCTGCAGCAACACCGGCATCCTTTTGTTCCGCAGGAGGGAAGTCCAGCAGGTCTTCAAAGGGTTTCGGCAGGGGCTTATCACCAACCCTCCTGCTCTTTGCCCAGGAGGCTGACCGGGGTCGCTCCAAGGCTTTCAGAGGTGGCCGCCGTCATCTTCAAGGCCTCCAAGACGGACCAACGACTTCCAAGCAAGATTGAACCTGTCAGGCTGTCGGGCCCCCACCCAGCCCTCTCGGCTGGCAAACTTCGTCGGCATGTGGAAGACCATCTCCAATGATCGATGGGTGCTGGACGCTGTCGCCCACAGACACACCTTGGAGTTTCAATTAAAGTGTCCGCGAATGCCAGCGATACCTCGAAAGGAAAATCACATCCCTCAGCTGCTGCTGGAAGTTTGGGCCATGTTAAGGAAAGGGGCGATGGAGCTGGTTCCACAGCGACTCAGGGCTCCAAAGTTCACTCAAGATACTTTCTCATAAGAAAGACCGGGGACTGGAGGCCCATTCACGTCCTACGACGGCTCAACAAGTACATAAATTCCCATAAATTCAGGATGGGAACGCTGCAGCATGTGCTTGAGCGGCTGGATCAGGGAGACTTTCTGTTGTTGTTGGATCTAGAGGACACTTACTTCCACATACCCATACACGAGAAGCATCGCAAGTTCCTAAGTTTCGTCATCCAAGGGAAGCATTACCAGTTCAAGGCTCTTCCTTTCGGATTGAAGTCGCTGCCCAGAGTCTTCAAGTTCCTAGGTCCTGTGGCGGCCCATCTGCGCCTGCAGGGGATCCACATGTACACTTACCTGGACGATTGCCTCATCCGGGCACCACGTCAAAGGACATCGCTGTCGACTGCACGGCGAGGACCATCCGGCTGCTGGTGGAACTGGGGTTCTCTGTGAATTATGCAAAGTCCTGCTTGACTCCCTCGCAGGACGTGCTGTTCCTGGGGGGCCAGGCTCCACACGGTGTCATGCATGCCGTCTCCGTCGGAGGAGAGGATAGTGGCCATCTTGGGCAAGGTGCAACGGCTGTTGGCACTGAAGATTGCCACGGTGCGGACCATCGAGTCGCTGCTTCGCATGATGTTGTCATGCATATACCCGATTCTGGTCTGCAGGTTGCAGATGCGCCCACTACAGGAATTCCTTGATGCCTGTTGGGTTCAGGTGTCCGGAGGCTTCCAGGACAAGATCGCGCTTGACAAGGAGTTCCGTCAAGCAATAAGGTGGTGCGGCATGTGCCCCAACGTTGCCGAAGGCACGAATTTCCAGAGCCCCCTATACCAGGAGACGGTCAGGATGGATGCTTCCCTGGAAGGATGGGGGCCCACACCAGACGTCTTCACGTCAGATGTTACGCCAGAGGCATGTGGCTGCTGGAGGAGAAAAGGCTAGACATCAACGTACTGGAACTACGGGCAGTGTTTTGGGCCCTCGGGTCATTTCTGCCATCCCTCAAGGGCAAGGTGGTGAGGGTCTTCACGGACAATACCACCACAATGTTTTGCATCCGGAAGCAGGGGGACACCAGATCGCCCGGTCCTCCATCCCCACCCAGCGCTCTCAAGAGGCGCAGGAGTTGTGGCATTGGGCCATCTCCCAGGAGATGTTCTTCATTCTGTTTCACCTGGCAGGGGTGAAGAACACTGTTGCCGACTCTCTCAGCAGGGAGCTGCGCTCTTGCCACGAGTGGTAGCTTTGGCAGGGTCAAGTGGACAACTTTTTCCTCAAATGGGGCAGTCCCCAGATAGATCTGTTGGCGACAAACACCAAGTGCCAGAGGTTCGCCAGCAGATTCCCCTAGCCGGGGAGCATGGGGAACGCTTTCTCATTCCCTTGGGGGCCTATTTCTGTATGCGTTCCCTCCGTTGCTGTTACTTCTTCGAGTCCTCACTCAGATGGTACCGGTGCAGGATGATCTCATCGCAGCAGCGTGGCCGAGGCAGATCTGGTAACTGGACCTTCTCAGCATGTCAGTGTCCCCTCCAGTCAAGTTGTCAGTGGTCGTGGATCTCTCGCCAGGGAAGCAGGTAGGGAAGCGGGTGCAATTCTGCACCATGATCCTGGATCTCTGAACCTGAAGGTCTGGCTCCTGCAGCGTTGGAGTTTGGTGGCTACGATCTTCCGGCGGACTGCAGGGAAGTAATCGCCAAGGCCAGGGCATCGTCTACTTTGAAATGCTACAGACACAAATGGAAGTACTTTGCGACTTAGTGCCGGTTGCGGAAGATCAACCCTCCGAGGGCCACAGATCCTCAAGTACTTGCATATTTCCTGTCATTGGCTAAATCAGGGCTGGCACACGCCTCCATCAAGGTACATCTGGTGGCTCTCCCGCTATACTAGGTCTCCGGGAAGGTATTCACTGTGGTTGAACCATCTAGTCAAAGAATTCATCAAAGGACTGTTTTGTTTGTTCTCGCCAGTGAAGGCTCCGGCCTAAGTATGGGAACTCGACGTGGTGCTGACTAGGCTCATGAGGGCTCCATTTGAACCCATGTATTCAGCTCTGCTCAAGTTTGTCGTGGAAGACCGCTTTCCTCGTGGCCATCACCTTTGCAAGTAGTAAGTAAGTAGTAGTAAGAGTAGGTGAGATCCAGGTCCTGTCCTGCAAGCGGCCTTACTTGACTTTCCACAAGACGAAAGTGGTGCTGCGGACGTACCCCTCCTTTATGCCCAAGGTTCTGTCGGATTTTCACCTCAACGAGCCCTTCGCCGGCTGAAAGGACTTTGCACTCGCTGGATGTGGCTAGAGCGCTGAAGTTTTATGTGGCCTGCACAAAGAATTTTCGGATAACCTCTCCGCTTTTTGTCAACTTTGGTCCTGTGAACCATGGGAAGACCTAGTCCAAGGCTTCCATTTAGAGGTGGCTTTCTGGCTGTTTCACTCACTGTCACCGGTTGGCAAGCAGACTGTTGCTTGGCCAACCGATGGCACATTCTACCCGAGCGATCCCTGCTACAACAGCATTCCTGTCTGGGGTGGCCCTGCTGGACATTTGCAGGGCTGCTACGTGGAGGTCGACTCACACCTTCACGAAATTCTACTGCGGACGAGTCCAGAGTCGGCCAAGCATTGCTGTGCAACCTGTTTGCTAGAACGTGAGCCTGGTGAGGAGGTAAAAGATTGCTTCTGTAGAGCCTTGCCACCTCCCGTGGTTGTGCACGTATCTACTGCTATGTATTCTTTATTCATGAGCATGTGAATCAATGCCAGACCCCATTCTGGAGAAGGAACACGTTACTTACCTATAACTATTGTTCTCAAGCATGGGTCTGGCATGGATTCACATGCGAACCCTCCCGCCTACCCCTCTGCGGCTCTTCTTAGTCTTACTGCCACTTTATGTGCTCCCAAATCTGAAGATGTTGCCAGAGGAGGGTCTTGGGTAGAGGGCAGTCATTGGCTGGAGCAGTATGACACAGAACTCAGTAATTGGTTTATAGGAGAAAGACAGTTTAGAAACTGAAAGTTTTTTTCATTTACCGAGGATTCCCAGCCTGACGGGGAATATTCATGAGCATGTAAATCCATGCCAGACCCATGCTGGAGAACAAGTTATGGGTAAGTAACTATATATAGGACCATGGGTACAGTTATATCACACTACTAGGGATAGTATTACTGGCACGCCCTGTCGACGTCACTTTTTGAGTTTTGAAAACAGTAATACTCTGCAGCTTCTACTAGATGTCGGCCTATTCATAGCATGTGAATCTAAGCAGATGCAGGGATCAGAAATACGATTACGGTGAGTAATGTATCATATATTTTGTTTAAACTTGAAAATGTGTGCACATTTCAAGACCAGAGACATTACCCTTAGCACCTTTTAGAGTTACTTGTAGAATGTGAGGGCGAGGATCGGATTTCAGACACTGGACAGTTTGCTTTGGACAGACTTTTTGTTGAGGTAGGGAAATGCCTCCTGGAGTAGGTACAGTAGGGCATTTTCCAACCTTTTTATTTAAATAAGTCTAAAACCACAACCATGAGTCCACTGAGGCCACGTCTCATTCCTGGTCCCTCACATAACATTAAAACCTATCACATAAAAATGAGCCACGAATGATGCATATCAAAAATTATCCTGTTATTCATGAGAGGCTTACATAGACTTGAACATCGTCAAAAGATCATTTTAATTCAATAAACTATCCACCATGCTCTGTCAGTCGGTCTAAACGGCAAAAATAACTGCTACTAAACCCACTTTTTTTACACAGTTACTCTGCTATCTCAAGGAGCGGACTCCTATTAATCATATATTTCGGAGGCTTCTGGATCTTCTAAGAAAGGTATGCTTTGCATAGGCCAACATCTAGTGGCTGGTGCGGAGTATTACATTATTTGTTTTCCAAGTTAAAAAAAAGGGTGTCACTAGGGTGTTCTAGTAATATTATCCCATGACCCTTCACGCGTCGGCGGCCCCAGACAAGTTAGTCGCTATATGCAGAGTTTGTGATAGATTAGTCACGTAGCGCTCAATATCGAGCAATGTTATTAGTCTACCGTGACACTGAATACCATTTGTAGACTCTGCATCCAGCAAAATCTCTGGTGACTGGAGTCTTCAATCCAGAAGGTCGATGATTATTGCTCCAAGCCTTCAGGCCTTACAGTAGGGAGAGGTGGAAAACATTGCACATTCGTTACACTATTTTCAAATGCCTTTTTTATATGTTCCCCTTATTTATCCCCCTCTCCTCCAGCTTCAACGATGGAGAATACTCAAGTTTTGCCCCTCATGTAATAAAACATTTCCCTGGAAGGGTGCACACACAGGATCATTAGGAGGAGAGGTGTTTAAGACAGACACTTGGGGATCGTTGTTGCAAGCATTAGGTGGCCTACGTGATGCATGCTGAGTCATCCATTGAATCCTCTGCAGTCGTGGGAAACGTAGAGACCGATCCAAGACAGAATTGGTTTCGAAAGCTATACCGAGGAGACTACCATTATGGAAGTTTGGATTCACATAAACCGGTCCCCAGCTCAGAAGGGCATACATCTGGCCTAGCTATGGAGACTTAGCCTGCAGATAAAAAGGCTACACACAAACTCACATGAGCCGTACTAAGCCGGCAGTCGAATTATAGTAAGTCTAAACACACCGACTCACAAACTATCAACGCTTGTTCTGACATCCGCATCGATACAAAAATCTAAACATAAAGGCTCCTCCTTGAGAGGTTCCCATTCGTCTTCGGTTCTGAAAACATCCCAGACCCCTAAACGCACACATTTGGCGCTGAGTAAAGAATGTCGAAAAAACACATTCACATCAAGGTTCTAGCCTTACTGAGGTGGGAGGGATCCGAATAGGAGTTTTGTTTCTCACTCGAGAAAACCACATGGGCCAAGGAGAAGTTCCAAAGGGCTTTGGATAAAATGTCATATTTTGACACTCCTGGGTCATTTTCAAGGTAATTTCATGTTGGGGGCATATTACTCTATGTGCAAGTTGCAGAGTGCTATTCTGAAGGTGGGGTGCAAGTCACTTGGGAGTTTATTAGTGCTGCCTGTATTGAGGACCTTCACGAGGGTCAGAAAATGTGTTGGCTATAAGAATAAATATAGGCTGCTCAAACTCAGACTGTGTCTTGTTAATATCATAGATACATGTGACAAGGGTTCCCAATTGTAGAATTGCTGAAACTTTATCGGGGACAGAAGGGCACCATCCCATCAGAACCCCCAACGCACAAAGCAGGGTAACACCAATTTCACCTGATCAAGCACAGTGCACATTCTAGTGCTCCAACTACATCTTGACTCGCTTACTAATAAATAACACATGAGCTTGCGAAAGACACAGATTTTTATTGAAGAGTTCCTCAAGGAAAGGAAACTGGGCAGTATCTTCCCCCATTACAGTCCGTTAAGAAGAGTATTGCTCCTTCACTGGCTACTCCAGCTCTCACCAAAGCAGTTAACCCCCATATCAAGAAGAGGTTTGTCTGCACCATTTGATCCACGATATAGAAGTGGGCACCTTATACCAGACTCACTGGTGGTAACTACTATCCATAAACAGCAGGGACACGTTTAGCATCTACTGCATCAGCACCCAATGAGAGGAGCAAAAGGGTCTATGCTATGGGGGGGAAAAGGTAGCTATGTCTGCTGCATATAAGATATGCATTGCCAATGCCACAGTTCAGATGGTCACTTAAAACCATGCACAATGGAACAAAATAGATGAACTAGTTAACGAGGTCCAAGAAACCTTGAACCGTTGGCTGGGAAAGCTAGAGTGTGTGCTGTGCTCAAGCGTTCCACCTTGTCCAGTGCTCAAAACATGAGGAAGGAAGACCCCTGGCAAACTTATCCTGACATTATTTGTGAACCCTTCTTCCTTTGAAAACCCTTATCCCACACTGTTTCCATGTTTAGTTGTAAGGATTTGACAGTAGGTTTTCTTGGTATAGGCCATTTATTTTGACCAGATGCCACATGGACTGCCCTATTTTCATTTGATGGTTGCCGCTTGCTCCCATTTAGATTAGGTGTTTTTTCCAACCTGCATGCAGTTTAATACGCACCCTTGAACTGTGATCCTGTGTGTCTGTCTTTACTGTTGCCACCTTGAGTTCCTTACATATGGTGTCGGGGGTGGGATGTGATTAAACTGATAACCATTGAAACCCAAGCATAAAGTTGATCTCCTAGATTCTGACCGTGTATCCACATGGAAAGAGGTGTTGTCCTCTCAGGTGCTTATTCCATCTAGTCAACCGGATCTGTTTATGACTTACCCTTCCACTCTCTCATAACCTACAACCGTGGGACCGAATAATTCAAAAAGTTTGCCGGTCTTTTCTTCTATCAGACCCAGTGCTCTAAATCCTCCTCCCTCTGTTCCGTTTCCCCCCCCCCGGTATTCAGTCTCCATCGGCGGCAGGAACATCAGGGTTAAAAAATAATCTATCCCAGTCCACCCCTTCTACCAACTCAGAATCAGAGGACTCTGAGGATTTTTAAACCTTATCCGAAGGGGTCGAGAGTTGTTTATCTGATTCAGACACCTCAAGTGGAATCCTTAAACCCCTCGAAGAAATGGCCGACTTAGTCAATATCGCCCAATTAACAGCCCATCAGATACAGGATGAAAACAGACTCCAGGAAAATTTAACTAGACTAATTGAATTGGAAGCAAGGCCCTTATTACCACAGGGCGCCCTCCAACTATATCTTGAAGGCGAAGATCTGGGAAATGTTTTCCTAAACTTCGAACGCCTGGACGAACAACTAGGGTGGGGGGAGAACCTTAGAGATGCTATTTGGGATCTTTGTTAAAAGGGGAACTCCAAACATCATATCAGCTACTCAATTTTGCACAGAGTGCCTCCTTCCTATCAAGGAATGTTTGTTGAAAAGAGTAGGACAAACCAGCATTTTATCGGCAGAAATTACTAGCCATCAGGTTGAACACCGGAGTAGAGATCCGGAAAACTGATCCAAAAAACTAAAGTAGAAGGGAGGAAGTAAAAGGAAGCAAACCTCCTTTGGTCTGTTTTTCCTGAAGAGAAACAGGAAATCTAGCTAGACATTGTCCCAAGAATGTAAAAGACGGACTGATGAAAATAGGCTGTTTGAAGGGTGAGCAGTGGGAAGAAACTGAACAGAGGAAAAAACTGGAGACCTTAGCATCTGCTTATGTCAAACCCCTACCGAGTTCACATACAAAAAGTCTTGGGTGAATGGGAAACTGGTAAAAGCTTTAATCGACTCTGCTAGTAAGCAGACTGCTAAACAGGCTGTTTTAGTTGCAACACAAGACCTATACCACGCGACCATGGTCCGAGTAACTCGTGTACATGGAGACAACAAAGAGTATCCTAAAATACTCATACACACAGAAATCCGTGGCAAGTCCTGTGCAATACCATCAGCCATAGTTGAGGGCTCCCTGAAGAAGTTATTCTGGGGTGAGACTTCCCCATCTTTTCTACTCTCTTACACCAGTCTACACCCCCCCCCTTCTGAGATTTTCTGCCCCAGAGATCCTGGCAGGAAAATGATGCCCAAAACTCTCCAATATGGGATTGGGGAAACGTGCAACTAATAAAACCTAAGACGGCCTTTGAAACCCAATTCATAGGATATTGTAGAGAGTCTGATAAGACCACTTCACCTCTGTAAAAACTGATCAGTGGAATATGCGAGAGTTCCTGGACAGCTCCCAACCCTGTTCTTTGACCGGTTTTAACAACAAGAAACCCAGCCAAGGAACAGGTATATCCACCTTGCATAGGGGAAGGATATGCGAGAAACCTGAAGGTCTTCCCTAGCTATTCCCGGGGATCTGTCATCCAGGTAGGTGGCCAGAACACAGCCATTGCTATTGGATCCAGTTCCTGGGGGTGAACCAGTGGGGGAGGATCACCTGGATTCGGGGGGGGGGGGACCTTGGAGTGGGACACCAACGGGTGAGACACGGTATCTTCCTTCTTCAATACCTTTTCCCCATCCTAATTTAAACACTGCTGCCACCCCCCCTTTCATACACAAACGCTTTCGCACAACACGAAAGACAACGGACTAACACCTGAGCCGTTTACCTGACGTGTCCCAATACAAGGGTCAGGCAAAGTCAGGCAATTGTCCAGAATCACACACCTTTCCCTTCCCAGGGATAAAAGGTGGAGCACGAAAGCACACTTGGAGTCAGGCAGACCGCACAACGAGACAGCTAATCGAGTCCCGCAGTTCAAGAGAAGGAGAAAGACGGGAACCAACAGGGTGACAGGGAGAGAAGCGAACTTGCCCTTTCTGTCCTAGGCCTGCAAAGCCTTCGTAAGAGGTAACAAGGGAGCAAACAATAGCTCAAGTGTGTTGCATCAAATGTCAACGGTACACAGAGCATGCTTATGCAGATAAGCAGGACAGAGGGAAATGCCTGCTACCGTGGTACCGGTCTTGACTCCAGATACAAAGAAAGCCAAATCGGTTCATCACAGCCGGTGAGTAAAGGAGTGAACGATAAGCCAAACTGTGTTGAATGAAAGTCGCCAAGTGGCAAAGCAAAGAAAAGTTCAAAGAAATGTAAAATTAAGGGAAGAGGCACCAAGTGGGTGCTGACTGGAGAAACTGTTTCAACTGTCAAACAATGCATTAACTAAGCCACTCTGTAGGTAGAGTTAACATCTCTCTTGTTAGCTGGAATACGAGGGGATACCAGCACCTATTAAACAGTTGAAATGCAAACCTGGATAATATTGATATTCTATTATTTCAAGAAACATGGTTAACAGTCCCAATCTGGGATAAATACGATGTATATTTAAATGTAGCACAAAAATCGAGTATCGGTAGGCCCACTTCTGGACTACTGATAGCTATAAAACAACATCCGCTAATCGAATCTGAGCAGTGGATATCTCCAAATCCCTTCCTGCAAATGGTAAAGCTAAAAAATAGACACTGTAGCCTATGCCCTGATTAATGCTTACTGGAATCCCCATGGTATTTCTGTAAATACTTTCATGAGAGATGTGACTAATCTTTTGGATTTAGTATGTCTTGATAATACTGTCTCCTTTGTCATTCTAGCAGGAGATTTGAATATACATTGTTTGGGGAAATTTGTACATAATTCTAGATTAAAGGTTTGGAATCACTTTATTAAGTCACGGAATTTACAGATGTTGAATGGAACATTTGCTGATGACTTGCCTCCAAGACCAACTTGGCATAGAGGAAAATCGACAGCAATCATTGACTACATTTATGTAAGTCAAGAAATGATTACTGATGTAACTAAATTTTCCATTCTACCGACGACTTTGATCATAATTGTCTATTCATGAATTGGCAGATGAATGAATCTCTGCCTAACCGAAAAGACAATTGTCCAGCAAGTGTGGTCTCATTAAATAGTGGAGGCAATAGACTACGATGGTCTGAAAGTTCCTTGGAAAGGTTTAGTCATTTTTATGCTTTAGAGGTCACTAAAGCAACAAAGGTGCAATGTGATGAAATTGTATATCATGACTTGATGTTATTATTCCAACCGAAGAGGAAAAAATGTATAATGCCCGAATTGCAAACGCTACATGTATTTAACAAACCAGTACAAACAGCTAAAACCATCTATCGCTCTAACAAGCGAGAGGCCATGAAACTATCGCCTAATATTAGAGGTGCAATATTAAACAACATCAACACAAGACAAAAATTGGTTGCGACGGTATAGAGCCTCTTTATATCAGAACAATGGTGTTTCCATGTTACAAGCTTTAGCTGGGAAGAACAAAGCTCAAATTTGGGCCAGTCTAAATCAATCTACTGCTGGACATCAACTTAAATATCAATCCAACAATGTCTCTGAGCAAGTCTGGATTAAATATTATACAGATTTATTTAAACAGCCAGTAAGTAAAAAAAATAGTCACTTAGGAAGCTCTATTAATGAATTTGCATTGAGCTTTAATAGAGAAGACATTGAGTACTATATAAACAAAGCGAGTCAGTCGCGTGCCCCAGGACCAGATGGTTTATCAAACTATGCCTTAAAACAACATCCTAAATTATGGTCTGAAATATTGTATACCATGTTTTCAAACATCATTCAAACACAAATCATTCCAAAATCATGGAAACATTCGATTATACTCCCGATTTATAAAAAGGGGGATGGATCAGATCTGGCAAATTATAGGCCTATTTCGCTTGTTGGATGCCCCGGGGAAAATATTTAATCGAATTGTCCTTAAACAGGTGGGCGTCAGAACGAGAGAGAAGAGATCCGTTTCAATCAGGTTTCATCTCGGGATTGGGGACATCCCCAAACATCATGACATTGAATATCCTAGGATCTCAATTTGCCACCCGAAAACAACCATTGTATCTTGTGTTTGTTGATTTTCGGGTGGCTTTTGATTCTGTTGATCGTGATATGCTTGTATGATAAAATGGCTCAGTATGGTTGTCCTTCCTCTCTAATTTCGATCATCAAGCAATTGCATACCAACACGACATTACAGATCAGACTTACGATAGGAGATCTATTGTCTGCATTTATTTTGACCGAGCGAGGGCTTAAACAGAGTTGTATTTTGGCCTCTCTTTTATTTAACCTTTTTATCCTTGATCTGGGTGAACTATTAATGCACTCTATAAATGATGCGCCAAAAATGGGTGGACAACGAATTGCATGGATGCTTTATGCAGATGATTTGATTTTATCGCAAACTCCCAGTGGATTGCAAAACTTATTGAATGAACTATCAAGGTATTCTACAGATAACAATCTCATAATCAATCTTGAAAAGACCCAAGTAGTAACTTGTCACCGAAATAAGTCCATTTCCCTAAAATGTTATAACTGGCATCTGCAGACTATAAAATTAATGAATGTACCTGAATACAAATATCTGGGCACAATGGTGTATAATGTTCTCTCAGATGCATGATTTATTTCAACACTGAATGCAAAATTGCAGAATTTGAAATCGCAAGCAAACATTCTAGTATTCAAATTTGGGAGATTCTCATGCAAACATATCATGATGTTTTATCAAAGTAAGGTGGTCCCGATTTTATTGTATGGGGCCGAAACAAAACTACCTCTAAAATGCAAACTGTGGGATGTTTGTGAGAGTAAGTTCTGGAAATCAGTGTTGAAATTACCAAACTGCACTCCAATATCCATAATCCGTTTTGAATTAGGTTTAATATCACTTTCTGCTCAACTACTATGGAAAATGTGCAACCTTTTTCGTAAATGTCTGTTGGGTCTTGGAACAAAGAATATTTTGTGCGCTCTTGCTTATCATATTAGCTCAGATCATACATTTCCTTTACAGTGGCGAAATTATGTACTAAACGCACTGTCAGATGCGTGTATATCAATCGAGACATTTCTAACGAATCCTAATCGCGCGAAAAACGAAATTGTTCCAATACGATTGGATTTGTAACAGAGCAAAATGTTGTACCTATAAAGACTTTGACGGACATTTATTTGGATCAAAAAAATATAATTAAGTAATGGCTGATTATCTGTTAACATTTCCATCTTCGCATATTAGACAACAATATATGCGATTTAGACTGAATCTGTTACCAACAGCTGAAATATTGGCAAGAAGGGGTTACCTTTCAAAACATTCGAGTCATTGTCGATTTTGCTCCATGAGAAATGTCCTGAAACATTGAAACATTTGGTTGTTACTTGTCCTGAGTTAACATCAATAAGGAAAACTTATTTTCAAGGTCTATTATGTGTGTACACTCCCATGACTGAAGATGAAATTTGGTTTGTAATTTTTACTAGTAGAAAATTGACAGTCAGAATCGCAATATTTAGAAACTATTTTGTCATTGGTTAACATTGACACAAATCACAAATTAAGCAAATAACTGCAATGGCAAGCATGATCACAGAATGTACGTTGCTTGTTTGCATAGAAATATTTTTCTGACTTCTTTGTAATTCTCCTTATAGTTAGCTAACTATGTATATGAATTGTTTGCTTTAGGATTTCTTTATCTTTTATCTTTTTATTTTCCTATTTTCTATTTTATTAAATCTCCTTTCCTTTTTGGATATTATGTGAATAATGAATATATTATATATTTTATGCGATTGTATTATATTGTTATTCCTTTTGTACTAATTATTTGAAAGGTTGTTTTACAACCAACCAAATAAATAATTAAAAAAAAGAAACTCTGTTAATCCCGTATGTTGGCTGAAATTACTGATACCAGAAGGCCATAGGAGAGCTGCCAAGGCAGGTCAAAGTGGTCATACAGGAGGCCTAGCAAAAGCCCCGTACAGTCGAAAGTCTTTGACCGATAAACTGCTAAGAAGGCAAGGGAAGTGAATCCCGCATCAAGAAGAGAAAACCTTTGAAAAGTAAAGGGCCGCGAATCCTGCAAAAAGTAAAGGTGAACGTGAAGTGGCAAGCGTGAATCCGAAAGAGGGATGCTGACAAAGAGGGCAAAGTCTAAAGTCCCAAGAAACAATGTGTTGGCAAAGGTGAACCCGGCTGAGGGATGTCCACAGGAACTGTTAA
Source organism: Ambystoma mexicanum (assembly GCF_040938575.1). NCBI lineage: Eukaryota > Metazoa > Chordata > Amphibia > Caudata > Ambystomatidae > Ambystoma > Ambystoma mexicanum. The sequence goes on along the minus strand of NC_090923.1, from coordinate 1,143,765,915 downwards.
AAGGATGTTCAAGATTTGTAAATTAGTTGAAAGCCATAGTGAACCCAGCAAAGGGAGGCTGAGATTCGGGAGGGGTCTGCGCCCAGAAGAGGGGGAACCCCAGGGTGAAGAACTATCAACAGAATAAGGAGGAGAACGTTATGATTGAACTTTTGTTTCGTTACTTTGATATGGTATTTATAACGCGCCTATACAGTGTTTCAAGGTGCCACGAGGCAAGGGAGGGGAAACTAAGGGAGGACAAGGCAATGATCTTACTAGGCCTAGTGACATTGAGATTGAGGAAGAGCAGGGGAGAGGGAAGGGGAAAAGTGCCAGGGGAAGGTGAGGAGCAAGTGCAGACACAGGATCAAACATCAAAGAACAAGTAGTACGGCCAGCAGGCGGCAGTGCAAGGTTAGGTGCAGGCAACAAGTGTCTGATAAGTGCAGGTAGGGAGACTATAGGGATGCAGATACAGACCCAAGTGCACAGTTGACCGGAGGCAGTGCAGGGCTGCAACTGGGAGGGCAGGGACCTGGGCCCATGGTTCAAAGGGTAGCCAGTTGACCAGTGCAGTATCAGACGGGAGATCGGCAGGGAAGAGGAAGAAAGAAGGCAGAAGCAAAGAGGAAAGTCTTGAGTTGCTTCTGGAACCGGATATGGCTCTGCTCAAGGTTCAGAGGGGCAGGGAGGCTGTTCCAGAGGGAGGCGCCAGTCGAAGAGAGGGAGAGATCTGCCCCGAACTCGTTGCTTGGCAAAGCGACTGGCCCTCAAGGAGTTGGAGGCGCGAAGAGCTCGAGTAGGAAGGTACTTCCGAAGAGAAAGTTGGAGGTATTGTGGTCCCAGGCCCCAGAAGGCCTTGTGGACAATGCAGAGGGTCTTGAACTTGATCATTGCAGCCACTGGGAGAGCAATGGAGAGATTTCAGGGCTGGAGGGATGCATTCCCTGGGCTTGAGGCCAAGGACAAGTCTTGCAGTCCTGTTCTGGATGAGTTGCAGACGACAGAGTAGCGGCAGGCAGATTTAAAGAGGCGGTTGCAGTAGTCGAGCCTACAAAGAACCAGAGGTCTGGAGACTAAGCTTCCGGGCGAAGGAGAGGAAAGGAAGAATACCTCTGAGGAGGTGCAGTTGGTAGTTTGACTTCTTGGAGATGTCGGAGATTTGAGCAGAGAAGGAAATTGTGGAGTTGAAGATGACTCGAAGGTTCTTAGCCTCACAGGTGGCAGAAGGAAGAGGGCCAAGGGAGGCCAGTCAGAGTGTCAGGAAAGGAAGGTACAGGCGTGCCGATGAGGAGGATCTCTGTCTTGCTGGTATTCGGGCAGAGATCATTGGTGGCACACCACTCCTGAATTGCGGACAGACAATCCGGGATGAGGGGAGAAGAGGCAGCAGGGGGAGCCCGAAAGCGAGCCGTATCGTCTGCATAGCACTGCAAGTTGAGCAGAGAGCAGCAATGCGGTGGACGACAGGTGCCAGGTATTGGTTGAACCAGGCAGAAAAGTTAGACCCCTGGGAAACACCACAGGTGGAGAGAGAGATGGAGGAAAGGAAGGACCCAAGTTGGACCTGGGAAGGTCGGTCAGAGGAAAGAAGTCAAACAGGCCAGAGCCTGATCAGTGATGCCCAGGTTATCACGGAGCCGGTTCAGCAGGATTGCATGGTTGACCATGTCAAAGGCAGAAGAGAGATCAAGTAGGATGAGGACAGAAGGGAGATTAGCATCAAGGTTAAAGAGTAGGTCTTTACGGATGTTCAGGCAAGCAGTTTCCATGCTTCTGGCTGCTCTGAAGCCAGACTGATGGTGATGGAGGCAACCAACAGATTCAGTGTGAAGATTAAGCTGGGAGATGGCCAGCTTTTTGAGGAGTTTGCCCAGGAAAGGAGTGATGGAGATTGGGTGATAGTTAGCTGGAAGGGAGGGTCGGCTGAGGGTTTTTTGAGAGGGGGGGCACGAGTGCTTCAGAGGGGATTGGAAGGTTCCACTGGCAAGAGTGGCTGCAGAAGTCGGGCAAGGCTGGAGCGAGGGTGTCAATGTGGTCCTTGATGGTTTTGGAGGAACAGGGAAGAACATGTTTTGACAAGGTTTTCATAGATGGGGCTTGTCTGGAAATCTCATCGGGGGTGAAGAGAGGAAAGGCAGAGAAGGGAGGAGGGATGGCCGGCGGAAGAGGAGTGAGTGGAGGGAGGAGGAGAGGATGAAAGGGTGGACAGGATGTCCTGAGTTTTAGAGCTGAAGTGAGAAGCCAGGGCCGTACAGAGGGCCTGGGAGCGACAGGAGAGGTAGAGACTGCGGCGGTATTGGCCAGTTTGAACTTGACAGGCCCTCGAAAGCAAGAGAGCATAGCTATCTGAGGTCCTAATATCATTAAGGAACTTTCAAGGGGTCTGCGTCTGGAAGAGGGGGACCCAGATTGGACCCATCACCCAAGGCAAACGTGGAATAGAACTTTGTTTATGGAAAACATCAGGCCTTCGAAGACGAGAGACTTTTGTTGAAAAAACATAACCATCGAAGAACCTGATAGCTGATACAGAGCTGTCAGCTCGTGCTGGGAAAGCTTGTGTGTGCTGTGCTCAAGAGTTCCTTCCACCTTGTCCTGTGCTCAAAACGTGGGGAAGGAAGACCCCTGACAAACAAACACATCCTGAAAGATTGGTGAACACGTCTTCCTTTGAAAACCCTTATCCCACACTCTTTATAGATTTAGTCGGAAGGATTTGGCAATAGGTATTTCTTAGTAAAGGTGATTTTTTTTTTTTTTTTTTTTTTTTTTCTTTCTGACAATTATCTTCATTTGAGGATCGAAGGTTGCTCCCATCTTAAATTTAGGTTTAGATTTAGTGGGTTTCTTTCAACCTGCATGCAGTTTAATAAACACCCTTGAACTGTGATCACTGTGGCTGTCTTTACTGTTGCCACCATGAGTTCCTTACACAGTAAAGAGAGGCCAGGATAGATACAGTCCCTGGGCTTCAGGCCAAGGGTAAGTCTTGCAGCCCTATTCTGGTTTGCTGGTGAGGTTGAAGGGGAGTGGAAGAGGCTAGATTAAGGAAGAGGCTGTTGCAATAGTCCAGCCTAGAGAGTACCAGAGCTCTAGAGACATTGCGTTTCTGGGGGAAGAGTGAGGAAAGGGAGGGTACCTCCTGAGGAGGTGCAGTTGAAAATGGGCCTTCTTGGCAAGGTCCAGGATCTGAGGAAGGAAAGGAAGGAAAGCGAGAGAGGAGTCGAAGAGGACTCCAAGGTTTCTGGCTTCGGAGGAAGGAGCGGTGGGGGAGAGCCCATAGAGGGTGGCCAGAGTGAAGTGAGGCAAGAAGGAACAGGAGTCCCAATAGGAAAGATCTGAGTCTTGCTGGCATTGAAACAGAGATCAATGGTGCACCAAAACTGGATAGCAGACAGGCAGGCATGAATGGTAGAAGAGGTTGAGAGGGAAGTTTGAGTGGGGTGTCATCTGCATAACATTGGAAGTGTGGGGAGAAGGTGAAGATCGGGTCAGCAAGTGGGGCAAGATGGATGTTAAAGAGCCAGGGTGAAAGGGTCAGCCAGTCCAGTGACTGCTCTGAGATACCCAGGGTATCATGGAGCCGCCTTGAGGATGGTGTGGTTGACCGTATCGAAAGCCGAAGAGAGATCGGGTACAATGAGAACAGCAGGTGAATTAGAGTCCAGTTTTTCAGTTATTCAGGAGAGCAGTTTCTGTGCCTCTAGATGTTTGGAATCCAGATTGTTGGTTGCGTAGGCAACCAACGAGCTCCGTATGGTGGGTTAGTTCCAAAGGAAGGGAATGATCGGGAATAACTTCATACAGCCATGCATGGGAAAAAATGATATCCAACAAGTGGGTCTTGTGATGAATTTGATGGAATACCTGTATGCCGCAGTGAACAAGACCTCAAGAGGAACCAAAGAATGCTACCATAACACCTACTGCTTCTACAAGCAGAGATGCAGGCACTGCTCGAAAAAAGAGCAATGGAATAAGTCCCGCGATCACAGGTAAACTGAGGTATGTATTCTCTGTACTTCTTGTTCCAATGGAAGACAAAACTAGAGACCAGCACTGGATCTCACACCAGTAAACAAATATGTAAAGGCACAAACTTTCCGAATGACCACATTACAAGAGGTCATTCCCCTACTCCAGGGGCGATTATCTGGTAATTCTAGATAAGAAAGATGGATACTTTAATATTTCTATGTTCCCAATTCACAGTACATATGAGTCAAACTGAGACCAGTTCATTACCAATTCAAGACACACCCTTTTGGAATTGCTTCAGCATTTCGGGTGTTCACAAAAGTAGTAGTAGTAGTCGCAGCACACAGTTGTAGGTAATGCATTCCAGTGTACCCTTATCTGGACGACTGGTTCATAACAGGGGAGGATCCAGATGTATGTCGCAGATGTACATACTCCAGCTACAGATCCTTTGCACAAACTGGGGTTTTCAATCAACAGAAAATCCTGTCTAACCTCCCAAGCCAGGAAAAGCAATTTCTGGGGTCCATTATCAACACAAACCTAATGCTAGTTTACCCCTCCAACGAGTGGATTAAAAAAAACGTAGGAAGCCAAATCCCATGTTACGTGTCTGGTAGGCAGATGAGTCCGAAAATCCATGCGCTTGCTTGGCAGTATGGCTTCTTGCACATCTAGTGAGCGGGAGTTAAACACAACCTTGTGTACGCCCGCATTTTTGCTCAATGGGGGCAACCATCTACAGACCTTTTTGGACAAATTACACCTCCAGGTATCCGTACAGGGGCTCCCTGGGGAATGCACTATGCATCAATTGGTCAGGGATATTTGCTTACACTCCCTCCACCCCTTACAGAAAGTGCTTCCCAAGATGCACCAGGAACATTTAACACGGATACTCATTGAATCAAACCTGGTACTCCCCTCTTCTAACTATGTCTATGTGCCCACCGATAAAGATGACCCCCCCCCCCACCCACAACCTGTTGTCACCAGGTGAGGGGCAGGTTCTACATCCGCATCCTCAAACTGCCAATTTAGTAGCTTTGCTCTGAGGCCATAGAATCTGGTCACTGCAATTTACCAAAAAAATGAATGGAAATCCTAAAGGAGACATGCAAACCTAATACCAGGCATTGGTACTTTAATAAATAGAAGAGGTTTGTCATATGGTATACAAAGTCTAACATCGATCCTATTGATTGCTCACCATCATATATTCTGTTATACCTCCTTCATTTACTCGTGTCTAGTATTCAGTTCCCTGAAGGTTCATCCAGCAGCTGTCGGCTTATACAACATCCCAGAATAAAATCTCCTGGTGGAGAATTCTAGTGACGAAAGCCTTCATGGAGGAAGCTGAACCGGTACACCCACTGGTAGCTAATCGCGACCAGGTTGGGATCTAAATGTTGTGTCCACCGTTTGAACCAATGCATAAAGCATCCCTAAAAGACTTCACTTATAAAGTGGCTTTCATAGGAAAGCCACTTTAAAATAAGTGAGGTCCTTTAGGGATGCTTTATGCACTACCTGGGAAGGAAGATCTGATATAATCATTGTGGACCAGAATGATAGAGTAGGAAGGGGGCACGAGCATGTGATGAGGCAGTGATCGGAAGGAAGAGTAAGGCCCAGTACAGCAGCAGAAGATACTGGGCGTTAAAGGTAGGTTCCAGAGGAACACAGTTGTTTGAGACTTCAAGCAGAGCAGTTGGAGAACCAGTGGGAGCCCACCATGCCACCATAATGGACCTAGAAGACCCACCTCTTCCAGGTAAGCTAACTCTCCAACAACTATCGGGAAGCCCTAGGGCTTGAGTTTAGTGGATGCCAAACTCCTCCCAGTAGTTGCCCTAATATGGATGCTGTTACATGTTTCAGTATTGCCACTCCGTGTCTTGAGGGCACACTCTGGAACTTTTCCCCCTCCAAAATAAGCTATTGGCACCCAGAGTTTTTCTAGGGTGTCAATGGCCATGCTATCTTGAGTGCTAGGCCGTACCGGGTGATAATGGCCTGCCACCAGAGTTAAAAGCTTGGGAGTGGGGCCATTATCACCAGGTATGTACCGCTAGAGAATGATTTTACCGACCAACCATAAGGTTCCCTTCATCCATAGAAAAAGGGTAGGATTCCTTTGCTTGGAAGGAATTGGGTCCAAGCCAAAAAATAAAAACTCCTGATCTGCCCACTTGCAGGCGTTTCATTGTCACAGTGGTACTGGGATGCCCACTCTAGAAAACCTCATGGTGCTTCAGTGAATCCTGCTCTTAATCTCCCCATGTGCTTTGGTGCGCTGCTTATGTAACATTGAGCCGTACTCTGGTTCAGTCTTAGTACCATTTGTAATATGTTTTGGTCCACACAATCAGGAACCCTTTGTTCGGGAATTCCTTCTTTCAACCACCCCTTGCATATCTATCATGTTAACAGTAGTTCTTTCTTCCCCCCTCCCCTGCCCCTCTCCCATTGTCACTGCACTCTGATACTTGTAAGACTCCATTTTTACACGTCTCCTTCCCCTTGTCCCTCTAATTTACTCCCAACCCTTTCACTTCTCACCCTGTGTTCACTGGCACTTTCCTCATTCTCAACATTGTCCCTCTCTCTCCCAACCTTTCCTCATTTCACATACTCTTCCACCTCTTTTTCCACTTTTAGCACTCTGTGTTCAATTTCTTTCTCCTTTCTCACCCACATCCCTTTAACTCTTCTCCCGATCTGCGCTTTTCCCTACATTTTCCAAATCTCCTTCCTCCATTCAGCCTTCTACTGATTACTGTTTTTCTCCAGCATTGGATCTTTCATGGATTCACATGCTTAGAATATTCCCCGTCGTCAGACTGGGAACCCTCGGTACACATATATATAGTCATTTCCAATAGGAAAAACTTCTGCCCTATCCCCGTCTGCGTCCTCTACGGGGCCGCCCACGTACGCCCCGTTGGACGTGATGGTATATAAGCCCTGCCCCCGCGGGTCCCTTCAGATTTCAACCGTCTCCAAAGATAGTGGGATCTCCTCGTGTATTTTCTTCAAATACTTATCGATTGTTTCTAACTCCCGCGAGTTGGTCTGTTTGATCCACAACTCCTACGAGTTTTGTTAGTTAATTTGACAATAATGTCGGGTAAGCCTCTTTTCCGCCCGTGTGCCACGTGCGGTCTAAAGAAGGTTTATGAAGGGGATGGCCACCTTGACTGCATCTACTGCCTTCACCCCCACCACTCGGCGGACCAATGTGATATCTGCAAGGGGTTTTCCCAAAAAACCCTGAAGGACCGGAATCGGCGACTGGTCTCGTGGCTGAACGACGGCGCTGGAGCGTACCCTCAATCGGAGGTAGGATCGGTGCGCAGTATCGCCTCAGCGAAAACATCAGAAGCCTCCCGACGCTCACATCCGTCGGAACCTCCGGCCAAAAAATCACGGCCTACGGGGAAGGACGTGCCTCGAAGTCATTCCTCTAAGGCCTCATCGAAAGAATCGACGAAGAAATCATCTTCCTCTTCTTCTTCGTCGAAGAAAGACAAGGACAGGCCAAAATCCTCCTCGAGCGATCAGAAAAGATCAGCTACGAGTAGAGAGGCGGATAAACACAGGGAGAGCTCCGCGAAGGCGGGACCGCCTAAGCCACCTGCAGGCCTTCCGTCGACGACGACGATGGCGACGATCCAAGTGCCCAGTCCGTCACAGTCCCCCGCCTTTCAAACGGGCTCATCGTCGACGACGATTCCCTCGTCGACGGAGTTCCAGGCCTGGAGGCCAGAAACGTTCGACATGGGGCTACCCAACACACTGCTACAAGAACAGCCAGTTTCGATCGCCTCCAAAGAGGACGACGGCTTCAGAATAGTGAGCCCGGAAGACCTGGGGCTACGGCCCAGATTTCCTTCGGGTGCAACCTGCTCTCAAGTTTTCACCCAGCCTCCAAACGCCCAGGCTACTCTCTCCATGGAGGTACTTTCCTCCTTGCACTCGCTCTTGAAGTCCCTGGACGAAAGGCTCCCGCCTGCTCCAACGACTCCCCTCGTCGACGAGCCCGGACCTTCACACCGCCCGACTAGATCGGTCGTGGGCCCAACTGCTCCAACAGTCCAGGAAGAAGGTGAGCTCTCGGACTCCCTCTCTGAACAAGGGTCAGCTTCTAATATCTCCCTCTCGCCGTCGAGAGACCCGTCATGGGTTTCGGATGTGGAGGTGGATCCTCCGAAAAGTCCCATTCACCCATCTCCACCGGACGACATAGGGGCCTTCCATTCCATGATGGAAAAAGCCTGCAAGGAGTTCGGTTTGACCCAACAAGAAGAAAAGAAGGACTGCTTCCTCTTTGACCACATGGGCAAAAATAGGCGTTCCGTTTTTTCGATACCGATACTGGACCACGTATGGAAAGAGGGCGTCCAAACCATGCGGCATCCATTCTCGGAACCTGCGGTCAAAGGCCGCGTAGAGAAGAAATTTAAAGTTCCAGATTCGACGCCAAAATGCCTCTCTGCGCAACCCACGCCTGACTCGGTGGTATCGGCGGCGGCGACGAGAAAGGCAAAGGCCCAGCATAAGTGCTCTACCCCGCCGGACTCCGAAGCTAGACGCCAAGACGCTTTCGGTAAGAAGATCCTGTCAGTGGGAGCGTCAACAGTGAAAGCAGCGAACTCCCTGGCAATCATGGCCAGGTATGACAGGGAGATGTGGCACAGACTGGCACCCATTTTGGACCACCTCCCCGAAGAACACAGAAAATCAGCTATGTCCCTGGTTCGTGAAGGAGAAGAAGCCTCGAACCATGCTATCAATATAGCGGTGGACCTGGCAGACTCGGGGTTCAAACAAATTAACAATGGAGTGGTTCTACGACGCCAGGCCTGGCTCAAATGCACCAACTTTAGACCCGAGGTGCAATATAAGGTCGTCGACATGCCTTTCGAAGGTGACCACCTGTTTGGCGAAAAGGTGGATGAGGCCTTGAAAGGAATGAAAGAGGACTCTGAGACTGCGCGCTCGCTGGGCTCCCTCCAAAGCGGTAAGCCCTTTCGTTCCTTTCGCCCCTTTAGAGGAGCTACGGGAAACGCACGATTTGCGGGATCCAGGGATAGAGCATTCGGGAGGTCTTCATATCCGTCCCAAGGTTATAGACGCGCCTCACAGTCCTCGACCCGACGCAGAAATTTCCAGGCCTCTAAGAGACGTCCCACTTACTCGTCGTCGACGGGAAAACAAAAAGATCAACAATGACGTTCTAGGAGGGAGAGTGTCACGTTGCGTCGAGGAATGGGAGTCTATTACGACAGATCGGTGGGTTCTGGACACGGTGAGACTGGGACATTCCCTAAGATTCAAATCCAGACCTCCAAAACGTCCACCGATATGCCTGTCTCAACCACACCTAAGCGTCTTGCGTCGAGAGGTTGCGCTCATGCTAAAAAAAGGCGCCATCGAATTAGTACCTGCCTCACAGAGAGGCTTAGGGGTTTACTCACGCTGCTTCGTAGTAAAGAAACCAAACGGGAAGTGGCGCCCCATCCTCGACCTACGGGACCTCAACAAAACCCTTCTGAGTCAAAAGTTCAAGATGCTTACTCTACAGGAGGTAATCAGATCGGTCCAAAAGAACGATTTCCTAGCGTCTCTGGACCTCCAAGATGCGTATTTTCACATTCCGGTGCGCACTCACCACAGGAGGTTCCTGAGGTTCCTAGTCGGCCAAACACACTACCAATTTACTGTGCTCCCTTTCGGCCTGAAGTCCTCCCCAAGAACCTTTACAAAGTGCCTAGCACCCGTAGCAGCCTGGCTGCGGAAGGAAGGGCATCACGTTTACCCGTACCTCGACGACTGGCTCGTGAGGGGATCCTCCCCAGCGTCGACCAACGACAGCCTATTGACCACCTTGCGACTGCTACAGCGTCTGGGATTTGCAGTGAACTACGAAAAGTCTTCACTAAAGCCCTCGAAGAGCTTGAAGTTCCTAGGTGCTCAATTCGACACCCACACGGGACTAGTGAAACCATCCCGGGAAAGGTTGTTGAAAATCAAACACCTGACAAGCCAACTTCGTTTTCAGAGAAGGTTGTCAGCAAGAAAATATGCGGCTCTCCTCGGCTCCATGGCATCGTGCATCCACCTAGTCGCGAACTGCCGGTTGTTCATGAGACCTCTACAGGAGTTCCTATCAGACAGATGGAAGCAGGCCACAGGCCGCTGGTCGGACAAGATAATAGTCGACGACGAACGAGTTATCAAAGCCATCCGATGGTGGAAGGTGGCAAGCAACCTGGACAGAGGGGTCCCCTTGCAGGAGCCGGAATTTCAGAACACCATCATTACAGATGCCTCTCTGTCGGGCTGGGGAGCACACATGTCACGTCACCAAACCCAAGGCAGGTGGTCGTCGACCGAATCTCGCCTACATATCAACGTCCTGGAGCTAAGAGCGGTGAGATGGGCCCTGAAATCTTTCCTCCCACACATCAAGGGGTCAAAAGTAAGAGTGCTCACGGACAATACGACAGCTATGTTCTACCTGATAAAACAGGGTGGCACCAGATCCAGGACCCTCTCGAAGGAAGCTCAAAAGATCTGGCACTGGGCTTTAAAACACCACATCTCCCTAGTAGCATACCACCTACCGGGAGCGAAGAACTTACAGGCGGATTCCCTGAGCAGGACGATGTCACAAATACACGAGTGGGAGCTGGACTCCACTCAACTCGGGGAAATTTTCGAAAGATGGGGGACCCCGTCGATCGATCTCTTCGCCACGGAAAGAAACCGAAAATGTGCTCAGTTCGCGAGCAGATGGCCCCAAACAGACTCCCTGGGGGAAGCGTTCTCGTTTCCGTGGACAGGCAAGTTCCTCTACGCCTTCCCTCCCTTTCCCCTCATACGGAGGACGATCCAGGGGATCCACAGGTACAATTGCCGGGTCATCCTAGTGGCCCCGCGCTGGCCGAGGCAACCATGGTTCTCAGACCTCCTTCATCTGTCGCTGGATCAGCCGATACCATTCAGAAAAGTACCGAACCTCCTGTCCAGGGACGAGGGGACCGTGTGGCACCACAATCCGGACAGCCTGAACTTAACTGCATGGCTCCTGACTTCTCGGAGTTCGGGAACCTAAAAGTCTCGGCTGATTGCCGAAGGATTCTGCAGGCGGCCAGAGCCCCGTCCACTAACAAATCATATGCAAGCAAATGGAAAAGGTTTTGTATATGGTGTCAAACACAACAAAATATACAACCTTTGGGAGTAACTCCGGAGCAAATCCTCCCGTATCTTCTTCATCTTGCGGAAAGCGGACTATCATCATCGTCAATCAAAGTACACCTGGCGGCTGTTTCAAGATTTACCAGAAGAAGACAGTCCCCTCCACTATTCAGTGACAGGCTAGTGAAGCATTTCATGAAGGGTCTGTTTAGAACCTTCCCTCCGGAAAAACGGTTCCCACCGTCGTGGAGTCTGAACACGGTTCTAGCTGCCTTAATGAAGCCTCCCTTTGAGCCAATGTCCTCTTCATCTCTACAATTTCTATCTTGGAAACTCGCGTTCCTAGTCGCCATCACTTCGGCTAGAAGAATGTCGGAACTACAGGCACTGGTCATAGACCCTCCATATCTGAGGTTCTTTAAGGACAAAGTTATTTTATCAACTAACCCTTCATTCATCCCAAAAGTACCGTCGGTCTATCATAAGCACTCGACCCTGGTACTCCCTACTTTCTTTGCATCTCCTTCGTCGACGGCGGAGAAGGCTCTTCACACTCTGGACGTCAAAAGGGCACTAAAATTTTACCTACAAAAAACGCAAGATATCAGAACCACCAGACAGCTATTCGTCGCCTACGGCCCCTCGGCTAGGGGTAAGGCTATCTCCAAACAAGGTCTGGCTCGCTGGGTCTCCTCGGCGATTACCCTGTGTCATTCCAAGGCCGGGAGACCTCTACTACATCGTCCCAGAGCCCATTCCACGAGATCGACATCTTCCTCCGTGGCTCTATGGGCAGGAATTCCGCTGACGGACATCTGCCAGGCGGCGGCATGGTCTGTTCCGCACACGTTTACTCGCCACTACTGCCTGGAAAAGCAGCACGCGGATGAGGTACAAATGGGAAGGGCAGTGCTTCGCCACCTTTTTCAATGAGGTAAGCCAAAGTTTCAAGTAAAATGCTGCCTATTGTTATTATTATTTGGCCTCAACTGGTTTTTCTGAGTGTATACATGGAGGTGCATAGTTTATTGACCTAAACATAAGTGGTTGGGTAGATATGTGCGCAAGGGGTGCATACTGAGTCATATGACATAGCATTGTATGGCGAAAATCCGTTTCGTATCAGTATATTAAGTTGTTGCTTACATACATGGTGTAAACGGTAGTGTTTGGGGGTGTCTCTACGACTGTAAGTTACATTGCACTCTCACCTCCTTCTCGATGTTACTGCTTTACAATCTATTCTAAGCATGTGAATCCATGAAAGATCCAATGCTGGAGAAGGGAGTAGTTTCTTACCTGTAACTCCATTTCTCCAGCATTGGTATCTTTCATGGATTCACATGCGCCCTCCGGCCTCCCCGGACTGCAATGTGGAAGATTGGTATGCAAGCAAGTTTTTTCCCCCGTTATCTTGGAGGGGTCGAAATCTGAAGGGACCCGCGGGGGCGGGGCTTATATACCATCACGTCCAACGGGGCGTACGTGGGCGGCCCCGTAGAGGACGCAGACTGGGATAGGGCAGAAGTTTTTCCTATTGGAAATGACTATATATATGTGTACCGAGGGTTCCCAGTCTGACGACGGGGAATATTCTAAGCATGTGAATCCATGAAAGATACCAATGCTGGAGAAATGGAGTTACAGGTAAGAAACTACTCCCTTCTTCATTTTCTTCACCTCATCCTTCTGTTCGTGCTCAAATTGAGCCAGTTGTCTTGAAATTTACTTTTACCTCCTACCTGCTTATTGCCTTCCTTCGCTCCATCTCCCCCTTCAATTTCTCACTTTTCACTGTTGGCTCTCTTCTCCCCCTTAGGTTTGGAAATCGTATTTTTGGTCCAATCTGGAACCGAGACAACATTAGCTGTGTGGTGCTGACATTCAAGGAACCCTTTGGAACCGAGGGCCGTGGAGGATATTTTGATGAGTTTGGGATTATCCGGTAAGTGCGTAGACGGGCTCTTTTCAGACGGCACAGATCCCACACAAGTGTAGATGGCGCCACAATTTACTTACCATGCCATTGGTGTCGACTTTTATCATTGAACTGGTAGCACCTGGATGTCTGTACAAAAAGAGAATGGTAAATACAACTAGTCTACAATGGTCTACTTTGGATAATGATATTTCCAGATGAGCCTTCACCGATTGCAAGGGGAAAGGCTGGTGATTTTTATTTTATAGGTACCCAGGGTGGAGGCTTGTATACCATGTTATGTTTGGATGGAGGCTAGGGTACTCGGGTAGGTTAGTGTTGGGAGGTAGGGGCACCAGTTTTGTGGCTAGCATCTCTAATGTGGGTAAGACTCAAGGACACTGATACAAGTGTTTAGTAGGTGGTGAGGATAGCATACTAAGTAGTGTCCTCTATTCCTGAAATCCTATGCTAGAACTCATGGAGAGGCTCCACATGCTAAGCTTATTCTACAGGGTTTCCATATTTTTAGCATATTGCACATACCCCTCTGAAATACTAAATGTCCTGTCAACAGTAACATTATGAGATCCAGTATAGTTTAAGGTTTCCTTCAGTGGTGGTGCTTTTCAAGTTTTCCACTACTATTCATAGATTTATGGTACCTACGAACTTGGCCATCTTTCTTTTCATGCCTGATCACAGAAATGTTTTCATATATTTAAACAGATGTATATTTGTTTGAGACGTGCAAACGGTTTATTCATTTCTTGCCTATACTTAAGTTTATTGGATTGATATCCTAGAATACATTTCATAAATGTAAATGTGGGATTTAAAGCATACACTTAACTGTGAAGTAATGGTGTTCTGTACATAGGGTGCAGACCCAGGGGTTACAGGTAGGGTGTGGTGGTAGCAGAGGTAGCTAGGATGGTTAGGGGGAGCTGGGTAAATGGTGATCTCTGTAGGGAGAGAAGTATGGTTGAATAGAGTAATCAGAGATTGACAAGATAATCTTTAATCAGTAGGATGTTTAGGTCCTTCCTAAAATGTTGGAGAGCATTCTGATCTGCATTCGTTGCGTGTTCCAGAGACAGGGCGCCAAGGTGGAAAAGGGTGTTTTAATCGTTTTTTCTTCTGTTGTGGCTTTTACATGTATTGACTTGTGGATTATATAGGGCATCGTTCCGAGTATGGAGGTAGTCATGGCGCTATTTGCGCCATGACTACCTCCCATACCGGTACCGTGTCCGGTTTGGTGAGAAGAGGACTTACCGGTCCCGCCAAGGTCGAACTGGACTGGTAAGTCCCCATTCACCAAACCATTCCCTTTTGAGCCCCCATAGGGCTCAATGGGAAGGGGGAAGTAGCTAATAACGGTACCGCAGTTTACGGTACCGTTATTGGCTCCGATTTCCCTTAGCGGGTCCCTTCCTTAACACCTGGTGAAACCAGGCGTTAAGGAAGGGACCCGCTAAGGGAACTCGTAGTAGGGTGCAAAGGGATTACCGGCACAGATGTCCTTAACGGTGCCCGGTATCCCTTTGCGCCCTACTCGGAATGAGGCCCATAGTGTTTTATAAACTGTTTCAAGCATAGCTCTTTAGCCATATATTTTTACATTGCATTATGATCAATTCACAAAATGGCTGCTGAACAAGAATGGCTGCCACTGAGTAGCCTTGAACTAAACAATGGTCAAAATAGCGTTAAGGCTACAATCTTTGCTGTATGTAAGTAGCCATTACCAGGATGGTTGCATGAACTTTTGTAACCTGAAACAGCTGCCTCACATTGTGGCAGGTTGGCCTCTTTGACTTTTGACTGAACATCGTTAACCTCTGTGCTGCAAGATGACAACTGAACAAGTTGTCAGGCCGCCATATTGAAATTGAGATCCTTTTTATTGTTTCAAGACAGAGGTGCCACCTATCTCGGAGCTAGATGGCATCACGTGGGAAACAGCACCTGATGGTGTACAATGTACATGTAACCCAGTGGGAACCTTGCAGATAGCTAAATGGGAACTCCTTTTTACAAGTTTGTAAATTATTTGGGACCAGGAAAAGGTGCACTATGCTTGGGACAGAGCTGGAGGGTTGGTAGGATGGACAAGTGAGCTACACTTTGAGGGTAAATACATATTGGGGATATATACTTTACCATTGGATTGCCCTTTACAAGCAAACTTTGAAATAACCTGTTGGTTTTTCCAAGAGGACGTTCCCAGTGGATTGTTTCTGAGCCAGAATTGCAGAGATTGCAACAAACCATCAGAAAACCAGAAAAGGCATGGCAAAAATCCTGCGTTTTTTTTTTTTAAATTATTAGTATACCAGTCAAGACTTTCTATACATTACTTAAAAGGAAAGCTGTATGTTAAAATAAATACAGTAATACAGCAATGATGATATATCCAACAATAGTAAATTATGGCAAATAGATTTCATCAATTATACTTTGGATAGTGCCAAGAATGTATGATAATAATTAATCAGATTGATGTCCTCACCCTTCATATAGCTACTCCAAAGATCATCTCCCCAAGCGGGGTGATTTTCACATTACCACTTGCCAGCAAAGCCCGTCTATGTACAGATTTAAAGCCAATGACAAATGCTTGGTGGTTTCTCAAACATTATTATCACATAGACTACAGGTACGAACAGATCTAATAATGTTGTACCTGGCACCACTAACTTTCCATGAGTCATCTTATTTTTTAAATATTCCCTTAGTATTATGTTATTGGGAAGAGAAGCTGTATAGTGAGAGCTAGTGTTCCAAATGCAATATTCTATAAATAAACTATTAAACTATTACTCTTGGCGTACAGGTCCACCAGTGTTTGCTCAGAGCTAAACCTTTGTACAATCAATCTTGTATGTTTTTCATAGCACCAACAGTTAATATTAGGGGTGTGTGAGGTGACAAAAGGGCTCCAAACCTTAGCAGTTCTGTGAATTTCATAATTCGTACTGTCGCTCAAGAGACCGATGTGAAATATCCATTTACAATTGGAGAAAGTAATCACTTTCATTGTCGCACTTCCAATGATAATTAAGACGACGTACAACTAATGTTGCACTTACACTGCAAGTTTCTATTCAGAACAAACATATTCAATTGTTGTGTGAACCGGATGGAGTATAGATTTCAGACATTTACACTCCACAAAATCCAGCAAATGCATCCAACCTCACCCTGCTCAAAAACCTCTATGCTACACACATTTTGCTGGTCCCGATTGCCAAAGACAACTATAACCCTAACATCATAGCCAAGTCCAACAATGGTATTGGAGCCCTTTTCACACTCATCAATCTCTGCATCAACCCTCTCCCTGACCCACATGTACTTTGCTCCATTGAAAAATCCACTGCCTCAACTCTTGATTAACATGCTCGGCATGATCCACCGACATGGACGCCAACATCCCAACTGATTGCACACTACACAAAAAACGCAACTACCTGGTACTCCCACCTGGAAGGTGGCGGTGTTCTTTTGGAAGGCCTTCCGGCAATTGCCTTAGCACACTGAGATGTGCCCTGAATTCTGTAGCACGACCTATCAAAGGACTTGCTAGATTCGAGCACATCACTCTGACCCTCCCCGAACTGCACTGACTCCCACTGCAAGCAAGTATCCTCTTCTAATCCTACTGCATCATCTATAAGTCGGTCACCCAGAAGTCCCCAAGCTAACTCACTGACAACCACAGCATCTTCGGGGGCCTATGATACACCAGAAGTAAGGACATGTGCAGACTGGGCCTACAGTGGTGCAGGAAGCAAATAACCAGAATACAGGCATTCTCTCTCTACACCCCAAGACTCTGGAACCTCCTTCCTGTCAACATCATACTCCCTCCCATGCTTCTATATTTTAGGAAGGAGCTCAAGACCACCCTTTTCAAGGAAAGGCTTCTCCCAAAATTCCTAGTGCCCCACTCCCCACCCTATCTGAGACTGGGTGATCTGCTCCCCACTGTTTCTTCGGCTGATCGCCTGCAGATCCCTTACTGCCAAATTGCCCACCCTCGCCCGTTGTTGATTTCCCGCTCCCTTGTATTTCTGCTTCCTTCACTGTGTCCTTCTCCCATTCCCCTATGATTTCTAAAGCGCGCTGTTGCTTCCCGAAGCTAGGTATGCGCTCAATAAATAGCTTAATAATAATTGGGTTGGAGAGACATTTTAGTGTAAATGTGCATTCTTGTTAGTCTTAGTGTGATGCAACATTTAAATGTAAATGTGCGCGAGTATGAGTTCTAATGCTAGGCCCACAACATTTGTATTGGATAATAGTAAATCATTAAGCTACCCAAGAAGGGAGGGGCTGCTTGTTGTAGTGCAGAGATCCTTCTTACACTCTGGACTACTGTTTGGCATCTCCACTATGCTCTACCATGAATCCTGTTGCAGCTCCAGGGTATGGTTCAAAGGCCTGATCTGCTTCCCTAGCATGTGGTGCAAATACAAATGCAGGTGTGTCTTTAGTTGTACTCCTAAGGAAAGTTCTTGGACTCCTAAGGAAAGTTCTTGGATTCAGTGAAGTGTGAGATTGGAACCTACCCCCAGCCCAATAAACGTACTCCAGAGATTGACCACTTGCATGCACATCTGGTGAGCCACAAATAGTCCAGCAGGGATGAAGCCACTAGTGAGACTGGGGAGACTTCCACCAAAGCGGAGAACATATCCTTGTAGGCAAACTTCCCTCATTCATGCCAGATGAAGGGTAGGTGCCATTTCCATGCACATCTCATTCTCTTTCTGCACTGTGCTACTCCATCTCCTTGTAGCATTTCAAACATGATCCTGATCAGTTGAAGACACTCAAGTGTTGTGGCTGGAAGAAGGCTTGCAGTGGGACAATGGAAGATCTATGTGTTCATGGCTCTTGTGCCACAGAGGTGTCTGTGCTTAACCAGGTGCGTGCAGGTCTAACACAGGGCGCATGGCGCGATCCTTTTTGGATACAAGGAAGTATACTGAATAAATAACCTTGTTTACCTGGTGAATGTGAGCGACTTCAACAGCGCCCTTTTCCAGAAGGATCTGCACGTCTTGCAGCAGGATTTGGAAGTGTGCTGGTGATAGGAGTCTGCTCTTTGTTGGGTGATTTCGAGGTGGCTAGTGCAACTCTATGCAATAATCGTGGGTGACAGTCTTGAGCACCCACTGGTCTGATGTGATCCCCTCCCATGCGTGAATGAGTGATGACAAATGTCCCCCGGCCGATGAGTCACTTTGATGTGGAGGCCGGGGAGCCTCTTGGTGTGTAATTTTCTGCCTCTACCCATGCCTCTGCACTGCCATCTTTACTGATACTGGCTGTTGCCAGATTAACCTTGTCCGGAGGACCATGGTGTGCCTACTGCGCCATACTGGCCATGGAGGGGGGGGGGGGGGTTCGAGAGAAGGACTGACCTTGAAAGGAACAATGAGCGTTTCAACCTCCCCACTGTTGGAAAGGCTTGGCTGTAATCTGGTTGAGCGATTTCAGCATCTCATGTTCATTATTTTTTTTCTTTATCCGTCTCCAAGGCGTCATCGACAGCCTTAGCACATAAGTTTGACTCCTCAACAGGTTTATTTATCAGAGAGGCCTGGGTGTCTGGCTTGAAGCCTGAATTTTTAAGCCAGGCTCGTCTCTTGAGGAGAGTCGCTTGTGCCAGCGTAACCCGCAGTGTCCAGTGTTTAAAATATTATGGATCACCTGTCTACTCTGTGACGACCGCCAGCAGGCATGATTGCGTGGGTTCAGGGTCCTCTTGGGGGGGGGCCTTCTTGGAGCAGGCCCTATTGTACGATGCTGTAACTAGCGAGAAGGGTTGTGTTGTTTGCAATTCTGGTGGAATAGGCCGCAGATGTGGTACTATGTTTGCCGAGGGCATAGTGTTTTTGCAGTCCTTATCTGGTTGAACCTCTGCTGTGGACAGTGGCACCCCTGCTCTTTCTCTGATGGTTGTAACAACCAGAGAATCCGGTGTGGCATGCCCTCAGGTATGCATAGGGTCAGATGGAGAGGGGCGATGTGCTTTCTCAACCCAAGGGTTGACACTCCTTGTGAGGGAATGAGATAATAAAGGAGCAAGGCGTTTCTTTATGGCATTGAGCAGAGGAATAGCCTGGCTAGTGGGAGGTTTTTCTTAGAGAATGTCCTCAACAAAGTAACAGCCTCCTGTGTAGCGATCTGAAAGTGATCTGCAGCTCTTTTCAGGAAGGCATTAAATACCATCTGCAAAAACAGAGGTGATGGCTGGAAGGTTTAGACTGAATCTTAACCACTGGCATTGCTCAGGGCAACCCTCCAGACCACCGTTCTTCGCCTGCCAATCCATTGCAGAAGGGGAAAGACCATATGTAAATCGGGCTCGGTCCAACCCCAAAATGGGAAGTCCAGCCCGAACTTCTAGGTCACATCCCTTCTGCACGAGACCACAAGCATCCCCAAACATGTTTCACCCTTGTTGGGGCTCATCAGTGAGGAGTAGCTTGGGTCTCTAGGCCCAGCAGGCACGGGACCCACGTCTGGGCATACCCGTCCCACTCGGGGTGACAAAGCAAAAACAAAGGTGATGGCTGGAAGGTTTAGACTGAATCTTAACCACTGGCAACCCAAGAATCGATGTGACCTAGCAGTTCGGGCTGGACTTCCCCTTTTGGGGTGGGACCAAGCCTGATTTGCATATGGTCTTTCCCCTTATGTAATGGCTTGGCAGGCGAAGAACGATGGTCTGGAGGGTTGCCCTGAGCAATGCCAGTGGTTAAGATTCAGTCTAAACCTTCCAGCCATCACCTCTTTGTTTTTGCTTAAATACCATCTGGTCATCTATTGGCGATGGCTGCCTTGGTTGAGGTGAGACGGGCGGGTCTAGACATACTGTCTGGGTATGAGGGTGACAGCCCAGGCCCCTGATCTGCTGGCTGATCTTGTTCCCAGTCTGGGTCCTGGTCAGCAGTATCTTGATCAAAAGGATTGTCCTCATGTTTCTTCTTGTTCTGAATACCCAAATATACCTCCTTGATGGATTTGTGACTGAATTGGAAGCTTCTGCAGCTTTGGTGGAATGGGGTAGGAGTCCTCCCTAGGCCTCTTATGAGTAATGTACTTCTCTGAGAAGTCTATGAATTGGGACACTTATCCATATAATTCTCAAATCCACAGGGATGAAGCGGAGGGGTCTGGAGGAGGGAAAGGCTGTTCAGACGGGGGGGATGTGTCTGATAAAGCCCTAGAGAGGTGCTTCAGTACATAACCCTTCAGAGTACTCCTCTTGACTAGAGTGGGTGCTTCTGGGCTGGTCCGCTGCCGAAATAATAGCTGCGAGACTCTCGTTCATTTTCAGCGGCTAACTGGTGGGTTTTGACGCGCCTGCCGGCGTCACGGTTGCCGAAGCCTTAGTTGCGAGTGCGCCTTTGGACGACGTGTCGGTAGCATGTGCTTTTTAATGGGGACGCCCTTGTGATCGGCGAGCCCAGTCAAATGCTGAAAAGGCAATTGCAAGGAGGGCACTGGACCGTGAGGTTCGGCAGTCACCAATGACGTCTTTGGCGGGACTGTTTGCCGCTTCGCCTTCTCCGTCGAGGAGGCCTTGGGGGTTTGGGGGGTGTATTTTGCCTTGGGTGGTGCATGTGTGACCTTGTCGCCTGGGTGTGACAGAACCGGTGGTCTGTTTGTCAGGGCCGGGGACGGGCATCTGGTAACCGGAGGGTTCTGCAGAAAGGTCTAAGGCTTCCAGGTCTGAGCCATGGTTGCCGCTGGAGTACTTGTCATCGGAAGCGACCGCGCCAATGGGGGGCGGGGGGAACAACGTTCGGCCTGAATTGCGTAGGCCGCCCACCGCTTTGTCCGCCTGTCCTTTAACGTCTTAGGACGAAAGAGTTAGCAGGACTAGGAATGCTCATTGTGGTCACGAGGTAAGCATCTATTGCATTTGCGATGGATGTCTTTCCATTGCACGATGGACAAAATTTAAAAGGCGTCCTCTCCATAGCAGAGGTAAAAGGCGGCAGCCAGACCAAAGAGGGAAAGGGAAGGGGAAAAGGAAATGCATTCTCAAAAAGAAAACCCAGGGCCCCACTCTCCCTACTGTAAGGGCCTTGCCGGAGGGCCGAGGCCACGTGGTCGACGGACATCGATCAAAGCACCAGTCGCCGAACAGCAGTTGAGGTCTTCGGCGTAGGAGTCCACAAAGTAGTTGTTCAAAAGAAGTAGCAAAGACTAGACTACCATTGGTAGTGGGACAAAGAAGTAATGAGCAATGTCAACTCTTGCGAGCTCTGCGTAAGGCGACCAACTAGCTGGGCGGAAAAAACCATCTCGGAGACGCCGACGCATTAGAGATTTTTGGTATACTACACGTCTTGTTAGGGATAGTGTTACAATCACGCCCATGTCGAAGTCCTATTTTGATCTTCGAAAGAAAGATGCAATACTCTGCGATTATCACTAGATGTTGGACTATATGCACAGCATGTGAATCTAAGCAGATACAGTCGGAATTGCTATTACGGTGAGTAATACATGTCCTACAGTGTGTGAACCCCCCAACTCGCCACTGTGACTTGCTCCTGAAAGTGCAACAAATTAAATCCAAAGTGAGGATCAAAGTCTTGAATATTGTAGCACATCTGCCTGCAAAACTGTCATTAGATTCAGTCCAAAGTTAGCAGTTAATCTTCGAGCAATGCAGCAACCATGCTTCCAGTACTTAAAGAAAAATAATTGTAATCACCACAGCTGCAACAACGTAAAATTGAGCTAACTATTCAGTATTCCAGACCCACAGTTGAAGATGCTATTCACCCAGCTGATAACTGTACTAACACTGAAGTGTCCTTTAAGGGTAATCATTGGGACGACAGCATCTGACCATGAAGCTGTGTTTTGAAGAATTGTCGCAGTTAGGTAAACCGCCTAGTCTGACACCTCTTTGAATGTGTCCGAAGAACTAGCAACAATATTCTTGTATTTATTTTTTTATTTTTTTTTTAAGACTAGCCATCTTTGTGGGAACTGTGAGTTCTCCAGTCTGATTTCAGGCCACTTCAGCCGGATTTCAGGTCCTTAAACTACACTGCTGCAGCATGTGCTGTATGTAGAAATAAAATCACGACATTTAATTAACAATGTAACCGTTTGAAAGGCTGCTTCCACTGGCATGCTACAGAATGATTAGTTGAAATGATCAATGCAGACTCCATTTTGTTACAAATTTGATAGCTCCAGAAGGCTTCTGCTCAACAAGCACATTACAAAGTTTCAAGTCAACTCTTTGCACACAGGGATTCATCTTCAAAATGTCTTGACCTCTCGCTCGAAGAGAAGCGGTGCTTTCTTTAAGGACATTAATCTATGTCCTCTTGTTCTTATAATTCAATCCTGCATATATGGGATGACATCTTCAACCAATGTTGCTCAATCCAGTCCATTGTACCTAAAGGCTGTAGAGATAGACAAAGCAGCGTAGTAATTGAAGCCCTGTTTAATGCCATGTGTAATCAATGACCTATCTGCACCTCTGGCTGAAGGAGAAAACAGACATTTAATGAGTACACTTACAAATGTGCTTGTAATCTCAACAGTTTCCTACAGTGGCACTTGTGGTCACATTTGGTTCTCCCTGGGTAGGCCAGGATATCAAATTCCAATTTGGCACACCATTGGTGATGTTGTCCAGAAGAGCAATCAGTTGAAATATGTTGACTTTGGCTTCTTTTTGCATTGCTGCTGAGTAATCTTAATCTTTTGAAAATTCCTTCCACATCATGCAAGTCCCTTTCAACTAGATGCCTCCTCCAAGATGCTGTTATTAAACTCACTCTTTTCAAGAGCAGGAAAATCTTGTAGGGTTTTCACTTGAATGCTTGTCTAGTTTAAGTCTAATATTTCCTCTGTGTAACCATATGTATTTTTAGAAATTTTCTTTTTCACACCTTTCCTTCCATAGAGTTCAATGGGATATCCTATCTTTTTGCTATTGCATGCATCCTGACTTTTTTATTTTTGCGGCAATTAAAGCCCTCTGTTTTACTTCCCTAGCTTGTGCTCAACATTTTATAGTTCAAATGATCGGATCCGGAAGACTATCTGAACTGGGGAAACCCTGGCTCCCTTAGTGGAATTCTTTTATTTGTAAATGTGCACACAAGTGCAGTTTGTAATATTTTGTGTCGCTATAGCTTTCATTTGGAACTTTGCTGTTGCAGACACAATGAGCCAGATTCTCAAAAATGAGCGCAAATAAAAGGAGCGCAAATAAAAGGAGCGTAGAGAATGTGGTAGTTTTTATTTGTGCTCATTTCTGAAATGCTCCGGTCACCTTATTCTCAAAGGTGACCTGAGCATTTCAGGAGGGGCTGGGCGATAGCGTAAAGATGCGCTGTCCATCCCCCTTGCCCCTTGCATATGTTCGTGTCGGGAGCACCCTCGCGACACTAATGCATAGCAGGCACCCAGCAACAATGTGGCTGCTGCAAGCACATTTCATTGAGACGAGCCGTTAAAGGGTCCTTCTTGGTAGTATGCCTGAGGGGTAAACCTAAAAGCATTTCCATCACTGTTTGTGGATGGAAATGCAATTGTGACAAACCATGGCTGTAAAAATAAATGAATAACTTGAACAGATCAGAAATTACCTGGTCAAGATTTGCGCCTCCCCCTTCGCCTGCTTTAAAAGGAGCAGGGTGGTGACCCTCGTATCAGGGCATTTAAAAGCTCATCCCTTATGTGAATTTGAGATTTTCTTTTAAAGGCTCTGAATGATTCCATGCTAGATGTGCTCATTCAGAGGTAGCGCGCATCTCAAATAGCATCGTCTCACTACACCCCAAAAGTTTTTGAGGATCTGGCCCAATGTTTACAAGATGGGCTGGTGTCAGCAGATATTTTTCTATTGTTTAAAAAAAAAAATTGTGTGAACATTTGCATTGTGCCATTTAAAGTACCATATATTCTAAAATGGCCATCTCACACGATTTGATGCTGGGTGGATATGCCGGCAGAAGGCTGGCCATGATTGGACAGCGCCTGCCACTTGGAATGGAGCAGATGCTTGCCATTAATGGGCTTGAAGGTGCTTCAGTCCAAAACCTGGATTAAAGGAGGATTTCTGCAGCCTTCCGACAGATCATCATTAGAGCCAAGACCCCTACAAAGAAGTACAGATTATGAACAACTCAAAAATGACTGTTGCATTGAACCAGAATTGCCTCACCCATGTCCCGATAAAGCCCTTCTCCCTGCATACCCCCAGAAGGCCTTTGTCAGTGCGTTGACCCCTGCACTGGTGAAAACAGTCTGCCCTGTCCTGTGCTTGGGAGATCCCTGCCTGTTGAACCTTAGGAAGTACCCCTGGACCATCCAGAGGACTAACCAGCTCTCTCCTGAGCTACCTCACTGCATCATTTACTGTTAAGAGTTCAGCCTTGCAACTCTGCAGATCTTCATTGTGTGGAACAAAATGTCATTCCCTGCAGTTCAGTCTTCCTGACCAAAGGGAAGCCATGCAGGTCTTGCGCCTTTGTTCTCACAACGAGGATTCACTGTGCTGCCCGCCGCTGCAACCCACCTTCTTCCTGTCCTGGGGGACTCCTACAGTCTCCTGCTCCATTAGGTCTTCATCCTGTCGTGTCAAGAGTGTCCAGCAGTCCACACTCCAGAACTGTCTTGTCTGAAATGCCAACTAGTCTGACCTAATCCCAAACGTGACCTTTGCACCTGCTGCCTTCCCCAACCAGACCAACCCTAAAGGTAAGTTGTGCCAGTGTATTCAGGAAACCCTGAAGTGGTTGCTGAAGTAATCTGAGTAAGAGGGTGAGTTTCCATACTTATCCCTGCCCACCATGCGCACCATAGTTGTGTGGGCGTATAGTCGTAACCCTACCTCTCGTTGCCTGGCTAAGTTTGGTGGTCTGGTTAAGGTGTCTGCCCCACGCTTGTCCCCTACACTGCTGGCATTGGGAGAGGGACTAGTTGGAGCTTTATGTAACTTGTTTTTCTAATTCTGGAGCACTTACCCGCAACCGTTAGCATTGGCAATTCTTGTTCGCGAATCACACAATAAGCCCTCCTGAACATTGCGGAACTGGTGATATTTGGGCACTAGACCCCTATTTTCCTAGCAGGCCATGATTCGAAGAACTAAGGACCTAAATCTAGATTTCCTTGTGCGTCTTTGAACTGTTTTCTCACAATGTACTCCCCCCTTCTCCAACTGGTCCTAATTTTTTTTTAGCTGTTTCTCACTTGCTTTTAATAATGGATATCCCAACATTGGAGCTAAGCCATCCAATCAACTATTTTCTCCAGCATTGGATCTTTCATGGATTCACATGCTTAGAATATTCCCCGTCGACAGACGGGGAACCCTCGGTAAGCTTATAAAGCCTTTTCCCGTTGGAAAACGTTCGACACTTTTGTGTGTCCTATCTACGTCGTTTTGGGCCGCGCACGCACGCCCCACTAGGACGTAGTGGTATAAATGCCCCGCCCCAACTGTCTCCAAAGTGGGAACACCTTGTGTATTTTCTACTTGGTTAGGTTGTGCTGTTGCGTTTTTTTTCTCATCATGTCAGGGAAAGCACTGTTCCGCCCGTGCGCTACGTGCGGACTAAAGAAGGTCTACGAGGGGGACGGACATATGGACTGCATTTACTGTCTGCACCCTCATCACTCGGCTGACAAGTGCGACATATGTAAGGGCTTCTCCCAGAAGACTCTTAAGGATCGGAGTCGCAGACTTGTCGCATTGTTGAACGACGAAGCAGGGGCATACCCGCCTTCGGAAGTGGGCTCTACACGCAGCGCGGCCTCGGTGTCAAAATCTTCAGGGGCCCCGCGCCGCTCATCGTCATCGGAACCACCGGTAAAGAAGTCCTGATCGTCAGTAGGCCATTCCAGGGACTCTTCTTCGAAGAAGGCCTCTTCGTCCTCA
Organism: Ambystoma mexicanum; assembly: GCF_040938575.1. Taxonomy (NCBI): domain Eukaryota; kingdom Metazoa; phylum Chordata; class Amphibia; order Caudata; family Ambystomatidae; genus Ambystoma; species Ambystoma mexicanum. Next base: position 1,143,739,879 of record NC_090923.1, on the reverse strand, counting down.
TCTTCAGCGAGGAAAGACAAAGAAAAATCTAAATCTTCCTCGGGCGATCATCATAGATAGACCTTGAGTCGAGAGACAGAGAAACGCAGGTCGAGTTCGGAAAAGGCGGGAGCAACGCATAAGCCTGCGCGACCACCACCACCGTCGTCGACGGTTGGGAAGTCGTCATCTACTTCTCTGCCGCCGTCGCAGTTAACATCAACCGGTCCTGGATTGCAGGCGACGACGACGGGGCCAACTATTGCTTCGTCGACGAACACCCCTCAAGAGGCCTGGCGTCCAGAGGTCTACGACCCAATTCTACCCCCCCTGCTCAATCCGCAGTCGTTTTTGTCATTGGAGGTTTTGTCCACGCTGCAAACGCTGCTGAAGACACTGGATGACAGACTGCCCTGAACAACTCCAGCCAGGTCGGTCGTCGACGACCCGGGCCCGTCTCGCCGCCCTCCACCTTCAACCCCTGCGGCAGAGCCTCCGGTGGCATATCTCTCGGCCCCACGACGCGAGGAAGGGGAACTGTTGGATTCGGAATCAGGCAGCAGAGCGTCGTCAGTGGTCTCCTTTTCCCCCTCCAGGGATCCGACTTGGGAGTCTGATGCGGAATTGGAAACCCCAAGGAGCCCGGGTCAGCCGTCTCCCCCAGACGATATCGGGTCATTCCACAACATGATGGCCAGGGCTTGCACGGAATTTGGCCTGGCCCAAGAGGAAGAAAAGGACTGTTTCTTTTCGACCACATGGGTAAAAGGAGGTCGGTGTTTTCAGTGCCCATCCTAGATCGTGTGGAAGGAAGGTCTTCAGACCATGCGTCACCCTTTCTCAGAGCCAGCGATGAAGGGTCGCCTAGAGAAAAAATTCAAAGCCCCGGACTCTACTTCCAAGTGCCTTTCCTCTGAACCAACACCTGACTCTGTGGTATTAGCGGCGGGGGCGAGAAAGGCAAGGGCTCAACACAAGTGTACGACCCCTCCGGAAAGTGGTGCTAGACGCCAGGATGTGTTCGGCAAAAAAGTCCTGTCAGTAGGTGCTACCACAGTGAAGGCGGCCAATTCGCTCGCCATAGTTGCTAGATACGACAAGGAGATGTGGCATCGGCTGCCGCCAATACTCAAACACCTTCCAGATGAACATCGAAAAGCACCTATGTTGCTGGTCAGGGAAGGTGAGGAGGCTTTGAATCACGCCATTAACATCGTGGTTGACCTTGCGGAGTCGGGGTTTAAGCAAGTGAACAACGGCGTAGTTCTCAGACGACAGGCATGGCTAAAATGCACCAACTTCCGACCGGAGGTGCAGTACAAAGTACTGGATATGCCGTTTGAAGGAGGCCTCCTCTTCGGCGAGAAGGTCGACGAAGCCCTGAAGGACATGAAGGAGGACTCGAACACGGCGCGTTCCTTGGGGGGGCTCTCCAAAGTGGTCGGAGTTTCCGGTCTTTTCGTCCCTTCAGAGGAGCATCGGGGAATTCCAGATTTTCATCGAGGGACCGACCCTTCGGTAGGCCAGCATATTCCTCTCAGGGATACAGGCAAACTTCGCAAGCGGCTAAACGTCGCCGGGACTACCAGGCCCCCAAGAAGAGAGCAAGTTACTCGTCGACGAGGGATAAACAGAGTAAGGACCAGCAATGACGGGCATCGGAACATTCTGGGGGGCAGAGTATCATGTTACATCAACGAATGGGAGCTGATAACAGATCAATGGGTGTTGGACACTGTAAAATACGGTCATTCCCTGCAATTCAAGAGCAACCCTCCGCATATTCCACCGGCGTGTGTAGCTCAATCCCATCTGAGCGTGTTGCTGCAGGAAGTAGCACTTATGCTACAAAAAGGGCTATAGAACTGGTCCCGTCGTCACAAAGGGGTCAAGGGGTTTATTCACGATAATTTGTGGTGAAAAAGCCAAATGGAAAGTGGCGTCCCATCCTAGACCTGCGCGAACTAAACAAGTCGCTGAAAAAAAGTTCAAGATACTCCCGCTCCAGGAGGTGATCAGGTCAGTTCAAGAAGTGGATTTTCTGGCGCCTCTGGACCTGCAGGACGCGTACTTCCACATACCGATGTGTCGGCGACACAAGAAGTACCTAAGATTTGTGGTAGGGCGGACTCACTACCTGTTCACAGTGCTTCCCATTGGACTGAAATCTCCCCCCTCCCCCCCCCCCCCCCGAACGTTCACGAAATGCCTGGCTCTGGTGGCAGCCTGGCTGAGAAGGCAAGGCCACCACGTATACCCATATCTCGACGACTGGTTGGTGAGGGGATCCTCTCCGGCGTCGACCCACAGGAGTCTACAGGACACCATGAGCCTCTTGCAACGATTGGGGTTTGCAATAAACTTAGAAAAATCCTCGTTAACGCCGTCCAAAACCTTGGTGTTTCTGAGTGCACAGTTCGAGACCCATTTGGGGTTAGTCAGACCATCCCTCGACAGGATCACCAGGCTCAGTCGATTGGCAAGTCAGCTGAAAATCAATTCCAGGCTGGCGGTGAGAAAATATACATCAATCCTGGGAGCTATGGCGTCCTGCATTCCTCTGGTGCCCAACTGCCGCCTTTTCATGAGGCCAGTGCAACAGTTTTTGGCGGACCGTTGGACGCAGGCTCAGGGCCTCTGGTCAGACAGGCTGACCGACGACGATGAGCTCCTATCAACTCTTTGGTGGTGGAAGAAAGTTCAGAATATTTCCAAAGGGGTACCCCTACAGGAGCCGGAGTTCCGATTCACTGTGGTGACGGACGCGTCCCTAACTGGCTGGGGAGCGCACATGGGCACTCTGCAGACACAAGGCCGTTGGTCTCAGAAGGAATCTCTCCTGCACATCAACGTTCTGGAATTGAGTGGTCCGCTGGGCCCTGAGGGCGTTCCTGCCTCACATCAAGGGATCCACAGTGAGAGTTCTGACAGACAACACCACGGCCAGTTTTACTTAAGGAAACAAGGCGGCACGCGATCCAGAACCCTCTCCATCGAGGCTCAAAGTGTGGCACTGGGCTCTAAAAGACGATATATCCATCGTAGCTTATCACCTGCTAGGAGTGAGGACCGAGCAGGCGGACTCGCTCAGCAGAAATATGGACCAGATTCACGAGTGGGAAATAGACACCGATCAATTGTCGAAGGTCTTCCGAAAATGGGGGCGACCTCAACTGGATCTCTTCGCCACGAAAGTGAACAGGAAGTGCGAGATGTACACCAGCAGGTGGCCACAGGAGGATTCGGTGGGAGAAGCGTTTTCCTTTCTGTGGACGGGCAAGTTCCTCTACGCCTTCCCTCCGTTCCCTCTGATACGGAGAACTCTGCAGTGGATACGCAGGTACAGGTGCCGAGTCATCTTGATCTTGCCGTGTTGGCCGAGGCAACCATGGTTTTCTGACCTGCTTCATCTGTCAGCGGATCGCCCGATAGCGTTCCCGAAGGTGCCCAACCTCTTGTCCCGGGACGAAGAGACGGTGTGGCATCACAACCCGAGCAGCCTCAACCTCACAGCGTGGCTCCTGACTTTTCAGAATTTGGTGCCTTGAACATTCCCTCGGACTGTCGGAAGATATTACAGGCTGCGCGGGCCCCGTCGACCAACAAGTCTTACAGGTGTAAGTGGAGGAGATTCTGTGCGTGGTGCCAAGGACAGTAAGGAGTGGAACCTCTGAGGGTTACTCCGGAACGGATTCTCCCGTATTTACTACATTTGGCAAAGAGTGGTTTGTCTTTTTCATCACTAAAGGTTCATCTGGTGGCCATCTCCAGGTTCGCAAGAGGGAGGAAATCCATGCCCTTGTTCAGTGACAGGTTAGTGAAACACTTCATGAGAGGTTTATTCCGGATGTCCCCCCCGGTTAAGCGGTTTCCACCGACGTGGAGCCTTATAATGGTACTTGCAGGGTTAATGAAACCACCCTTTGAGCCGATGGCCACGTCGTCGATGAAGTTTTTATCATGGAAAGTGGCTTTTCTAATAGCCATAACATCGGCTAGACGGATCTCAGAGTTACAGGCATTGGTCATAGACCCTCCATATCTCAGATTTTTCAAAGACAACGTGGTCTTGTCAACGAGTCCTCATTTCATCCCAAAAGTTCCTACGACTTATCATAAACATTCATCCATTGTCCTGCCCACCTTCTTCCCGACTCCCTCATCAGCTGCGGAAAAGGTCTTGCATACCCTGGATGCCAAGAGATTTCTAAAAATGTTACCTTCATCGAACTCAACAACTTCGATCTACGCAGCAACTCTTCGTTGCATATGGGCCTTCGGCAAAGGGGAAGGCAATTTCAAAACAAGGACTGGCCCGATGGGTCTCGTCGACGATTGCCTTCTGTCACTCAAAGGCGGGGAAACCGCTACAAGGACGTCCGAGAACTCATTCGATCAGGGCGACTTCGTCGTCAAAGGCATTGTGGGCGGAGGTTCCAGTGACAGGCATTTGCAGGGCGGCAGCATGGTCAGTGCCCCACACATTCACCCGCCACTACTGCCTCGACCGACAGCATGCGGACGAGATTCAAATGGGACGAGCTGTCTTGTGACATCATTTTCAATAAGGTAAGCCCTTCTCTTTGAGGAGGGTCTATGCTGGTTTGGATATGTATTTGTATGGGCATTATATATACACGCATGGAGGTAAACGCGTGTGCTTTATGTATGCTTTTTTTGGCTTATATAAATGTTACGCGGTGCAGTACTGTGGCATATTGTTAGTTTCGAATCCTATTTGATTATGATTCGCCTTTTGCAGGATGGGGTGGGTGCTGGATTGCATTTACACCTCCTCTATTGTTTCAAGTTCACTGCTGTGCATTCTATTCTAAGCATGTGAATCCACGAAAGATCCAATGCTGGAGAAGGGAATAGTTTCTTACCTGTAACTCCATTTCTCCAGCATTGGTATCTTTCATGGATTCACATGCGCCCTCCGGCCTCCCCAAAATGCAATCATCTTGTAATTTTTTGTTTCACCCCGTTCCACTTTGGAGGGGTCGAAATCTGAAGGGAGCCGCGGGGGGCGGGGCATTTATACCACTACATCCTAGTGGGGCGTGTGTGGCCCAAAACGACGTAGATAGGACACAAAAGTGTTGAACGTTTTCCTACGGGAAAAGGCTTTATAAGCTTATCAAGGGTTCCCAGTCTGTCGATGGGGGAATATTCTAAGCATGTGAATCCATAAAAGATACCAATGCTGGAGAAATGGAGTTACAGGTAAACTATTCCCTTCTGTTTTCTTTTTCGAGTTGGGGTGAATTCCCTGAACTCCCCATCCTAAATGTGGGGTTAGCCGCTACTACGGACAGGATTGGTCTGGTCGTAACCCAATCTGCTCCCCCCCCCCCCATTGTGGACCAGGCAGTTTTGCAGGCCTGCTGCTCGCCACGAGATGCAGTATTCCCAATCCTGTAATACCTGCGCAGAGAGGATTGAATGAACGAAGTCTTACAAGGCGTGTGGAACAGTCCAGTAAGGCCAGATCTGGGAACCATCTTGGAATCCCTAACAAATGGGCTTCACCATAGAGCGATTGCGGAACTGCTTACAGGGTGAAACACTTCCTGTAAACCAAACCGCAGCTTTGCATTTCTCCCCGATGTAAAATCAGATGATGCAGAGTGATGACAGTGAAACCTCTGCGTCCGCAGACCACTTGCAAAATACAGAGAGCTTCCCTGGAGAAGGGCTAGAGAGTCGCAGAATTTTTGACAAATTCCACTCATCACTGTCGCCCAACAGACCTAGCAAGTCCGTCTGGGTAGAACGTGATCTCGTGCCCACTTGAACTCCTTGCTGTGGCCCATTGGAAACATTCATTAGAACTATTAACTATTCCAGAACAAAACCTGTTACAACTTCGTAATAGGGGATTAGTTGAATATTTAAGGAATAACCAATTAGGTCCCCTAGTTCAAACACTGGGAGGTAATAAACTATGGGAGGGCATGGAGGACATCCAGCCCCTCTCAGAACCATAAAGTGCGTTGGGAAAGGCGAGCAGAGGAGAGGATCCCAGTGAAAGCAGATGTGCCTGTCCCAGAAATGCACAGTTGTGCTGAACACCCCACTGCAGAGATCAACAGAACACAAACTGCACCAACAGATGGATCCCATGCAAGCAGCACAAGGAAACTTTAATGTTGACGGAAGGCAGGTGTGCTAAGGACAAACTGTTTAAAATAGCAGCAGCATTGTTCCCACGGGTGCATGGCTTAAGAGCCATGGAGTAGGACGCGATTTTGTGTGTTCCTGCGGATCATTCATGATCCTGAACAAAAGCGACAATTAGAAGAAACACCCACAAATGAAACTGAAGATGCAAGCATCCAAAGTAGGATGGAACAGAAGGAGCACAATATTGCTATAACTCGCAGTACTGCCCACAAGATATGAGCCGGAGAAGTGGCGAAGCATCCTGTAGGCAACAAGATGGCGGCGTGACTGGAACAAGGATTCCCCGAACAGACCATCGTAACAAGCAAAGGGAAGCCTAGTGCCTAGTCGTGGAAGGGAAAGGTACAGAACCCTGCTGGTGAGAAAGGCGAGATCGAGTGCGGGCGGAAAGCTGGCTGGCGAGACACCTAGCAAAGACGCATGCCAGTACCCCCGCAAGGACGGGCGTGCGGACTGCGACATCGGAGCAGGCAGCGTGAGACAGACACTGGAGGGCTGGATCAGTGGGACTCTGCGCCGGAGCTCCTAATGCCTTGAGCTGACACGTCAAAAGAGAAACAGAGGACAGTGTGAATAAAAGCCTGCAGGCTGCGCCGGGCTACAAGGCTCGTGGATACATTGTGGCAACAACACGGCCGCCGGAACGTCACATATATAAGCTTTGCTGATAACATTGTGACTGTAGGCACGCTGAGGAGGTCACACTTGGGCTGAATAGGAAGGAATGATGGGGCACTGCCACCGTGTAAACTGAATGCTCACTGTATTTACTTTGTGTGAGGAAGCTAAGCCGGCATAGCAAAATGGAGCGTGGGCTGAGCTCCCCGAAGCGAAATAGAGTGCCGACGAAGGACTGGCTGACGAGACGCATCAGAGGCGCAGGCTGGGACCCCGGCGACAAACGGACAGAGGAAAATTTGTAGCCGACCAGACGCGGCAGAAACAAGATGGCGGATGCTGGAACGAAGGGCTAAGCGGACATGGACTGGCGCTGCACTGCAAGACAACAGTAAGCCGCTGAGACAGACGTTCCATGTTGAGTGATGCCAACGATACTGTAGCTACCTCAGACGGAGCCTGGTTGGGACCACATCATAGGCGGAACCCATCTGCATGCGCACTGCACTAGCATATTCAGCTCCCCATGTCAGCCTAAGTAGGGGATGCCACAAGAGGTGCTAACCGCATGAGCATTGCAGGCACTGCGGAGCTGAAACGGAGCATAGCAGGAATATCCATACCCAGAGGCAGGTCGGAGCGCTGGGTAAATCCTGCATCTGCGCTGACTGACGTGGGCTGGAAGAGTTGTTTTTCTCCCAGGCTCACAAAGTAAATAAACCTGGAGGGACTTGGAACGTTGGGATATCGGCATATAAAGCGGAGGCGGAATGCAAGCTGTGGGTGAAATCTGAGTACGTTCGAACACACTGAAGTGTGTTAATGGAATTGGTGGAACGGCTCCCCCTGCGGTCCGGCTTGCCGGTGCAGCGATATGCAGCAACACAAGCTGTTTCCAACGTGGCCCAGTCACTGTAAATAACGTGGCCACCAGAGCACATAAGGTTTCCAGTGCGGAAGGGGGCTGGATACAGACCTGCAGGGCTGCACAGTGAGGGTGAGTGCCAGGACCCCTACAGAGACTGAAGGGCCGAACTGGTAGATAAGAGCAAGAAGGAGGAAGACTCCGAAGGGCAGGAGTGGCGTGAGGGTGCGCCGGAGCTACAGCACTGCGGCTGAATGAGCTCGGTGCAAAGTGACATAGCGGAGTAGGAGTGGAAGATCTGAAGCAACGCCGGGCTGCAAAGCCCTGAATATACATTTGTTACGGCACTCACGGCCGCCGACACTTCAGTAAGCACAAGGATGATGTAACATTGTGTCAAGAAGCAGGATGGGGGAGCCATATGGGCGAGGCGTACAAGGAAAAGACAGCACACTCCCTCACTGAACCACAGAGGGATCAGGGAAGACACAGAGCAAACAGGACCAAGGCCAGTACGAGTAGAGCACGGGCTGTGCTTCCCGCGGGGAGTAACGGATCAATTCAGGTCCAGAAGGAAGAAGGATGCTGCAGGGACTATAGGCATTGATTGAATCTTGGGCCAGAAGAAATAACATCCGTATCGTTGGCTTGCCGGGGGGGGGGGCTGAGGGACCCAACCCTACAGAATTTATTGAATCCATGCTGCTGCAGGAGATAACCGGAGGAGTGTTGTCCCAGGGGTTCGCGGTGGAAAGCGAGGCTCCAACAGATCCAATTATATGTCACACATAGGGCATATTTGACCCCCAGTAAGATTGCTAGGTTTGGGGGCCAGTCAGAGATGCCCCAGGTGCGGGGAGGAGGAAGCCGGGATGTTCTGGGCTTGTCCGGAGGTGGGTAGGTTTTGTCTGAACTGAAGATACGCCTGGCCGAAAAAGGCAATACGCTGGAGGTGGAGTCGGCCTGGGCATGCATGCTAGGTTTCCCAAGGCCACGTCATCTGAGGCTCACTAGCAAGATAAAGGGCCTAGCATACATCCTGGCCAAAAGGATTGCAATGTGCTGGAAGGCAGCCCACAGGCCCAGGATGGAGTTGTGGTGGGCAGAGGCGAAACGGCTGCTTGGTTTGAAGGACCCTTAATCGAATGGAGGCAATTGGTGACCACCATGGTGGGCCCGCCCCAGCCCGATCAGTGATGATACGGACAAGATGAGGACAATAGACCTGCCTGAGGACGTACAGGCTGATGATACGGACATTATGGCTCAAGTTAAGGGGGTGGGAGGGAGCGGGACTGAAGAACGCAGTTTGTAATGTTACCTTGTTAGACTTGAACATGGAAGTCCTAATTATTGTAATGTTTGGTGTGTTTATAAAATAATAAAAAATGTTTAAAAAAAAGCCAGAGACCAAAAAAGTGCAGGTGGGGCAAGCAAACATTTTTAAAACTTATCCTTCGTGGGGATGGGGGAATCTAGCAATCAATTGTGCCAACATGGCAGGTGACTGGAAAGGTCAATGGGAGCAGGGATGAGCAATAGAACTAGACTGGCAGGGCTATAAAAAATCCAGCCAAACCAGACCAAACTGAAGGGTGTTCGGGTGAGGTTGTGAGCAGAGTTGGAGAAGAGGCAAGGTGGTGGAGAACAGATGTGAAGGAAGTGATTCAGACACTGGAAGTGTTTAAGTGTTTGGGGTGTGCAGGTAGGGTATTGTGAGCAAGAGTGGTACCAATTGGGCTAGTCTGGCGTGTTGTGTAGATGTGAGGGGAGTGTATGGCAATAGTGTAGGTGAGTGTATGTGGAGAAGTGTCTAAGTTTGGAGCGAGTAGAGTAGTGGAGTGTGGAGATAATGGCAGTGGTGGAAGGTAGGAGAGTAGGTGTTAAATAGTGGCGGAAGAGAGGAGAGGGAAGTGTGGTGAATCCTACAGAGTCCTCACAAAATCCCTACCTAAAGTCTCCTCCCAGGTGGGCAGGAAAAGGCAGATGCTTCCTGGCCCTAGGGGCGGTATTAGCCGGGAGGAACACCTGGGAGGAGAAGGGGATCAGACACCGTATTTGTCTTCCAGGAAGAAAACCTAATTGATACCGGAATGTCATGTGTGAGAAACCTGAAAGTGTCTCACTGACTAGCCCCCGGGGATCTCTCATCCAGGTGGCCAGGACACGGCCATCGGTATTTGATACAGATCCTTGGGATGGACCAGTGAGGGAGGATCACCTGGATTGGGGGGGGGTTCTCGGGGAGTGGAAGTGGGACACTGACGGGTGAGAAGTAGTACCCCCTTTATAACTTCTTTTCCCTATCCTACCCCATAGGATATTCAGAAGTTCTACCCCCACCCCCATTTTTCATCACAACACTTTCTTACACCACGAAAGCCAACGGACTAACACCAGGACCATTTACCCGACATGTCCCAACACAAGAGTCAGGCAATTGACAACCACGCACACCTGACAGCCCTTTCCCTTCGTCACAGGGATAAATTGTGGAGCACGAGAGCACACTTTGAGCAAGGCAAAACGCACTAGGAAGCGGCTGTTCCGAGACAGCAGTCCAAAAGGAGGAGAAAGGTGGCGAGAGCCGAAAGGACGACTAGGAGGGAAGTGCATTTGCCCTTTCCGATCCAGGGCCGCGAAACCTCCGGGGGAAGAATCATAAGGATGGGGAACAGCTAATGTGTGGCGTAACAGGTGTCAATGGTGCATAGAGCCCTCCTACACTGATAACCAATGGGGAAGGAGTGACACTTTCTACCGTGGTATCCTCGAATCCAGAAGCGAAAAATATCAATACGTTCATCACAGCCGCTGAGTCGGAGGGAAAACCAATAGTAAATGGAACTGTGTTGAGCAAAGGTTGCAAATGGCAACATAATGTGAATCAAAGAACAAACACTTTGTTTGTTACAGAACTGGTAAAAAAAAAATAGAGACAGACCAGCTACAGAGTGGTCTGGCGCTAAAGGGACACTTATTCGAAAGACTCTGGTTGGTCCCCTTTTTGTTAAAACTACAGATGCCAGAAGACCCTAGAAAAGCCTGACGTGAGAGGTCAAAGTGGTCGTACAAGGGGCGAGTAAATACCCTTGTACAATCGAAAGTCTTTGACCCCTAACCGAAAGGAAGTGAGATACCCGTGAACTTTGTCAGTACAAGCATGAACCCGACTGAGAGATGTCCGCAGTGATTTGATGGTCTGAGCCCGATCGAGGGAGGCTATCATAAACCAAGCGCAAAAGCTAAGGGAATTGAATCCCTCAATTGTGAGAAGGCAAGGTGAAATGTGTACGATGAACTGTGTGAAGCCTGACTGGGGGCTTTAAAGGAAAACCTGACTGGCGGCTAAAATCTGGACATGGTTAAAGTGAGCAAACTAAGGGGTCGGGAATGACTTTCTGATCGAACTGTGTAACTGGAAAATGTGAACCCGGCTGAGGGTTGTCTGCAAAGCGGGGTGAAGCACTATAACCCTGTGACCATTGTGTTGACAAGAGTGAACCCGGCTGAGGGATGTCCACAGTGAAAGATTGTTTAAAAAGTCATTGAGACTTGTCAATACAACAAGTTTTATATTCTGAGAAAAAGGCTGTAGTGAACCCAATGAAGGGAGGCTAACATTAGAGAAGGGTCTGAGCCTGGAAGAGGTGGATTCAGGAGTAAAGAGCAATCACCCAATGTAAAGGAATACGGAAAATAACTTTTTTGTTATTTTGACACATCAGGCCCTTGGACAAGCAATTTTGAGGAAAAGACACGTGTCCACCGAAGGTGCTGATATCGCTGAATCAAACTGAAGCCTCGTGCCAGAGAAGCCCAGGTGTGTGCTGTGCTCAAGACTCCCGCCTTGTCACGTGCTAAAAACGTGGGGAAGGGAGACCCCGTCTATAACATCCTGACTTATCATTTGTGAACACTTCTTTCTTTTCTTGTGAACACTATCTCACACTCCTTAGCGGTAAGGACTGGCAATAGTGTGTTTTTTGTTTTTTTTGCTAGGACTGCCTTTATTATTGTTTGATGGTCGTAGCTTGCTCCCAACGTAGATTTAGGTTTAGATTAGCAGTTTTTTCTCACCCATCTATATTGTTTAATAAACACCCTTAAACTGTGATCACTTGTGTATGTCTTTACTGTTGCCACCATGAGTTCCTTGAACATGGCTTGTTGTCAAAAAAAGCTTTTGGACTCCCGAACTGTGGGAATGTGGGTGAAGGCAGTTCTTACTAATTATGTATTAGGGGTAAGAAAAGCACTTTGTGTGCAGCCCCTACGGCTAAAGGCCACAAGGCAAAGGGCGGCTCCAGCCAGTGTCTGGGGGTGCCCGCAGGGGAAGCCAGTGGCCAGCCGTCAACTAGCAGAAACGATTATGGTAGGAGTGCCCCAGGTAAGGAATAGAACCTCACTCTGCCCTGCAAACCTGCCCATATAGCACACTCTCAAACTTAGGTGTTTTTCTCCTGTTTTTAAAATTGCATTGTGAAAGTAGTGCCATTGTTGGCCTTGCCTCCTAGCAAAGCACTCATCCAGTGAACCTCTACCACTACCCAAGTGTTTGTCGTCTTGTCCAATTGTCTATTTGTCTCGCCTCCCTCTGTCTCCTCTACTTGCACCCTGCCCTTTGTCCTTCCCTAGTGTTCTATCCTACCCCTTCCCCAGTCCCTCCCCTTCTTTTCTTTTCTCTCCTCTCCCCACCTACTCTGTAGTGCTCGGTCTCCTATCTTTTATAACTTATTCTCTATCGACTATCCTGCTCCCCTCACTAAATCTGGTAGAAAGAAGTTTAAAAAGGACATCCTGGTCTCCAACCCAGGCCTCCCTATTGCCGACACCTATACCAGTGCCTCCTCCAGGCAAACATTCACCAACATCCTCTTTGCTGTTCCCTCGCCGGACCTATGGACTCTACATATGGTCTCTGTGCTCTCTCCATTCTCTTCCTCTCCCATTAATGGTGGCACCCGGGTGGAGGCCCTGCTGGCCTTCTTCCACTCCTCGAAGATCATTAATGTTTACTTGAATGGTACCGTCTTGGTCCAAAGCCCTCAAGCCAACATTCTCGTCTTTGATAGGCGCTTCCTGCGCCTTATCAATTTCCTTTCTTCTCCTGCTGTCCCCTCTCTTCCCTACATGGCTTCCTTGCCTCCCCCTTGCTGTCTCCTCCTTGGCTACCTTGCACTCTCCTCCTTCCTCTTCTGCCTCCCATCAGGCCTCTTCTACACCTCCGCAGGGCGTACCTCTGATTTGTACCCCTCCCCGGAAGTCTTTCAAGTATGGCAACAGTCTCCATATTGCCACTATAAATGCTCGCTCTGCTGTCAAACGCTCCTCTGACATCTGCCGCCTCCTGGAGGAACTTGACCTTGATGTCCTCGGTCTCACCGAGACATGGTTCACGGCCAGCTCTGTCACGTGTTTTGACACACTTCTCCTTGATGGCTACAAGATCCTCTCCGCACCAAGATCCAACCGCTACGGATGGGGTGTAGCCCTGATGTTCCCAGAGTGGATTCCTGCCTCAGTCATTCCTGCGCAAGCCTACTCTTAATGCCTCGTCTGCAGGCTCTCTCCCCTGGCCATTCCCTTACTGTGGCTACCATCTGGTCAGATCTCCTCCTTCCTCTCTGAGTGGGTGTACCTCTCCTCTTCCCTCCTGGTCTCAACCTCTCAACTCCTTCTTGGAGACTCAAAATGCACCTGGATTCTTCCTGTCCTTCCACTGGACTCTTTTGTGACCTCTGCTACTGTCTCTCTAGTCTCCCCTCTGGCCCGACTCACCATGCAGCGCACAACCTGGAAGTTCTGATCTCTTCAGCCCTTCCCCTTTCAATCCCTCTCAACACTCCTCTATCTCATGGAGTGATCACTTTCTCCTTTCCTCCCATCTCCCCCTCTACCCCTCAGGCCAAGCCAACTCCAGCACTGCCACCTACCTTCTCGGTTATCCGACCCATTAAGCGTTTGTCAGTTGAGGCTTTCGCTGCCAATTCTCACCCCCCCCTGAGCCCTACCCTCCTCCTGGCTGACTCACTTCCTGACACAGCCCTTTCCATGCTCCACTCTGCTATATCTGATACACTCGTTGTTCTTGCCCCTGTCATGAGGATCCGCTTGAAACCCAAAGCCAAGTGCAACTCTTGGTATGACTCTGACCTCGCCACCCTTAAACGCAAATGCAGGTTAGTCGAGAGGAAATGCCATGCTTCCGGTACAAACTGGTCTGCCGCCTGCTCCAAAGGCAATACCGGCTGTCTGCACCAAGAAGAGTGCCCACATCCAAGCTCGTGTCTCTGTGGCATCGAAAAACTCGGCCGAACTCTCTGCAAGGAGCTGGCCAATCCTGCTGCAGTCTCTACCTCTCCTGTCCACTCTCAGGCCCTCTGCTCGGGCCTGGCTTCTGATTTCATCTCAAAAACTCGGGACATCCTGTCTTCTCTCTTCCTCTCCCACTCCTCCCTCTTCTCCCTGCTCTTCCTCTGCCCTTTCTTCGGCCACCTCTCCCCCCTCCTTCTCTGCCTTTCCCCTCTTCTCCTCTGACAAGGTTTCTAGACCAGTCCGATCTATGAAAGTCTCGTCAAAACAGGTTCACCCCTGTTCCTCAAAAACCATTAAGTACCACATTGACACCCTGGCTCCTGCTCTGGCTGATTTCTGCAACCACTCCTTCGACACTGGAGTCTTCCCCACTCCCCTGAAGCACTCCCTTGTGCACCCTTTTCTTAAGAAACCCTCTGCCGACCCTGCCTGCCTAACTATCGTCCAATCGCCTTCACTCCTTTCCTGGGCAAACTTCTGGAAAGGCTTTCCATTTCCCAGCTTAATCTTCACACTGAATCTGTTGGTTGTCTTCATGACCATCAGTCTGGCTTCAGAGCATCCAGAAGCAGAAACTGCTCTCCTGAACATCCGTGAAGACCTGCTCTCCAGCCTTGATTCTAACACCCTCTGTGTTGTCATCTTATTAGATCTCTCTTCTGCCTTTACACGGTCAACCATGCCATCCTGCTCAACCGTCCCTGTGATAACCTGTGTATCACCGATCAGGCCCTTGCTTGGTGGACCTCTTTCCTCTCCGATCGACCCTCCCAGGTCCAACTTGGGTCCTTCCTCATCTCTATCTCTACCTGTGGTGTTCCCCAGGGGTCTAACCACTCTCCCTGGCTGTTCAACCAATACCTGGCACTTCTTTCACACCACATTGTCGATCTATGCCCAACGTTTCAATACTATGCGGATGACGCTCAACTCATTTTCAGACTCCCTTCTGCCCCCTCTTCTCCTTTTCTCATCTCTGACTGCCTGTCCGCCATTCAGGAGTGGTGTGCCGCCAAGGATCCCTGCATTAATGCCAGTAAGACCGGGATTCTCCTCATCTACACTCCTGCTCCCTCCTTTCCTGTCGCTCTCTGGCCAGCCTCACTTGGCCCTCTTCCTACTCCCACCTGTGAGGCTAAAAACCTCGGGGTCATCTTGGACTCCACACGTGCCTTCTCTCCTGACGTCTCTAAGAAGTCACACTACCAGCTGCACCTCCTCGGAGGTATTCTTCCTTTCCTTTCCTTCCCCCCAGAAGCTCACTGTCTCTCGAGCTCTGGTTCTCTCTAGACTGAACTACTGCAAAAGTCTCTGTCTAAATCTGCCTGTTTCTACTCTCTGCCCTCTGCAACTCATCCAAAACAGGACTGCTAGACTTGTCCTTGGCCTCAAGCCCTGGGATCGTATCTCTCCAGGACTGAAATCTCTTCACTGGCTCCCAGTGGCAGTGAGGATTAAGTTCAAAACCCTCTGCATTGTCCACAAGGCCTTCTGGGGTCTTGGACCTCAATACCTTCAACTCTCTTCCTAAATATCTGCCCTCTCGAACTCTTCGCTCATCCGCCTCCAACTCCCTCAGGGTCCGTCTCTTCTCCAAGCAGCGAGTTGGTGGTAGATCTTTCGTCTGCTGGGGCCTCCCTCTGGAACAGCCTCCCTGCCTCACTGAAACCTGAGGAGAACAATCTCCGGTTCCAGAAGTACCTCAAGAACTTCCTCTTTGCTTCTGCTTTCTCTCCTCTTCTCCCCTGCTGATCTCCTGGCTGAACCTGAATCGGCACTGGTTACCTGGGGCTACCCTCTGATCTTGGGCCCAGGTCCCCAACCCGCCAGTTGCACACCTGCACTGCCCCATGGCAACCCTTGCAGTTGGGGACAGTATGTGCATCCATACAGCCCCCACTAGCACTTGACCCCTGACGTCTGTTCTTACCCCTGCACTCGCCACCAACTTATTTGACTGTTGTGCTATGTACTGCACTGCCCCCTCCCCTTTCCCCCTGCACTCCCCCCCTCCCCAACCCCCTGCACTTGGCAATCCCAATGTCACCGAGCCTAGTCTTCCCTCTGTTTCCCCCTCCCTTGCCTCGTCGCGCCTTGAAACACTTGTGTATAGGCGCGTTATAAATGCCATATCATAGAAATGAAAGCCCATGTGAGTCGCAAAGAAGTAAGGAAGAGGATCTTGCAAGGGTTAACAATTTGAACCCTGAAAAACCTCATTTGTCGGTAAAGTCAAATATTTTATGGAATCCTTATGTTACTACTTTGGTGAATATGTATCAGGAGAGAAGGGAACTTGGTGTTGATAATTTCATGGGAAAGAATTCATTTGATGTTGGGTAAGGTACTTCAAGTCCCGCAATTCCTTAAATACTGGAACGAAGAAGACTGCCGAGGTTAAGCCGCGCGCCTTTGCGGAAGTGCCTTTCAAGTGCCTGTTACGCCTGCACCACTCTTCTCTATCTGGAGCACTGGATATATGTTTCCATCAACACAGTGGATTTCTCCTGCTACGGCCATGCCCCCATACCATTCACCCTACAAAAAAGGCACGCACGCACTCCTTTGCGGAAGCGCCTGTTATGCCGGGGGTCGGTATATTAAGCTTCTTTCTTAGAGTTGGTGAGGTACACTGTAATTGATACACCCTTCTTATGATAACGCGTGGTTGACTGTATAAGAGCATTAAGTGCTTAGAATTTTTTTCTTTTTTCAATCACTCGTGTGCTGATGGCTACGTTTGACACATGAGATTGCTGTACAACGTGCTACATGCTAGATTGTGAGTGCGGTGACCGTTGCTTCAGCATTCAACCAATCCGTTCTATTGTCATTGCTGCGTATGCATTACCTCGCAGGGCTTTCCTTATGATTAATGCGGTGCACTGTCGGTTCCTTTTAATCAATCAAATTGTATTTTTGTAAACTCTTTTGTCCGATGTAATTCCTTCTATCGACAATTGTGACCAACTGCCATAAAGTGAGCGTGCTCAGTTTACACAGTAATATTCAGCGTGTGTATATTTTGTAGTGAATGTCATAAACCGAATCGCTTGCCTCCACACAGTCCACTGAGCCTTCTATCATGTTTAGTGCTCTTACGATTCCAATGGAAAAGTGTCCAATTGGATTTACACATTCAGTAACTCCATGTGAAAAGGGGATTGTATTCACCCTGGGACATTGCGTGCAAGGATCCCACCGCATTTTTATTTTACTGTGCTTAGGCCATTGTTGGCACACTGACTTGCATTAACTTCCATTGTTTGTATTAACTGCAAAGGAGGGGGAAGGGAGCTCGAAGGCTAAACCACTTCCATCATATAAAAGAGGGGAAATAAAACAATAAAAAATGTCTCGGGGTTTAAGAAGCGGCAGACAGCGTGTATAAAATTCTGAATCGGTCACAGCACGTCCCAACATCTTCACCTAATATATCTCAGGATGTGATTCATTCACCTCATACAGCCTCCGGTAAAACAGGTGTTAGTTCCAGTTGTGTTGTGACAGCTCCAATGTCAGTGCCTCTCGCCATCGAGAGGAAGCACTTTTACAACAAGCTTTGTTCACCCACAGGTTCATTGTGCTTCATTGATCAATTGAGAATCCTCAACCTTTTCTCTTCATGAGGTATGCAATATTGATTTTCCACTATTCGTCAATCCTTGGAATAGTCCGATTTTAATTCCACTTCCCCTTCACACGATGCCCATATGCAGGGAAGTTTCACCCATTCTTTGTTGGAACGTTTCCATTCTAGCCTCAGGCAATTATGGAAGAACTCAGCAAGCGAGTTAGACTCTCTTTAGGACAATGTATACCAAATCTCTTTCCTCCTGATCACATCTATGAAGTGTACCTTGTTTTCCCCTGCTACTAAACCACGCGCTACCTTGCAGTGTGCTCAAAAGAAGCTTTCTTCACCAACTAATGTGCTAAATGTAGCCAGGGCTAACTCTCCCACTCCCTTGAGTAACGTATCTATGGCAAGATCTCTGACGTCTCCTACTAAACAATCTTGTGAAATTAAGGACAGTGGGCAGGAACAATCTTTGCCTCCTCAAGAAAACATCAATGCCATTCCCTATTCTAATCCTGGAGCACCTTATGCCCATGTATCTTCAGCTAATAATGACTTATTCCAAGATCCGGACACCTCTGAACCATACTCCTTGCCAGTTATAACACGAATACTGAACGTATTGGATAAAGGTCATGATATATCCCATCTTGAGATCTGTGACATGAAATCTATTCTTTTGGAAGTTTTGATAAAACTCAGTCGATTGGAGGTTTTTGTGTGCGTATGAAAAATATGCGCCTACCAAACCCTTCAAAGTGGTGGGGGACCCCCGCACATTCCTATTGTTTCCTCCGCCACTCAAACCGAACCAACACGGGCACGAAACATGAGACAAACTGAAGCCCCTACTGCAATAATTTCTTCGCTTAAGACATCCTATGCCTCTGTAACGTTGGCCCTTTGTCCAATGCTATATGCCCACGCAATTTAAGAGAACTGTGGTATTGCATCAACATCAATGCAAAAAAGATCTCTGATCTACAAAATCGTGTGCATCCCACTTACGCTACAAATCCATCTACTCTGTTACTCCCCACTTTGCTTTCATATTAACCAAAGGTAGGATGCGCTAGTCTACCAACTTGAATGTGGGTCACTTGCAGCAGGAGCAGCAAAGGAGGCCCCCGTGAACCCCCAATAGAAGTACGCAACAAGAGGGAGTGTTGCTGATCCGCGCTAAGACACATATTCTCATGCCATGTCATTAATTAGAGGAATTTGAAAAAATGTATTCTATTTGGCTTTCTTCCATGAAATCACATTAATTTAGAACATCAAGTAAACACTTAAATATATGAAGTTCAGTGCATATCTGAATAACTGATACACTGGGATTTCTTTATCAAACTTGGTAGATTTATTTGTGTCCCAACGCGCTTTGTGAGTAATCACTTCTTCAGGGGCAAATAAACATATTTCAACATTAATATCTAGAAAAAATATTTAAATAATAAACATTAGTACATGTTTTGTAGACGCGGTTTTCAGTTTTGTTCAAAAGACTACATATTTTAGTTCAAAAGGCAACACTTTTGCAAAGATTGAGTGCATCTTGTATACTTTAGCAATTTAACAAAATTACCTTGTTTTACCAAATTCGAACTAACACTAATGGAAAACATTATCAAAAAGATGATCAGTTGACCATTTGAGCTTACCGAAAGAAAAGTTTCTAACACCTATGCGTCATCTGATTCATATTCTCAAAAGAGAAAAAGAGTAGGACCCTCAGTGGGTAATTTGTTTAGAATCAAGCTGCCAATCCCTACAAATAGAAGATATGGAATATGTTTGAGGATTCAAATTGAAAATGAGAGAGAGAGGTTGATGGAAAGTAGATTAGGACTTACCAAAAATGATAGTTGTGTCCCGGCAATGCTGCCGAATGGTTGAAGTAGAAGGAAACGCGCTCATCAACTGGGTATTCAAATCTTTGGATGCCCGTAGTCAATCAAATGTCAAACTAAGGTTAGGGATCCTAAACATTAATAGTGTGCAGAGGACGGGAGTTTCCACACTTGGGAACTTTGTTTCATATGTTACAACCCATATACCAGGGTTGTCTATCTCCTCTGCACCTGAAGTCAATTCAATATTTTTATAAAGGTCATATAATTTAATCCTAAGGTAATTACACAGGAGTGCAGGTCGATTTCCTTCTTTTTGAATTATTTAGTCCATAAATCCTAATTAGGTATATTTGTCACACATCTCATATAATCCGGTTTATCGACGCAGCCGACGCGTGTTTCGACCAATCGGTCGTCCTCGAGGCGATTGCTTGAATAGGCTGGTTCCTGGTGTGGATAAAACTACACACTTCACCAGGATTTGCGTCCTCTGGTTAATAAACACAATAATCAATAAAATCTTTAGTAGAGGTTGATGTGAGCAGTGTGGACCCAAAGTCTGTCTCCTCTCGTAGAATTGATCAATGTTTCTGACATGATCATCAGTTCAGAGGCACAACCGGCTGCAGACACTAGGCCTTTCCCTTCAAACAGCAGTCCCCCCCCCCCCACCCCCCTCTCAATTTCTGTCACGCAAACAAAAAAGGATGACGCTTCAAGCTATAAAAGACTAGCTTTGAGAGCTAACATTATAAAATCTATGGACAAAAAATCAGCCAAGAACAAAGATTAATGGTCACAGCTCTAACCTGAAGAAGCTTTCTAATCTTCGCACTGATTAACTTCTTCATATTCACCAATTGGACAAAGAAAGTACATCGCTTTTACAGGTGCAGGAGGACTCATCGTACCCCGTGACCGATTCTATTGCTGTAGCTAAAAAGAGGAATAAAAAAAGCACAAAAAATCAACCGAAAACATTATTGGAATCACCCCTCTGGAAGTATCTGCCAATTCTAGATCAATTGACTTGTTCACAGTTCCTGTCCATCTCCTGATGGACAACTGCGGAACAAAGCAAACCACTTTCTAGTTTCTACTCTGTGATATCCAAAAAATCTTGTCAACTTGCCTCGGCATCTAAAAATATTACTCAATGTATCGAAGACCCTGATATTGCCGATTCCAACCGGGCTCTTTGTTCTCAGCCTCAGGTTGAACATGAAGCACCTCTTGTTGTTGATGGCAATCCCGGCATCAGTCCAATTACACTGGTGTCGGATGCTGTTCATAATGACACAAACTTCGCCCTAAATAACCTTGGGCTTACCTCCCTAAACCTCTACTATTATGGGGTGGATGAGTGACCCAGTGATTAATGGCTCTTCTAGCATAAATCGTTCATTTATGCTCAAATTGTTCATTCAGATTCCTACTCTGCGGATTCTTCACTCAGACGACATAGACTGGGTTACTTTGGCTTTAAGCAATTGTAAAGTGCATTCCCTGAGCATCCTAAAACTGATATGGGACCATTGTGATGATCTTAGTCTTTTAGGTATTCATATCTCTCTTTGAATCAGCTTAGGATGCCCATGCTTTTGAGTTTCAACCCCCTCTGATTGAGCAAGGAATTCCTTGAGTTTCCGCCAATAACGAATCTCCAGCATTGAATCCGGAGCTTATTTCACAGGTTGCAAACATTGCGTCCAACATTAAGGACTGGTCATGGGTTGAAAACCTATTGAAAAGAAGAACTATGAATAGCTCCAATTCTAATTCGTAGCCACACTAACTTGCTTTTTCATTCATGGAACTCATGTGGACTTAATAACTTCTCCTGCATTAAGGCGCAT
Organism: Ambystoma mexicanum; assembly: GCF_040938575.1. NCBI lineage: Eukaryota > Metazoa > Chordata > Amphibia > Caudata > Ambystomatidae > Ambystoma > Ambystoma mexicanum. Next base: position 1,143,718,624 of record NC_090923.1, on the reverse strand, counting down.
GTTATCTTTCACGCTCCATCCATAATTTCTGCACATGAAACTGTGCCTTCAACATATTTGTATAGATGGCTATAATTCCTTTACTGTCGTGGGCAAAAAAGGAATGGCTGGGCGCCCCTGTGGTGGGTTGGCCATTTTTGTACATAACAATCCCAAAGCATGCGTCAAGTTGACACATTCTTCCGATGCTCTCCTAGCTATCGAATTTCTTCCGGATACTCCTTTTCCATTGCGTAGCTTTTAATGTCTCTATTGGAACCCTGCCAAAATGGCACGATTTTTGACCATCTCGACATTCTCTTTGAGAATGCTCTGTTGCGCAACCCCCAGTCTGAAATCTTGGGTGGAGATTTTAATTCAAATTGCTTCAAATCTTTGAAGGACTCTCCTGGGCAAGATATTGCATACAGCGATCCATGCTCCACCATAAGAGGGTGAAATTGGATTCCCTATCTCCACCCTCTCCCCGACGCCATCATCAACCTACCAGCCACACTGACCATCCCACCCCTGCCGATGCTGGACGCCTGGAAAAACACCACCTCCACATCTCCCCACAAAGTCACATGTTTACTTTTCAACACCTGCTCAGTGGCTAAAAACACACAGCATCTACAATCTCCTAACCTCCAAGAATCCCAATCTCATCTTCATCACGGAAACCTGGTTCTCAGAGGACCGAAAAACCAATAGCTCACAACGCATCTCCCTCCCCCACCCCCCCCCCCCGACTATGCACTCGTCACTAACAGATCCTCTAGAGGAAGAGGGATTAGCCACCCTCCAAAAACTTCACATCTCTATCACCTCCACAGAAACACAACCCGGCACAGCTAACTTCGAATCCCTTCTTGTCAAACTCTATCTCCTGCTTACTCTCTCACAGCTTCCTATTCATCTACAGGCCCTCCGGATACAACAGACATTTTGCCAACAGTCTATGCAACTCACTAGTAGCCACATTAATTACCCACCCTGCACTCGCCATACTGGAGGACTTCAATATCTGGTTCGACGTGCCCAACAACTCCATGACCCTGCCCCTAGTCGAATGCCTAGAGGCATTCAACCTCACCCAGCATATCAAAGGACACACGCCCCCGGCTGGCCACACCCTTGATGCAATCTTCAGCTCCTCCGACCTCATCCAGATGGAGCCTTACCCATAGAGGTCTTCAACCACTGGCTAAATGACACACTCCTTCCCCCTAACCACCTCCAAGTCCGCTCCCTCCCACATAGGACCTATCCCCAAATGGTTCACCCTTCACCCGAAGACTCTGAAAACCAATAACCGCTACCTTGAACGCAAATGGCGAGGCTCCAAAACCCTGCAAAGCAAATCAGTTCTAGCCCACCATCTCCAAAACTACAAATCCAAGAGGCCAAAAAACCTTTATTATAATAGAAGGATCTTGAATAGCTGTAGCAGCAGCAAAGGGCTCCACAGAATTCTTAAACCCTTCCTGCAGCGCAACCCTGACTGCCTTGACACAAACGCTCTGCAACTCCCTCTCTGAACATTTCCACCGAACAACCCTAGACAGGACGGCGACCCACAACACCAAGCTCTACATCCTGTCCGAGCACCCTCTCCTCCAGAACCAACCCTTCTCCCCTGAGAACCCTTGGTTCTGCTCTTTTAACCCTATCTTGAGTAAGGAGTTCCTCAAACTATCTGACAGCTGACCTTCCGACTCCCCTCTCGACCCTTGTCCCTCCTCTCACCTCAAAGAAATCTTCACCTGAACTTGCGCAGGAGAACTGGCGAGGTCCATTCTTAACTCACTTCCAGCAACTTTCCAGAATCCTTTGAAACTGCATGTCAAACCTCTGCTAAAAAAAGCATCCCTCGACCCTCTCCTACCAATTAACTACAGGCCCATCTTCAACACCCGATTCCTGGCAAAACTCATCGACCGCACTGCATACTCGCAGATTAATGGTTTCGTGGAATCAAACAATCTCTGAGAGCCTGTGTAATGAGGGTTTCGTCCGTGCCACGGAACAGAAACCATGTGCGTACGTAGAGTTCCAAAAAGCTGCTAATGAAATTATTATTTTAGCCTCACTAATGAAACAAGTTTGTTTACAAATGGACAAAAAATACATTTATACAAAGTGTTTTTTCTTTTCTTGAACAGTTTTGTGAAAACAACCTATGTAGAAGAAAACATCACAGGTTTTGACAACCGAGAAAAACAAACCCCAAAAAACAGTTTGATATTGTTTGTGCAAAATAAATTATTTGATTTTTCTGAATAAATTGTTAGACAGATTTGCCTACGTAGAAGACAACGGTTAATAATTTTCTCCAGAGTCTGAAATGCTGTAATCCAAACTAATGGAGGACTCTAAAGTTTTTTTTTTGGCATTAACCTCAATTCTTTTCGGCGAGACCACCTGTGGGGCCTCGATTTCAAAGAACGCCTTTCTCAGGGCAGATTTTGGCATAATGATCCCTGTAAGGGAAGCAAACAAAAGAAAAATCCTAAGAGCTTCGTACTGACTGTGTTTAGCTACAGGGTTATATTATGCAATTTTTATCAAGTAAACTAGTGACTTCTTATTTAACAACTCCTGAAAAAGAGCCTTACCACGTTAAATGGTGAGGATGGAACAGGAGCAGTTTATCCCAGACAGAGACCCACGACGTCACCAGTATGCGCGTTCCAGCATAGCGAAGTATGGCATCTACTATTCATGTAGGTAATTTGCTGGGTTGAATTAGCTGGATAACAAATCATAGTGCTATGCGCGCAGGCCAATAAGCAGACAGAGCCACCATCAAGGGGAAAAATGAGATTCAGCGCCTACTTGGATTGCCTTATTTCTCACTTATAGACAGCAAATCGCCTATCTACCCTAAGGCGCCTGCCACTCTCCCCTTCTCATCAACCTTCACATGATCCCCCACCCCCTGCCCAGGATCGCCTGCTCGCACAACCTCACCTGATATAACTATGCGGATGACACAAATCATCTTGAGAATTCCTAAATCGACTGCCTACCCTCACCCTGATCTAGAAGCATGTCTCACTAACAATGACTGCTGGATGACGACCAGCCATCTCCTTCTGAACCTAGGGAAAACTGAGATCATTGTATACAGCAAGACTGCCCTATTTCCCCAACCGACTCCCTGGCCACCCTCACTCTGTACCCCACCAAAGCCCCACCCCTCCCCCGCCCACCACCACTGTAAAATAAATGTTAAAAAAAAACCTTGGCTGCACAATGGACTCAGACCCAACTCTGTCACACCACATCAACAATGCATTCAAATCCTGTAATGTCCACCTTAGGCTCCTGAAGCGCATCTTCCCTCTTACCTCACCTCACCTACCCTAACAGACTGGCTGCAATTATGTCTGTTGTCCTGACCAGACTAGATTATGCGAACTCGCTCTACCTGGGTGCACCGGCCTACCAGCTAAGCAAACTCCAAAGAGTACAAAACTCAGCTGCCAGACTGCTTCTCGCACTGGGACGAAGGGATGACATCTCACCTGCTATACGCACCCTATACTGTCTCCCAATCGGACACGGGCCACCTTTTAAATTCCTATGTATAAATGCGGAGCAGTGCACAAAGCAGGCCCAAATTCCTACAAGAAAAGATTACGCCTTGCCACCCAACTAGCACCCTAAGGTCAAGCCCTGCCCTCATCCTAGTGGTCCCCACCTCCAATTCGGCCAGGATCAGAGGGTCCGCCTACTCAACCGTAGCACCAACTTTGTGGAACGCACTGCCTTCCCGCATTAGACACTGCAAAGACTACATGGCTTTCCAGAAGGTACTCCAAACCTGCCCTAAAATACATAAGGGAATTCTCTGACCACTCGACTTACCACCACGACCAAGAAATGGCGTGGTATCCCTTCAATACGGGCCCTTTTATTGACTGTCAGGCCAGATGATTTCTTGCCCCTATTATCTGGAACCTTTGTCCCAGACTTGAAACCCGGATCGTAGTAGCACCTATGTACGTGACAGAATTAGATACGCTCTGAGGCCTAGAGCTATCTATCTCCAATAATCTGGAAATATTGTGCTAAAACTCGTGACCCAAGCACTAATAACACATATGAGCTTGATCAATGCCATACAATTATGCACTACGCTATTAATAATAGTAATGCACATACTTGCTAATACTACTCCTGTGAAAATTCATGAGCAAAACTAAATACTGAGAGCCGCCTAGCACTTATTTTGCTAATCACACATCAGGCAATGTACTTAGCAGAACTACATACCGGGAATCTATCTAGCAGTACTACCAACCCAAGCACTAATTAATATCACTTATGAGCTTGATCATTGCCCTGCAACTATGCACTATGCTATCAGTCCAGGAAATGCCATTGCTTGCTAATCCTACACATCTGGAAATCACGGAGCAGAACTATATACTGAGGACCGTCTAGCACTTACTCTTTGCTAATCCCAACTATCTGGGAATGTATTTAGCAGAACTACCTATCGGGTAATCTATTTAGCAGTAAAACCAATCGAAGACCTCTCTAGCACCTATACAGTAACAACATGAGTTGGGATAGATTTGCCTGTCGACACCCGTCAGTCTTTGTCAAAGCAGTTTGACCCAACAAGACACAGGGAGGACCTTAGCCCAACAGCCCCAACGCCAAGGGAGCCATCCCCTCGACATGCACTGAAAGTTCGACAGGGAACAGGGTCCCCCTGGAAAGCACACATACACTCAAAAACAATTATATTAACTCTTTCCTCTGCACCAAGAAACCATAGAAAGCAGCTATACCCCTTGATTAATTCGGCCTAGCTGCACACATCTAATTCATAAACTCCAGCGCCGCCAGAATGTGGATACCCAATTGCACATTCTACTGATCTCACACAACCAACACACATCACGTAGCACTTTTATGCAGCTACACATCACTTATTCCACACTGGCTTCTATGACGGCATCATGAAGGACACAGACAACGGATTCAAAGTTCAAAATAAACACTTTTATCAACTTAAATGTCAGTATGGAAAAGGGCCTTACTTGCCCTATGCTAAGGTGGGATTTCCTACCTAAAGAAAACTAAGCAAAGTGTGAGTCCGAGTTCAACTATAGAATCTGTGTCCAAAACCAAACATGCTCTCAACTAAATCTGTAGGGATGTCGGTAAACAAAAAGAAAAACGTGTATAACGCACAAAGAACTGAGCTTCTTCCAGTTCTCAGCTTCCTTTCAGCTCCCTTCCCAAAGTATGAAACAGTTCCACAAATTCTAAAAATTACCCTCTGTCGACTAAAGGGGAAATAGTCTGTATCAACAGCCAGGGTTCCCTTCTCCAAGTTTTCAGTAATGCAGTTCAAAAAGCAAGATATCCCTGTTAAAGTTCCAACTTTCAAATATTAGTTCCTTTTGAGTTGTAACTTTCACACAAGTGGACATCAGTACTCCTTGTAATTGTTAAAGTTCCACTGTAAATTAAGCTGCAACATCTTCTGTTTGTAGGTTCCTTAAAGTCACATTGAATTAAGAACTCAACCTGCTGTGGTTTTGTTTTTTCATTAAAGTTGTATTCATTCCACTCGTTTAATATACCATAGATTGTTTGGATGGTAGGTTCTGTTACCTATCTGGATTCAAAGTGCATTATTTCTGATTGGTAACAAGTTTTTGATTCAGTTCAGCATTCAATAATCATGAGTTTTGCTTGTTATTCCTTTGCTCTTTAGCTGTTGTTCAATAAGTGTTTATTTCCCTTTTAATTGGAGTGCTCTCAGACCTTCGAAAACTTGTCTTGCGACACGCGATCACTCAGACACAAAGTATCCTCAGCTTTTCCCTGTTCTTCGGTAATAGACAAAGGGATCAGAGACTTTCAAAAACGTGCTTATTCAAGGCACGCCACCGCTCCAATGCAAAGTATTCAACATATAACAGAGTTCACATACACTTGCACGGTTTCCCCTTCATTAGTAACTCAATGGTCGCTTTCCCAGTTCCTATTGCAGCGTGGATCACACAGCCTTATTGCAGCGCGGATCAAACCGCTTTCAGGTTTTAGGGTTAGGGCTCCAGCTCCTGCCCTTCAAATACCCCTGTAGTGGTTCTCTCGCGCAGGGGATTAAACAACGTGGAAAGGGGCAGCCTTCCTGCACGGCTCCTCTCGCCAGCTCCAGGGAGTCCCAGCTCCCCCGCCACGTTTCCCTGAACCGCCTCTCTCCTTGGTCCCCGGCGCCTTGGTGTCCTGCTTCTGCTGCTTGCACTGGCCTCCTCGCTGCTTCTCCTGTTTCTCTCCTCTCTCGTTCTTATGGTCGCTCTCTCTTACACTGGGCAGGTCTCCTTTTATACACCTGCAGCCCCCTGACAGGCTGTACCAGAGTGGTAAAGGAGCATAGTCTTCATTGCTCTCTGTTGCTTCTTCCCAGTACTGGCAAGTGTCAATTGTGGAAAAATGAGGGGAACTGGCTTATAACAGCCTATGAATGTTGGGGAAGGGTTGAGTTGGTAGTCAATAGGAAAAGGGGATATCATGTCTCGCCTAAAGTCATGCCCACTTCCCAAGCACCCTCCATCCAGGTGATCCTCACTTCTCCGCCCCCAGGGTTGGAATCCAATAGCAATGGCCTTTCCCTGACCACTGCACAGAGGATCCAAGAGGATTAGGAGTGGGAATACCCTCTGGTTTCTCACACTGCACACATACCAAAGGTCCCCCCCCCAAGCATGTTTACTGTATTACTCTCTACATGCCTGGACTGCGGTCCCTCAGGGCGTTCAACCCACAATGCTTTGTAATCATACCAATGGTGAAAGGCACTATACAAATGCCCAATAACATAACACAACTTCTGATGTTTGTTAATCTGCTTAGAATCACATGCTGTGCATAGTCCGACATCCAGTGGTCACTGCGGAGTATTGCATTTTGGTTTTTGTAGTCGAAAAGGGGACGTCGACGAGGTGTCTGTCACTATCCCTATAGTGATGTGCAGTGTACCCACAATCCCTCACGCGTCGAGGTCCCTCAGATTGTTTTTTTCCACCAAGATATTGGTCGCATTTACGCGGAGCTCCTCGAAAGACATTGCAAATATTCACTCGACCTTTGGTCGTTATTTAACGTTGCGTTCCTCCTTCGACGAAGCTGTTCCCCGCGACAAGAGCTTCGACGTCTGTGCCTTCGACGGAGGAGACCCTTCGGCGTCGCCGAACACGTGGCCTGGCCTCGCCGGCCTCAACCAGTAGGGAGAGTGGGGTCGTGGGACATTTCTTGCTATCTCTTTAAGAATGCCTTTCTCTTTCCCCACCTTTTCCTTCGGGGTTGTTATCACGTCTGTCCGTTCCCTCACCTATGAAGAGGACACCCTTTAGGTTTTGCCCGCGCTGTAAGGGCAAATTCACCTGGAAAGATGAGCACAAACGGTGCAACCGTTGCTTGCCCCTCGACCACAAGGAAGACGGTTGTGTGGCCTGTAAGCTTCTTAAGCCCAAGACTTTAAAGGACTGCAGGGTCAAGAGGTGGGCAGCCTACGCCATGTCTAGGTCCGATTCCTCACCCGCCGCCGAAAGTGGAGAGGAAAGCGATAACCCGACCTCAGCATCAGAGGTTGTACACCCCTCTAGGGAGCGGTCACGCTCCTCGTCTGTCCCCGGCCCCGACAAGCTTGGCTCACGCCCTGCTTATGGGGATGAACACTCTGGCGACATAGACGCACATAAGCACTCACATAAGCACACGGCCCACGGCTCTTCTTCGTCGAAGACGAAGAAAGCATTAGCGCCAACGGAGACGCAGGTCCTACCGGCGGCCTCCACGGACAGTAAGGGTCCAAAGCCCCCCCTCGCAACCGCAGATGCGACCAGCGACTGGGCTACCCCCAGATAAGGGCGCTATCACCAAACCGCCAGACGACGTGCCCCGCCAGCGAGTGCCCTTCGGCGTAGAGGACGTGACACCTGTAACGTCAAGGCCAGAGGAACCCTCGACAGACCATTTAGTCGAGAGTCTGGCGCGTATTGTTTCCAATGATAGCCAGAGACGGACGGCAAAAGACGCCGAATACCGCTCGCAAGGCCAGGGAAACGGTAAAAGGGACGGAAGCAAGGCAGGAACTGCCCCCTCCGTCGAAAGGGACTCTTAGCCTACTAGAAGGCTTTTCAGAAGGCGATGGGAGCTTATCCTCAATGTTATGGGATAGGTCAAAGTGTTTACAGGCCGAAAGCCTTCCCTTTTCCCCCCAAGACCGCTCTGGGCTACCACAAGGGACCTTAGAGAGACTGCAATTTTGCATGGACAAAATGAAGACTTATATTTACCCAATACCTGCCCACACCCAAAAGACCAAGAGGGGCCTCAGGAGGATCGTAGGGCTAAATACCCTAGGCTGTAGAGTTGTATGACCTCACTGAAGAGGACTCCCACTGTCATGAAGATGAGTTCTTATGTAACGAACAAGAACAAAACATAGACCAGGAAGGTTTTGAGGATGACCCAGACATGGGTGATGGGGGTTTTGAAGAAGACCCAGAAGGTGGTGATTCACAGCCCTGGCAGTCCCCATCAGCGTCTACAGACCCCGACGCCCTAAACCTGTCCCCGCCCCCGCCAAAGACTCACCAATCAGGAATACGTCACCTATAGACGATCAACCTACCTTTAACGCACTACTACGTAAAGCAGCAGCGCATTTCGAAATCGAGACTCGGGAAATTTCTCCTGACATAGACTTCGTTGAAAGGATTATCAAGGAGAAACCCCCTGTCAGTCAAACCATTTCCCTCCTTGCCTCAGTAAAGAGATTAATCATTCCTTTGCTATCTACACCCTCATTGGTCAGAGGGGTCAACCCAAGGATAGAAATATTATTTAGTCCTTCTCCATCGGACCCGTTATACATCAGGGGCCACTCAGTACCGGACTCCCTAGTAGTAACTAATGCAAGAAAAAGGGCAGGGGTCCCGCTATCAACCAGCGGAGCACCCTCAGATAAAGAAGGTAAAAAGCTGTATGCCCTAGGTAAAAGGATTACAGCCTCAGCAGCCTTTTCCACTAGGATTGCTAACAACAACTCCTTACTGGCTAGTTATGCAGATACCCAATGGAGCAAACTACGAAAAGACATTGAGGAGGTACCTGAACCCCTAAAAACTCGGCTTCTAGCCACGGTTACAGAGGGAACCTTAGTCAACCAGAGCATCATTAAGAATACTCTAGATGCTGCAGAAACGGCTGGCTGTTCGCTAGTTCAAGGAATCCCCCTCAAACGTCATGTCTGGCTACGTAATTCGGGGTTTAAACCCGAAACACAAGCATTTCTCATTAACAAACCAATAGTGGATGCCAACCTCTTTGGGAAGGCGGTGGATGAAGCGCTAGAGACTGCAATAAAGGAATTTGACACCATTAAGACCCTAGATCAGATTTCAAGGCCTCCCAACAAGCGAGGTTATGAAAACAGACACTTTTTTCGAGGCCAACGCCAACCACATCAGCAACATCAGCAGTACCCTGAAGGCAACTGGTCATCGAATCAAGGAACCAGTGGACAATACACCCAGAGAGGACAGCATTGTGGCAAGGGAAGAAGTCGGGGTTCCACCCCTAGAGGTTCCCAAGCCACCAACGCCAAATGACCCGAAGATTCGGGTCCCCTCCCATGCAACACCGGTCGGGGGCCGGCTAACCTCCTTTCTTCCAGCATGGGAGGGAATAACATCAGACCGCTGGGTACCATCAACCACAGCCCGCGGCTACTGTATAGAATTCAACCGCTCCCCGACGTACAGACCCCCAAGGGGGCGACGCTTGTCACCAGAACACCTCGCCATCCTTCAAGAAGTGGACCAGCTACTAGAAAAAGGAGCTATAGAGGTCGTGCCTCTATCACAGGTAACGGAAGGTATTTATTCAGTGTACTTCCTTGTACCCAAAAAGGATTTAACCATGCGGCCTGTACTAGATCTGTGCCCAGCGAACAAATTTGTAAAACCTCAAATTTCGTATGGTGACATTACAGGAAGTAATCCCCCTGTTATCGCAAGGGGATTACATGACAACACTAGACATGAAAGATGCATTCTTTCAAATTTTAATGTTGCCAGCGCACAGAAAATACCTCAGGCTCATGATAGAGGGCAAACACTACCAGTTCAGGGTGCTACCCTTTGGCATAGCGTCAGCGCCAAGGGTATTCACGAAAGTCGTGGCAGTGGCCCACCTGCGCAGGTTGTCCATCCCAGCATACCCTTACCTCGACGATTGGCTCATGACAGGGGATTCTTACGAGACATGCTTCTCAAACACCCAAAAGATTTAGACCTTTTGTTCCAATTGGGCTTCTCCATCAACGAGAAGAAGTCCAGCCTAGAGCCCAGCCAAATCAAACAATTCCTAGGGGCTCTAATTCGAACAAAGGACGGCCTCGTCTTCCCCTCCAACGAGAGGGTCCGAAATATGCTGTTTCAGATCCCTCAATATGTGGCCGGCCGGTCGAGAGGTGACGGAGCGCAAAGCAATGCGTTTGCTGGGAATGATGGCGCCATGTATATATTTGGTACCTCACGCGAGACTGCGCATGCGTCCAATGCAAGAGTGGCTCAACAGCCAGTGGTGTCAGGCCAGCGGACAATGGGACGATCTAGTGGTGGTCTTGCAGGCCTTGGTTCTCTCGCTACGGTGGTGGTCGAAGGAAAACCTTGTCATAGGGAAACCATTCGCCACCCCCCGCAGTGGAGGCCACTCTAACCACAGACGCATCCCTCACAGGATGGGGGGCTCACCTATCCCATCAGACTGCACACAGAGTTTCGACTCCGAGCGTAGCATCCAAACACATAAACTTGCTGGAACTGTTAGCGGTCTTCAAAGCACTGAAGGCTTTTCAGGCACACCTGCAAGGGAAGACAGTGATGGTCCTCGCAGACAGCACCACAGCTATGTACTATCTGAACATGCAAGGGGGCACTCACTCTCCAGGACTGTCTAAGCTGTCCCAGAACATCTGGAAGTGGGCTCTCAAACACATGTTCCTGTTGTCACAACATGTACCAGGGGAACTCCATCTGCTAGCAGACGAACTCAGCAGAGACTTCCCTCTACCCGCAGAATACGAATGGCGGTTACAAGAAGACATCGTCTTCGTCTTCACACAATGGGGATTCCCAGAAATAGATCTGTTCGCAACTCTGGAGAACTCCCAATGCCAAGATTACGCCTCCAGGTACCCCCAGAACCAATCCATGGGGAACGGTCTATCGATACCATGGTCAGGGAAATTTGTTTATGCTAAGCCCCCCCCCCCCCCGACTCCCCTTCTCAACAGGATAGTGCACAAGATGCACCAGGAACCAGTCACCATGATACTAGTGGCCCATATGTGGGCCCGGCAACCATGGTTCGCTCACCTGATGGAGATGTCTCGGTCTCCACCGGTGAAACTACCCTGCCCGTACAACTTGCTGTCACAGGACAAGGGCAAGACACTATAACCATGCCCACAGACCATGAACTTGGCAGCATGGCTCCTGAGATCATAGAATTTGGTCATTTACAACTCCTGCAGAGATGCATGGACATTCTCAAGGAAGCTAGAAAGCCTAACACTCGTCACTGTTACTCTAGCAAGTGGAAAAGATTTGTCATATGGTGTAGAAATAAGAGCATCAACCCGGTTGACTGCTCTCCCACACAAATTGTTCTCTACCTGACTCACCTATTAGACTCAGGATTAGTGTTTAATTCTATTAAGGTTCATTTGGCTGCACTTTCCGCATACACCACGTCTCATCTTAGTGTCGTGGTGGAAAGTCCCAGTTAAGGCCTTCATAGAAGGAGTTCAAAGAATACACCCTCCCATAGCTAACCCAGCTCCCGGATGGGACCTAAATGTGGTACTAACCAGGCTCATGGGCTCACCCTTTGAACCCATGCACAAAGCAACGCTTAAGGGCCTCACCCTTAAAACTGCTTTTCTAATCGCTATCACCTCCATCAGGAGAGTAAGTGAACTACAAGCGCCATCTAATCTAGACCCCTTTGTAACAGTTCACAAAGATAAGGTGGTTCTTCGCACACACCCTAGGTTTGCACCTAAATTCATTTCTAAGTTCCATGTGAACCAATTTATAGAACTACCAACGTTCTTTCAAAACCCTTCAAACTTGGGAGAAAAAAGCCTGCATACACTGGATGTGCGCAGGGCTGTTATGTTTTATATGGAAAGAACTAGACCACTGACAAAGACTAATCAGTTCTTTGTCTTGGTGGCAGCAGGAAGAGAAGGAGATGCAGTTTCAAAATCCACTATATCTAGATGGATCGTACAATGCATCTCGGTTACACTCTTGCTAAGAGAGAACTACCCTTCAAGCCAAGAGCACACTCTACTCGAGGCACTGGGGCTTCCATAGCATTCATTGCAAAATTCCCTCTTGAGTCCATTTGAAAAGCGGCAACCTGGAGTTCTGTACACACCGTTACAAAACACTACTGTCTAGATGCCCACTCTAGATCTGATTTACAGGTGGGCCAAGCAGTATTAAGACACCTTTTCTCTGTTTCTTCTCACAACCCACCTCCAACTCCGGGTACTGCTCGCTAGTCTATGCACAGCATGTGATTCTAAGCAGATTAACAAACATCAGAAGACAATGCATTACTTGCCGTAAAAGCATTTCTGATGGTTGTATCTGCTTAGATCCACATGCGCCCACCCTTCCTCCCCGCTCGGATGGAAGGAACATAGACATCCTTTTATCTCTTTTCTGTACTCACTCACGTCTATAAGGCTCCCTCAGGGCAGAAAAAATACAAACGAGGGACCTCGACGCGTGAGGGATTGTGGGTACACTGCACGTCACTATAGGGATAGTGTTACAGACACGCCTTGTCGACATCCCCTTTTCGACTACGAAAAACAAAATGCAATTCTCCGCAGTGACCACTGGATGTCGGACTGTGCACAGCATGTGAATCTAAGCAGATACAACCATCAGAAATGCTTTTACGGTAAGTAATGCATGGTCTTATTCTTCAAATGAAAATACTTTTATCAGGCTAGCACAGCAACTGCTTCTGATACCAAACTTGTTCTTCAAATGAAATATCTTTAACACATTCTTTTCATCACACTTATTTACCACAAAACATATTTCCTGGTCCACTCGCCTGCCAGGTCTAACTAACTATTAGTCCGTTTCCTGGTTTACTCGCCTGCCAGCCTATAAAACCCTACAACTACAATTATGCTTTGTGGCAATTGTTCCAAGATTCTACACACTCCAGTATCCTTTTGTGGGGAGGTTTGAACAATGTCTGCCTCTTTTTTATGGTTTCTTGACCTTTGTTAAAGTGGGTTACAAGTATCCCCCGAGTTGGTAACCCAGATAAAGGGAGTTGCACCCTAGATGACTTTCTTATGCTTCTTCACAGCCTCTTGGGTTTTGGCAATGCAGGTTATAGGTTTCCCCCAGTTGGTGTCCCAGGTAAGGGGAATTATACTCTTGGATTGCTTTATTCATTCTGTATACAAAAGTATTGGTTTTTGATAAATGTTCTATTCAAAGCGCCCCAGGGTTACCTTTTTAGCTTTAGGCCAACTCGCCGGTCTGTTTTGGCATCTCCTGTTCCCTAGCTCGTGCTGCGGTGGACCTTTTTATCTGCTTTGTGCCTTCCTCTCGGCTCCTGCGTAACTGCTGCGTTTTGTTGAGCTTCTTCCCGGACCTCCGGCGGTGATCCTGCATATCAAAGCATTGTTCATCGGGCTTGGAGAATGTCTCCCTCTCGGTCGGGCTTCTCTGCCAGACAGTGCTTCCCGCTGCACTTACTCGCTATGCCACCGGCCTTCATATCTCGTGTCTGCATCAGCTGGCGTTCGTCTTCCTCCTGCATTCGACCCGTCACTCTGGTCTGCCTCAGCTACTCCTACACCATCCTCTGACCACTGCAACTAATTCCTGAGTTTGAATGTCCTGCTGCAGTGGTGTGGTCTACAACAACTAGACCGCACATTATGGTCAATGGCATTGTTGATCCTCATTAACTTTAAGCCCCTCTTCTTCATCCCGTACCAAGGGCATTATGGACCTTGAAGTCCAGAATGGGTATGGGGTTTTGATGTTCAATTATTTTGAATTGCTTTGTGAAATTAACGTTGGTTTGTTCCATTTTACAATAAGCCATCAGTTTTAAAAATGATGAGGGAATCTTGAGGTAAAGAGTTTATCACTTCCCCCTGATATTAGTCCCTTCTCATGTGATCCTCCAACATAATACCGCCCCCAGGGTGAGGACCAGGTAGAAGCTGCCTTCCCCCCAGCCACATGAGAGGGGGCCCATACTGGGGTCTCAGTGATGATCTCACTAGATTCATCACACCTACCTGAGGCTGAAAACAGGAGTTATTCCAAAATCTGAAATGTGAACTTTGTTACAATTTTGAGTACCTACCTATACAGTTCTGGAGATTACCCTGTAGAAGGGATAAAGCCAAGACCATTTTTGAACAGTGGAGAAGGACCTCGTAACTCTAAAAGGAAACCTACAGATTGTGTTTTCTTTTTTAACTTGAACATTAAATTAGAATGTTTGTTTTAACCCTCTTTTTTGCCCACCGTGTAATGAAACTGTGTATGCTTCTATATTGACAATGTATACTTTGCTGTAGTTGAATTTATTGATGGTCTCTACTGGGCCTCCTTTACTGTTGATCTATAATAAAGTGCTTTGTTACCTTCTATAGGTATTTGACTTTCTATGCACCTACCCGTTAAATATAGTCTATATATTGTTGTGTGTTCATGTAGATTAGCAATACACCTACTCTACTTATTACTTCCTCCAAACCCCTCGCTGGAAATGCTTAAATACCCTTTCCAATACAAGCAGACCAAAACTATTGGCTTTATCAGTGCTTTGCCTCCTACTGTTGCCGGGTTTCCTGGATGAGTAAGCTTCCTGTGAAATGCTCTTCTGATTAACTGAACTTTAGTTCCCCTGTAGCTGCCTCTCCCTACTCCCTACGCCCGTTCCCCTGCTAATCTCCCATCATGCAAAGGTGACTCGGGGACTGCGAAAGGACAACTAGGTGCATAATTAGCTTACTGTCATTGAGCAGGTTTATCTGGTATTCCGACCAAGTAGAACAAACTGCAATAAATTGACGATCTAAAAAATGTAGTTAACTGTTATAATGTGCTTTTTAAAAACATGCTTCACGTAACCTTTACCATGCTTTCCTCAACACCACACTTGCCTTCACAAAACTCGGAGCCAACAATTTTGTTACTAGCAGCCTGCCCAGTGTTTCCTCTTCTTGCAACCTCTAGCTTTGAATTTGAAAATGCAACTTTTGTTTTGCATTTTGAAAATCGAGATTTTGAGTTTCTTAGATTTATTCGCCTTTTTGAGCATTCTACATTTTTCATTCAAAATGTTTAGTTGCCAGAAAACATACTACACGCCCTCAAAAAGCAACAACCATGTTCGACTTCTATAGGTCAGCAACACAAGTATTTTCCAAAAATTAGCTTTTGTCTAGCTGGAGCCTAGCTGTGAAATAGTGGTCCAGTCTGCTTTGTTTGAGGGAAGGTCAAAAGCCAAATAGTAGAGAGAAACAGTGTTACGATGGATTTACAATATCAACCCTGCTGGGAAGATTTTTGGGGGCCACCCTATTATGGTGAACTGGGAGCCGCTGAGGGCTTAGCCAAACCTGCCCATGGTGGAGTAGCAGATCTGTCAAGGCTTAGTTTCAGGAAGGGAAATGAAAATACAGTTAATCATTAGGCCATTAGTTTACACACTAAGCAGATACAAATCATAGGAAAAATATGATCACATAAAACCTTATAAAAACATACGTATATAACCACCCTTAGGAGAAATAGAATTGCATATGAATCAATTACCAGTGCAACACAGGTGAGTAGTCCGATGCATAGAATAGACGGAACTCTTTAGAATCCTCACAGGACAGTTACCTTATTCTTATGAAATCCAACACTAAGATGGTTTGGGGCCATGTGCCCAGAGTCAGCAGTTCCAAAGCATAAACCTCAGGTAAGATCTTCTAAAAATAGCAGTGCCATTGGTTGTGATTCTGAAGTTCCAAAGTTAGATAGCAGTTCAAGTAAAGTTCAGGTGGGTTCTCCACTCAATCCAGCACACTAGGATGGGCATTGGGAAGGATCCTTAACCCAGTTCCCACCATCAAAGGTAAGGTCAGAGTGAATTAGGGTCAGGAAGAGTTGCTATATGGGAAGCAGTGGGAGAAAGCAACAGGTATGTAGACCGTAGCCCCTCTTCCCCCCCCCCGGCTCAGAATTCTCTGGATACCACGGTGGGAGGTTACAAATTTCATTCCAGGCTTGTTGTTCTGGCTTGTTCCTACCATGAAGGTCGTCTAGACCGAAGAGATGCTTGTTTCTCCGGATTTGGTCTTGGATGGTCACAGTACTTAAGAATCGGTTCCAGGCAGATTCCAGTTGGATATCCAAGTGAAGACTTGTGTGAGAAAAGGCCACAGACACCTTGAGAACACGAAGACCATATCCAATGAGGGTACTTTAGCACTCCCTTTGTGCCCTACTGGCATCACCCTACATTTGTTTTGGGGGGTTCACTGGTGGCGAAGTTATTTCTAGTTTTGGCTTCACCAGGGCAGCAAGCCAAATCACCTCAATAGTAGCACAATGTACCTTTTATGGTAGCCATTGGGGTCCTCATGATTTTTTTACTCCTACCCTCCCCCATTTTGTTAGGTATTTCCTATGTTCAGGAAAACCTTGAGGCATGCCTAAAATGGCCATACTGCCAACATGACCTCTTTGTGAGCCAATGAGGGAAGCTGCCAAAGTAGTTTGGACTGGTTTAGGCGAGTCAATGGCCCTGGAGAGGTCGCTACATTTTGTGAGGAGCCAGGAATGAGACTCGGACACAAGGGAGTCAAAGTGTTGGTCGAAGACTTTTTATTAAAATAAAAGGGGGTGGGGAAATGTCCCTGCTATAAGGGGCGTTTCCCTACCTAAAAAAAAAAACAAAATTAAGGGTCTGTCAGTGTCAGAATGTCCAAAGCAAAACAGTCCTGTCAAGTACTATTCTGGCCCTCCCATTCTAATGAACTAAACGGTAGGTAATGGGCCTCGTTATAAGTTTGCTGGTCCGGTAACAACGGTATCGGTAAGCTTGCCGGTACTGTTACCGGACCGGCAAACTACGAGTTCTGCTCGCGGGTGCCTCTCCGACAGGACAGGACTGGCGTGGCGGGCGTACAGGCACCCGCGAGCAGAGCATGTCGGATGCACCGGCACCATTGTGAATGGTGCTGGTGCATCCGATCTCCCCATTCCCATTGAGCCCTTGGGCTCAATGGGAATGGGGAGCATTTTTTTTCCGGCACCCACGAATGGGCAATTACCGGGTCCGGCGGGCCGTAATGACCCAGTAATTACCCATTTGTGGGTGCCGGAAAAAATTGCAAGTTTGGCAGAAGCCTGCCGGTTTTACCAGCAAGACTACTGCCACACTTGTAATAGGCCCAATGTCTTTGAGTGGTTCATAAATGTTTAAAAGAACATGTGTAACTCCAACATGTGTAAAACAGGATAGAGTTCCTTGTTCCAGAGGGGATTTCTCTTCCCTTGGATTTCTCTTCCCTTGGATTTCTCTTCCCTTGGTGCTATATTCAACAATGTCAGTTCCTTGGGTTTCCCTTGATAAATGATGCAACTGCTATACAAAACAACCTGGGATTTCTGTCTCTCTTGTTAGGGCACCAGGTATACTCTTCTGCCAGGGTTTTCACTCCTTATGATCAGCACAGTCGTTTTACTAATCCTGATCGTCTTTCGTGGGACCTGTGACGAACCCAGGGGGGGTTGCGTCCCTTTTTCCTCTCCTAGGGACATTATTGCAGTCCTTAAAGTCAATTATAACAAAAAGGTTGGTGATATCCTCTGTCTAACCCTAATCCGCGACACCACGCAGGAAAAACAACCCCCTCTGTTACTGGGATGAGGCGGCCACATGAAGAGGCACAGAACTACTGGCAGCAGTCTAGTGGTTGTGGGGACACAGGCAATCAGCCCAGAAATAAAAAAAAACATGTTAAACAAGAACGTGTTGTTGAAAGTGGTAGTTGTTACAGTGGTGGCTGTCATGGGGGAAGCTCCTGCAGAGAGCAGTAGCAGGACAGGCAGCGTCAAGGGCTGCCGACGTCCAAGTAGAAGGAAGGAAACTTAGTATTGCCGTTGGAAGTAAAACAGCCTGACAGAGCTGCTGATGGAGGGCTGAATAGAACAGAGACTTTGTGCCATAGGAAAGTGAAAGGCAAGGGAAATACTTCAAAGGAGAGGTTTTCAACATGTTAACGAGGCCAGCAGAAGTGAGGCCATAGAAGGCGAGATAGTAATGTGTGTTACATCTGGCAGCAGAATGGGGGGGGATGTAGAGAGAGAGAGAGACAGACCATTGACACTGAAAGGCAATATCCACAGAGATGGGCAGAAGAACCGCTGCGGTAGCAGAGAGCGGTTTGAAACCAGGGCTTCCTGCAGGGGTACCGCTTCTCTGAGGACAACATCCCACCAGAAAACAAAAAGCGTTCAAAGATGTGCCGATTATCCCCTGCTTGGTGCACGACCAGGGAGAAAATAGCTGTGTCCTGCAACAGTCAGTGGCAACGAGGGCCGTGGTTGCAGTTCTGAATAAAGGTACGAAGGGAGGGCCATGGGGGCAAAATGTAATTTCGAGGGGATTGGGTCCTCCGACGTATTCCATATCTGACAGTAATCACCACAGCTGTGCTGCTTCGGAAAATCTTTCGGCGTCCTGCGTCGATGACGATATGCTGTCCTCGAGGACCTCCTCCGACGGCCGACATCACCAGATGTTATAAGTAGGACGCATGAAGCTCCGTAGCCTCAGTTCCGTTTTTTCCACGAACGTGTTCGCTTCGAAGACCTCCGCGTGCCTCGACTCTTTGGAGTTTCTGTTCTTTCACTTTCGACAGACGATTCGAGGGGCGACTCTCTGCATCATAGTCGTAAGTCTAGGGGTCTCGGTCCCGGAGTGGGTCCCGCCACTCCTCTGCCTCTTCGAGGCACTCCCGGAAGCACCGTCATCGGTCGCCTTACCCGTCCTCATCCGACGACTCCGCCTGTCAGCCGCTTTCTTATCCCATCAAGCGTTCCTCTCCGGAGGAATGGGCTTCCTTCGGGAAGAAAATGTTGTTGATTCTTGAATTGCAGGGCACCGGTCTGTCTGCGCCTCCGAGTGGGGTCGGCCGTGACCGTACTGGAGACACCGCTCGTACGCCTTCGGGCTCGGGTGGTCGGCACGATTTGCGGGAAAGGTCCCGCTCGGACATGGGGAATCGTTCTAGTCATGCCCATTCCAGGTCCCGGTCCTCGACGCGCTCGAGCCTGTGTGCACCTGTGAGGTCTTCGAAGACTTCTCTCCAGGCTCCGTCTCCGAGGAAGTCAT
Source organism: Ambystoma mexicanum (assembly GCF_040938575.1). Lineage (NCBI taxonomy): Eukaryota > Metazoa > Chordata > Amphibia > Caudata > Ambystomatidae > Ambystoma > Ambystoma mexicanum. The sequence continues at coordinate 1,143,699,154 of NC_090923.1, read as the reverse complement.
CGGCGCCCAGGCTGTCGAAGTACACGCTCGGGGCTCTGCCCTCAAGGCCTGTGTTGAAGCCATCGATGCTGTCGGCGCCACGCTTGACGTCGATGCCGTTTCACTCTACGCCTTTCGAGGCTGTGGTGTTGGAGGTACCCCATGGTACGGGGGAACCCCCTAGAAAGGCTTGGCCAAGGCAAAACATGTCTTTCTCCCTTATTCAATGCCCACTTTCCAGCCTATGGAGTATATTTCCGAGGTGGAAGAGGGTTCTGAAGATGGATTGGTTCCTGACACGGTACCAGATGAGATTCTTTCTGGTCATAGCCAGATGAGGATCTGCGTCAGTCACTGCATGAAGCCAGTGGTCTGGACACCTCTCCGGAGGTGGAGTTCTGTAGGCCTGAGCCTGGCACCCATGGCGAGTCATCATACCGACACCTTATGTCGAGGGTCACAGACTACTTTGGGTGGTCGGCACCCCCAGTTGATTTTGTGCAGGATGACCTGATGGATAGCCTCGACCAAGGTCCACCCACTGACCCGGTAGTGCCATTCCATATGGCTCTGCAAAGAAGGGTGGCAGTGGCTTGGACTGCTCCGGAGAGTCTCCCGGCAGTGGGCAAGTCTTTGCTGTGAAAATACTGCTCAGCCAGTAGTGACCCCTGCTACTTGACCACACACCCCACTCCAGAGAGTTTGGTGGTGCAGGCGGCTACGCCCCCAGCAAAGCAGGCACTGTATCCTACCATCCCTCCTGATGGGGACGACAAGCGTTTTGATGGCTGGGCGAAGAAAGTGTTTTCCTCAGGGGGTATGGCTCTTCAGACGGCCAACTCCGTATGTGCCTTGTCACGTTTCACGCACGCTCTGTGAAACTGTCTTTCCTTAGCGGCTGAACATATTCCCGAAGGGGACGAGTGGGATGGTTTTCTTGCTATTATTCAGGATGGCATGTGTGAGTCCGTTCAGTCAGGTTTGGACATGGCAGACTGTCAGCCGGTCCATGGCGGCGAGCACCGTAATACGCAGGTTTGCGTGGTTGACTAAGTCGGGGTTTGCTCCTGATGTGCAAGCCAGGCTCCTCAACATGCCCTTTGATGGTGAACATCTTCTTGGCAGCAAGGGTGACGAGAGCCTTGAGAGGTTGCAGACCTCCAAAGCTGCAGCAAAGTCGTTGGGCGCTGCAGGCCGCCAACCTCGAGCCTTTTCGTCCTAGGGGACAGCAATGGAGGGGAGGTTCCTTTCATTATTACTCATCAATTAGTAAAGCGAGAGGAGCTGCAAGTCAAAGGGGCAACCGTAAGAGTGCCAGAGGTGGAAAACAAGGTATTCGAGGTGCCAAGACCACGCAAGCAGTTGCCTCTTTGTCCTCGGGCAATGCCGCAGCCGCTTCCGCTCAGTCATGAGGCCTATGCTTTGCCGGTTGGGGAAGGCTGGCGCAGCATCTTGTCGAATGGCGTGCCATTACTTCAGATGTGTGGGTTCTGGAGATCATAGCCCACGGCTACTGTCTTCCTTTCCGGCAGAGGCCTCATAACAATCCACCAGGGAACCTCTTTGAAGAGTCCGGATCCGCTCCTTGCGCAGGAAATTCAATCCCTGCTGGAGAAAGGTGCCATGGAACTGGTGTCTGTAGCGGAGAGGAACAAGGGATGGTATTCCCCTTATTGTTTGATTTCAAAGAAAGATGGGGGATTGAGACCCATCATGGACTTGTGCGGTTTGAACAAACTCCTCAGGAAGGACAAGTTCAAGATGGTTACTCTTTCTCAAGCCCTCCAGGCCCTTCAACTTCAGGACTGGTTGGTGTCTCTCGACCTCAAGGATGCTTATTTTCATGTGCCGATCCATCCAAAGCACAAGAAGTACCTGAGGTTCGCGGTTGGCGACTCGCACTTTCAGTTTCGGGTCCTGCCGTTCGGATTGACCTCTGCCCCGAGGGTCTTCACCAAGCTCATGGTAGTGGTGGCAGCGCATCTCAGGAAAGGGGATTCACGTCTACCCCTACCTGGATGATTGGTTGATCAGGGCGTGCTCTCCCGAGCAAGTGCTGGATCATCTGTCCGTCACCTGCCACTCCCTCCACAAGCTGGGCTTCTCCCTCAACTTAAAGAAGTCCCACTTGACGCCAACTCAGAGGCTCCAGTACATCAGAGCAGTGCTCGACACGTCCCTGGGGCAGTGTTTTCCTCCCCAGGTGAGGGCTCATCACATTCAGCAGATGGTGCACAAGTTCCAACATGCCCAGAGTCTCCCTGCGTTCGAGTTCTTGAGATTGCTCGGCCTCATGGCATCCTGCATTCTTCTGGTGCCAGAGGCCAGGTTGCAGATGAGATCTTTGCAATGGGCACTCGAGCTCCAGTGGTCTCAGTCCTCCGGCAGGATGTCGGACCCCGTTCAGGTGCCGCCCTCGGTCGCCCAGGACCTTCTGTGGTGGGCCGTCAAAGGCAATCTGATGAAAGGGGCTCCATTTTGGCTACCCTGGCCGGAGGGGACGATCGTGCCGGACGCATCCCTCACGGGATGGGGAGCTCATGCCAACGAGTTGACAGTCAGCGGTCGCTGGTCTCCGGAGTCCAGACTCCATATCAATCTGTTGGAGCTGAGGGCCGTCAGGCTTGCCCTGAAGGCTTTTCTGCCGACTGTGCGAGGAAAGAATGTCCCGATTGTGACGGACAACACAGTGGCCATGCACTACCTCAACAAAAAGGGGGGCGGGGGGAGCAGGGTCACTTCCTCTGTGCAGGGAGGCGATGCAGCTCTGGTTCTGGGCAATCCAGCAGGAAATTTCGGTCTCTGCAGTTCATCTGGCCGGAGAAGAAAACGCGACGACGGACGCTCTGAGCAGGCAGAGCGCAATCTCTCGTGTGGGAGTTGGCTCAGGAGATTCTCCCGATCTTCGCTAATTGAGGGACCCCTCAAGTGGATCTCTTAGCCTCCAGTGTCAACCGGAAGTGCGAAGGGTTCTGCTCGTGGGAATTTCCTCCAAGAGGAGCCTTGGGAGACACGTTCGTAGTGGAGTGGTCCTTCCCACTGCTGTACGTGTTTCCTCCAGTTCCCGTCATTCCACAAGTGCTGCGGCGGTTACGGAGGTTCGGTTCCCGGATGATCCTCATTGCTCCGACATGGGCCAGGAGGACGTGGTACCCGGACCTTCTCGACTTGTACATCTGCCCTCCACGTATGTCGTCTTGCCTACCGAGACGATCTGCTCTCACGGGAGGGGGATCAGGTTCTCCATCCAGAGGTCAGATCCCTCAACCTTCACGCTTGGCTTCTGAAAGGTTGAGGTATAAGGATTGGGACCTCCCTGAAGATGTGATGAAGGTGTTGCTTTCGGCCAGACGGTCGGCAACCAAGTCCCTGTACCGTTGGCGTTGAAGTTCTGCGACTGGTGCAGGGTTCAGAATGTGGATCCTTTTTCATGTGACATTCCTGTCGTTCTGTCTTTTTTGCTTTCTTTGGCCCACAAGGGCCTGCACGTGGGTACCGTTAAAGGTTAACTGGCGGCGCTGTCTATATTTAAGTGCTCGTCTGAGGAATGTTCTTATTTTAAACTCCCTTTAATTTCTCAGTTTCTGAAAGGGCTTACTAATGTGTTCCCTCCGTCACTTTTCCAGGTTCCCGGTTGGGATCTGAACCTTGTTCTCAAGTTTCTAATGGGTGCTCCCTTCGAGCCTTTGCATTCTTGTCCTTTGAGACTGTTCGCAACTAAAAACACAGTTTTAAGGGTTGTCACTTCCGCTCGCAGAGTGAGTGAGTGAGTTACAGGCACTTTCAGTTAAGCCACCCTGAACAGTGAACTGTGTTTCATAAGGACAGGGTTGTCCTTAGAGTTCGTCCTTCGAGGGGATTGGGCCCTCCGACGTATTGCAGACATTAACTGTCATAGATATGGAATACGTCGTCGGACCATCCCATCGAAAGGACGTTACCAGGTAAGAAAGTAACTTGTTCTCCTTTCTTCCGAAGCTGGTGTTGGAATTTCATTTAAGCCAGAAGGTCATTCTTCCGGCATTTTATCATCCTCCACATCCTGGTAAGGAAGAGGAGAGGCTCCATAGGCTAGATCCTAGGAGAGCTTTAAGCTTCTACATTTCACGCATGTCCCGGGTCAGAGTGGACGATCAATTCTTTATTGGTTACGCTGGAAGGCGTTTGGGAAAGCTGTTGCTAAGCAGAGTTTGTCTCAATGGATCATCTTGGCAATTGCCGAATGTTACCGCTCGACGGGTAAGGACCCTCCGGTAGGCTTATGGGCCCATTCTACCAGGGGGTCTGGCTGCCTCTACTGCCCTGCAGAGGGGTGTTCCTATTCAACATCTGTGATGCAGCCACCTGGGCTTCGGTCCATACTTTTGTACGTCACTACGCCCTCAATTCTATCCGGGGGCAGGATCTGGCCTTTGGCAAGGCGGTCCTTTACTCTGCAATTTGATTGGGCATTCTAAATTTGTATGTTCTAAATTCTTTTCCCACCTCCTTACGTTGGTACTGATTTGGGAGTCTGTCATAGATATGGAATACGTTGGAGGACCCAATCCCCTCGAAGAACAAGTTACTCTCTTACCTGGTAACGTTCTTTCGATGGGATGGTCCGACGACGTATTCCATATCGCTCGCTCCCTCCCTGCCTACCCCGCTACAGAATTCTTATGCGATTGTAGCTTATGTTTCCGCGAGGCTTTCTGTGGTCAGTGGTCATACTGGCAGAAGATTGGTGCCACACGTTCTGGGGGAAAAAACTACTACGTGCGTCCTACTTATAACATCTGGTGATGTCGGCCATCGGAGGAGGTCCTCGAGAACGGCGTATCGACATCATTGACGCAGGACTCAGACGCCGAAAGATTTTCCGAAACAGCATAGCTGTGGTGATTAATGTCATAGATATGGAATACGTCGTCGGACCATCCTATCGAAAGAATGTTACCAGGTAAGAGTAACTTGTTCAACGAGGATATGATTAGAACACGCCCCAACTAAAGGCTGGACACCCAAGAAGCAGAAGTAACCGATTGACCGTCCAACCACCTATACCCCATTAGAAACAAATACACCCAAATACCCTTGGTGGAGATCAGTTAATGGATCATCCGTGCCCTAATCTTCCTCAGGGCAGTGACTGTGAAACCCATAGTCCGTGCGGGGGGGGGACAAGCGGGGGCAATGCCCCCCTCCGTCCCTCCCTCCCCCCGGTATAATAACTCAGAAAAAAGCAAATGGATATATAACGTGTATAACGGTTTATGTATAACAAGGCTGTGACGCACTTAACTGTAACTAGAGGGGACATCTGTGCAACTAACAGGTTCAAACAGGACCGAGGAAAATACTAGTGCAGCCACCGTATTGGGCAACGTTCAAGATATCACAGGAAAGACCTGGGGAAGAGGATTGTCCCCCTTGGAAGTACAACAGTTTAGGAGAACCAGGAGCGACAAAGGGAAGCGGATTGTCCCCTTTGGCACTTTGGGGAACATTGCCTTGAAGCACCTAGGGAGTACGATTGACTGTTTACACATAGTTGGAGAAATGCAGTAGGAAAACAGCGAAGTACGTATACATTTCCCAGATGGTAGTTTGGGCTAGTGTAGTGAGATGTTTTTCCATCCCCTTCTATTTAAGACATTTGGGCAAAACAACCACCTGTGTCCATGCCCCCTGAAGTCTGCATGCCCCCACTCCTCCACATACCTCTAAGTGATGTACTTCCTATACAATTTTCAAATTGTCCTTGGCTGGTGTACTTCTCTACCAGGGCTTTCTTCAATACACACACTTGCAACTGCCTGGTATACTCTCCTGTCAGGGCTTTCTTAGATGCACACACTTGCAACTGCCTGGTATATGCTCCTGCCAGGGCTTTCTTAGATGTAGGCACTTGCAACTGCCTGGTATACTTTCTGTCCAGGGCTTTTACATATCGATATCATTCTTACAACTTTGACCTGCCTGGTATACTTGCCTGTCAGGGCTTTTTTATTGTGGGCTCCTCACACCCCTCCAAACTGTATAGTCTATTGCTCTTCTTGTTATTACATCTGTCTGTTATGTTATCCTGCCAGGACTTATTTTACATGTGTATTACATACACTCACAAACTTGAAAGACTTGTGTTTCTCTCCCATTCTTTATTCCAAAGAAATATTCTCTCGTATGCTTCTTCATCAATGCTTATTTGGTTTTGGCATGCATGCCAATATGCCCTGGCATTCCCGCTCCTCTCCGTTGAACTCACCGGCTCTTGCTGGCATACTCTCCTACTCCTTCGGTAAGCTGGCAGTGGTTGTTAGGTGTTTCCTCTTCTGTTGCCGCATCCATTTCTTGGTTTCTCTTCAGTCTCTGCTGGGCTCGTCTGCTTCATGTCTTCAAGGTCCATTAAAGCAAAGGCTGCCTCCAAACACCTGCGTCCGCCCCGGAGCCCTGAGGTTGGCTTCTAGTGTTTCTGCAGTGTGTTTCTTCTCGCTGTCAGCTTCCCTGTCTCTGCTTCCCAAGTTGGTTCGCTTCATGGTCTCAGCACGTTCCGAGAGAAGCAGCTCTCTCCAGCTGCGTGCCCCAGTCAGCTGCTTCACTTGTTTAAATCTACCAGTCACCAGTATGCGCTCACAACTAGAGTGCGGCCTGTGGTTCTGCCCACGTGTCGATCTGCAGTACTCTCTGCATCTTCCCTGTTGCTGTTTTCTGGTAGTTATGGGAATAGAAGTACATGCTTTTTTTGTTTTACAAGTAAAGTGAGTAATGGTTATTTACAAGCAGGTCAGCTGTGGATGACTTGTTAGCAGAGACTGAGAAGATATTTTCTTTAATTGCAGAGGGCAAGTCCGATTTTGACGACTTGCATACAGCTCTCATTAGGTTTTCAGCATCCTTCTTAGATGGATATGGGGAGGTGCAACAGTATGCCATTAAGGTATTGGGAAGGGATGGGGTATCCTCAAAGGAAGAACGGGAATACCATGTCTCATCCGATGGCGCCATGATATTCTCCTGGAGGCTGTCTCCCCCTCATGTGATCCTCCCTCATATAGCCGCCCCCAGGGTCAGGATCAGGAGTGGTTGCTGTTCCCTGGCCACATGGGGAGAGGTCATCGCCGGGAAAGGAGTAATGACACTGTCAGATTCATCGCCATTTCCTGTAGGGTGATCCTGGGTGTTTGGTTCCAACCTAATTGGCCCGCCCTCAAAACCTTTGTTTTAAATCCCTTAATGGGACTGGTGGATTGGCAGAAGCGAGCCCCTGTGAGTGAAGGCACATAGAGCAAAGCGCTGTTCCTATACTCTGCGCTGCTGGAATTTTGGAATGTGAGCATATCTGCATACCTGCTGGAGGAGTTTTGCATCAAAAACGATTGTAGACCCATTTTTTGACAGTCTGGCCAAAAAGGTGGGACTGGTTTCTCTTGCCTGTGCTCCTATTTTCATTTTTGAGTGATGGGTGCCCTCTTCATTGTCCTGTTGCTTGTCCTCCTTTTACTTGGGCCAGGCCTTCCTGTGCCCGCTTTCTGGGCCATTGTATCACTGCTTATGTCATTTTGCTGCCAGTGTGTACTGCCTTTGTTTTAGAAAGTGCCGCCTGGAAGGGTGTTGGAAGCCTGCTAAATCTCCTCTGGGATGTATTTTGCCACCATCCCCATTCTACTGCAGAGGCCCCTTTTGCTTGTGTGCCATCCACATTTGCCTGCAGAGCCATCTTTGTCTGCCGTGCGCAAGTACCTCCGTCCTCCTGGAGCCACCTTCATTCCACTTAGTGGGTCTCACTCCTGTGAAGGACGATTTTCTTCTTTCAGGCCGTTTAGGGTTGTCTTTGACTCAGGGTGCAAGTCATAGGGACCGGACCCTTCAGTTCACCCTGTATTACTACACCTTTACTTGCAGAATTCTTCTTCTTTCCTAGAACCAACACCATAAGTACTTATCTCTGGTGATTATTTAATGTGACCTGCAGGGATCCCTATGGTAGTCTAGTTCTGCAGTCCTTTTAACTGCTTTTCATCATTGATTAACATTGGAAGGTGAATCCTGCTGTTTCCCTGCTCCTGGGCCAAAATCTCTCTACTGGATCTCTTCTTCCTTGAGCCGGCTGCATTCTTTGTAACTGTGAGAAGGAACTGGGACTTAACTGGATTTTTACTGTCACTGCAGTTCAGCCTGAAGACTTTGTCCTGTTTCCTTTGGGGCACATTCTTCAACTTTAGACTCCTACAAGTGATACAGGAAGGTGCTTTCCTGTAATGTGGAATTTGTCTAGTGCCCCGCTGTGAAAACAGAAAAATAATGAGGCCGGGGAAACCCAAAGGAAACACCCCAAACACTGGTTACAAAGGAACATACAAAGTACTTTATTTTAAGCTCAAGCAGTGACAGTCAATGACAGATCGGATAGCTATCGGCCCTCAGTACAACACAACGAACTTCAACGGGGTTCGATGTATTCAGTGAGAGACTATACATTGGGACAATCGGGCTTTTATACATTTCTCCAGACTTTTGTCCAACCCCTTCGCGGGTTATCCATTCCATGAATGTATTACTGGTCTAGGGTCTCTGCCGGGTCAACTTTTAATATATTCATCAGTGTATGCATAGATCAGTGGTCAACAGAAGGACAAGGTCTCAGTTCACGACCCTAACAAGTGGCCTGTAGGCAAATTATACATTAGCTGTATGGAGGTCATGACGACCAGATTCTGTTCGGAATGGCATTGTCCGCCATTTTGATGTACAGGGTGACTTTTACACAGCAAGAGAAACTAAAATGGCGGCTTGATTCAAGATGGCGGCTTACATCAATTTCTAAGGTCAAGACCTTGTCGTAGAGTTATTCGCGTACAGTTTTAAGCAACTTGGCGTAGGCCAATATACATACAATCGTTAGAATAGGAGGCATAATTTAATATCCAGTTTGACACCGCTAGGATCCCTGAAGTTTTTCACCAAACACTGGATATTTAGAGACTGTCTTCCCTATGTATTTTCAAGCCTGCGTATTGCACTGTTTTTGAAGGATATCAATGCTTCTATGGTGTTACTGTTTCCCTTCTTGCTGCGTAATGTGCCCTTCTGGACCTATTTTATTTATTGGATATTTGTAAGGTGCCTATATAACAAATGGTGTTTCAAAGCTCCACAAGACAAAAAAGGGGGGAGGCGCAAGGGATTAAGATAAACGGTCCTACTAGGCCTTGTGACATTCGGATTGTGCAAGTGCAGTAACGAGAAGTATGAGGGAGAGGGGGGGTTGGTGGAAAAGTGCCACTCATGTGCTAGGGTGGGAAAGGAAGTGCAGGGTAAAGAGGAGCGAGTGCAAGTGAAGGGACAGAGTAGGAGGAGGGGAGGGGAATAGGCGCTAGGTGAGTGCTGAGGGAAGGCCAGGAGGGCAAGTGCCAGGGAATTGCATGGGTTGCCTGTGGTGAGGGTCCCCATGCAAAGTGCGAGGAGAGGGGGGGGCTCTGGAAGGGGGGGGGCTGGTGCCCTGTAGAACTCAGAGGGAACCAGGCAGCCAGTAACTGCGCCGGAGCTGGGGTGTTAGCAGGGGAGGGGGAGAGAGAAGGAAGAGGAGAGGAGGGTCTTGAGGATCTCCTGGTATTTAAGGAGATCTGGCTCAAGCATGAGGGGCAGGGAGACCATTCCAGAGGCAGGCTCCTCCACAGGAGAGAGATCTACCCCCCGACTCTCTACTTAGGGAAGCGTCTGATCTGCAGAGAGTTGGAGCTAGAAGACTGAAGGGCTCTGTGAGAAAGGCCTGGCATCAAAGTAAGACAGACTCCAGTGATCACAGTTCAAGGGTGTTTATTAAACTGGAAGAATGGGTGAGCTAAACGCCTAATCTAAACCTAAATCTAAGATGGGAGCAAGCTACGACCATCCGACAATAATAGTCCCAGTGGAGTCTAGTCAAATAAAAAGGGCCTGTACAAAAAAGATTGCCAATCCTTACTGCTGTGCTACAAAATAGAGTTGGATCATTTTCATAAGAAAAGAGTGTTCACAAAACTTAAGTCAGGATGATATAGCGAGGTCTCACTTCCCCACGTTTTTAGCACAGGATAAGGCAGGCCCCTTGAGCACAGCAGCAGCTGGGCATTTCCAGCACAAGACTATAATTCTCTGCGATATCCGGTTCTGCAGTGGTCAAGTCTCTACTCAGTCTCTTGCCTCCGAGTGCCTGATGTGTTCAAAATACCAAAATAAAAGTTCCTTTCTGTATGTACGTTGGGTGATGACTTTTCACCCCTGGCCCCCAACTTCCGGGCTCTGACTCTTCTTGAATGTTAGCCTCCCTCCGTCGGGTTCACTATTGCTTTTTACTCAAAAGATTTCACCTGTTGTATTCACAAGTCTCAATGTCTTTTTAAACAATCTTTCACTGCAGCTTCCCTCAACCGGGTTCACTCTTGCCAACAGTGTTCACGGGGTTATGGTTGTCCACCCAGACTTGCAGGTAGCCCTCTGCCGGGTTCACATTTGCCTTGGCTTTTTCACTTTACTCAAGTTCGATTTTTTTTTTTTTTTTTTTTTTTTTTTTTTTTTTTTTTTTTTTTTTTTTTTAGCCCCCAGTCAGGCTTTCTTTTAAATTTGTGGGTCAAAGACTTTCGACTGTACAAGGGGTTTTACTCGACCTTTGTATGACCACTTTGACCTCTTCCGACAGGCTCTCCTATGGCCCTCTGGTACTTGAAGTTTTAACAAAAAAAGGGGACCAAGCAGAGTCATTCAATTGAGTGCACACATGGCGCCGGACTACTCTGCAGCTGGTCTTTCACTGCGGTTTTAACAGTTCTGTAACACACACAGACTTTGTTCTTTAATTCATTTTATGTTGCCACTTGCAACCTTCACTTAGCATAGTTCTCTTTACTATCGGTTCTCCCTCCGACTCACCGACTGTGATGAACCACTTGGCGTTTCTTGTCTCTGGAGTGAAGGACGATACCACAGTAGCAAGCGTCTCTCCCTGCTTTGGATATCAGTTTAGGAGGGCTCTGTGCACCGTTGACATCTGTTACACCAACGCTGGCTGTTATTCCTGGTCTTATGATTCCGTTTACGGATGCTTCTGGGTCTGGGTGGGAAAGGGCAAGGTCCCATCTCTCCTTGTCATTTCGGTTCTAGCTGCCTTTCTCCTCTTAAACTGATGTCCTGGAATATCTGACTAGTTGTGAGGTCGGCCTTGCTCGTAGTGTGCTCTCATGCTCCACCTTTTGTCCGTGTGAGGAAGGGAAAGGGTAGTCGGGTGTGCCTGACTGTCTGACCCTTGTGTTGGGACATGTCCGGTAAACTGCTCTGGTGTCAGTCCGTTTTCGCTCACGTAATGAGAAAGTGTTTGTGTCGAAAAAGGGGAAAGGGGGTAGAGTTTCTAAATACCCTGCTGGGCAGGAAGGGGAAAAGGTGTCGTAAGGAAGTGGGTACTGCGTCTCATCAGTCAGTGTCCCACTCCCACTCCCCGAGGTCCCCACCCCTCCTCCTGCACTGGTCCACCCCCAGAACTGGATCCAATGGCGATGGCTGTGGCCTGGCCACCTGGATGACAGATCCCCAGGACTAGCAAGTGCGACACCTTCAGGTTTCTCACACTCTAGTAGGGAGGTATTTCGGGAGAGAGTTGGATGTAGCAGGGTCCCAGGCCTCAGAGCCTTGTGGATGATGCAGAGGGTCTTGATTTTGATCCACCAGGAGCCCGTACAGAGATTTTAGGGCTGAAGCGATACGGTCCAGGGGCTTGAGGCCAAAGATAAGTCTCAGTCCTATAGTTGAAGGGGGCGAAGGGAGTATAAGGGAAGATTGAGTAAGAGGCTGTTGCAGTAGTCCAGCCTAGAGAGGCCTAGAGCTCTGGCGACATTATGAGGTCGGCTGTAACCCGTTGATGCTACAGGCGGGTTGCCGCCGACCTCTTAACAGTTTCCGCTGCCTGATATCCCTGTGCCACACTGACATTACAAGTCGTGGAGGTCCGGGATGTCAGGCGGCAGAAACTGTAAATCTCCATTCCTGTGGAGTCCTGTAGGACACCACAGGAATGGGGACTCGAAGCACCAATACCGTTGTCAACGGTGCCGGTACTTCTGAGAAGACCATGCTGGTAGGGTCCAGAATTCCCAGCAGGTCAGACCTGCCGGGGGATCTGTGGCCCCTACTAGCATTGCTGTAGTCTGGTGGTCCGGAAAGGGTGCTGGTACATTGCTACTGGCACCCTTATTTCGAAACTGCCAGGCTTGTAATGAGGACATTGAGTTTCTGGGGGAAGGTGAGGCAACAGAGAATATTTCTCAGGAGGTGCAGTTAATAGTGGGCCTTCTTGGCAAGGTCCTCAATGTATGTGAGGAGAGGAGAGAGCGAGGAGTAAGATGACACCTAGTTATTTTGCCTCACCAGAGGATGGGGGGGGGGGTTCCCATAGAGGTCAGCCAGAGGGTAGAAGGGAAGGAGGGAACAGGGGTCCTAATGAGAAGGATCACAGTCTTACTGGCAGCACACCATGCCTGAATATCAGTCAGACAGTCAGGGATGGAAGAGGAGGCAGTAGAGGGAAGCTTGAAGGAGAGCTGTCGTCTGCATAACCCCGGGAGTGAGGAGAATATGATCAGATCCGCCAGAGGGGCGAGGTAGATGTAAGAGCCACGGCGAGAGAATCGAGCATTGAGGGACACCTCAGGTGGAGCGTGTGATGGGAGAGGGAAAAGGGCCTAGTTGAACCTGGGAAGGATGGTCGGAAAGCAATGAGGTCAACCAATCAAGTGCCAGGCCTGTGATTCCAAATAAGAAACTAGCCAGCCCTAACTGCAGAGTCCTATATGCCAACAAGGACTGTTGCAAAGCTTATCCTGTTTCAGGAGAGGAACACCACCAGAGTTCGGGGCTTTGTGCTGACCTTGCACCGCATGATCCTTTATGCAAGCTGGGAATTTGCAGGCAGAGTTCCAGAGAGACAGGGGATGACAAGGAGGATAGTTGCGTTTTATGGAGGCCATGATCTGGAGCAACAATGGGAGAGTCGGACTGACACCTGATTCAAAAATGGCGGCTCAGGATCCTTTACTCTTGAACTGCACTAAGGTTCAGTCTGTGAGACGAATACAGGCAGGAAGTGGATGAGCCCATCTAAAGGGGTAAATGAAGACGGGCACAAAACGAGATGTATGAAGATGTGACCTATAAAAGGCACTACTGGAAAGTCACATAGCTCTCATGAGACCCATTGTGGGGAGGATAACTTTGGAAACTATGCCCACTGGTCTAGCAGCAAGAACTAAGTCTTGAAGATCATCAACCACTGACAAAGCTAAGGAACCACGAGTCCTGAAGCTGATACCAAGTGAGGAAGGCATTCTATCCCTTTGTTTTGGGCATAATCTTAATAACCCTTAAGAAGTGATGTTGTAAATACATCCCTGAAGAAGTTGTCGGGCACTATATCACCTCAGGAATGATTTGGACACACAATATCCCCACCCTTGTCAGCCAGGTACTATAGCCCTCAAGCAAGCTGGTTCTAAATCCCCGAGACAGCTTTTAAGAGCCAAAGAGGTGAGGCAGACACTCTTTACCTGGAAAAATGTACAAATAGCAAGTTGGCTGTATAATGCCTTCTACTGTGTCAAGAAGCATGGTAGGTCTTATATCTCAGAGATTGCCTTAGATCAGAGGCTCTAGAGAGTTGCTAGTGTCCCATATTGACAGGAAACCCTTCTGTGCCCTAATTTGCCACCCTCCTGTTTTTCTTGGAGTACTCGTGAGTCGAGTATACCCTTATTTATTTGTAGTTCAACTTCTAATTCCCCATAGACTTTTCTCAGTCCCACCCTGATATTGTTATTTAACACCCTTGAACTGATTTACAGTGCCACGTTGTGACAAAACTGCTCTGGAGTAATTAAACTGCCTACTCGGCCCCCACACGTCTTCAAACCAACAGTGATCCCAATCATAAAGGTAAAACTGGCACAGCCATGACAGATCCCTCCTTTGCCTTTTGTGGTAACATGGGTTGAGGGAACGCTATACTCTCATGGTTGTGACTGTGATCCAGTAGCAACCCACACAGCAATAGTACAACCATCCAAAATAAAGGAAAGTCCAATCAACGGTCTATACAAACCCATGTACAGCTTATTAGTAAAAACACTATGAAAAACCTGCCACTCTAAAGGAACACTGCAAAATGCAGAATGTAAAGATGCAAGCACTCTGGATACAAGGAGGAAAAAAGGATGTGCGTCTTGGTGGAAAAAGGTGCACAAGAGGCTTGGCGCCAGTGTTTAGGGTGCCAATAAATGGACAAGGGGCATTGGGGCCTTCCCACAATACCTTAATCCATTCTTGGTGGTTCAGTGTCGAACCAGGCTTCTTAACGTAGTTTGAGTAGTTTGAATCTGGTTTGGACAAAGGATTCGCAGTGATCCATACAGAGAGCAGGCATCTGTTTCTAAGAGGTGCTATGCGATTCAACGCAGCATTATGAGGCAGATCGGTGGGGCCACCAGGGATGGTTTGATGTTCAATCACAGGCTTAAAACAAAGATGCTGTTGACTCGAGGTGCTTGGTTGCAACATGGTGGTTCGAAGTCTTTCAGCAGCAGCAAACGTCCGGTTCGCGGCAAAGCAGCTGGCATCAAACTGGTTTGAAGATATCGAGAGAGTTACAAAAACAGCACTGGTGGGTCCCATTGGTTCCAAGGGTATTGAACGTGGTTTGACTGAGGAAAAACTAGAATCCTGGCTGTTATGGCTTTCGGGATGCTTTTTAGTCCCAATACAGGGGCTTGGGGACAAGATAGAGTACCAGTGTAGCTGACAGCGAGGCAGCTCTTGCTCCAGCTGCAGATCACCCCCAGTGTGCCCTGTGAGTGGTTGGGGAGCAGAGCTTGCGTCTGCCTTGAACACTCAATGTTTCCACTCACTTACATAGGGCTGTGGAAATGTCAACTCTCCCAAAAAATGAATTCTTCTTGCAGTGCAGGAAAGAATCAAAGGGGTTAGAGAAACCCTCTTTTTATAGGCAAACGTCCACAGAGAATTCAACATAATCAAGCAGTTTCTGGGTACCATACCCTCCTTGTGATAAGTGGCCTTTGTCTTCTTGCATCATACCCAAAGTGCTTTGAGCTAATTGAAGTAGAGGAGACTGAAAGCAGAGATACAGAGAGAAACAAGATGATGGAATCCTTCCCCCCAACTGTGCTGAGCTCGATCTAACTACAATAGCTTGGCTCCCTTCTGAGACCCATAGCATCAAAGGCCATTTGGTATGTAACACCAGTTGTGAGCTAGTTTGTTTGGAGAGTCCTTTGATTCCAGTTTCCCAAGGTAGCTCCTGCTGAGGGGCTGTCCTGCTGCAGGAGGCGTTACCTGACCTTACAGAGTAAAAAAAAACAGCATCGTCTTTCAGTCTGCGGTCCTGCTGGTCCAGCCATTCACCTGCTGCGGCACCCGTACAGCGCATGGTGTCACTACCCCTGGAGGCAGTTGGGCAGTGTTGCCCCCTGTCATTGTCGGTCACATTTGTTGAGCGTGTTCCGCGCCAATATCCCGGTATTGGGTCACCATGTTAGGCCATTGGGCATTCGCAGGGGGTCCAGCAGCTGGATTCTCTGCATACATCTGCCGCTGTGTTTGGACCATTGCCTGTGACAACAGCGATTGGGATGCTGGCTTCATTCTCACGCCGGTTTGAGTAAAATCACTGGCGCTGCACAGAATGATGCGTTGCAATACTGTTCCTAGAGGTGACTGTTTCCTTTCTCCTTTGGTTCCGTCCTAAGCCCTTATTCTTTTCGGTTTCCTTCTACATTAACTTGGTTGTTATCTGCAGTGTCCTGCTCTGCTTGCTTTCTTTTTGTGCCTGCATTTCTCAGTTTTTATTGGCACTCTTGCCATTCATCAGCTCCCCCTCCCCCCCTCGCGCCTCTAACCAGCCACCATTCTGCGCCACGTCATCTCTGGTCACAACGCCTGCCAGTGTTGGCACTGTCCTGACACCAGATTAATCAGGCGTAGTGGATTATCTGTGGTGTTGGAAGGGTTACTGTCTCATTTGGTCTAAGTATTTTCTTCTTAGCCAGGGGAGTGGGTGATTCCATCTCATTGCCTACTGCAGAGACCAGACCGGACATTCGTAAATGTGGAGACACCAGATGGTCTCCAGTCCTGGTTATCCGGCCTGAATAGGAAGTCAGGGGCTCTTGACACTGGCAGAGGCAGGCTGTCTGACTACAATGCACACAACCATTCCATAGCAGAGCTGGGGCCAGTGTTCACCTATTTATGATTCAAATCAGATGTGGCTTTCATACTTGCGTGAATTACCAGCCACCATACCCCAATCTCTGGTATGCCTTATGTTTAAAGATGAACTGCCAACAGGTTTATAATCCCTCATAATTATGTATTTTTGGATCAGAAGTGCAGATTTAAATGCAACCTCTGAACTGCATTGGCTTGTCCGTCACAGCAGTGGTCAAAAGGGCACCTGTGACTTCTGAACTTGCTTTGTGCTACTGGAGAGCAGGTGCTCCGGATCAGGACACTGTAGCAGCAGGGCACAGGCGTCACTATGCTTTTGGCATGCAGCTTAATTTAAGGTGGGTCTGGTTAGCAGGCAACCCTTTCTGAGATGGGATTACCTGCAACATTGTATTAATAAAAAAAAGCCAGGGCTTCTACACTTTTGGAAATTCCTCACATACACGTTTTATCAGTGTGCCAAATTTCCTAGAGACTTTCTGTACCCGAATAGCGTACCTATCTTGTGCATCAACATCCTGCTTACCTTTTTATGACATGGAACATATATATGCTCCACATTCCTTCTTATAAAGTGATACTGTTACCCTGTAGTCATCTACCCTGATTGCTTGACCATAACTACCACTAGATGAACCCAATCAAAGTTAAGGTTGCCTGTTTGGTTTGGGAAGGAAATGCTACACCCTCAACATCACTGACGGTAAGTAACTCTTTCTTTTGGAGCTTTCTGCCACTGGTCTCCATCTTGTACCTTTACTGTTTGCCAGCCTCTCCGCCTTCCCTTCCTGGTGCCATGTCAGATAGTCCCTGCACCTTTCATATTTATATTTAGTCTCTGAAAATTATACATTTCTGGTTTGCTATCATTTTATTTTCGACTCCATTGAATTGTAGTACACCTATTACTGTTCTGGCCAGTCTTGTAAAGAGGAACACGTTGCTTGGCCCAGCATTCACAAGCAAGTAGCCTAATAAAGTAATTTTCTGCTAGGTTCGGACTAATACATTTATGTATTGGTCCGAACCTAGCAGAAAATTACTTTTAAATTGCTGCAAAGATTTATGATAAAGTGATGGGAAGTTAACAGAGCTGTGTTTAATCTTGTGTCTCAAGGGAGAGAGAGAGAGGTGTAGAATGCCTTTTAATAAAGAGAAGAGTGTGTGATGGGTTTATGCTGGGGGGCATGGAGTTCACAGGGTGCCGAGGTGATTAAAAGGGTTGATTATCTACCAAGGACCTTTAAGGCCTGGGTGCTCCCTTTTTATTAATTAATTTCCTTCTTCCAGAGACGTCATGCAAAATCACCTATTACAGATGCTGTGTCTTGTTGCCATGGAAAAACCCTCTTCTACGGACTCCGATGATGTTCGTGATGAAAAGGTTTGTTGCTAGCCAATACCTTTGCTAACTGCGCTTTTGTACTGCTCTCAACACTGACACTGGGTTAGTGATGATGTTGAAACCTTAAACTAACCATAATGCTTTAATATTCCAGCCAGGTCATCCTATGTCACTGCTCACTTCAACTCCTGTTCTCCATGCTAATCTTGGGTTGGGGACCACTTAATCACACAATGTAATGTGGTTGACCGAGACCACACTTGTGTTTCCCCACCTTGAAATTACATTATGGATGTCAAGGTAAAATTTCACTTTTGGAGTTCGGACTCCCTAACTTTCTGGATCCCTGTCATAGATGGATTCAAGACCATACCGACTTCCAGAAACTGTTTATTTTCAATTCAGCAAAGGGGTATAATTGCCGTCCTTCTCGCTATGCTAGGAAGGTGTCAGTCCCAACCCCACACAGGTGTGCCTAGACCCTGGATAGGAACTAGAGATCGGTAACCACTATTTTCTAGAAGCTGTGTGCCTTTTTGGTGATGGCCTAAAGGAAAACACTTTATCTAGGCTTCCTCAGGGAACAATCTAGAGGCTTATACTCCCATGATTTCCCCCAATGGAATGACTTTGTGTTGTGTCTTCCTGGCATTGAGATCTTCACTCTCTTTGGTCCTTCTGCGCCATGATACTTTTATCCCTTAATCTCTCTTCTACACTCGGATATCTCCTCCTACGCCACCCACTGCCTCTCCTTACTCACCCTGCCACTTCCTTCTGTATCCCTTTTCTCTACTGCTACTCTCCCTCCTACTCACTACTGCTACTCCTTCATCTCCACACTACTGCTTCTACTTGCCTTTCGCCACACTACTGCTTGTAATTGCCCTTCTCTGCACTAGTGCTGCTACTCACCCTTCTCCACACTAATACTCTCCTCTCTACTACTGCTCTCCCCCTGACACTACTATTACTACTACTATTCTCTTACACTACAACCAATTTCCCCTCTCCCTCCTACGACTACTACTGGTCCCCTATCGGTACTTCTCACTACACCCCTGTCCACACTACTAATTCTCCTAATATTCCCACCTCCTAACCACTACTAGTCCCTCCCACCTGCTTCAGTCACCTCTTCACTCACTTGCTACTCTCCTGTAGCAATTGACATTCACACATGCACAGACACTGTGGTACCATATTCTCTCACCAACAAATACCTCACCCTTTTCAGAAATCACCTCAACTCTCCCCATTCTCTCACCTCCTGACCTCACCTTTGCAATCCATCTCTTCCTGTTTCCTGCCTCTGCTCTTTATCCCTCCCCCCCCCAATCTTCCCCTCCTTCTCTCCCTCCATCCTCACTGGTTCCCCGTGTCAGTCGGTCCCTGCATTCCCTTCCCAGGAGGTGTCGAGATCTGGCAAAAACATAGAAAGGGTGCTAAGCCCCACCCCTTTCTCTCAAGCGTATCGCCTGCCTTAGACAGTGGTGGCCTAGTACATGTGGTGGGTCTACAGGTGAGAGTATTGCACTAACAGTCTGTAATGGTGGTCGGTGCTGCATCACATAGCAGTTCTTTAGCTTTCAGATGGCGAGAGGCATTTCCCTGGCAGCTCTGTTGGGGTACTCTGTTGGTTTTCTGCCAGGAATGCTGGTACTGGTAGTTATCTACAAACAAAATTGGACAGGCCAGCGTCATGCCTTAAATGCATCGAGTGATTATCAGTGGTACCAGTAACGAATATGCCGGGACATAAGAGGGCAGGTACTTGGGCCCTGTAAACTGCCCTCTTACTTCTCTGGGGTAAGACTGGCTCCGGCATTTGCTCTGGTACGCCACCCAACCAAGGTTGAGAGGAATGTCTACATGACAGGGCCAGGTTTCTGCCCTTGTCGCAGTCTCCCAACTATTGTGCTGGCTTTCATGGTTTTTTAGCTTTTCTTATGTGGCCAGAGGGACTTTAATGCACCCAATGTCTGGTGGGCAGTCCGTTGTTTCCCGTATGGCTTTTTAAAGCACACTATTTTGGTCCCAGGGTAACTATCACACGCGGTTGTGTTGGAAAACGCTGCGGTTTTTCTTTCCGAGTTTCTCAGGCTCCTCCGAGCCGGAGGAGCCTGAGAAACTTGGAAAGAAAAACTGCAGTGTTTTCCAACACAATAACGTTGTATTTATGTTTGTGGTCGCTTCAAAAGCGACCGCAAACATAAATACGTTTTTTAAAGCTGCAGTTTTATTTCCAAGTTTTCCGGGCTCCTCCAGCCCGGAAAACTTTGAAAAAAAACTGCAGCTAGTGCTTATTTAAAAAAAAAAAAAAATAGCACTTACCGAGATTCAGCTGCAGCCTTCCTGCTCTGGTCTCCGGTCCCCGTCCTCCGCGTATAGCACTAATGAAGGGAAAGCCACCCAGCGGTAGCTTTTGTTTACTACAGCTGGCTGGCTTTTCCTTCAATAGTGCCGCAAAAGCCAGCACAGGAGGGCCTCCATTTCACAAAATGGATGCGCCCATGTGCTTGTTTTTGCGAATTTTGAGCTTGAATAGCTCAAAATTTTACATAGGAAGTTTTAAAAAAGAGAATGCTAGTATTTTTTTTTTTATGTTGCCTATCTATTTTTAAATAACATTTTTTACTAGACCATGCCTTTAACATCTGTGCCCGAATGCAGTTTATTCTGATTGGTGCGCGTAAGAAATTCTCAAAATCAATCTTAGATGGCTGGACTTCCTGTTCTTCTGTGGGACATCTTCTTGGTCTGAAGTTCTGCCTCGCTGGCCTTCTGGCAAAAGTGCCTTAAACTGGGGAGTCTTCCTGGCCAGGAAATAGAGTGGTTTGCTGCTTCTGTGCCTCGGCTCCTCGAGGTCACCTCCTGCTGTTGCTGTGTTGAGATTGATTTTCAGAATCGAGGCAGGGCGTGGATTCAGAGCAGCCACCCTGTTGTAGTAAAGTGGGAGACGACACACACCCCACCCCAATAATTCAAGTTAGACAGAAGTACAAAATTATACAATTATTTAGGACCCCTCACCATTGGCTATGCTGGGAGTGTTTGTCCAAAACATCTGGAGAGCCAAAGGTTGCATCCCCCTGCTCTAAGCAATGTGAAAACCATGGGTATGTATTGTCACTCAAGTACTACTATACACATGCGTACATTCACTTGTTTGGGGATTCTCCTAACACAACACATTGCTTAGTTTTGCATAACTGTTTTAAAGGTAATGTTAAGAACTGCAGGAGTCCTCCTTTTATCCAGGATTTGGACACCAGTTGTGTGAGCATCATGGACAGCTTTTTTAGCCACCACATCTCCCCAGCAACAGACACACTTTGGCTTGGATGTGGACTGGGTTCAGACATATCCAGCACTGCATCCGGCCACACACAGACGGACCCTTGCCCGGCAAAGAAGAGGCTTTGCCTGGGAAAGAGCTTTCCATATATGGCAATTGTGGACCAGAGAAGGCCAAGGCACAAAATGGCCTTTGCGACGATTGCGAAAATCGAGCACACTCGACGATAAAAGCACAGGAGCAAAAACTTTCTTACGAACAATGGCGCCAATAGGCATTTGAATCTGTTACATTACAGACAACCTTCAACTCTTAAGCACCTTTGCCGATCTACGCTGGAATACCTAATCCTGCCAATATTGTAGTAAATGGCAAAAATTAAATGGAACCTGTGAACCCGGGTATAGCAACATCAAATGAAGCCAGCGCAGTATCTAAGCACCTGTTGAATCGTCCTTTGGTGGAGTGTCTTGTAGGCACTTTGGACACAACAAAGCAAGTCTCTGAACATAGACGAAAAACATAACTCCACACTCTTGCAGAAGCGTTATCATGTAGGACCTGTACACTTTTCTGAGGAAGTTAACTACAAGCATATTCACTCTAGCTGAGTGCCTTCACAGAAGGAAATGTCTGTGATATCGATACCTGAAGAAGGGCAACCCGCCCGAAACATGTAGCACTAAGACAGCTGGTGAACTCTCAACCACACTCTAGATAGTAATTCCCTATCTAGATATCGGGATACCATCCAGTCTTAACTTAAATAGGAGACTGTTTTTTGCAAATCAAAGAAACTGATTTTCTACTTTTTTCTTTATGAAATTTCAGACTGTTTTGATTTAGAAAAATTATGTATAAAATCAATACTTGAAAAATGCAAATATTATCTATGTTGAATTGTTTTGTAAATATGATGTGAAGCACCTTTTTCATTGGTGAATATAATTACCAATAATGAACATTGTATAAACTCTCATGTGAATTCTTTATGAACATATCTGACAGCTTATTTAGTTGTTTAGGCTGTGCCCCTGTTTGTACCTCGAGGCGTTCAAGGTACCAATATCTTTTCACAAAATGGCATAGGGACAGGGAAACCTCTTGTGGATTCACCGTTTGAGTATATTGCACTCTAAACAAAATTATGCTGTGAAATGCAAAGGCGCACAAGCGAAAAGTAAAAAACATGGTAGAGAAATATCCACTGGCACCAACCCGTCCTGGACACAGTGCCTACAACAACAAAATAGCAATTTAAAGTTATAGGGAAGGTGAGGTGTGCAGTTTTAAAAATACAACAGGGTCTCCAAGTACTGATGGCATAGGGGCTGATCAGTCTCCCCCTAATAAGTGAGCACAAGCAAGATAAGTAAAGCCCAGGGCCTAACTTTCTTCCAAAAAGTCAGGTCAGGGGGCAGACCATAGCAAAAAGATAGGATGTCCCACTGATGTGTATGGAAGGAAGGTCTTTCCCAACACTCCCATTGTGGGACCATTCCTTGCTGGCTGGCCTTTCCTGCTCCCTTGAGCTGACCTGGCACCTTGGAAGGTTAGTCTGTGGCTGCTTAGTCTTCTGCCTCTGGATTTTCCTCCCAGGTGTTCTGTTTGTAGTTCCTTTGGTCGTCTGGATCCTTTTTGGGATTTTAGTGCGAATCCCCTTTACTACATCCTCAACTGTGACTAACCAGATACTCAAACGTACCTGTTCACCTTCGGTTTCTGGGCTGACTACTTCACATCCAGCACTGAGGTGAGGTCCTTCCCCACACTGTTGAATCCTATTTTTTGCAGTAGGCTTTGTGTCTCACCAACCAGATCTTCCTGGCCTGCTGGTTCTCAAACCCTGGGCTGGACCTCTTCTTGAGGTACCCTCTGGTGTCAGCAGCACACTTATGGGATTTGGCCCCAATTCCTCTGGTAGAGATCTTCCCCCAGAGTAACCGCCTAGGGTACTTTCCTAAATTGAGATCTATTTTTACCAGTACCTTTAAGGCCATTGAATTTCTAAAGCAAAGACTATTCATAGGAAAACATGGTCTTTGGAGTAACCGATAGTGGTTGCATTGTTTCTAGCGGTAAACTGGGTTCTTTTTATTCAAGTGTACTTGCTGTCTTTTGGCATTTTGAGGCTAGTTCCTAAAATGTTCAAAACCGGTCTTCCCTCCTTTTTAAAACTTATACAGGGCTCATATTGAACTGGTAGGTTAGACTCCAAAATGAAATGTCCTGGAGTGAAGTAGAATAAATGTCCCATTGCATTTTTTTTGCTATATACTTTGTCGTATCTAAAAGTACTTCTTACTTATTTTTAACTGCAGTGCAAAACTAATAAATGTATGTATATTTTACGACTGGTGTATTTTATAGTGCATGTCCTGCAGTCCTGCATGTAGTGCATGGGACTCGTTGGAATTTGGTACCACCCGTTTTCTCCAGTTGAATCCTGACTGCTCTGATAAGTTAGATTGTTTAGATGTAATTGGGTGGATACCCAGTTCGTCCATTCAGAATGGGTCTCTCCACAACCCTTACAGCGGGCTATGGAAAAACCTCCCCAATAGTGGGTATGAGTCCTGAGGTGTTAACGCCACTCTATGCCATCCATGGATAACCTGCACTACTCTTAATGCTTTTGTTCCCCTTCAGGTGAAGGTCTTGAAGTGCATCTCTGAGGTACCACTGAGTAACGTAGTCTTGGGACAGTACATTGGGAACCCCAAAGGCGAAGGGGAGGCCAAGAAGAGTTACTTGGATGATCCTACAGTTCCAGCAGGCTCCTCCACTGCCACATTTGCTGCTGCTGTTCTCTACGTTTGCAATGAGCGATGGGATGGTGAGTATAAAGGGCAGAGATGGTGGAACGGAGGGTTCAGTGAAGAGAAAACCACAAGTAGGAGTGAAAGCATGGAATAAGACTGGATGTGAGAGTAAGAAACGAGAGGTGAAAGAGGGAATAAGAATGGGAAATAGCGATGTAGACATGAGCAGGACGGTGACAAGAAAACAGTAATGACATGGAGAAGAGACCACTGAAAACCGATATGAGAGTGAACATGTGGATGGAAGAGGATGGTTGTGAGGAAAATGTTAGACGAGAGAAATGGAGGGGAAAAAAGAACTAATGAGCCTTCTTATTTGTATTTTGTTTCCCTGCATTTGATTGGTGGGAATTCCTTAAGGCCAGAAACCACCTGATAACTGCAGCATTTGTCGATCTTTCTCAAATCTTCACAACCAACAAACTTAAAGCTACAACGTTCAAATGACCTCTAAATCTGAATTCTACAAACCGGAATGTAACTTGTATTTCTAATGGATTCCTTCCGCCCATGGATTCCTCATGTACGCTCTCTATCTTACAGAGCAGCTGCTCTTTGCAAACAGTTTCATCACCAGGGGGCACATCATGGTTGTCATGCCTCTTGACGCCTCCTATGCACTCCCACAGGCCATGACTTCAGGGCTAGTATGTATCGAGGCTCCACGCCCAATGACCTTGGTTTGTTTTTTCCATGCAGTTGCTCGCATCGGCAACACCACTTTAGAGATTTTCTTGGTTTCTGACCATGGTGAACCTAGTGAAGGCTTCGGATTTCAGGCCATGTACTGACTGCAGATGCCAGATGGATGTTTCCGACCCCCACCGAGCACGTCCTTCACGGGGTTCGGGGAGGAACACTACATGCGGGACTACAGGCCATGTCAGTCGATGCCCCTAAAGACATGCCGGGAGTGGACTACAAATCTATACAGCTTTTTCCACAAGGAAAATTATTTCTTGACAGACTGGTGCAGAGTGAGGTCCAGAAGATGGTTCCCCAGTCTGGAAAGATGAGAAAAAGAAACAAAGGTTCCACTCATCCAGCAGTTCCTCTCCGTACCACTCTTCTTCAAAGAGTAGTCCTTGATCCAGGGACTTCTCTGAGGACACAGTGCAAAAGGTACAGTTCCCAACCTAATCCTCCACATCGGAGGAATGGGAGCCATTTGTGCTGATGATTGACATTTTCCCAAGCTTAGGCCTCTGCACCATTATCGCCATCAGGACCCACTGCACTTCGGCAGGGACCCTGCACGGGACCAAAACCACATGCGTTTGGGCTCGACCATGGCTCCCTCAGGCGAAACCATGTCTGTGTGCTGATCTTTTTTCTGATGTCGAATTCATTGTGCCAGCTTTCGCTTACACTGTGCCAACTGGCGTCTGAGCACCTAGCGAATAAGCTTTATGCTTTGTATGGTAGCATTTATGTCAAAGACTGGGGACTTGTTTGAAGAGGTGAGTGATACCATCCCCTTTGGGCTAGAACCGTTCTGCCCCAGCGATGTCAAGGATTTCCTTGAAGAGTTTTATGGGAAGATGGAGATCTGATGGATCTTGCTTCCAATTTGCAAGAGGCAGGTGGATTGAACACGTCTCTGGAGTTGGACATGTTACCTAGGCACTCTGCAGGGACACCAGTCTTCCTTCCAACATTCGATATGCAAGGTTGTGGAGACAGTGGGTTTATTCGCCCTTTCCATACGGAAGGCACAACATGCTGACAGCAAGGATCGTAGTTGGGGGTAATCCGTTAGTCGGGGGGGCCAACAGATTGATCTTGTGCTGAATCAAGGAGGTAAAGTTCAGGAAAAATGGGAGGGGCCTGAATGGAAGACTCAAATACCACTGAGCAGCTAAAAGAAGCTTGTTTGCCGTAACAGTTTAGTCTCCTTCTATGGGATCTCGATAAACCCCAAATGGGAGGGATGAAAGTTAGTTCTAGCCACACATTTATTTAATGAATCAACTTGACTCAAGAAAAAAGATCTTAGGAAAAATCTGAGAGAGCTGAGGAAAAGAAACATCTATATGGCAATCCTTTTAAGGGAGAAGAAGGTACTGCTAGCCAAATTTCACAATTGGAAAAGGGCAAACAGAGTCTTGAAATTCCAACAGGATGAGTTAATGTTGGAAACACTGACCACTAAGAACACTCAAAACTTTTGGTCCTTAGTGAATGGTGATAAGGTGTCGCAATTCACTAGTCAAAGTAATTGTGTTTTGGAGGATCTATGGATCAAACATAACAGATCTGTTTTGTCAAAGCTCTCGGGATGCTGTAGGCCTATGTTTAAAAGGTACCATGGGCCAAATGTGGTACCATGGACGTGGTGGAAAGATTAATAAAAAAGTAATCCAGCTCCAGGGCAGCTGCGCTCAGTGGTTTTGCAAATGCTATCCTGAAAGCAGAAGTGGATTCTTGGACAGTAATTCTATTTCTGATGTTTGTTAATCTGCTTAGAATCACATGCTGTGCATAGGTCCGACATCCAGTGGTCACTGCGGAGTATTGCATTTTGTTTTTCGTAGTCGAAAAGGGGACGTCGACAAGGCGTGTCTGTAACACTATCCCTATAGTGACGTGCGTTGTACCCACAATCCCTCACGCGTCGAGGTCCCTCAGATTGTTTTTTTCCGCCCAGCTACTGGTCGCCTTTATGCGGAGCTCCTCGAGAGACATTGCCAAATAGTTTCTTCGACCTTTGGTCGTTTGTTATTAATATCAATAACGTAGATCCCTCCCTCGACGCAGAGCCGTTTCTCCGCCGAGCAAGATCTTCGACGGAAGGACGAGCGGAGGAGATCCTTCGGTGCTGCCGAACACGTGGCCTGGCCTCGCCGGCCATACACAGTAGGGAGAGTGGGGTTTTGTGGTCTTTCTTTCTTTTCTTTAAGAATGCCTTTCTCTTTCCCCTCCCTCTCTTTCGAGGTCGTAGTCACACTTATTACCCTCAGCTATGGAGAGGACGCCATTTAGGTTTTGCCTGCTTTGCAAGGGTAAATATACCTGGAAGGATAAGCACAAACGGTGCAACCGTTGCTTACCCCTCGATCACCAGGAGGACGGCTGTGCGGCCTGTAAATTACGAAAGCCCAAAACTCTAAAAGACCGCAGGGTCAAAAGGTGGGCGGCCTACGCCATGTCTAGGCCTGACTCCTCGCCCGCTGCCGCCGCCGAGTGTGACGAGGACAGTGAATACACGGCCCCCGTAACAGAGGCTGTAGACCTCTCAAAAGAGTGTTCACGCTCCTCGTCCGTCCCCGGCCCCGACAAGCCCGGCTCACGCCCAGCTTATGGGAATGAACACCCCGGCGACAAGGACGCACACAAAAAAACACCAAAGCACATACCCCCAGGCACACATTCGTCGAAGACGAAGGTAGCCATAGCGCCAACGGGGACGCCGGGCCCACCGACGTCTTCCGCCGACCGTAAGGGTCGTCAGCCCTCCCCGCCACCGCTCCTGCGACAGGCGACTGGGCACGCTAAAAATAAGGGCGCTAACACCAAAATTTCCGGTGACGTGCATTGCAAGAGCGCTCACGTTGCGACCAAGGACTCGACGGGCAAGGACTCGACGAGCAAGGACTCGACGAGCAAAGGCTCGACGTTTCATAGCGCGACGGCGACCGATCCCTCGGAAGAGAGTATGATCGCCGAAAGCCTCGCGCGCATAGCATCTAAGGACGGCCAAAGACGTACGGCGAGTGCAACGCTGAAAACCGCGCACAAGGCCAAAGATACGCCGAAGGCGCCGGAAAACAGATCAGGCCTGTTCCCGACGCCGACAGAAGGCCCTAGCCAGCAAGAAGGATACTCAGAAGGCGAAGGCTCTCTTTCTTCGACGTTATGGGACAGAACCAGACTATTACAGGAGGAAGAAACCCCCTTTTCTTTCCCAGACCGTCCTGGCCGACCTCAGTGGACATTTGAAAGGTTCCAGACCTGTATGGACAAACTAGATAGGTTCATGTCCATCCCAGAAGACGGGGCACCCAAGAGACCAAGGGAGGCACCCCTGGAGAGTCCAAGGGCTAAATACCAGAAGTTTTATAACCCCATACAGGAGGACATAGACTCTTACAATCCCACTGAGGAAGACACCTTCTTCCAAGAGGAAGATGAGTTCACCTATGTTGAGGACCAACAAGAAGAGGAAGGTTTTCACGAGGAAACTAACCTATGTGAGGAAGGATTCCAGGAAGACACAGGCGAGGGTGACCCAAATCCCTGGCAGTCACTGGCTAGGTCGACTGACACAGGCAGTAGCAGTATAGTCATCCGGTCTTCTGAAACTACACCAGTCAGGAACCCTTCGCCTGTCGATGATCAACCCACCTTCAATGCACTGCTGAAGAAGGCAGCAGCACATTTCGAGAACGAAACTGGGGAGGTCACCCCAGACACCGATTTTGTGGAGAGGATTATCAAAGAAAACCCCCCCACTAGCCAGGTTATACCCATCCTCGCCTCAGTTAAGAGACGTATTACACCTTCTCTTTCCACTCCGGCATTGGTGAGAGGGGTCAATCCAAGGATTGAGAAACTGTTCTCTCCCTCTCAATCAGACCCATTATATATTAAGGGTCACTCAATCCCGGGCTCCCTGGTTGTGACCAACACCAGGAAAAGGGCCACACCTCTGCAGCATTCTCTACCAGAATCGCCAATAATAATACCCTATTGGCAAGCTACGCCGATGCTCAATGGGCTAAGATCAGACAGGACATCGAAGAAGCTCCAGAACCCCTAAGGACTCGTTTACTGACTACAGTTAACGAGGGCTCTCTGGTCAATCAAAGCATCGTCAAGAATACCCTCGATGCAGCAGAGACGGCTGGCCGCATTTTGGTACAAGGAATTTTACTGAAGCGGCACGTCTGGCTTCGCAATTCCTGATTTAAGGCGGAAACACAAGCGTCCCTTATTGATAAACCCATAGAGGAGTGGATGACGCGCTGGAGAACGCGAAGAAAGAATTTGATACAATAAAGACCTTAGACCAAATTTCAAAACCCCCTAAGCGCTTTTTTCATGGACAACGCCAGCAACAAAACCAACAGTACTCTGCCAGCAACTACCAAAGTAATAGCGGCCAGTACAATCGGAGGGGTCAACGTCGTGGCAAGGGAAGAGGCCGGGTTCCACCCCCAGAGGCTCCCAAGCCAACAACACCACCAAGTGACGCGAAGATTCGCGTCCCCTCCCATGCAACGCCGGTCGGGGGCCGGTTAACATCCTTTCTTCCAGCATGGGAGGGAATAACATCGGACCGCTGGGTACTTTCCACCGTAGCCCGCGGCTACTGTATAGAGTTCAACAGTTCCCCAACATACAGACCCCCGAGGGGACGCCGCATGACACCAGAACACCTCGCCATCCTTCTCCAAGAAGTGGACCAACTACTGGAAAAAGGAGCCATAGAGGTCGTGCCTCTATCTCAGGTAATGGAAGGTGTTTATTCAGTGTACTTCCTTGTACCCAAAAAGGATCTAACCATGCGCCCTGTATTAGATCTGCGCCCAGCGAACAAGTTTGTCAAACCCCAAAAGTTTCGTATGGTGACCTTACAGGAAGTGATCCCACTGCTATCACAGGGAGATTACATGACAACACTGGACATGAAAGATGCATACTTTCATATTTTAATGTTGCCAGCGCACAGAAAATACCCCAGGTTCATGATAGAGGGCAAACACTACCAGTTCAGAGTGCTACCCTTCGGTATAGCATCTGCACCAAGGGTATTCACGAAAGTACTGGCAGTGGCAGCGGCCCACCTGCGCAGGTTATCCATCCCAGTATACCCTTACCTCGACGACTGGCTCATAACAGGGGATTCTTACGAGACATGTTTCTCAAACACCCAAAAGACTGTAGACCGTTTGTTCCAACTGGGCTTCTCCATCAACGAGAAGAAGTCCAGCTTAGACCCCAGCCAAGTCAAACAATTCCTAGGGGCTCTAATTCGAACAAAGGACGGCCTCGTCTTCCCCTCCAACGAGAGGGTCCAAAACATGCTGTTTCAGATCCCCCAATATGTGGCAGGTCGAGAGGTACGGTGCGCAAAGCGATGCGAATGCTAGGAATGATGGCGTTGTGTATTTATTTGGTACCTCACGCGCGCCTGCGCATGCGCCCAATGCAAGAGTGGCTCAACAGCCAGAGGTGTCAGGCCAGCGGACAATGGGACGATCTAGTGGTGGTCTCGCAAGCCTTGGTTCTCTCGCTACGGTGGTGGACAAAGGAAAACCTGATAATAGGGAAACCCTTTGCCACACCCGCGGTGGAGGCCACTCTAACCACGGACGCATCCCTCACAGGATGGGGGGCTCACCTATCCCATCAGACTGATCACGGAGTGTGGACTCCGAACGTAGCATCCAAGCACATAAACCTACTGGAGCTACTGGCGGTGTTCAAAGCACTAAAGGCCTTCCAGGAACACCTACAAGGGAAGACAGCGATGGTCCTTACAGACGGCACCACAGCCATGTACTACACCAACAAGCAGGGGGGCACCCACTCTCCAGGACTGTCCAAGCTGTCCCAGAATATATGGAAGTGGGCTCTCAAGCACAACATGTTCCTACTGTCACAACACGTACCAGGGGAACTCAATCTGCTAGCAGACGAACTCAGCAGAGACTTCCCCCTGCTCGAAGAGTAGGAATGGCAATTGCACGAAGACATCGTCTTAGACGTCTTCACGCAATGGGGATTCCCGGAAATAGACCTGTTCGCAACTCTGGAGAACTCACAATGCCAAAGTTACGCCTCCAGGTACCCCCAGAACCAGTCCAAGGGGAACGGTCTGTCGATTCAATGGTCAGGGAAATTTGTTTACGCCTTTCCCCCGACTCCCCTTCTCAACAAGGTGGTGCACAAGATGCACCAGGAGCAGGTTACCATGATACTAGTGGCCCCAATGTGGGCCCGGGAGCCATGGTTCGCTCACTTGATGGAGATGTCCCCATCTCCCCCAGTGAAACTTCCCTGCCCGTACAACATGCTGTCACAGAACAAGGGCAGGACACTGCATCCATGCCCTCAGACCATGAACTTAGCAGCCTGGCTCCTGAGATCATAGAATTTGGACATCTACAACTCCCGCAGAGATGTATGGACATCCTCAGGGAAGCCAGAAAACCTAATACTCGCCACTGCTATTCTAGCAAGTGGAAAAGATTTGTCATCTGGTGTAGAGGTAAGAGCATCAACCCGGTTGACTGCTCTCCCACTAACATTGTTCTGTACTTGACCCATTTACTGGATTCAGGTCTAGTGTTCAATTCCATTAAAGTCACCTAGTGGCACTTTCTGCATACACCACTTCCCAACTTATAAGTGTCGTGGTGGAAGATACCAGTTATCAAGGCCTTCATGGAGGGGGTAAAGAGAATACACCCTCCGATAGCTAACACAGCTCTCGGATGGGACTTAAATGTGGTACTTTCTAGACTCATGGGCCCTCCTTTTGAACCCAGGCACAAGGCAACTCTTAAAGACCTCACTCTTAAGACTGCTTTCCTAATAGCTATCACCTCCATTAGGAGAGTAAGTGAACTACAGGCTCTTTCTGTCCTAGACCCCTTCGTAACAGTTCACAAGGATAAGGTGGTTCTACGCACACACCCAAGGTTTGCACCAAAATTCATCTTGAAATTCTATGTAAACCAGTCAATAGAACTACCAACGTTCTTTCAAAACCCTTCCAGCTTGGGAGAAAAAAGTTTGCATACACTAGATGTACACAGAGCTGTCATGTTCTACATGGAAAGAACCAGACCACTGAGAAAGACTAATCAGTTCTTTGTCTCGGTGGCAGCAGGAAGAGAAGGAGATGCAGTTTCAAAGTCCACTATATCTAGATGTATTGTTCAATGCATCACTCTCTGTTACACTCTTGCTAAGAGAGAACTTCCCTTCAAGCCAAGAGCACATTCCACTCGAGGCACTGGGGCTTCCATAGCGTTCATTGCAAATGTTCCCCTTAAGTCCATCTGCAAAGCGGCTACCTGGAGTTCTGTGCACACCTTTACAAAACACTGTCTAGATGCACACTCTAGATCTGACTCCCAGGTGGGACAGGCAGTATTAAGACATCTTTTCTCTACTGTTCCTTCTCATAACCCACCGCCAACTCCGGGTACTGCTCGCTAGTCTATGCACAGCATGTGATTCTAAGCAGATTAACAAACATCAGAAGACAATGCATTACTTACCGTAAAAGCATTTCTGATGGTTGTATCTGCTTAGATTCACATGCGCCCACCCTTCCTCCCCGCTCGGATGGAAGGAACATAGACACCTTTCTACATCTCTCTCTCTCTTTTTCTGTACTCACTCACGTATAGAAGGCTCCCTCAGGGCAGAAAAAATACAAACAGAAGGACCTCGACGCGTGAGGGATTGTGGGTACAACGCACGTCACTATAGGGATAGTGTTACAGACACGCCTTGTCGACGTCCCCTTTTCGACTACGAAAAACAAAATGCAATACTCCGTAGTGACCACTGGATGTCGGACCTATGCACAGCATGTGAATCTAAGCAGATACAACCATCAAAAATGCTTTTACCCAAGATCGAAAGGAGACGTCGACATGGCTGTGACAGTAACACTATCCCCAACGTGACGTGTAGTGTACCCAAAATCCCTTGCACGTCGATGTCCCTCAGATAGTTTTCTTTTTTTCCGCCAACCTAGTTGGTCGCCTAAGAGTTTTATATTGCTAATTTTGTCTCATGACCTATTGTCGTCTAGTCTCCTGACTAATCTTCTCGACTGCCTCGTGGGGTTCCTGTTACTGACGGCATCCACCACTGCGCAGCGACTGTACAAATGCTAGACGACTGTCGACCGGGTTGGCTCTGGGCAGGCCCCTTATATAGGGATAGTGGAGACCTGGGTTTATTCATCTCTAGGAATGGATTTCCTTTACCCCTCTCTCTCTTCTTGGTGTGGCTGCCGCTACCCTCTGCTGTGGAGAGGACGCCCTTTAAATTTTGCCCGTCGTGTAATGGCAAGCTTCCTTGGAAGGACACCCATCGCTGATGCAATGGGTGTCTCCCTCGAGACCACGACGAGTGCTCATGCAAGGCCTGTAATCTCGTTCGACCGACAGGCGGGCTAAATGGTGGGCGGCCTATGCTATGCAGACCAAAAGCTTTTCCCATGTTAGCGATGTCGCTTCGGATGACTAGGAATCGGTCGGCAGCGATGGCTCACACCCCGGCGACAAGAACACCCAAGCACACAACTCCGAAGGCCTCACCGACTGAGTTGTCGAAGAAGCTTACAATGCCAGCAGGGCCACCGAAAACTTCGGCACCTTCCGAACCTCGCATGCGACTGGGCATCCCTCTACAAAGGGCGTTCACCTTAAAAAACATACCGTCATCGACACGCTGTCCAACGGTGCACAAGCGCCTAAGGCCTCGGTGGAGTAACTGACTGCGACTGCGCCTTCAGGCACGTCGTGACCTTCGTTACAACTGTCGAATTTGCAAAAGTATTGCGGCAATCTTTTCAGCAGCCACAGAGCACAATGGCACCCTTCCTTGTCGAGAGCCCCCAGCCTCTCTAAAGCCTTATTGGGAACATCTCCCCCTCTTGGGCAACCTTTTCCACCTCCAGACAGTTGTTCCTCTTCCCAATGGACTAGGGAGATGTTTGAGCACTACATGGACAAAATGGCCCAGTTTATTGACTTTTCAGACGGGTACAATACACCCAAAAGACCCAGGGAAGAGGACTCCTGCCCCATTCCTTACAAACTGCAGACACTACCCATCTCTGCACAGGGACACCAGGAAGAAATCTTTGATGTCCCAGAGGACCCAACACAGGAGGACACTTATGAAGACCTTAATCCTTTTGCACAAGACCAGACTGATGAAGACCCAGACTGCGATCAGGATCTGGCGGAGTGTTAGGGCCCTTGGCTATCACCAACGTATATACCCCTGACACGGACGTCATTTGCCTAGATCCCCCTTCTCCTCCACAGAGGGTTTCGTCACCTTTTGACGACCAGATGTTTAATGCCATTTTAAAAAGAGCAGCCAATCATTTCCAAATTGCAACACATGAGCCAGCTCCAGACTCGGACTTTGTGGAGGATATCCTTGAGGCTCCAACTAGTCAAGTGATTCCCCCTAAACTCTATAAAGAAGCGCCTGGCCCCCGCCTTGCTGTCCCCGTCCCTCACACGGGCGGTCAAACCCTGGTTCGAAACAATATTCTGCCCATCTCCTTCCGACCCACTCTCTATAAAAGGGGTCCTGTTACACCAGATTCCTTTAGTGGTCACTACCACTCGGAAGAGGGTAGGGGTTCCACTGTCTTTGGCGGAAGCCCCTCCAGACAAAGACTGGAAAAGCTTTATGCCCTTGCTAAACGGGTCACCACCTCTTAGGCCTACTCCACAAGGATTGCAAATAATGCCACTCTCCTGGCAAGTTAGTGATATCCAATGGGGCCTAGTTCAGGATGGTCTCCAAGAGGTTCCAGGGCCCACCCGATCACGCCTGCTGGCAGTCGTGGCTGAATGCAGACAAGTGACCCATAACCTATTGAAGAACACTCTGGAATCTTCTGAGACCGCTGGAGGCACCCTAGCTCGGGGGACCTTACTTAAAAGTCACGCCTGGTTAAAGGGCTTTAAACCTGAAACTCTGGCCTTGCTGATCAACAAGCCAGTGGAAGACTCCAACCTTTTTGGGAAGGCAGTTGACGACGCCCTGGAGTCGACAAAAAAAGAACATGAAACACTAAAGTACTTAGACAGATCACGGCTAAACCCTTCCACCAGCCCGGAGGCTCCTATGGGGGTCCTTTCATGGCCAATCTTTTTCCCCGCTCTCCCCAAGGACAATACGGCTCAGGGAATACCCCCTGGTCCTCTGTCCAAGCCTCATCTAGTAACAACCAATACTAACATAGAGGCCCTCGTAGGGGCAAGGGCAGAGGCAGAAACTCTACACCTAGAGGCTGCCCAGCCTCCACCTCATAGTGACTCGCCGGTTCAGGTCCCCTCCCACGCTTTCCCGGTCGGGGGGTCGCTTGTCATTCTTCCACGCTTGGGACGGGATCACTTCAGACCAGTGGGTACTAAAGACTGTTGCACACAGGTACTGCATAGATGTTACACTACGGCAGCAAAGATCTTTCTTACGAAAAACTTCCCGACCATGGAATCCGCTTTGGCATCGTTACAAGTTGCCTTGGAAACTGTTCAGGTCACGTAAACGTGCTAGTCAGCTGATCGGACGTGCTTGACTTACATGGAAGCCACGCCCCCTTGTTCCTTAAAGCCTTCAGCCGCGGGAACTTCGTTGCTGCTAATTGTACGTTACTACGTGCCTTTTCGTAGCCTGCCTACGGCACTGTTTGCCTTCCTCGGATTACCCTCCGTGAACCTTTGACTCAGAACTCTCGTTACCAGACCTCAGCTTTGTACTGTTTCTGCTTATCTGGATTACCCCAAGGACTTGTTGCCATGGTAGTTATCCTTTACTGCCGTTAAACCGCAGGAGCCTCCCCGCTCAACCTTCAGTTCTACGGGTTCTGTGGCTCTTCACTTCTGCTCAAAACTGAACTCCAGTTCTCATTCATCTTACGCTTGCACTAACGATTTTGCTTTCCATCTGAGTTCCGGCTCTACAATCAAGATCTGCTGAGATCCGCTTCAGTGCGACGCTGCTTGGTCCTTTTCTTCCTGTTCTATCTTAATCATCTATTTGGAATATAAGACCATTCCTACCAGTGCTGCTTATCAAGGACTGCCTTTGCTCCAACTATCTGATTAACTGTGTTCGCATACTGAGAGACTGTTTGTTTTTTCTACTGAAGTGCATTTACGAACGCTTTCCAGGACATGCACTAACCCGGCCCTAGTGCGTCCCTCGTGCCGTTCGGGTTATCCTCCCTATATTAACTTTCCCATTTTATTATTTTTTCCTGTAGTTTTCATCAACCATTTGGATTTCGTATTCCTTATTGAAACTGGTCCAGGATTTCCTCCCAGTTCTACTCACGTACACTATTTCAGGTACCGGCAGTTCTATTGATTTTAACAGAATTAATTAAAAAGAAACAAGTTAGGCATAATACTCAAAACCTTTGTGTCTCTTGCAGCATTGGTCTGCCGGTGCGCTCAATCCCGCTCTTTTGCATTATAGACTACTCTGTCTGTTCTTACATAAATAGCAGAGTGGTACATTGTGAAAAAGAGCCCGTCTCGAAGAGGAAGCCTGATTCTTGAAATCGGGGGAACTGGGTTTTCGGAGACTTCTGCGGCTCATCCTACATCTCGATCCAGGTTGGGGTCACGCACACCTTCCGGCTCGGTGAGTAACAATAATAGAGTTTCACTGACCACCTCGATACCGCATACTGAGAAGCAGACGTCTGTCGCCAGAACCCCTCCGTATCCTGCTAGAAGAAGCTCATGTACTACTGGAAAAGGGAGCCATAGAAGTCGTCCCCTTTCCCCAGGTAAACAAGGGTATTTATTCAGTGTTCTGCCTTGTACCCAAAAAGAATCTCACCATGCGTCCTGTTTTAGACCTGCGCCCAGCAAACACATGTGTCAAACCTCAAAAGTTAAAGATGGCAACACTGCAGGAGGTGTAATCCCACTGCTGCAGCAGTTGGATTACATGGCCACATTGGACATGAAAGATGCATACTTTCATATTTCAATGTTGCCAGCGCACAGAAAGTACCTCAGTTTCTTGATAGAGGAACCCCACTATCAGTTCAAGGTTCTCCCCTTCGGCATTTCCTCAGCACCACGGGTAATCACAAAGGTGCTGGTGGTAGTAGCTGCTCACCTGCGCAGGCAGTCTATTCTTACCTCGACGACTGGCTCATTCGTACGGAACATGCCAAGCAAACACCCAGAAGACAGTAGATCTCCTTTTCAACCTAGGTTACTCAATCGAGAAAAAATCCAGTCTAGACCCCAATCAAGTCAAACAGTTTCTGGGGCTCTAATCTGGACAAAAGATGTCCTCATCTTTTCCTCCAATGAGGTTTCAAAACACGCTGTTCCAGATCCCTCGCTATGTAGCCAGTCACCAGGTGACCGTACGCAAAGCCATGCTACTGTTGGGGATGATGGCTTCCTGCGTCTACCTAGTTCCTCACGCTTGTCTCCGCTTGCGCCCCATGCAAGAGTGGCTCTTGAGCCAATGGTGTTGGGTCAGTGAGATGATCTATTGTTTGTCTCTTCAGCCCTCATTCTGTCTCTGCAGTTGGGGTCAAGGGAGAACCTTCTGCAGGGGAAAACCTTCACCACCCCTGCAGTAGAAGCCACTCTCACTACAGACTCCTAGCTGACTGGGTGGAGAGGGGCTCACCTAATTCAACAGACGGCTCACGGCGTGTGGTCCGCAGCAGTAGCATCCGAACACATCAACCTGTTGGAACTGCTAGCAGCCTTCAAGGCCCTGAAGGCCTTCCAGACACACTCCCAGGGGAAGACCGTTCTAGTCCTCACGGACAGTACTACGGAAAAGGACAATGGCTGAATAAGAATTACCGACCCCACCAAAAGACCTAAAACACACACCACGAAAAGTTTTAACTACCAAAAGTTTGAACGTTTCGTGGTATGTGTTTAGGTGTTTTGGTGGGGTCGGTCTGAAAAAGATATTTAAAAAGGCTCTGGGGGCTGGGTGGGGTCTCACTATAGTGAGCTGGGGTTGTGGGACTCCCCCTCCCCCCAGCTCTCCCGACAGAACAGAAAAAATGAAAAGGGGGGGCTGTGGGGGTGTCCCCCCACAACATCCCGCTCACTATAATACACAGTATAGTGAGCAGGGGTTGCGGGGGACATGCATGCATGTTAGCATGGGAAATGTACAAACATTTTGTATTTGTGCATTTCCCATGCAAACATTTCCATCGCTGGAAAATCTGATGCGGTGATTTCACGTAGATACCAGTACTAAGGCCATATATTACTTAAACAAGGGGGCACTCACTCTAGGGCTGTCAAAACTGTCCCAGAACATATGGAAGTGGGCTCTTGAACACAAAATGTACCTCCTTTCACAACATGTTCCAGGGAAACTCAACCTTCTGGCGGAGATACTCAGCAAAGACTTCCCCCTAGCCGTAGAGCATGAGTGGCGGCTACAGGTGGACATTGTAATCAACGTCTTCGCAGAAGAGGGCTTCCCAGAGATCGACTTATTTGCCACTCTGGAGAAAGCCCAATGCCCAGATGACGCCTCCATGTACCCTCAGAACTGCTTATCAAGAGAGAAAAGAGTCAAAGGCTACTCTTGTCAATAACGCACATTGCTTTGACAATGATTGTGTATTGTTGCTTATGCAGCAGTACATGAAATAAGTCACGTTCTACTTACTAACCCACGTATATGCATATTGTTGTTTTTATTATGCATCCCCTTCGTGGCAACTAAAGCACATGTCCATTTTTAAATGTGTCTATGCACAATTAAAAATCTGTTTTATAATATTTTTACTCCTGGTGAGCCTTATGCGCTAGTATATATGTTAATCTAGCCGCACTGCAAAAACACAGGGTAAACACCTGTGCATTATTGACAAGGGTAGCCTTTAACTCTTTTCTCTCTTGATAAACGCATGCACCCTCTAGATTCAGGTTTCCCAGACAAAAAGAGGGTCTCTGGCCCCATCTCTTGCAATGCGCACCCTCAGAACTGAACTGCTCCAAGGGGAACGGTCTTTGGATAACATGGGCCGGGAAATTTGTCTACGCTTTATCCCCTCGCCCGGCCCCCCCACCCTCCTGATTCCTCTGCTCAACAGAATAGTGCACAAGATGCACTAAGAGCCAGTGAGGATGATTCTGGTGGCTCCTGTGTGGGCCTGCCAGCCTTGGTTCTCCCATCTCATGGCAATGTTAGTCTCCCCTCCCAGGAAGCTGCCACGCCCATATAACATGCTGTCTCAAGACCAAGGGGAAACGCTACATCCATGCTCTCAAACTCTCAACTTAGCAGCCTGGCTCCTGAGGTTCTAGAGTTTGGGCACCCCCAGCTCCCTCAAAGATGTGTGGACACACTCGGAGAGGCACAGAAACCTATCACCAGGCTTTGCTACTCCAGCAAATGGAAGTGCTTCGTCATCTGGTGTAATGGCAAGGGCGCAATCCTATTGAATGCTCACCTAAAGCTATCGTCCGCTACCTAACTCTCAAGTTAGGTTCAGGACTGGTTTTCAATTCTCTTAAAGTCCAATTAGCCACGCTTTTGGCATACACCACGTCCCAGAGCAAGGTTATATGGTCGAAAATTCCTGTAATTAAAGCCTTTATGGAAGGGGTGATGAGACTTCATCCCCCTATTTCCAACCCAGCTCCCGGGTGGGACCTGAATTTTCTTCTTACCAGACAAATGGGGCCTGCCTTTGAACCAATGGTCAAGGCTAGCCTTAAAGCAGTCACCTGCAAAACCGCCTTCCTGCAAATGTTCATTTTGATTCCATTTGCAAAGCAGCAACCTGGAATTCTGTACACACCTTTACACAACACTACTACCTAGATACACACTCTAGGTCAGAGTCTCAGGTGGGACAAGCGATGCTAAGGCATCTCTTTGCTACTATTCCTTCACACATCCCACCAACATCTCTGGGTACTGCTCGCTAGTCTATGCACAGCATGTGATTCTAAGCAGATCCACAAGCATCAGAAGACATTACTCACTGTAATAGCATTTCTGATGTTGTATCTGCTTAGATTCACATGCGCCCACCCTTCCTCCTCTCGTGGAGTAGAAGGAACGTAGACCTCTTACACCTCTCTTCTGTACTCGCTCACACTAGGCGTCACATTAGGGATAGTGTTAGTCACCCCCATGTCAATGTCCCCCTTCGATCTTTGAAAGAAAGATGCAATGCTCTGCGATTTCCACTAGATGTTGTGCTATATGCACAGCATGTGAATCTAAGCAATCATCAGAAATGCTATTACGGTGAGTAATGCAGGTCATATATATATAAAACGCTTGAGTATGCGCCACAGATGCAATTTATCAGTGTTCGGTTGCCCTCTGCTAGCCAAATGGCAAAGTGCACCTCTGTGTGCCCAAGAAAAGAAAGCTGTTTTGCACCATCTTTACAACCCAGTTAAAACACACAAATAACTATTTCAGGTATTTAATCAAGCCATAAATGCATGTGCATTTTTCCTCAGCAGTGAAATTGTATATTTTGCCTTCATTTCATGAGTTGCTGAGTTTAAGTTTCATTCATGTGTCTACAAAGACACATCATAGAGGCCTGTGTAATCGATGGAACTTCGGTACTGTTCCTATACCGCACATACCTCTCATTCCATCTGATACAAATCTGCCTTTTAAATTCAAAAGACAGTTTCCTATACGTTTAGCCTTTTCAGTACCCATTAATAAGTCACTTGAACCTACGGCCCCTTCCTAGAAGCGATCAGTGGTAATTCCGATATTTAAGAAGGGGGACAGAAGTGACCCTATGAATTACCGACCAATATTGACCTTTAAGATATGATACAACAGCGTATGTTAGGCTGGGAACAGATAGTTTACTTTACAAGCTTAGGGTACCTTGGCAGCTAAGGACTTATGAAAACATGTATTGGAACATTTGATTGGTCATCCTTTTCAGACTGTTTTATAATGATATTGCGTCTCTTCTTGAGACCCCATATATTATAATTAAAAGGACTTATTAGTATAAGTGAGGACTCACTTTACTATATCTTGTGCATGGTTTAATTTAGGAGAAACCTTATTATTTGTAGTGCAAATCCTATAACTGGATAATTTTTCACATAGTCCAGTTTTGTCAAAGCCTGGTTTCCCTGGTTTATTGCTGTGGGAAAACACTTGTGCTAACTCCCCCTCCTCTTCCTCGTCCACAGTATGCGAGACACTCCCAAAACCCTCTTTCGATCACCCCCCCCCTCCTTTGTCTTCCCCATGTTGTGCGGGGGACACCCCCCACAAACCCTGGTGTCCCAACGGGCCTGCTCCCTTTGCGTCCATCACTCAACCCTTCTCCTCAACCAGGCATCCTAACCCCCCCGTACCAACTACCTAACCACATAACCCCTTCTTGTCACATTCAGCCGTTGCCACTTCCTACCCTTCCTTGTGCATATATTTCCAGGACGGTTGGCAGTGAATATTTTCGACTGATTTTCACTTTTTACTTGTATACTTTTGTATTTTACTGCACTGTGCCATTAACAGTTCCACATACTGTAAAATGGCTGGCCCATTAGATTTTTGCCTTTTGCCATTTTGTACTTTGGCCTTCTTCCTGCCCTCTCTGGTCTGGGATTGCCATGAATGGAAAACACTTTACCCGGTAAAGCCTTGTCTTTCTGGGCAAAGTAGTGGTCTGTGTGTGGCCGGATGTGGTGGCTGGGAATGTCTGGTCCCAATCCACACCAAGCCAGAGTGTCTGTTGCTGGGACGAATTTTTGTCCAACGGCTGTCCATAATTGGACAGTCCTTGCCACTTTGAACGGTGCAGATTGTTACCATTGGTGGAGCTGCGCATAAGCTGTAAGGGAACGCAGACTGTCAGGAAATGTAGTTCCCTCAAAGTTGAAAATATCCCTGGAAACGCCAACTAATGCACCGATAATCGGGTCCTTTTGTTTGCATTAGAGTGTCGCATTCATCATTGCTCAGCCATGCCACAATTGGAGAAGCAGCAACGATTAAGTAAGTGCAACTTCGTTTTCCTTGTGAAATTGAAAAAGATTTTTTACTGTTGAGAACCTAAAGCGCTTCAACTTGTCTGAGCCATCAAAATAGGAGTCTTTCAAGAAACTCCAATCTTTTGAGGCCATTGTCTCAAAAGGCTGGGAGCGGGCGGTTGAAACTGAAAATGCATTGAAGTTTTCTGTATTTTTAAACACAGTCAAACTAAGAGTTGGGATTTTTTTTTTTATTCAGACCTACTTCAAAACAAGACGAGGAAGGAGGTTAGTTTTTGCTTGCTCTTTATAACTTCAATCAAATTTGATTGAGAGTACCATGTTGAGATGCCACTGAAGCCTAGGTTGCTTAATCGGAAGAAACTATGTAAGACCATTTGAAGTGTCAATATCTGAATTTTGAAGAGAACAGAGAGCCTCCCAAAATAAGGTAAGCACCCAATCAAGGAAAGGTAGGTGCAACACATCCAATTTAACCCCTGGAGAGGCTAATTTAGACACAAATAGAATATCATCCTGGAAGCCATATGTTTAGTGCCCTCCTAGAGAGACCAAGACAAAACCATATACATTTGCGGCAGTATTGTTACCAGGGGAAAATGTACATGTTACCTGAAGGAATACAATTTTCTGAGCAGAAACTCAAATGCCCATAAACTAGATAGGTCCCCCGGGACAAGAGTTCCAAAAAGCGACGGGAGAGTGATGTCTCTCTCTCCCTCTGGTTTGCAGAGTGGGTTCGGTATCGGAAGAATTTGCAGGCAAAGGTTTTGCAAAGGCCCTCTGACATCTCAAGCGGGTCTGAGAATAAGAACCTTGTGGGCCAGAACACCTGAGATTGTAATCCACTTTACTCAAGAGAGGAACTGAGGAGGCAGCATACTGGAATTATCCTATCCAGTGGAGCAGGAAGGCATCGACCAGGGTCTGCAACCTACTGGCTTCCTAAGAGGCATATAGTGGGAATTGCGAATTCAGAGCAGTTTCCAAAATGTCTATCGGGGGAAACCGAAAGTCTGGAAAATTCTGCTGCCACTTCTCTGTTCAGTTTCATGTGGGACTCTGGACATCCCCTGCTGAGGCAATCTGCTTCACGTGGCCATTCACTGCCAGATGTCTGGTCTGAGAAAGAACTGAGTGGGCCATTGCCACGATTGAACAACCAATCTGCCCAGTCTGTGTAGACGGGAAGACCACCTTCCAACTTGTTTGTGAAATGCATGGAAGTTTTGTTGCCCAAAACGAACACCAACCGGCCTATAATGACAGAAGAAGCTGTACGTTTCAGACAGATGCTCCTACTTGCGACTTACGCTATTTAGGTAGATGTCCACAAATTCTTGCCAGTGACCGACAAGCTCATGTCTTCAGGCTCTGCTACAGTGCTAAACCCACAGGTTCCCGCTCACGCACAGATGCTAGCTCAAATTTGACAAATACAGTATCTGAACCAGGAAATGATTGTATGGTCCCATCTACATGTAAAGCACCCATTACCCATAAACACCAACAGGCCGAACCCAAGATGGCGAAGGCTGGGATAAGCAAGAAGGAGGCTGGAGCGGACAATGGCCCACAGTGCTGGGGAAATAATGGTCCAGATGCTTGGGGAGAGAGGTTTGAGGAGCCAGAAATGAGAAGGGAGTCATGGTTCTGGTCAAAGACTTTTATTAAAATAAAATGGGGTGGGGAAATGCCTCTGACAGACCCTTAGATTTGGTTTTAGGTAGGGAACAATGTGTCAACTAGGGAGTGTTCAACACAGATATCAGGGTCGTTGCTGAGCACTACAACCCCCTCCTCCTCACCTGTATCTTTAGTTGAAGACTCGGGTCTTTTCCCTCTTTTCTTTTTGTCCTTGAGTTTTTTCTCGTAGAGATGGGGCCTCCCTCGGGTCGAAGCCACTCTGCTGCCTTTCTGATGATGGCAAGCAAGAGGGGCCTCCTCCCGATGGTGTCTAAGGGAAGAAAAAGGCAGAAGGTGGAAAAAACCTGTCGCATTATCCACGTGACACTGGGAAACTCAGTGTATGGAGGACTGTAGTACATCAAGCCTGTGTGTGGAAGATGGGCGTCAGAATGAACTCCAAACTGCAGTACGAGCACCACCAGCCCGTGTGTGGTAGAGGATCGGTTAAATGGACTCCAAGCTGCGGTAAGAAAGTAACAGGCAGGTCCCAGAAATGAAAGGAAGGAGAAGAGCGATCACTAGATCGGTACCGGAGATAGGACTGTAAGCTGTAGCCCCAACTGGAAATAAGCGGGCAGACAGGGAAGCTCTGGAAACGAGAAAGTAAAAGCCAGAAGGGCAAAATCTTACAGAGAAGGAACAGATGGGGTAAGAGACCCGAAAGGAAAAGGTAGAGTGGAAACCAAGGCTGGAGAGAAGCCGGGACAGGGGCTGGCACAGGCGGAAGGAAACAGGAAGGAACCCGGAACAAACCAAGGTGCATACCGAAGAAAGTAGTAAGAGGAAGGAAGCGGAGCAGGCAAATCAAGAGACGGAAGATAATTCACAAAGAATAAGGGTAAGAGTACACTAGCGTTAACACCACAGGAAGCAAAAGCAAAGGGTTGCAACGCAGGGAAGGAAGGGGCAGAGCTATAAGGCGGAAGAAAGGAAGACTAACAGAAAAGACTAGACCTATGCTCCCCAAGGGACGGGAGCGTAGTGGAGCAACCTAACGGCGATACAGACGCCAGGCAGGCCAGAGGCGCCAAGGGAGCCGGCGTGTGACACAATGCCAGAATGTCCGAAGCAAAACCGCCCTGTGTCCAAAGCACTTTTCTGGCCCTGGCATTCGAACGAAATTAACTCTGAGTGAAAAGGGTAATGTCTCCGGCCTTGAGTGGTTTATAAATGTACAGAAAGAAAAATCTGTAACTAACATAAAAGTTCCATCAAATATTAACGCAGTCTTAGTCAAGTCTCTGTCAAATAAAATGGCCTATACTAATAAACCTATTGCTAATCCTTAGTTCTAAAAACAAAAGGGTGTGGGACAATTGTGTATGCAAAAAGAAAAGTGTTCAAGAAATAATGTCAGGACGGTTGAGCAGTTGGCTTCCCTTAACGTTTTCAGCCCGGGACAAGTCAGCCCATTCGAGCTTCGCACAC
This sequence comes from Ambystoma mexicanum, assembly GCF_040938575.1. Taxonomy (NCBI): domain Eukaryota; kingdom Metazoa; phylum Chordata; class Amphibia; order Caudata; family Ambystomatidae; genus Ambystoma; species Ambystoma mexicanum. Next base: position 1,143,654,631 of record NC_090923.1, on the reverse strand, counting down.
ACTCTGGCTTCTCTGCCATGAAGATACAGTTCCAAGCGAAGGTATCCAGGCCTTCTGCCAAAGCCTCTTTTCCAATAACAGTCTCTTTCTTTCGAATGTGCGATGGGTTTTGCTTAAACCGTTGCAGGACCACTTTGATTCACTGATCAAGCTTCTACTGTTGTTTTACCACTTCTTGGCAGGGTACCTTACAGAGACCTTTGAGCACATTCACAGTGCCGGACCACTCTGTCATCAGTATCGAATCTTTCCTTATCAAGTACAAACCTTAATCAATCACTTAGCTTTACTTGCTTCTTTCATCACACATGTTTTGTATCGGTCTCTCCAACTCACCGGCTGTGTTGATCTTTCTGGCGCTTCTTTGTTCTTGAAGCCAAGGACGACGCCACAGTGGCTGCTGCTTTTCGCGGGAGGGCCTCCGGGTATCTGACGCACAATGCAGAACTCTTCAGTTTGTTTTACTGGCCTTACGCTTTCTGACCCGAAGGTTTCTTGACAGTAGCAGTTTCTTGCCGAAAAGGTAATGGGTATTTCCCTCCTTGCAACTGCTTCTTAGTTTGTCGTCTTTCTCCCCTCGTTCAGCTGCCAACTCGACTGCTGTCCCTTTGTGTGCTTTGCTTAGCTCAGAATGTGCTCTTGTGCTCCGCCTTTTATCCGTGTGGGGGAAGTTTAATGGAAGTCAGGTGTGAGTGATTGTCAGTAATTGTCTGACCTTAGTAGCAGAATATGTTCTCAGTACACTGCTCGGGTGCGAGTCGGTTTTCTCCCAGAGTGGCTCTCTGTGGAAGTGTTTGTGAAGGGGGTAAAGCTCCCACGTATCCTACCTGGTAGGATGGGGTAAAGGTGTTGCAGGTGGAGGGAAACCGCGTCTCGCCCTCCGGTGTCCCACTCCCCGAAGACACCTCACCCAGGTGATCCTCCTGCGCTGGTCCATCCCCACGAACTGGAGCCAAAAGAGATGGCTGTGACCTGGCCACCTGAATGACAGATCCCCGGGGACTTGCAGGTGAGGCACCTTCTGGTTTCCCACAGATAAATGTTCCAAAATTTGGCCCAAAGCAAAAGTTAAAACTATTATAATTTTTTTTTTTTTAAGTATTCTTCTGGGAAGGTGTTAAAATGGATTTTCCGAATGCACCCTGGGGTGGATTCTGGGAGGCCAACCTATTATGGTAACTAGGAAAGTCAATCCAAACTCAAGCAAGGTAGGGTAACTGAGTTCTGGGTTAGATTTGGGGTGTGTGAGTGGTCTTATAAGCAATCATTTAATTAGAACTCTAACCCTTAGTTTGTCCAACCCCGAGATCAAATGGGGCCTAATGCATGAGAGTCATCTGTTCTACAAGTTCTACTCACCAGGTAGGTTTACTGTTTGATTGTTCAATGCCAGTCAGTGTGGTTAATTGTTCCAGAAATCAGGCAAAGTTCAGTTGGGTGTCTATCCCACTCCCACCATGCTAGAAGGCCAATGGGGGGGATCCTTGAGCACACTACCACTGGCCTTAGACTGTCAAGTAAGAGAAGGCCAAGTCTTTATGACCATACAACCCAATGGAGGGCATAAAGAGGAATTTTAACTTGCCTCCCTTACTCACATTTTCTGAGCGACCATTTCAAATGGTCTGGAATCAGCTGGGTCCACTTACTTCTAGGGTTGGCCTGGTTGAGAGCGGTCAAGGGGCTGCAGACGCAGACAAGGTTTTCAGATATGGGATTTAGTTTTGGTTAGTCACGGCACCTGTTTTACGGTTGCTGATACTGGTCAACTGGACACCCTTGTCATGAAAGCCAGAAGACTTCTGCGGAGCAGGAGACCTCCAGGGGGTGAAGACTGGATGTAGCTGCAGTCCTCACTGTCAAGTGGTAACAGACTATCTTTGGTTTGCGAACAAAGGTGCAGGCCCTGCACAACTTCGACTGGGACTGGACAGCTGACAATGCAGGAGCAGGCAATTTGTAGTACAAATTGAAAATCCTCTAACTTCCAAGGATGCATTTGGAACAGCGATGACTGCAGCGAGGTGGCCTGGGAGAGAGCCTGTGAGTCCACTGGATGGTCCAGGGACACTTCCAAAGGCACGGTTCCTCAAACAGGAGTTGCAACTGGTTGATCCCATCAGTCCCGGGGTTGAAGCACAGACGTGGGCCTTCTTGAGATCAGGACAGAGGAGCAGAGCTTCCCTGTGACTTAGTTAAGGTAGTGCTGGTCGTCCTTGTATCTTCAGCGGGCTGAACTTCTTCGTAAGGGGGATTGGCTTAAACGATCTCTCGAATGACTGCATGAGTCCTCCTTTTATTCAGGATTTGGACTGGAGTCGCCTTCAAGCCAAACAATGGTAACACTCTGCACCATTCAAACTGGCAGGGGCTGTCCAATGATTGACACCCACTGGCCAAACATTCTGCCCAGCAACGGACACTGTGGCTCGGATGTGGACTGAGACCAGACAGTCCCAGCCTCCGCATCCAGCCACACACAGCCACTTTGCACAGGAAAGTGTTTTCCATACGTCTGGCAAAATTCCAGTCTCAAGATGACGGGAAGAAGGCCAAAGTACAAAATGGCAAAGGCAAACATCTAGTGGTGCAGCCATTTTAGAGTACATGGAACTCTTTAGGGCATTACGTGGTAAAATGTAGAAGTGCTCAAGTAAAAAGTGCAAACCATAGTAGAAATATATATCCGCTGCCACCAGCCTAACCCAGACAAACTTTAACTGCAACCACAAAATTACTAAAAGTTTATAAGGATACAAAGTATCCCAATCGCACTTCACTTTAAGGTGATTTGTGCAGCTTTAAAAATAAAAGAAATTCAATAAGGGTCTCGCAGTACTGATAGTATTAGGGACTGATCAGTTTCCCCATGAGAATGAGTGGAAGGTAAAGCCGAGGGCTTTACTTGCCTTCAGAATGTCATGTCGTCATTCAAACAATAGCAAAACGGAAAAGTATCACATAGAAGTCTATGGGATGGAAGCACCAAAGAGAATATATATAATTCCGAACGGCTTCTTATCAGTTTTCCAGCCTGGTCTCCCCTTCAGGCTGTGTATCTCAAACCCTCTCCCAGAAATGCGTACTTCTTGCAGCTTCTTTCCTTAGGTGCTTCTTAGCCCTTGGCTTTTTCAGGATTCACAGCAAGCCCTTCATTGACCTTTCCTTTCTCGGGATTCACAACCGGTTCCTCCTGGACTATACATTTCTTAAGTTGCACTTCAAGTTTTGCAACTGCAGATTTTACAACTGCAGGTGTAGGTATTGCACCCCAACCTGCCCCACCATCAGAGTCCTTTTCAGGCAGAAAATATTTTGATGCCCTACTGCCACGGATCTGGTCTGGTTCTAGTTCCCTTAGGTTGATGTATAGCGTCTGGCTTAGGCTTTTGACTCTCTCAAGGTGGGACGTGTCTCTCAAGCGCCATGCTCACTTGCTCACTCAAGGGTCTCAATGCCGGGACCACTTCAAGCATTTTTTCTTGGGTCTTCTTCCAAATGTTCCTTATACTCAAAGTAGCAGTCTTCTCTTGGGTGCGACAGCAGGAGCCTCTCCTTGTGCCAAGAGCAGATGCATCGGTTTCCACCAGGATTCTTTTCAGACTCTTTTATAGTCCATGGGCTGGGGCGGTGTTTCTAACCTTGTGGGGCTCATTACGAGTTGGCTGGTAATATGGCGGTAATTCCACCGAAGCGGAATTAATGTTACCACTGTGCTGTCCGGCAGATTTACTGTTTAAGTTGTCGGGAGCACTCACACACACCATTGGCGGTAATGGTAATTGCAACAGGCGGAATTAGCGCTGATGCTAATTCCGCTTGATGTTGGCGGTAATTCTGTTGGGGTTAATTCCGCTGGTGGAATTAATACCATCCTTTAATACGGCGTTGTGGTAAGTGGCAGTAATTCAGTTACTACTATACTAAACAAAGAGGATGCCTATGTGCTGAAAGACTCAATAAAAGAATTTCAGAAAATGCATGCTGAGAACCAGAGTGTGTTCTTATTAAAAATATATCATTTTATTCTATTATAATTTCATAAAATACATAATTTCCAAACAACTGTGAGACAGCAATTTCCAACAAACATATATTTTTTGTGAAAAGTTTTTGTGCAAAAAACGCATTGTTTTGTGTAAACATTTCTCTTATGCATATATTACTAACACAATTTATATAAAGAAATTCTAAATAACTTTTGCAATAGTAATATTCCTACTTTGACAGTCCACCATTACACATCTACTACAAGTATCCAAGATTATTCTAGTAGTATTCCTCTCATCATTGGATTTCCTTTTGTATAGTTTCGACTTGACGACGTTTGGCCAGATTTTTCATAACATTGGTCAACGTCTTCTCCAGGATTACTGGACTTATTGAAAGGCTTTATCAATGCTACAACATAAACAATAGCGACATAATTTTAGAACAATAAAAGTACTTAAAAACATGCAAAAGATTGTTAAACAGTCCCTGAACTTCCTCAATATGCAAACCATTATTTCATAACTGGGGAGCGAAATCAATTTTTGTATAGACTCAAGCCCAAAATGCTCAGGGATAAGTTAGTTTCCCTGCACACAAGACAAAAGGAAATAAATTACCTATTGTTAAAGTGGGCCGATCAGTCCCCAACTGTCTTCCAAAAGAAACCGTAAAACGTCCTAGAATGTAAATTCCTGCAGTATCTCAAATATTAACTCAAACAAATATGCACCCAAAAAGGGTGCACAATAATAATAATAATAAAGATCATAATATCTATAGAAGGTGCAATCTCATCTGTACCTATAAACGTTGTTTATTTGAAAAGATCTTTCACTACTTTTCAAAAAAGTTCCAAATCTAGTGGATTCCCATTGTATCTTCTTGCTAATGTTCGATAAGTGGGTGTAGATTTTCTAATTCCACTTCAACTGCAAGTTTTTCAACTAAATTCAATTCCTGAAAGCATCAAAACCATAATGAGCAAAGAAACTAAAACAAAATATATTTCCTATTTGCAATAACCGCTTATAGTCGTTATATTTTTAGGTCTTTAAAGTGCTAATGACTATACAGGTGTATCTGATATTGTACCGAGAGGCATTTACCTTCACTCGGCATCTAGCAGGCTAAACTGCAAGTGCTTCCCTGCTGCAGAATACCACCAACTGTTGTAGGCTAAAGCAGAAGAGGGAGGAAAACATTGTTTTTGGGTCTTTACGGTAGTGCTATTAGCTGCACCAATGTGTATGCTATTATATAAAGGGCATTTACCTTCATTCAAACTCTAGCAAGCTAAAATGCAAGTGCTTCCTTGGTGTGTAATTCATCCAGCTAGTATAAACTAGAGGGAAAGGGAAAAGAAAAAGTAAAGAGTAGTCAAGTAGACTTTCCCTTTACTTGGCATAGAAAATCCCGTCCGATAACGGTCCTGAACTAACTTACCTTAATGCCAGCTACAAGATTAGGGACCTCGCCTACTCGAAACAACACGGAGAGCAGCAACACGAAGGTCATCTACACCGTACTGGACCCTAGGTATGCTTCTTGCTTACCTATAAGGGAAAGCTGCATCCAAAGCAGCCAATCGCGCAACGTCTCCTTCAACCATGAGAAGATAGAAAGAGGACTAGGCGCTTCCTCGCAATAGCCCAGATCCGTGAACGAGTCATGGAAACAAAAGGAGGACTAATTATTAGAGCAAGAACGCTCTTGAATGTTTACCTGTTAGGGAATAGCTGCATCCCATGGAGAAGGTATAAAAGAGGACTAGCCGCTTCCTCAAAATGGCCCAAATCCATAATCAAGTCATGGAAACAAAGGGCAAACTAATTATTTGAGCAAAAGCGCTCTCAAATTAATAGAGATGAAATACAGCAAGAGCTAAAGATGCCTAGTGAAGGTAAATGCCTCTCGATACAATATGAGATACACCTGTATAGTCATTAGCACTTTAAAGACCTAAAAATATAACGACTATAAGCGGTTATTGCAAATAGGAAATATATTTTGTTTTAGCTTATTTGCTCATTATGGTTTTGATGCTTTCAGGAATTGAATATAGTTGAAAAACTTGCAGTTGAAGTGGAATTAGAAAATTTACATCCACTTTTCGAACATTAGCAAGAAGATACATTGGGAATCCACCAGATTTGGAACTTTTTTGAAAAGTAGTGAAAGGAGATCTTTTAAAATACGACTAAAGGTACAGATGAGATTGCATAGTGTATAGATATTATGATCTTCTTTATTATTATTATTGTGCACCCATTTTGGGTGCATATTTGTTTGAGTTAATACTTGAGATACTGCAGGAATGTACATTCTAGGACATTTTTCGGTTTCTTTTGGAAGACAGTTGGGGACTGATCGGCCCACTTTAACAATTGGTAATTATATTTCCTGTTGTCTTGCGTACAGAGAAACTTAACTTATCCCTGAGCATTTAGGGTTTGAATCTATACAAAAATTGATTTTGCTCCCCAGTTATGAAAATAATGGTTTGCATATTGAGGAAGCTCAGAGACTCTGTTTTTTAACAATGTTTTTAAGTATTTTTATTCTAAAATTGTCGCTATTGTTTTATATGTTGTAGTATTGATAAAACCTTTGAATAAGTCTACTAATCCTGAAAAAGACCTTGATCAATGGTTTTGAAAAATCTGGCCAATTGATGTCATGTCGAAACTATACAAAAGGAAATCCAATGAGAAGAATACTACTAGAATAATCTTGGATACTTGTAGGTGATGTGTAATGGTGGACTATCAAAGTAGGAATATTACTATTGCAAAAGGTATTTAGAATTTCTTTATATAAATTGTTAGCAATATATGCATATGAGAAATGTTTACACAAAACAATGTGTTTTTTGCACAAAAACTTTTTTCACAAAAAATGTTTGTTGGAAATTAATTGCTGTCTCACAATTGTTTGAAAATTATGTATTTTATGAAATAATATAATAAAATGATATATTTTTAATAAGAACACTCTCTGGTCCTCAGCATGCATTTTCTGAAATGTATGAGTCTTTCAGCACATAGGGCATCCTCTTTGTTTAGTATATATTGAATTTACCCCAGATGCCTATGTAGGGGTTCCCCATCTTTGTTTTTGGAGTATTTCAGTTACTGCCACTTTTAACATATACTACCAAACTCGTAATGAGCCCCCATCTGATACTTTTTTTTTCCTATTTGAATTCTCAAACTGCATTGGTTATTCCCTAGCTGAGCCTTCAGTTGCAATCATTGTTACATCATTAGGATGGCGTCAGCATTAATATCTGTACCTCTTCAAGGTTTTAAAAGCATTTGTGGCATGCAGCAGCATCTTGGAATTCACTACTTCCTGTAGCGCAGTGCCACAGCTGCTCTGTTCTGCCGGGGACTCTGCGGCACTGCAGATGCTGTAGCACGATCTACGCGTTTCTTCCCTCACTGTCGGGTAATCTGTGGATATTTTCCCCATCTTACGAACAGAGCAAGTTTGTGGAGTTCTTTGTTATGAAAACTGTTAATTTCTCAGTTTCCCTGGTGTTGGTTTCCTGGCAACTGTAGTTTAAGTTATGACCCTCAGAATATCTCTGGGGAGGGGTAGTAATTTGGCGGGATCCCTCTTCAGCCCCCCTGTGGCTGCTACATCCGGTAGTAGCCTGAAAAACCCAGTCTCTGGTTGTTGGCTACACCCATATAAAGGATGGGGAGTTCTGATGATGCCCACACAAGCTGATGACTGATTATGATTTGAAGATAATCCTGGACCCTTAGGAGGAATCCAAGAGGTGCCACAATCTTGATCTAGGGAGCGCTTTGAGGTTTAACCTGGAATGTACCAAACTGACCAGATCTTCAGACACATTATTTCGAATGGATTGTGTCCTCCAACGTATTCCACATCTTTGTCATGTAATGTCTACAGCTGTGCTACTTTGGACATTTTTCGGCAGAGGGTGTCCTGCGTCGGGTCGATGTCCCTCGAAGGCCTCAGTCGAGGGAGATGTCACCGGATGTTATAAATAGGACGCACATTGCCCGTAGCCTCAGTTCTGTTTTTTCTGCAAATGTGTTTGCTTCGAGAACTCGGCGCACCTCGGGTATTCCTTGTGAATGGCATCTTATTCGACTCCACGGTCTGGCTTTGACTTGATGGGACTGTAAGTCTTAAGATGTCGATTACGGACCCGCAACGCATTTGTTTGTGGTGTCTGGGCGAGATTCATGACACCGACTGTTCGACATGCCAGTCACTGACTGCTAAGTCCTTGCGGAAGCATAAGGGGAAGTTACAGGTAGGTAGGGGTTCTAAACCCAGTAAGTCCCGTAAATCTGCTATGGGGATGTCCAACGACAATTCGAGGGGTGACTCTCCACGTCAGAAGGAGTCCCGGGGATCTCGGTCCCAGAGTGGGTCATGCCATTAGTCGTCCTCGTCTCGGCATTCCCGGAAGTGCCGTGACCGGACGCCTTCCCCATCCTACTCGGAGGATGGCGCCGTGCAGAAAGCGGCTTGTCCCACTAAGTCCTGGACTCCGGAGGAATGGGCAGCCTTCAGGGAGCAGATGTGATTTTTCAATCCCAGGGCACAGTTCCGTCCGTGCCTTTGGAAGAAGCCGGCAGGGAACGTTCTCGGTCCGAGGCTCGTGCGCCTTTGGGCCCGGGTCCGAGGCGCGATACTCATCGGGAACCGTCGAGGTCCCGTTCTGACAAGGTTCAGGTTGATTGCCAGAGACGTGCTGCATCCAGGTCTCGGTCTTCGTCCCCGGAGAAACTGCAGAAATCTGGTAAGGACTAGAGGACCTCCATCAGCAAATTCCGGCCAAAGGGCGCCGACTGCTTCAGCGTCTACAACAGCGCCGAGGACTGGTGTGAAGGCAAAGCCTTGACATCCGTATCGGACGGACACGACATCGACGCTGAAGCCGTTGGCACCTTCGGGACCTTTTGGCTGGAATTTGCAGATGGAGGTCCATGGTACTGTGGATCCTCCAAAGAAGGCTGCCTAAGTCTGCGAGGCCTGTTAAGGATTCCAGACCCACTTCTGTCCCTAGGCAGGAGTTCTTTCCTCCTCTGGATAATATCTGAGGATGAGGAGAGGTCAGATTTGGAATTTGACCCTGTTGAGCCTGATGTGGCTCCTGTCTTTTCCGGGGACAGACAGTTGGAAGAGTTACATCAATCACTCCATGATGCCAGTGGCTTGGACACTTCTGCTGAGGTGGAGTTTGGCAGGCCTGAGCCTGGGGCTCATGATTTCTCTTATAGGAGACTGATGGCTATGGTTACTGAGTATCTTGGTTGCTCTAGTCCTCCGGAGGCATTTGTTCAGGATGACTTAACTGATATTTTGGATCAAGGTCTGTCCTCTGACCCAGTGTTACTTTTTCATTTGACTTTGCAGGCAGACCCCGGAATCTCTTCCAGTGGTTAACAAGTCGTTCACTAACAAATACTGCCCTTCCAGTAGCAACCCCAGCTACCTTTCCTCTCACCCAACTCCTGAGAGTTTGGTGGTTCAGGCAGCTACGGCCACCTCGAGGCAGGCGGCATCCCAATCCCATCCCTCCTGATGGTGACGACAAATGCTTCGATGGTTGGGCACGTAAGGTGCTTTCTGCGGGGAGTATGGCGGGGGAGTATGGCACTGAAGTCGGCCAACTCCACTTGTGCCTTAGCAAGATTTTCTCACACACTGTGGAATTATTTCTCTAGCGGCTGTGCATATCCCCAAGGGGGAAGAAACAGGTGGGTTCCTTGCTCTCGTGCAAGATGGCAAGGATACCATGTGTGAATCCCTTCAATCAGGATTGGACCCTGCCGACAGTGTTAGCCGGTCCATAGCTGCGAGCACCGTTATACGCAGGTTTGTGTGGTTGCGGAAGTCTGGTTTTGCTCCGGATGTACAAGCCAGTCTTCTGAATATGCCCTTTGTTGGCTTGCATTTGTTTGGCAGCAAGGCTGACGAGAGCTTTGAGAGGTTGCAGGCCTCAAAAGCTGCTGCTAAATCCTTTGAGCGTAGCTGTGCATCAACCTCTGCCTTTTCATCCTAGGGGACAGCAGTGGAGGTGAGGTTACTTTCGTTGCTACTCCTCTTTTGGTAGGATGCGAGGAGCCGCCAGTCAAAGGGGTCAATGTAAAAGTACCTGTGGTGGTCGGGAACTAGAAGTGCTAAAGCCACCCAGGCAGCCGCTCCAATACAACTATGAGGCCATGTTCCATTGTTCACCGGTTGGGGGGCAGACTGTCTCAGCATCTCGAAGAACGGCGAGCTATTACTTCAGATGCGCGGATTACAATAGCCCACGGCTACTGCCTTCCCTTCCTAAAGCTGCCTCATGGAAATCCACTGGGGAATGTCTCTGAAGCTTCCGGATCCGCTCCTTGTGCAGGAAATCTTAACCCTGCTGGAGAAAGGAGCTATTGAACTCATGCCTGTAGCGAATAGGAACAAGGGATGGTATTCCCCATATTTTCTGATTCCAACGAAAGACTGGGGGTTTGAGACCCATCTTGGACTTGCATTGGTTGAACAAACTCCTCACGAAGGACAAATTCAAGATGGTCACTCTTTCTCAGGTCCTCCAGGCCCTTCGACTTCAGGATTTGTTTGTGTCCATGGACCTGCAGGATGCTTACTTTCATGTGCCGATTCATCCAAAGCACAAAGTACCTGAGGCTTGCGGCTGGCAGCTCGCACTTTCAGTTTCGGGTCCTGCCATTCGGATTGACCTCCGCCAGAGGGTCTTCACCAAGCTAATGGTGGTGGCAGCATATCTCAGGCGAGGGGCGTTGTGGGGGGGAATACACGTCTACCCCTACCTGGACAACTGGCTGATCTGTGTAGGTTCTCCCGAGCAAGCGATGGATCATCTCAGTCTCACCTGCTTCTCCGTCCACAAGCTGGGCTTCTCCCTCAATTTCAAGAAGTCTCATCTGACACCTTCCCAACAGCTCCAGTACATTCGGCTGTGTTGGACACATCCTTGGAAGTGCTCGCCTCCCAAGGTAAGGGCTCATCCCATTGTGCAGATGGTGGACACATTTCAACATGGCCAGCGTCTTCCGGCTTTCTAATTCTTAAGATTGCTCGGCCTCCTGGCATCCTGCATTTTTCCGGTGCCAGAGGCCAGGCTGAGATCCGTGCAATGGGTCCTCAAGATGCAGTGGTCCCAATTCTCAGGCAAGCTTTCGGATCCCATTCAGATTCCATTCTCTGTCTCGCAGGATCTTCTGTGGTGGGCCAACGATGGGAATCTGATGAAGGGGGGAGCCGTTTTGGCAACCGTGGCCGGAGGGGACAGTAGTGACGAACGCTTCCCTCACAGGATGGGGAGCTCATGCCGACGTATTAACTTTTGCGACTGGTGCAGAGGACACGATGTAGATCCTTTTCAGTGTTCCATTCCCATGGTTCTTGCTTTCTTTGGCCCACAGGGGCCTTCAAGTAGGTACCATTAAAGGATACCTGGCGGCGCCGTCTATCTTCAAGCGCTCGTCTGAAAAATGATTTTATTTTTAAAGATTCCTTTGATTTCCCAATTTTTAAAAGGGCTTACTAATGTGTTCCTGCCGTCCCCATTTCAGGTGCCAGTATGGGATCTGAATTTGGTCTTGAAATTCCTGAAGGCTCCATTTCAACCTTTTGCACTCTTGTCCTTTGAGACTGTTGTATTTCAAGATGGTTTTCTTGATTGCGGTTACATCCGCTCGCAGAGTGAGTGAATTGCAGGCCCTTTCATGTAAGCCGCCCTTTACTGTGTTTCAGAAGGACAGGGTTGTACTGAGGGTACGTCCTTCCTCTCTACCTAAGGTAGTGTCTGAGTTTCATTTAAACCAGAAAGTGGTGCTTCCTGCTTTCTATCCTCCTCATCCTGGTAAGGAAGAGGAAAGGGTCCATAGGTTGGACACTAGGAGAGCTCTGAGCTTTTATATTTCTAGGATGTCCAGGGTCAGAGTGGACGATCAACTCTTTGTGGGGTATGATGGACCCCGATTGGGCCAGGCTGCGACCAAACAGACCTTAGTATGAAGAACTGTTAACTAAGCCAACCAGTATAAGGAACGGTTTATTAACAGAGAGGTAACACAGACCTCAGCGGTTGTGAATTGAGTCTGTCTTTAAAACTTTAAACTCAACTCCCCCGAAACATTGTCCAAGGGGCTCTCTTCTCGAACTCTGCCAAAGGAACAGAAAGCCTTGCAGGGATTTTCTAGAGCATCATTGACGAGAACAGAGCTCTTAAGAGGACTTTCAAGGACACTAGTTGATCAAGACCCTATATCCCAAAACATGTGAGAAATAGAAGCCCTCGACACCAGATTCTGCCAAGAGTCCAGTCCTTTCACTCCATGAGGGGTCAACGATCCCTTTTTAAAATGCAAAGAAAACCATTCTTTGTTTTCTCTTTTGAAAAGCTGAGAATCTGGCTTCTTTTAACCTGGTAACCTCGGAGAAACCAAGAATACTTGGGATTGTAAAATCTGAAGAAACCAAGAAGGTTGTGTTTGAGTCTTACTCTTGATCCCTCACACAGTGACATGTGAGGTGTTTGCTATAGACTTTCATTTATCAAAATAAGAGGATTTGGGTTAATCCTATCTGTAATCCTAAAAGGGGTTTCCCTGCCTCAACAAATCTAATTGTCTGTGTCAGGATTTAAAAGAGCATCCTCTGTCCAAAAACCCTAAACTGATCCTTACACTCTAAACTCAATATAATATGTACAAGGAGATTTATGTAAGCTATGCACTTATAGCTTTTCTTTCAACGTTCCAAAATATGCAGTTTTAAGGTGCAGAAAAGAAAATAATAAAGTTCCACCAGGAAAGGGGTCTCCCTTCCCCTAAATTTCCTCTGGTAATTGAAAAGTCACTTTATCACAGTTCAAGTTTGTTCAAGGGGAATGAGTATTCCCTTGAGCTTCCTTTTTAAATACACAATTCTCTTAAATGTTCAGTTTCTCATACTTGATACTTCCATCCATTAGCCTCTTTATCTCCCTGGTCTACTCTCCTGCCAGGGTAGCTGCAACTTAATCACTGATTGTTAAAAGGGGATGATTCTTCCCCTTTACATCAGTTTGTCACTGTTTCACAATTTCAGATTTACTTCCCTTCTCATTACTGGTTTACTCTCCTGCCAGGATGTCACCAGTGGCGGCTGGTGAGTTTGAAAGCTGGTGGGGCGTAATTTTCCTAGGGCGAATTTGGGAGCGAGCATGCACAGCGCTTGAGCCCACACCACACAAAAGGGTGTGGCTGGGGTTCTCCCCCCATAAACATTTTGAAAAATGGCCTCCAAGATGTGCAATTTACTGTCCAAACCCACCGAAATATGACATAAAAAGCATTAGGTTTTACAAATTAATGGTGGTACATAAGTGTGCAAGTGTGGTGTATTTTACAGCAGCTTGTATTAAACATTTCTGGTACTATGATGCATGCGTAACGTTTAGAGTACAATTAATAAACCATCAGCAGTGCACATATGCTTTGGCCCAGTGCTTTATTGACCGCACATAACACTAAAACCACTGTCACTTTCCCAAATCTGGAGTTGCTCAGACTGCCCCCATGCCTGTCGCTAAGGGGCTCTGTGGGGTCCAATGCCACACCACCACCACCTTTCTGTTCCAAGGATATGTGCCTACTGTTAAGGGAGCAGGGGGCGGGGATGGCACCAGGGCCTTTCAACATTTTTCAATTGAAAGGGGCCTCAAGGCCCAGCAACTACCACCATGTGACAGTCATTAGTCATATAACATGGCAATAGATAATTTTCTATAATGTTTTCATTCTGGGACATTAAATGTGCGGTTTGCAGAGCTCGCATTACAAAATTAATTTGCTGCAGCCCTTCAGGCTGTCACCTGGACTGGCCTATAGGGCATTAGGCCCATGGCTCAAACAAAAACACAAAATGCTGGTGTGGGCCAGTTTTTGGGTCAAAGTGGGTCACTTTGTTGGCCAATGTGAGCTAGGTTGATGTTACTTCACCACACAGCTATTAGTTTTGACCAAAGTTGCTGAATAAATATTCTTTAAAATGCACAATTTGCACCACATGTTATCAAACATACGCCCCCTTGGGTAATATTCAAACAGTGTCATAAAAGGAATGAATTGCCATTTGCAACTGTGGTGGGCAACTTTTTCAATGGTGCCCGAGACAATTGTATGGCCCAGTTGTGTGCAGACGCCTCTCGCAGTAAAAGGGCCTCTGGGAATACAGCACAGACAACGCTGCATTCAAGACCAAATGCCTTCTCTTGCGCTTATATTTTCGGTGAACATTTGTATTGTTTCTAACTTAGAAACAACATGAATGTTCACTGAAAAGATCAACGCAAGTCTTGAGAAGGCATTTGTCACATCACACAAGTGCTAGTCCCGCACTTGGGTGAGAGCTCAGCCCACCACCACCACAGAGCCTCAATGCAGTCACAGGGGCCTAACCGGCCTGTCGACCAGTACAGTCCAACAACGTTTCCCTAGGGGCCCAGTGCAGGGCTCCAGGACGGTCCTGGAGCCAGGGTTGTTGCTAGGGGGGCTGTCTAGATATTTATACTATGTTGTCTGATAATCCAAACAAGGTTGGTAAGCGGCATGCTTCAGATTCCTCACATTAAGCACCGCGGTGAGGTTCCTAATACCATTACAGTTACAGTCACTAAAGTAACGCCATGTTAGAACAAACCATTGAGTACAACCCCAGCCATGTTGGCTTATCGGAGTGTCTCGGAGGGAGATGGAGAGAGTCGAAATCGAGGTCACCTCAGAGACAAACAAAAAGCAGGCAAGAAGAAACAAGGAGCCTCTGGTAAAGATGACCACGTTGAATCCTCTAAAGCTACAGTTGAGACTAACTCCCCACTACAGCACGGGAAAGGAGCACTTTTCATTACAATAGGGCGCTGATGCTAAACCAGCATGGGGCAGCCTTTGAAAGACTGCCCCATGTTGCTTTAGCATCTGCGCCCTAATGAAGTAATTAACTCCAGCATGGGAGCGGGGAGTTAATCACTTAAAGAGCCGTTGCCAGGCGACCTCGCCACCACCCACTAAACCCCCCATCGGCCTTGACAGGGGAGGGTGGCACTTTTTTTTTTTTTTTTTTTTTTTTTTTTTTTTTTCCCCTCACCCTGCAACTTCTGCAAGAGCCATGGCCGGCCCTGGTAGCAACATGGTGTTATTGCTTTGTAAAGAAAAGGACAAGCCCAGTAACCTGGCATTTAGTTTATCAGCATCATGTGTAATATGTAGAGGTTGCAAAGGTAAAAATAGATGAATGGGGCAACATGTCTGAGTATTAAAAAAAAAAAGCGTGGCTTTGCCAATGTGTGTTAGGGTATTGGCCATTTCATCCAACGGCCTCTTTTCTCCCACTCTCTGCTTTCGCTACCTGTCCTCCCTCGCCGTGCTCCCCCTGTCTCGTGTAGGCCTGCCTACGCAGTTACTTATTTATGTGCATTTTTAACGCGCTCACACAGCCCGGGGTCATCGAGGCGATGTTACAGGAGAGGTTTCTAAGCGTACGAACCTGTGTTTCGTGACGTCGTTTGCAATGCGAGCACGTTGCCGCTGAGCTACCCTCCCGGGACGTTTTATGTCATGCTCTCATATCACTCAGCGGGCAGAGCATTTTTCTGTGTGCACGTGGATTCCCTCTTGCAACCAGCGCCCATCTGTGAATGCAAACAGCACTTGCATTTCCTCAAAGCCTTCACAGGGTCCTGCTAATTGGGGCACTCAATGACGAGACAATTGGAGGACACAGATCAAACATTGATTGATGGCTGGGCAGCTGTGCCCCCTTGGGAGTTTAAGTTGTCGGACCCAATAATATCTATGCCCCCAAGCAGGTGACAAGCTGTCGCCCTTGGCCACCACAGACCCCTGTCATCATGACTCCTGCATTCCCGAGTGCAGGGCTCCAGGACAGTCTGCCCTGGGGAATGAAGGCCGTACTGCAGCCAGCACACTTGACTGTGGTCCTTACATCAAACTTCAAATTTACCGGAGTTGGCAAGGCCAGGCCGTGCATGTGGGCCCTCTGCTTTCAGCTTCTCTGGGTGCTGACCACGCACTGGCTCTTCCACACGGCAAACTCCAACACGAAGTGAGAAGGTTGCACGTGGTGGCAGTTGACGCATGCGCCCATCACCCAACCCCACCCACACATGAATGTCATTGGCTGGCACACAGCCAATGAACATTCAGTTACATTTTGTTGCTATGCTAGTGAGATCAGAGCCTACAGTAACACTGCGCTGTTTGCGCACACATTAATGCTGGCGGGTCCACCCCTCCAGCACCCCGCCAGCCTCCTAGATTATCTACTAGATAATCTGTTCCGCAAAGTGCGTGGAGCTAGTAGCTCCATGCAGCATACACTATAAAAAATTACGTAAAATGGGACGCGCCCCTCTGCAGGCCCAGCCACGAGTTGAAATAAAGCAGATGATTTATTTTGCTGCTGTGCTGCTCCTAATAAAACAAACAATGTAGAACAGAAAAGAACACAGTTTTCTCTGCACACTCCCTGGGCCCTGGGTGGGGGGGGCGGCGCCCCCCCCGCCCTAAGTAAGCAGCCGCCACTGGATTTCACACTATTGTTTCTCTTTATCTTCCTGTATTTGTGTATCCCAGACCCACAGTTTGCCTGCTTCACTAACATGCCAGGGCTTTTCCGTTCTCCAATCACTCTTTCATCCATGTAATAATGTTTTTCTAATATTGTGTCACCGACCCTTTTTCATCAAAATTCATGTTTTCTTTTCAAATATTGGGTCACTGACCCTTTTCCAGCAAAGTTTGCATTGACAATAATTCTTCTTCTGAAATATTGTGTTGCCGCCCCTGTCTTAATATTGCTTGCATCAGTTTACTTAATGGTATCACTTCGACTCTCTTGCACTTTGTGCGACATGGCATTCACCTTCAAGTGCTCTGGTAACCCATTTGCTTTCCCTGGGTTTACCGGGCAGCTTTGGTGTTCCTTGTGTCTTTCTGTTTGGTCCGTGGACTCCGCGTACATCCCGTTAGCCGGTTAGCCCTTGCTTTGCCGCCTTCTGCTCTGTGCGGCTTCAGCTGCTTAGATCAAGCGGTGAGCTTCCTTCGGTTTGATCTGCTTGCCTGCTGTTCTCGTCCGCCGGCGTGCTGCTTTTTACAGTCTGTAAGCCTTCAGCGTTCCGACTGGCATCCGAACAGTTTCAGTCTCCCTCTTTTGTTTTTTTCAGCTGTGTGCATTTTAAATATCCCGGCATTGGTTAGCCTTTTCCAATGACTAGAACAGTGTGGCATTTTGAGTCTCTAGAACAGCGCTTTAAGGGAGAAGCATATTACGTTCATTAGCAAACTGCCAATCAAACTGCTACCAAAAGCTTTTCTGCATATTAAGGAAAATGTTTTGTTCTCATTTACCCCTTTCAGTTCAAGGGCTGGCACAAATATTTCTCAATTCATACGAACATTTTTTTAAATGGAATGTTTTAACATATAACCTATTCAAACACTACTCTCTCAATACAAGTCCTTGAGCGTATGTCCTGTTGTGCAGGAAGTTCTTTGAGTAGCTTGAGTCCCTTTTTGGAGTTCTTTTTATCTTTTCATGATGCTTAGAAGTCTTGTAGGAGTATAAATGAAAGACCTGGGATATGGGAGTAAGTTGGATTCCAGAGTGACTGCTGTGCTTGTACTATTTGGCCCCTTTCATCCATAATGCCTTGCTTCCTTCCCTGCTAAAGTGTCCCTCTTCATTTGTAACGCCTGCTGTGAAAGAGACTAGCGGTTGGGAGTTATCCATTTGATTGTTTTTTTTATACGGCGCCTAATACCGTACCTGAGTTTGGTTTCTAAGTGCGAATCCGGGATTCAAACCTTTGATGCTGTACGTGGTCTTGCTTCCAAGACCAGTGCGTTGCCCCTGTGCCATCCTCTGTTCAGTTGAAGAGCATGTGCGGGGACGGGCCAGTATATGCATAGAGTGCTTTAGGGAAGCTTTTCTGCAACCCTTTGAGTGGTTTATGGACCTATTCTTAGTCATGTAATAGATGTCCAACAGACTTGTCCAAAACTTTATCAATGGTAACTGTGATGAATCAAGGGCATTCGTCACTTCTCCCCAAGGGGGAGCCCTCCTCCCCATGTGAGGCTCGGGAGGTGAGCCTGCTCCGCAATACCCTGCCTAGGGATGGAGGCAAGTGGGACCTCACCGATAGACTCCCTGTGTTGGGACAAGGACTCCTGTTCCCGTGAGGACTCCCTCCAGCTGAACACATCATGGCATACAAAAGATGTTCAAATAGAGGCAAGAAGCCCAAGAGGCGAGGGAAGCCCAGGACGAGAGTAGTAGTAGTTTGATATTAAAATATTGCCTTTATCCCATTGGTAGGACCTCAACGTGCTTGTGGGTGAATGCCCTTGGGACCAAGTATGTAGATTGTTGAAATAGGTAGAATGCTGGTGTGCATTATGTCAGAGATAGGAGTTAGGTGGGCTGCCTGTGCTCCACTAAGCAACCCAAGATGGTCAGGCATATGGATGGGTGCTGGGGGAGGTCAGGAGAATTTGAGAGTGCACGAGATTCGCTATGTGACCAGCTTGACGGAATTTTGTCATAACTGAAGTCTGATGGCTGTTCTGCTTTGTGTATTACAGTGGGGTATGGATACGTGTGTGGGTGGGTTGCCATGCTTGGGGCTGGTGTCCACCTAGTGGTGTTTGACTATGTACCTTGATGCTTTGCTTGGTGCTTTGCATTTGGTGTTGCTGATCTTGCAGTGGGGAGAGAAGAGAGAGAGAGAGAGCTCTCTTCTGGCCATTGATGGACATCGGGCAGGGTGAGTAGCACTCTTCACATCCATAGACTAAAGGGATCTGGATACCAAAGTAGTAGTAAAATGTCCATCTTTATTGGTGCCTTGCAAAATGCCACAAAAGTTAAAAGGCCATCAATATGTGGCACTCCCAAAGTGCATAATAAAGGTGTGCGTTGGGAACGTTAACTGTTTCGCGGCTCTACTCACCGCTTCATCACATCAGATCCCCATACAACCAGTGAGTTATAAACATGGTGCCGAGCAGTTTCACCAAAATGGAAGAAGGACTCCATTGTTAGGTACACTCTCCATGCGGCAAAACAGTGGTGGCCATCTTTGCCTGTAAAAGCCACACAAATGGTAAGTGGGAATGGAAGTGGCAATACCGTCTAATCTAAGACCGTCCCTACCGTTGATATTTATTAGTGAACTGTCTGGTTTTGCCTTGTGTATATGTTACACAATTTATCCACCATGCCCCGTCGCAAATAGTGAGCGTACCCCGATGGAGCCCTTCAATGCCCAATACATTCTTGAATGCATTTCATAAATCTTAACATCGTAATTGCTTCAATAACAATTGCACAAGATAAACAGATATCCATTGTTTTCACAAATGAATCACAACGTTTTGGCATAGTGCACAAGTCGTGGGATGGAATTAGTCATTTTGTTAGTCATTTTGTTAAAACGGCTATGCTTGTCCGTAAATTAGGCTTCTGTCTCCTGATTACTTCAGGTTTTTCTAAAAACTTCTGCACATGGCAAGGAAGTGCGGACCGCAGCACAGTGCTGTCGTTCCTGCTTCCTATTGGGTCCCTGGCATAAAGTGCATTATGCGCACTGGCAACAGTGATCGGCATTGTGCAGTAAGGGCAGCATGATACTTGGGTATGATCTTGACTTGATTTCCTACGTGCCCAATACAATGACTGCACAACTGAAATACATATTTTGTATTTCATATGAACATACGTTTTCTATTGTCTTGCCTGAAAACCAACACGCAATTTATTGCTGCATATACAATCATACAATAAAGTGCATTGATCACTGTAAAGTGCATAGTACAGAAGACCTAAATAAGGTGCATCGATTACTGTAAAGTGCACACGTCATCAGACTAAAGCATTCCTCTGTTGATCCTAGTTCCAACCAAATAGTCTCCTAAGCATTCTGACTCGGCAACTATCACAAATGCTCTCCACCACATATTCAAAATCAGACTTTGATTCGGAAACAGAATCAAATATCACACGTGTAAACATCTAACCTAAAAAGACAATCTGGTGAATAAAAAGTGCATACAAACAGGTTAAAAACCAATGTTAAAAAAGAGATTGATTACAGTACTCCTCTAGAACGTATCACACGGATAAAAAATGAGCATATTACAATATTCTTTTAGACTGGACATCTCTGGCTTTCTACAAATATTTACTGAAACCTTTAGGAAAAAGAAAAGAGAAGAAACTGGGGAGCATGGAAAAAAGAGGGGATTGGTCAGCTATCAATCAATGGCCTAAAAATGTGTAGAGTTCCTTGTCTATGTTGTGTCCATTTGGAAATTTGCTTTCAAAGTCCAATATACAACGGGTCTCTTTTTGCCTCAGGATTTCTTCTTTCTTTACCG
This sequence comes from Ambystoma mexicanum, assembly GCF_040938575.1. Classification (NCBI taxonomy): domain Eukaryota; kingdom Metazoa; phylum Chordata; class Amphibia; order Caudata; family Ambystomatidae; genus Ambystoma; species Ambystoma mexicanum. The sequence continues at coordinate 1,143,634,187 of NC_090923.1, read as the reverse complement.
CCTCCTAGTCCTGTCTCAATTTTGTGGATGCCAAATAACCCAAAACTTCCCATATTCTGGCATTCTGCGAAATGTTTAGCCATCGGGTAATTGACGTCACTGTTAATCAATGCCCTGTTGAATACGTGTCTTTAATTTGCATTTGGTGCTTCCTACTTGTCACATGCACAGGTCAGATAGAGGAAGTTGACATAGCCTAAGCGGGAGAGGATGATGGCAAGGATTGCAGAGACTCAGTGTGGGTAGTAGAAATAAGGCAAGATTCGCTGGAGTATGCGTAGTTAAAAGTGGCAAGCTCTGGACTGTGTTGATGTGGTGATAGAGTGATTGGTCTGAGTCCAGCATGCATCCAAGATTCTTTAGAGGTGGATGCTGCACATGCTGCTCCTAGGGAGTGTGGCCAAGGATATGTTTTAACGCATATTAGGATTTCAATTTTGCCAGGGTTAAAGAGGAGGTAGTTAGCTGTCATCCAGTGGATCAGGCCGGCAACTTGGGTATCTTGAAAATGATTTGGATGTTGTCCGTGTAGTTATAGCAGGCGAGGTTATGAGAGCAGATGAGTGCCAGGAGGGGACTGAAGTAGAGATTGATGAGGCGACAGGGAGGCTCTGTGTGGGACTCCTTTGTGAACCTGGCGTGAGAGGGAGAGAGAAGGTGTGAAGGAGCTGAATTTGTGAGTGGTTTGAAAGGAAGGAGGAGATCCATCTTAGAGCAGAGTCAGATCCCTATTCAGTGGAGCCTGTCTGAGTATGGTGTGGTGTCAAAGGCAGCAAATGGGTCAAGGAGGATGAGTGCAGTGCATCCTTCTGAGTCTGCTCTTCTTTTTCAATCATCCCAAATGGACACAAGAGGATTTCTGTTCTTTGAAGGGGTCTGAATCCAAATTTGGCGGGTTCAAGAAGGCAGTTGGATTCTTTGAAGAGGCAGAGCTGCTTGGAAGTTGTGCGGTCTAGGAATCTGGCAATATAAGTGGGTGTTTGAGATGGGGAGGTAGTTGGAAGGAAGAGAGGGTTTATACAAGCCTGCAAGTTTCAAACTGGCTCAGCAGGGTGCAGAGGAGGAAACTTGGACATGCAGCATTGAATGCAGAACAGAAGCCTAGGTGCAGCTTCAGACTTGTGGCATCAGAAAGGAAAGAAAATGCGAAAAGCCAAGGGGGACTCGAGCATCCCAAGCATGAGTGAGGAATAGGTGGTGTCGTGATCAGGATCAAGCCGTGGTGGCCCAGTGTGTCCCTAAATGCTAATACCACTTCCATTAAGGAAGAGCGAAGCGAACCAAAAGAAGGAAGAACGGCGAACCTGTATGGGGAACCAAAGGAAAGCAGAAGAGCCAACCTGACCAGTGACGGAGAGGGTCCCAGCCTGTTGTGCAGCCTGGTGACGTTCTCCCTAACCAAATCGGGTAACTGCCAAAGTGCGAGACCCGGGAGGGGGACCGAAGATGATAAACGTTCATACTCATCCCAGTCAAGATGAAGTATACCAGAAGAGGGTGAGAATAATTACTGGAACAATCATACTCGTTCCATTGGAGGCATAGTGTAAAGAATACAAGAGAATGAGAATGAATACTGGAGCCCTCAAACTTCTATCAGTCAAGATAAAGAGTAAACCTTAAATGACAGGAAGATCTTAAGTTTGAATAAAGTGAAAGGAACAAACTTGTCCCATGAAAGGAGAGGGGCAAAATTAACTAGAATAGAACAAGAGGAGAGTAAGAATGAAAGAAAGAATAATCAACTAAAAGAAAGTTAAAACCTTGAAGAGCCCAGTATCAGAACTGTATGATTTGATAAATTGGTTACCAGGAACTACCTATGGATACTTTTGAACTTGGTGAAAAATCACCTCACAGGAGAAGTCATTCTCCTGTACGTTTGTTGTTCTAATAGTGGTAGGGTTAGGATAGGTTAGTTTGGACAGCGGACTGATCTGGATTTGGACTCAGTGAAGAGCACCTTAGTTAGCTTTGTTGTGTAAGGGACACCCTTCGTATAGGGAAAGCTAGGAGTGCTCAGCTTTCAGTTAATTAACTACAACAGTCGGTGTTCTTCTTCTGACCCACCACAGTAGCCATTGAGCGGGGGAGGGTCATGAAAACCGGCAAGTACACTTGCACCCCTTACTCCCGATTTTCTGAGTGACCTTCCTGTGGCGCTGATGGTGGCTGGGGGACACTTACTTCTGCTTCTGTCAATGGAGATCCAGGGGCCCCAGGTGCAGTGGGAGAAGATGATGCAGTGATTTGGTCCTGCTACTCTGCAACTCAGGGATGACTCTGACAGGCTTGCAACTGGATTGGCCAGATAGCTCAGATAGCTCAGATAGCTCATAGCACAGCCAAAGCAGATGCACGCTGGGAAGAGGCCTCCACGAGACAGCAGAGCAACAAAGAAATCTGAGTCTGGTCAGCTTGCTAGATGTGTGGCAGTGGTAGAGATTCAGCTCCAGGAGAGCAAGCGTATATTATGCCACAAGTTGACCTGAATAGTCCCAAGCTCCACTTTGGCACAGTGACCGTTGCAGCAGAGTGGCCTTTGTAGAGGATCGGAGCCAACTGAATGCCCCCGGAACGCATCAGTCTTTTGATTGGGGGGGAGGGGGGAGGGCTTCTGGTGCAGGGATCCAGACTGCTTGGTTGAACCTACCCAAGGGTCAAAGCATCAAAGCACCAGTGAGGGTCTGTGATCAAAGCAAGGCTTTGCTGGGAGGTGGCTTTGCCAATGCTGGTTGTCGGTAGCAAAGTCTTCTGGGTCTTCCGTGCAGGCTCCTTTTCTACGGGGTCTTGACTCCAGTGGCAGATTTGAGGGACAGCTGCAGGACCCCCTCTTAGCCAAGATTTGGCTAGGTGCTGCCCCAGCCCACCAATGACAGGAACATGCACCATTCAAACAGCTAAAGACTGCCCATTGATGGACCACCTCAAACCTCACATCTGCCCAGCAACAGACCTGCTGTGGCATACATGTTGATTCAAAACAAGGCAGTCCCAACAACCATTTGACAGGTCAGAAACATAAAGCACTTTGCCCGGGAATCCAAGCTGGATCCAGCAAAAGCTGTATACGTTATGACTTTTCAGGACCGGTGAGACCAGGAAGAAGACAACAAGATGGACAAAGCCCAGAGCTTAAGCCGAATGGCATAATCATTTTGAGTATGATACTCGAATTGACATTATGCAATAAAAAAGATGGTGCACATGAGTGCACCAGAAAAACAAGCAGAAGATGGTTCACTGCCGCCTGCCTGTCCTAGGCTCATCAAAAAAGCTACAGAAAAAAGGACCCTACAGCACTTTACTGTAAGGGGATGTGTGATAAAGGTAATAACTATATTCACAATAACAAACTAAAAGGCGGAATCATGAAAGGGGATGCCCCCCCACCCCCCCTGCACTGGTAACCACAAAGGTTGACCTGTGCCCACAAAATAAATTTGGGCAAGTTAAGTGAGCAGAAAGGCTTTACTCTCCTCCAAAGTCAGGTCAAATTTCCAGGTATAGCAAAATAGTTGGTGGTTCAACTGATGTCAATGGAAGGAAAGTTCTAAAAAGAAAAATATTTCCTAACCCATTTGTTCTGACCGGTGCAAATACTGCTAATATTTGGGCTAATCCATCATGAGTGCGTGCTTACGTTGGCAATACTCTGTATTTTTTTGTTTTTGTTCCTACTGTTTATTGTGATGAATCTGATGGCATCACTTCTTTCCTGGGGGTACATTCTCCTTGTTTGGCCAGGGGACAGCAGCCGCTATCTGCTCCTGGGAGTGGCTATATGAGGGAGGACTACGTGGAGGGGTGGGGGGGGAGGTGACCCTCAAAGGGGTAACACAACATCAGATGAGACATGGTATCCACCTTTTCTTCTTAGGGAAACCTCCTCTATTCCCCATGACTTAATGGCATATTTTTATAGCTTCCTCGACCGTCTATGGGAGCTACTGATACCTTCCAATGTTCTATACATAAGTTACCAAAAACTGATTACCATTTCCATGCATGTGAAAGTACTGTGATGAGAAAGCTGAATATAGCAATGAGGATCAGTAAAGGCGAGAAGCACAAGACACACTTTAGTGGTTGCGAGCGCATGATGGGTGCCGGGACATTAAAAAACCCTAACCAGCTGGTAGGGGAGGGTCACTGCCTGGGAAATCCTCGTACTCTCGGTACCGACTGATTGACTACTGTGTTGTAGAGAAGCCTGTGGAGTCAGCTGGCTCTGGAAGAAGGCCAGAGGAAGAAGACTGTAGGAGCTGGTCCACCGTGTAGAGGCCAGTTGTAGGTGACTTGTTTGAAATACAAAGGATCAAATGTCTTTATTTCGACACCAAAAGTACCGAAAAAAAAGTTTTGAATGCTTTTTAAAAAAAAAAAAAAAATTATGGGGGGTTTACAACATAATCCGCCTCCCCCCTGTCTTTTTAAAAAAAAAGGTTTTAATGCTTACTTAACTAAACCATAAATAAAGCATTCGAAATTCTTTTTTTCGGTCCTTTTTTAGTTTCGAAAAAAAGGGCATTCAGTCCTTTTTTTTTCGAAACTGACTGGACACTGTAGAGGCCATGACCGGAAGAGGGAAGACTTGTGGGAAGTGGAGAACAGTAGCCATGCCACCCGACACGGAGAAGCAAACAGCAGGCGCTGCAGAGAACACGGAAGCTGCAAAGTGAAGTCAGTGAGCAAGGAAGTAAAAACGGGACACCGAAGCGCTGCTTTGCATTTGCCGCTGGAGAACGCCACAGAGAGCCGGTGAGTCTTCAGGAAGGAAACTGGGACACTGGGGCGCTTCAGCAACCTTACCAGTGACAAATAAATGTAAATGAAGGGCATAAAGGGAATGTGGAACCCAATATTTCCGAAGGGGGATTAACAGAAGCATGATATATATAAGTTTGCAAGCTTGTTAAGGGAAGCACATGAGAAAGCCCTGGCAGGAGAGTATATCAGACAAATTAAAGTTTGCCAGTGCGTTATGTGAAGCACATAAGGAAGCCCTGGCAGGAGAGTACACCAGGACAAGCCAAAACTGCGAGTAAAGAGTTTCATTAAAGTGGAGAGGAAACCTGTCGGGGGAGTACACCAGGTATCCTACGAAGTTGGAATGAACAGTTAAGTTGTTTTCTCCAGCATGGGGTCTGGCATGGATTCACATGCTCATAAATATTCCCCGTCGTCAGGCTGGGAATCCTCGGTAAAGAAAAATCAGTATCAGTTTCGTTTCTGATCTGTCTTTCGTAGTAGTAACCAATCACTGATCTCTGCGTCGTACTGACCACAGCCAATGACTGCCATCTCCCTAAGCCCCACCTCTGGCAGCCATCTTCAGATTTTTACCGCACGTTCAAGTGCTGGGATCCTCGTGCTATTGCTCTCGAGCTTTAGTGCTTTTTTCGTGTTTTTTCCTAGGAACATTTTCTCTTTTTCGGTCAAAAGAGCCTCAAGCTCCACCGTTTCTTTATCCGATCAACGGGGACCCGTGTCGGATTCCTCTACGCCCTTCAAGGGTAAAGACTTTGTCGAGCCACGCTTTTGGAGAACTGCAGAAGTTTCTCATGCCCATCTCGATCATGGCCCAGGAGAAGGGAAGCTCGACGCCCGGAAAGCTGTTCAGGGTCTGCCCTGGATGCCAGCTTCAGAATGTCTTTAAGGAGGACGAACACTCCCTTTGCCTCTACTGCCTGCATGAGGACAAGACGCACGTGGAGAAGGACTGTGCGTTTTGCGGCAATATGTCGGAGCGGACCATGAAGGACCGCCATCTGCGTCTCGCCAACTGCCTGGAAGGGAAGAGCCCGTCCGGCAAGAAGAAGAAGAAGTCCGAGCGGTCTTCTAAGACCTTTGAGGGCGCCCCAGCGACGGGGGTCCAACAGAAGGCCAAGCACCGCGAGTCCGCTGGCACCGGGAGCGCCGAACGGTCGGGCTCTACGGGCGCCAGGCAGGGCGCATCCTCCCCGGCGGCATCAACCACGAGCCAACGCTCTGGCTCGGGTAAGAGGAAGGCCGAGCACCCGGCGAAGCTCCTGGAGAGACCCCGGTCGAGCTCGAAGGCCCCATCGGAGGGGGAGCGAGGCGGTGATCCTCCCCCCAAGGAGAAGGCGGTGAATGCACCTAAGGTTGTGAAAGCCTTAATCCATCCGGCCAAGGCCTCTATGGAGACAGTCGCGGCGGCCATGGCTCAGCCTGTGGAGGCTACACCAGTGGTGGCGACCTCGGGGCCCAGGGTCTCCCTGCCACCGCGGAGGGAGTCCTCTTTCATGCCCATCGACAGGACCCCCGTGAAACCTCCGACGGAGAAGAAAAGAGGGGGCAGGAGGTCGTCGTGGATTCGGCCTCAACCTCTGAGGAGGAGCTGATCGAAGTCTTAAGCCACCAACGTCGAGGGTGCCGACGGGGCTCCTGACCGCCTGTCGGACTCCCCTCAACCAGTGCCGCAAGACAACTCGGCGGCCATTTTGTTGGCTATACAGTCCTTATGCTCGGAGATAAGGACGAGATTGCCGTTACCACCAACAGAGGAACCTCTCCCGACGGGGGAACCGGAGCCAGGCCCTTCTGGGAGCCCTCCTCCTAAGAGAAGAAGGATTCATCCTCCACCTCCTTTTCAACCATCGCGCCCGGCTCAGCCCCCCTCCCCGTCCACGACCCGTGGGGATGATTCGGGGACTGACACGGCCGCGACGGGCACAGACGACGAGGTTTACGACGAGGATCTCCCGTCGTCACCTCCACCCGGGGCTTCCCCGCCCGACGAGATTGGATCGTTTCATGCCATGATCGCCAGGGCATCCGAGTTTTTCCAGCTCTGCCCGGAAGAGAAGGAAGGAAGGTTTCCTTTATCAACGGCGCGAGACCAAGAGGAAGACGGTCCTCGCTGTACCTCTACTGGACGATATCTGGGATGAGGGTCTCGCCCTCCTCAAGAACCCATCCACAACGCCTGCGAGAAGGGATCGGTACGAGAAGTACCGGGTCCCGGACGCGGCCCCCTTGCGCCTTCGGGCACAGCCGACCCCGGACTCTGTTGTCTCCGCGGCGGCCAGGAAGAAAGCGGGGGGGGGGCCTCGGCCTCTACGTCAACCTCCCCGCCGGACGGCGAGGGAAAGAAGTTGGACACGATGGGACGCAGAGTCATCTCATCGGCAGCGACGACGATTAAGGCTGCTAACGTCTTGGCTATCGTAGCCCGCTACGACAGGGAGTTGTGGTACAAAATCGCCCCCTGCTGGATTTCCTACCAGACAAGAGGGCGGAGGCCCTAGAGATCTTGCAGGAAGGAGAAGTGGCGTCGGACCACGCCATTACGATAGCGACGGACATCGCTGACACTGGATTTCGCCAGTTGGGCAACGGCGTGTGCCTTAGACGGCGTGGATGGCTCAAGGCAACTGACTTCCGTCAGGATGTGCAGACCAGAGTCTTGGACATGCCGTTCGACCGGAGCAACCTGTTTGGGAAAACAATGGACGATTCCCTACAAGCCATCAAGACGGACACGGAGACTGCCCGGGCTCTTGGTGTCCTCCAGCAACGACGGCCGCCCTTTCGGAGCGGCGGAGGCAAGCAGGGTGCCTCCAAAGGTTCCGGCGGCGGATTTTCCACCTATCGTCAAGCGGCCTGTTCGTCGTCACAGGAAGCCTACAGGGGACGAGGCAAGTAGGGCGGACCCCGCCGTCGTCGCCAAGGAGGACAAGGCGGCAAAGCCTCGTCGAAGCAGGACTGAACCGGCCGGGGCCCCCACCGAAGCACCCCGGTGGGAGGCCGGCTGGCGAGCTTCGTCAGCGTGTGGGAGTCCATCTCCACCGACCGTTGGGTGCTGGACGCCCTGGCCCAGGGTCACGCGCTCGAGTTTCTAAAGAAGTGTCCCCCGTCCCCCCCCCCCGTGGCCAGGAAGGAACATCACGTCCCTCAACTTCTCTTGGAGGTAAAGGCGATGCTCAAGAAAGGCGCCATCGAGCTCGTCCCAAAGAGGCTTCGGGGCTCCGGAGTTTACTCAAGATACTTCCAAGAAGAAGACTGGAGGATGGCGTCCCATCCTGGACCTACGACGACTGAACAAATTCATCAAGGCACAGAAGTTCTGGATGGTCAACCTCCAGCACGTCCTGGGTCAACTGGAGGAGGGCGATTTCCTGTCGTTGGATTTGGAGGATGCCTACTTCCATATCCCCATCCTAAAGGGACACCGAAAGTTTCTCAGATTCGTGGTCCAAGGGCGTCACTACCAGTTCAGAGCCCTTCCCTTCGGATTGAGGTCGGCACCCAGGGTGTTCACCAAGCGCCTTGCACCGGTGGTGGCGCGGCTGCACCTGGAGGGGGTCCACGTCTACCCCTACCTGGACGACTGGCTCATCCGAGCAAAGACAAAGGAGCTCGCCGTGGAGCACATGGCGAGGACCGTCCAACTACTCACGGACCTGGGATTCTCCATAAACTACGCCAAGTCCCACCTGGTGCCCGCTCAAGACGCACTGTGTCTGGGAGCGAAGCTCGACACAGTGGCGCTTCTGGCCTCTCCGTCGGAGGAAAGGACGAGGGCCATCTTGGGCAAGGTGTAGCGGATGCTGGTTGCGGACGCGGCCAGGGTGAGGTCCATCAAGTCCCTCCTCGGAATGATGTCGTCTTGCATTTATCTCATCCGCCTGTGCAGGCTTCGGATGCGCCCGTTACAGGAGTTCCTGGACGCTCGCTGGATCCAGACGACTGGCAGCTTCGAGGACAGGATCACACTCGACGAGAGCTTCCGACGAGCGATCCGGTGGTGGGGCACCCGCACACATCTGACGGCGGGCATGGGCTTCCAGACCCCGGACCACCAGAAGACAGTGATCACGGATGCCTCCCTGGAAGGGTGGGGAGCACACACCGAAAATCTGCACGCGAGGGGCCTTTGGCTGCCGACGGAGAAGTCCCTCCATATCAACGTCCTGGAACTCCGTGCAGTGTTTTGGGCCCTCAGGTCTTTTCTTCCGTCCCTCAAGGGCAAGGTGGTGAGGATCTTCACCAACAACACCACCACCATGTTCTACATCAGGAAGCAGGGCGGTACCAGATCCGCAGCCCTGTCCAAGGAGGCTCAGGATCTGTGGCATTGGGCCGTCGCCCAAGGGATGTTTCTGGTGCCGTTTCATCTGGCAGGGATAAAAAAACACCATCGCCGACTCGCTCAGCAGGGAGCTGCGCTCGTGCCACGAGTGGGAACTGCGACAGGATCTAGTGGACCGCCTCTTCCGACAGTGGGGCACTCCCCAGATCGATCTGTTCGCGACGGCGACAAGCTCCAAGTGCCGGAGGTTCGCCAGCAGGTTTCCCCAGCCGAGGAGCATGGGCGATGCTTTCTCGTTCCCCTGGGAGGGCCTGTTCCTATATGCTTTCCCTCCATTGCCGCTGCTTATCCGGCTCATCAACCAGCTCAAGAGGTCACAGTGCAGGATGATCCTCGTCGCACCTGCGTGGCCGAGGCAGATATGGTTCCCGGACCTTCTGGACTTGTCAGCGTCCCCGCCAATCAAGCTGCCAGTGGACGCGGATCTTCTCTCCAGGGAAGGAGGCGCCATCCTCCACCACGACCCGAAGTCGCTGAACTTGCAGGCCTGGCTCCTGCAGCGTTAGAGTTTGGAGGTTACGACATACCAGCCGACTGCAGAGAGGTTCTTGCAAAGGCCAGGGCGTCCTCAACTCTTAAATGCTACGGACACAAATGGAAGAGGTTCTCTGTCTGGTGCCACGCACAGATCAACCCTCTACGGATTACGGCTCCTCAAGTACTGCCGTACCTGCTGGCCAAGGCTGGGCTGGCGCACGCTTCCATCAAGATTCATCTTGCTGCGATCTCCCGATACACCAGAACCACGGGACGGACGTCTTTGTGGTCTCATCGTCTGGTGAAAGAATTCATGAAGGGACTGTTCAGATCGATCCCGCCGGTGAAGGCCCCGGCGTGGGAGCTCAACGTGGTGCTGACCAAGCTCATGGGACCTCCGTTCGAGCCTCTGCACTCAGCACCGTTGAAGTTCTTGTCGTGGAAAACAGTGTTTCTTGTGGCCATCACCTCCGCACGATGGGTGGGAGAGATCCAGGCCCTTTCCTGCAAGCCCCCGTACTTGACTTTTCACGACACGAGGGTAGTGCTCAGGACGCACCTCTCCTTCATGCCCAAGGTGGCGTCAGACTTCCACCTCAACGAACCCTTGGTGTTACCTGTTTTCTTCCCGTCGCCTTCGTCGCCGGCTGAAAGGACTTTGCACTCGCTGGATGTGGCTAGAGCGCTGAAGTTCTACGTGGACCGCACGAAGAGTTTTCGGAAGACGTCACAACTTTTTGTGAACTTTGGACCTGTCAATCAGGGGAAGGCCCTCTCGAAGGCTTCCATTTCCAGATGGCTCTCCGGCTGTATCATGTACTGTCATCGGTTGGCAAACCGACCGCTGCCTGGCCGTCCGAGAGCCCATTCCACCAGAGCGATCGCAGCTACCACGGCGTTCCTATCTGGTGTGCCCTTGCTGGACATCTGCAGGGCTGCTACGTGGAGGTCGATGCACACCTTCACGAAATTCTACTGCGTCGATCGGGATTCCAGGGAGGAGTCCAGGGTCGGCCAAGCAGTGCTGCGCAACCTGTTCGCCTAAGGTGAGCCTGGTGAGGAGGTAAGAATGCTTAATGTTGAGTTTTGGATGTAATGCTTAATGTTGAGCCTTTGCCACCTCCCGTGGTTGTGCATGTGTGTACTGCTATGTATTTTTATCCATGAGCATGTGAATCCATGCCAGACCCCATGCTGGAGAAGGAACAAGTTACTTACCTGTAACTGTTGTTCTCCAGCATGGGTCTGGCATGGATTCACATGCAAACCCTCCCGCCTACCCCTCTGCGGCTCTTCACTTGGTCATACTGCCACTTCACGTGCTACCAAATCTGAAGATGGCTGACGGAGGCGGGGTTTAGGGAGATGGCAGTCATTGGCTGTGGTCAGTATGACGCAGAGATCAGTGATTGGTTACTACTACAAAAGACAGATCAGAAACGAAACTGATACTGATTTTTCTTTACCGAGGATTCCCAGCCTGACGACGGGGAATATTCATGAGCATGTGAATCCATGCCAGACCCATGCTGGAGAACAACAGTTACAGGTAAGTAACTTGTTCCTTATGTAGAAGTTTTATTTTTTTTGTTGATCAGAATTCCAAGGAAGACTCCTACACTTAGGAGTTTAAAGTATCTTGAAGAGAAAAACTGGTAAAGGGAGCAATCCCCTGGAACGGTGAACTTTATCCATTGGCAACTTTTATGTAGGACTTATACCTTTTCTTTTTGAAATTGAACATTTGTGGACTTTCAAGGCCAAAGACATTACCCCTACACCTTAGAGTTACTTTTAGCATGTGAGGGCCAAAATAGTATTTCGGACACGGGACATTTTGCTATGGACATCTTGACATTTGACAGACCCTTAGTTGTTGGTTGAGGTTGGGAAATACCTTTTGGTGTAGGGGCAGGAGGCATTTTCCAACCCCTTTTTATTTTGAATAAAAGTCTATAGCCACAAACATGAATTCTGTGTCTGCGTCTCATTCCTGGCTCTTGACAAGATCTACAAAACCTTCCAAACAGCCCGACAGTTTTTTTTTTCTATATACGTGCTGCATGGTTATGCCTGTGCAGAGTTTCCTGTTTCATTGGTTTTTGTCCCCAATTTCCATTTGGATTTTCATGTCAACCAGTAGATTTTGTACCCTGTGGTGGACATATGACACAAGTATGTGGGTTGTTTTATTTTCAGCAGGATAAGGTTGGGATTAATTCTTATAGGCACTAGGCACCAGGGGTGTATCTACAACTAAAAATAGTGTTCCTATCTTGGAACGGTCTAAGCAATAAGGTGTCTGGCTGGAGTAACTAGAAAGTCTCTGGATATTTACTTTTCCTAGAGTTGCTGATCTTCCTCTGGATCTGGGTTCATCCTCCTGTCCAAGGGGAAGAGCACCCCGAATTCTTAGCACTTCTTATCTGATTAAGGGGATAACGGGGTGCTTGTGGACATCTAGCAGTTTATCTAAAACTACGAAGTATGTTCCTTTTTGAATAGGCTAAATAGGTGACAGGGGCTCTCTATATAATAGAAGTATTGTTTCACCTCGTGATATCTGCCCTGAATACACTCCCAGGGATATGGTGTCAAGCACACGTCTTTGCCTTAATCAGTTTTTGGAAGATAGGAAGATAGCACCCAGCTTGCTTGTTTGCCAAAATCATTCTCAGAAATATAACGGTGTTCATTCCTTGCCAAAATCAGTCTTGGGGATATGGCACGCAGCTCGCTCTTTGTAACCATCCAGGAATGTATTTGAAGACTCACTTTTTAATGCTCCAAGGTAAAGGGTGCCTAGCTCAGTCTTCAGAGATATGCCAAGATCACTCTTCAGGGATATAGGGGACATCTCTCTCTTAATCACTACTAGACCTTGTGGATATGTCATGCTTTCCAGCCCCTAAGGCTTATTAGCGCTCTAAGGACCAACATCTTTAACAGGCTTTCACAGGACCCTCCAATCTCGACTCTATTAGCCGGTGTAGAATACTTTGGTCTGGCCTCTAAACTTCTTTGGGGTCTGGTTAGTGTGCTTGATGTCCTAGTAGCTCCCTGGTTGCTGTTTTCTTGCGGTTACTTTCCTGGCTGGTTTTTGGCCTTTAACAGGCATTTCCCTTAAAGGAGGTATCGCAGATGGCCCTCAGTTGATTAATCTCTGTTTTGCAGGGCTTCTCGAGGCATAAGACCGGCTGGCTTGGCTATGTTTAGTCCAGGTTGAAGTCTGTCTTCCATTTTCAATTCCAGTGTGGCTGTCTGCGGATCCTTTGCAGCATCACATCGCTGCTGACACTGGATTCTGCAGGGTTGAATCGCATGCCATGCAGTTTTCTGTCAATGTTGCTAGCATGTGGGCTTGTCAACATCTCTTCGCTAAGATCCTTCCTTGCTTCTTGTCCTAGTCTTCAGAATTAGATCTGCAAGGGTCTCTACTGCCATATGGGAACCTGCGCCCATAAAGAGGGCTCTGCAATGCCAGCCCTATGTTGCTTCCAGGTAGAACACATCTCGAACAGAAAGACCCTGGCAGGCTGGTGTGCCTGGATTATAAATTCCTCTCCTCTCCTTGACTTGGGATGGGATTCCACGTCCTACTACATTTCCAAATCTGATTTTGGGAGAACCTTCGAAAAGGGGATATTCATAGAGCTTACAAACTTTCTCTTCATGGGTGTTCAGACAGGTTGTTTGTCACAAGGACTATGCCTCTTATAAGCAGGCATTTTATTGCCATCACGAGATTGATTGTTTTGGGTATTCTACCATCTTAAAAGGTACAGAAAAGGCCTCCTCTTAATGATTTTGTGAGGGGTCAGAAATGAGAGGCAGATAAAGGTATAGTTTTCTCGGTTTCAGACCTGTTTATTAAACAGAAATGGGTTGGATGAACGCCTCTCTATCCTAAGGAGTTTCCCTGCCTAGGAATCTAAAACTAAAGATCAGTCTGTCATTAAACTTCTAAAACTGTCCTTGTGTCCAAAACATTCTAATCTGGCCCTCACACTAGAAATGACCAACTAAGAGTGTAATGTGTAAGGGAGGCATGGTATCACAAGTATGACACGGACACAAGAGGTATCATTTTAAAATCTTTATTCAGTTTTCGGGTTTGAAAAAACTCCTGCTTGGCCCTATAGCTATGATGGGAGTAGTCTCTACCATCAAATAGTAAAGGAAACGCAGTCCTAGTCAGTCTCAGTCAAATCAAAATGGCCTATACTAACAAATCCTAAAACCTGCCATATCTCTTATACAAAGTGTTTAAAGGGGCATATGTATGCAAAGAAAAGACTGTAATAGCATAAAGAATCAAAATGACTGAGTCAGCTCAACCCCCACGTTGCACAGCACGGAGTAAGACAGCCCCGCAGACACAATCACACTCTGGCTCTCAAAAACAAAGGCAGTTTCAAAACGTGGATCGATCCACGTTGAAGTTACTAATCTCAGCTTTCAAAAGTTATTTCACGGTTCAACAAAAGTTCACGCAGGTCTCCCTCTGTCGTGCTCGGACCTCGTAATCACACTGGCGGTGGTTCCTTTTCCCAAGTTTAATTCACATTCTTTTAGGGGTTCCCTTCTTTGTTGGTTAATTTTTAATTGGTTATTTATAACAAGCTTAATACCCAGAGGTTTCTAAGCGTGGACCCGGGGATCAAACCTGTGTTGTGTGCGTCGTCTTGCTTCCAAGGTGAGCGCGTTGCCCCTGAGCTATCCTCCTGAGGCTTCCCCCAATTTATCGCACTTCCGGTCTCCATCAGTCGGGCTCAGATCTTTTCCTGATGTCAGACATTCGAATGTGCAAGGCTTTTGCTATAGACCTCCAGAGGACCACTTCGATTTTCTCTTCAGCCCACACTGTTATTTTCCCCAGTGTCTCTTGGTCTTGGTAGTTCAGTACCATAAACGCAAAAGTTCACAAATCTTTCTCTTCTTGCATTAATCTTTTCACTTCTCCTTTTTCCTGGGTTAATCTTGACTATTACTAATTTCAGAGCTTGTTCACTTTGCTGCTTTATAACAACATTTCACATTTCTCAGAGACGTTCGATTGGGCTACTTCCTTTCGCCGGACCACTCTGCTACTCTGTATTATTGGCTTGACAATTATCAGCCACTTAAGTTAATTACTGGTTAGCTTTCTTTTGCGTCTCATCAGCATGTGCCAACCTTCACTTGTGAGATACTGTTGCGGCTTCAATCTTTCCTTGACACAAACCTGTCTTTCACTATCTCCCTGGTTGTTCGCGTTCCTTTCTTGTCTTTGCAGCTTTGATTCACGTGTCGAGGTTAATACAACAGGCTTGGCTGCGCCTCCCCAACTGTCGTTCACCCGGGAGGGTCGCTGGCATCCTTTAAACACAATGCTGGTTTCTTCTGGTCTGCGATTTGGCTTTCTCCATGTCTCCTTCACGGCTGTCCGGAGGCAATGTCCTCCTGCAGGGAACTTCAGGTTTTCTTTATCTTTTGC
This sequence comes from Ambystoma mexicanum, assembly GCF_040938575.1. Lineage (NCBI taxonomy): Eukaryota > Metazoa > Chordata > Amphibia > Caudata > Ambystomatidae > Ambystoma > Ambystoma mexicanum. The sequence goes on along the minus strand of NC_090923.1, from coordinate 1,143,619,119 downwards.
TCTAGTCCCTCGATCCATCTGCTCCAGTAGGTTCGTCTTTGCCCCAGAAGTGCTGATCCTTCTCATGTTCCACGTTGCTCAGAGTGTGTCTCTATGTTCCGCCTTTTATTCGTGTGGGGCGAGCTAATGGGTATCAGGTGTGTGTGATTAAAGTCAAGTGCCTGACTTTGCCTGACACGATTAGCGGGACCTGTCCAATGAGATATGTAAGGGTCAGCCTCTTTACTCTGTCGCCCTCTTACTCGGCCCAGTGTTTGTGCAGAAGGGGCGAGGGGGTTGGAACATTGGAAAATCCTACAAAATAGGATGGGTCATTGGTACGGGAAAGGGGGTAATATTGCATCTCACCATTGGTTGCTTCACCACCACTCCCCGAAGACCCCTCACCCAGGTGATCCTCCCGCACTGGTCCACCCCGAGGGTCTGAATCCAAAGGCGATGGGTGTGCTGTGGTAGTGGTGAGAGTGAGAGGCTTGTGGAATCTGCTTAGATCACATGCTGTGCATTGGCCGAAATCTAGTGGAAAATGCAGAGGACAGTCGAACTAGGGCGTGCCAGTAAACTGTACTCATGATCCCTCACGCATGTAGGACCCTCATATTGTTTTTTTTCCACCTTTCCAGTCAGACGCATATTGCAGAGTTCCATTGGCATTAGCCAATTATTCATATATTGATAAAATTCCAGTTTCTTTCCACCCTATGCCGAAGATCGAGGACAACAGCCATTGAGACTCCACAATGATCTTTGGGCCTCTGCCCTGTACAAGTAGGGAGAGTGGGGGGTGGTCATATAGGCTCCCACATTTATTTCCTACATATACTCGCCCGCTGCCAGATTAATACATATGGAGAGTACTCCTTTCAAATTCTGACCAAAGTGTAACAGGAAGTTCCCCTGGGTAGATGAGCACAATACGTGCAATTTGTGTCTCCCACAAGACCATCCCGAGGCTACCTGTCGAGCCTGTAAGCTCTTCAAGCCCAAAACACTTAAAGACCGCTCCACTACACCAGGCAACGAGAGTCCATGGACGCCGAAGGGACCTTTAGCGATGGCTGCAGCGCCGATGTATCAGACGGCGAGGGCAGAAGGGTGACTTTATACACCCACGCGCAAGCCACCGACCTCGGAGGACTGGCCAGCAGCCCAGTTATGGGGACAACACCCAGTGGCAAAAGCGCAACCCACACCACTCCCACTAAGCACATCAGCCCCAGCCGTGACTCGACACGTGCGTCGAGCGATCTGCAACAGAAGGCACCGAGAGAGCGGTCTAACGATTGTGTCCTCTGGCCGTTTCCGTTCAAGATCGCCACATGAGAAGGACCAACCTTCCACGGTTGGAAAATGTGCCACACTACCAATACTTGTAGAGGCTCGGTCGTCAGAAGACGAGTCTGACCTCTATGCTCCTAAGTCTAAGCGTGTAGCGTCTACTCCCGAGATTCGACACCCTTCTACCACCTCCGAATCTCGATGCGAAGCGTTGAAACATTCAAACCCGTAAAAACCTCTGGAAAACATTCCTCTAGTCACAGGAAGGGGGATAAAACGCACAAGAAACCTTCTGACCATAAAGAAAAACAGAAGGCCCCTGAAAAATCAAAGGTCCCTGACACTACTCCGAAGGGTAAAATTGTCCCTCCCACTCCTCATGATATGGGCATGGATGAGGAACCAGAGCAAGAGATTTATTCCCAGTTCCAAGGAATGGAACTCAGCTGATACTGATAGGGTGATGAGAAGGATGTCTTTGTTTGTAGACTTCTACAAAAAGGACCCTAATTATTTCCATAGATATGCAAATACACCAGCTACCTCTGCCCCTTCGGGATCCAAGGACTCTCAACCCCCTACTAAAAGGCTCCGTATTGAGACTCCAGCGCAGGGATTGGTTTCAGACCCTTTGCTAATTGAACCTTACCATCCAGAGTCATATGGTGAGGAGACAGAATCACAAATGCTGGACGACCAGACAGGGGTTGCTTACTGTGGGGATGATGAGGAAGAGGAAGATGAGGCGGAAGCCTACAATCTTGACTCCCCTATCCCGAAGGATTCCCCGGTGAATGACTCACTGATTGATAATCAGCCACTCCTCAATGAGGTACTAGCTAAAGCAGCAGCCCCCTTTCAAATAGACACACAGGGTGTCCAAGAAGATGGGGATTTTGCAGAAGAAATCCTAGGGGCAGGAGAGCCATCACCCAAGCCATCCCCATATTAAAATCAATCCAGCGCAGAATTGATCCCTCGCTGGTAACCTCAAATCTTAGTTGTGCAGGCAATCCACGAGTGGAAAAATTATTCAAGGCTGCTCCCTCCGATCCCATGTACATAAGGGGCCAATTAAAACTTGACTCCCTGGAAGTAACAACCACCAGAAAGAGGGCAGGCACACCACTAGCTTCTTCAGAAGCACCTCCCGATAAAGAGAGCAAGAGGATATATGCTCTGGGGAGGAAAGTTGCATCCACGTCAGCATATCGGGCACGTATTTTTAACACTACCATTCTGTTAGCAAGCTAGAACTGCCACCAATGGGAACAAGTAGCTGCTCTATCAGCCTCTGCACCAGAACCACTAAAGAGCCAGTTGGCCCAAATTGCATCAGACGGAAGATCTGTGTTTGGATGCATCCTTAAAGCAAACTTCGATGCAGCAGATAATGCAGGAAGATTAATAGCAGAAGGCACAGTAATAAAGCGCCATGCTTGGCTCAGGCAGTCTAGGGTTTAAACCCGAGACCCAAGCCACGCTTATAAACATGCCGGTAGAGCATAAAGTTCAATTCAGCAAGGCTTTTGAAGAGTCACTAAAGACAGCTAGAGATGAGTACGAGACCTTAAAATCTCTCAGCCAACTCACAAATAAACCCCCAGGTCAAAGGGGAAATAGTAGTGTTCGTCGCTTTCGCGGCCAAAGCTCCCAGAGGGGTTCTAACTACTACCAAAATCAAGGAACCTCGTGGGGCAACAATCAGCTCCCAACATCACAGGGATTCACTAGAGGCCAGCGCAGGGGCCGCATTAGGGGTAGAGGGTGGCACGCCACCTAGTAAACAGTGACGTTCCGTTTCGGTTCCCCTCCCATGCATCCCAGTAGGGGGGCGCATTTCCATCTTCACCCACGCGTGGGAGGGGATCACCTCGGACAGATGGCTGCTGTCCAGTGTCCGCAGAACTATTAGCGCGCCCCCATGACCATCCTCCAAGAAAGAAGATACACTCGTTGGAGCACCAGAAAATCCTTCTCGAAGAAATAGCCACTCTACTTGCAAAGGATGTCATAGAACTTGTCCCGGGCAACCAGGTAAATAGGGGTATTTATTCAACCTACTTCCTTGTGCCAAAGAAAGATCTAACAATGCGCCCAGTAGTAGATTTGCGCCCTGCAAACAAGTATGTCAAGCCCCCAAAAATTCTGCATGACTACACTCCAAGAGGTAATCTCTCCCCCCCGCCCGCACTAAAAAAGGGGATTACATGGCAACATTGGATATGAAAGATGCCTATTTTCATATTTCAATGTTCCCAGCGCACAGATGATTCTTGCGTTTCAAACTAGACAACCAGCTCTACCAGTTCATGGTGCTGCCCTTCGGGATAGTCTCAGCTCCAAGGGTATGGACCAAGTTACTGGCGGTGGTGGCGGCGCACCTACGCAGGGAGGCAATCCCAGTGTACCCTTGCCTGGACGACTGGCTCATCACAGGGGAAACCCCTGTAATTTGCAGAATAAACATTCAAAGAACAATCCACCTCCTCCTCCAATTGGGCTTCTCAATCAACGAGAAAAAAATGAAGCCCGGTGCCAAGCATCTCAAAACAGTTCCTAGGAGCTGTTCTAAACACCCAAGAGGGGTTGGCCTTTCCATCAGAGGAAAGAATTCGAAATCTGTTGCTGCAAATGCCTCTATCAGGCCGGTCACCAAGGGTGCGCAAAGCGATGCGTTTGCTAGGCATGATGGCATCTTACATTTACCTGTTCCCCACGTGCGCATGCGACCCATGCAGGAATGGTTGGCGAAACAGTGGTCTCAGGCAAGTGGTCAGTGGGACGATCTAGTGGTCGTTTCGCCAACATTAGCACAGTGTCTTCGCTGGTGGACAAGAGAGAATCTCGCGAAGGGAAAACACTTTGATGATGCAGAGATTCAGGCCGTCGTCACAACAGACGCCTCCCTGGCAGGGTGGGGAGCTCACTACCTTCACCACACAGCTCAGGGCCACTGGTCTGCTAGAAACTTCTGGCAGTCTTCAGAGCGCTTCAGGCATTCAAACCCCTCTTAGCCAACCTGTCAGTGCAGATCCTAACAGACAGCACGACGGCGATGATTTATTTAAACCAACAAGGGGGCACTCGTTCGCCAAATCTGTCCAAGCTTGCCTAGAAAATTTGGAGATGGGCACTCAAACGGAAGATTTACTTGTCATCCCAGCATGTTCCAGGGGACCTCAACTCTCTAGCAGATGCTCTGAGCAGGTATCCCCTTCCAGAAGAACACGAGTGGACACTACACGAAGAAGTCGTAGGAGATCTCTTCTCTCAGTGGGGTCTCCCCACTATAGACTTATTCGCCACAAGCGAAAACAGGCAATGCCCAGACTTTGCATCCAGGTTCTCCTAGCCAGGCTCCTAGGGGACCGCCCTATGGATGAATTGGTCAGGGATGTTTGCCTAAGCTTTTCCACCAACCCCTCTGATGAGGAAGGTGGTTAACCAGATCCACAGGGAACTGATGACGCTCATCCTAGTTGCTCCTATCTGGGTGAGACAACTGTGGTACCCACACATACGCAAACTGGCGGTGTGACCCAATCAAACTCCAGTGCCGGTACAACCTACTCTCCCAGCACGAGGGGCTAACAGTGCATCCTCAGCCCAACTCGATGAACTTTGCAGCATGGCTCCTGAATTCAGAGTTCGGGCATCTCAATCTAACCCAGAGATGTATGGATATCTTGAAAGAGTCAAGACACTGTTACTATGACAAATGGAAACGATTCGTGATTTGGTGCCAGAATAAGCAAATCAACCCAGTTGATTGTACTCCTAATGTCGTCACCTATATGCTCCACCTATTGGATGCAGGGTTGGTGTTTAACTCACTTAAAGAACACCTGGCAGCTTTATCAGCCTACACCACTTCCTATAACAAGGTGTCATGGTGAAAGGTGCCAGTTGTCAAAGCATTTATGGAAAGGGTAAAGAGACTCCACCCTCCAATTTCGAACCTACCACCAGGTTGGGACCTTAATGTGTTACTTACTAAACTCATGCCCCCCCCTTTGAGCCCATGCACAAATCCAGTCTCAAACACTTGACTTATAAAACTGCCTTCTTAGTGGCCATCACATCCATAAGAAGGGTCAGTGAAATTCAAGCTCTGTCAGTGCAGAATCCTTTCTTTACTGTTCATAAGGATAAACTGGTTTTACGCACTCACCCTAGGTTCTCACCCAAGTTAATTTCCAAATTCCATGTTAACCAGTCTATTGAGCTACCAGCCTCTTTCCAAGAACCCAAAAGCTCTGCTGAGGTGAAACTCCACACACTAGATTTGAGGAGGGTGGTCCTCTACTATGTAGACAAAACCAGGACGCTAAGAAAGACAGATCAACTGTTCATCTACATAGTTCCAGGCAGAGAGGGAGATTGAGTCTCTAAGAATGCAATCTCTAGATAGTCGGTTGTTTACAACTGTGCTATTCCCTTTCAGATAAAACACTGCCTTTTACGCCAAGGGCCCACTCTACAATAGGTACTGGAACCACTCTGGCTTTCATTGCAAATGTACCCCTTGATACCATTTGAAAAGCAGCTACATGGAGCTCTATTCACACCTTTACTCAGCACTTCTGCATTGACACTCATTCCAATACAGATACTCAAGTGGGACAAGCGGTTCTAAGACTATTTGTTCGCTCATGACCCTTCTCACATCCCACCTCCTTCTAACACTGCTCGCTAATCTATGCACAGCATGTGATCTAAGCAGATTCCACAAGCCTCCGAAGGGATACATTACTCACCGTAATCGTATTTCTGATGCTTGTATCTGCTTAGATTCATATGCACCCGCCCTTCCTCCCCTTTGAGAGAAGGCGCATGGATGCTGGTAGTCTTATCTATCTTATCTGCTTGGATACTCTGTACTCGCGCTACTCCTCATGCTGCCTCATGTCAGAAAAAATTACAATCTGAGGGTCCTACACGCGTGAGGGATCATGGGTACAGTGGACGTCACACTAGGGATAGTATTACTAGCACGCCCTAGTTCGATGCCGCTTTTCGGGTTTCGAAAAACAAACTAATACGCTGCCGCTTCCACTAGATATCAGCCTATGCACAGCATGTGAATCTAAGCAGATACAAGCATCAGAAATATGATTACGGTTTTTGGCTATCCAGTGTTGGAGAATTATTATAAGGGATTCTTATTAAAAAAGGCTTCTTATTATTTTAGGGATAGAAGGGGCTCGGATCCTTATTGGCTTTTGATGGAGAGGGAGAAATTGCATCCCTTTTCCTTACATTGTCTTTATTCGTATGGGAGACTACCTAATTCTGGGTCAAGATTGGAAACATTGGTGGCCTCAAATCTGCTTTGGTTTTGTGGATTCAAGGGTGTGGACAGTCGTTCTTTTATGATTTGGCATCTATTTGGCTGAATCCAGGTTTACAGATTGAGAATAAAATGCTTAATTGGAGGGCTTGGGCCAATAGGGGCATTTTGAAGATAGAAGATGTATGGAGGGAGGGCAGGATGGTTTCATTTGAGGATTTAGCTAATCGCTATGGATTGAGTAATAGGGAGATGGAGAGGTATAGGCTTTTGGAACAATTATTGGCATAGAGACTACAGATGTAGAGTGGATCATTGAGTTGTAGACCTCGAATTTGTGAATTATTTACTACTCCTCCAGGTTCGGTCTCTACATAAAAATGGATGCCTCTACAGGAATTTATGCAGAATTCTTGGGATAGATTACGAATGGAGTGGGTGTCAGAATTGGGAACTGAGCTGTCTGAGGAATTGTGGGAGAACCTTTTGAAGGTGACGGTGAGAGCCAAGGTAGATCTGAACCTGAGCTATATTCATCAACAAATTTTAGGACGTATTTATTGGACGCCTGTGAGGATGAATGGGAGGGGATGAATGGATACAGACTTGTGTTGGGGATGTAATCGCGCAAGAGGGACGTATCTGCATATGCTTTGGGAGTGTAATAGTGTTAAGATTTTTGGAAGGACGTCTTGGATCGGATTGATTTGGTGGCAGTTATATCATTTCCTCGAACTTTTGTGTCAGTCATCTTCCTCTCAATTGATAGTAGGAGTGGGGAAATATGGGATTCATCGGACTGGATTGATAGGGCTTTTCTAATGGCGGTAAAACTTATAATGAAGGTGTGGAAATCTAGAAAAAAAACACATTATGAGAACTGGTTATCAGACATGTGTACACTTTCATGGTATGAGATGACTCAAGCTTCTAGGCGTTTTCGGGAGACTGCTTATGAAGAAATGTGGGGATCGTTTAATAATTTGTTTGGATAAGGTATAGGATTTATTCTTTGGGTGTAACATTGATGAGGAGTTAGGTGGGGGGGGTGTTCGTCTTGTCCTGTTTGGTGTTTTGTTTTGTTTAGTGTAGAATATGGGGTGGGAATTTTATGGCGATGATGAATTGTTGTATGTATTTTAGGGAAGTGATAAGTATGGAATTGCTTATACCTTGTTCTCACTTAAATAAAGTTGGAAAAAAAAAAAAGAAATCCGATTACGGTGAGTAATGTATCCCATATATATCCCTGGGATCTAGTAGGTGAGATACCCTTTGGTTTCTCACAGTAAGGAAATGTCTCTGACTTAGAGTTGGCCAAAAGGTGTTCATAATCAAAAGTAAATGTGTAAATCCATTTTTAGGCAGAGTGGCAAAAGTGTCTTTCAAACAGTTTCTTTGGCTCTTTAAATTAGGTTCAGAACATTCTTTTGCAAACAATACATTCCATAACTTTCAACTTTCTTGGTTTCTTTGCACTGGATTCGCAAAATGGATTTGGAACATTCAGCCCCTCCTTGGTTTCTTTATACAGAAGTTACAAGAGTTCTAATTCAGATGAGAAATTCCACACAAGTTTAATTAGATGATGTGCTTCTTCATCTTGTGAGCTCTTCAGGTTTCCTGGTGTTCTTACCTGCCACGTACCGTGTCCCAAAAAGTCTTTAATCAACTTCAAACGTTTGGTGGCTCTACTCACCAAGACTTCCTTCATGTGCTTTTGAGATTCCCAGGTTTACTTATCTGCCAGGTATTTTGCAACATGGGTACATTTTCTTTTTACACCTTGAGTGGACCTCCCGGTATGCTTCCCTGCCAGGAATGCTTTGGTGTTCTCTCCTGCCAGGTATCTGCCCACAATTTTAAAGGTTGTATTCAGTTCCAAACTGCCTGGTATATTTGGTTGCCAGGATTTTCTTTATGGCCTTCTTAGATCTCCTGCTATACCCCCCGGCCGGATATCTTGCCACAATGTCTTAAAACTTTCTATACTTTTGGTGGATTGCCTGGTTACTCCCCTGCCAGTGATCATTCCGAGGTCCTGCAGATGCCCTGGTATACTTCTCTGCTAGGTATCTCCCCCGCACTCACTCCGGCCACCCAAATGTTAACTGGCTGGTGTACTACTTTCACCAGGATTTCTTTTCAATTCAACTGTCCTTTAAGTATGCCACAGTTGTTAAAGTTATTTGTACTGCGCTGTTAAGACGGATTTCTGAACTCTGTCCTGGTGGCGCAGAAGTTCAGAAGGCCAACCTAATTACTTGGAACAGGGTAACCTCTGGACAAGCCAGACCAATCAAGGTAGCGATCGCGGCGGTCAAGACTAGGTCTCAAGAGGGGTGAGGGTGACTGAAAGCCCGCAGTGAGCACACAAAGCAAGAGCGCTTACAAACTACTCCAAACAGTTGTTATATCAAAAATAGATACACATTTATTTTAAGGCCTTTAAAACAATGACCGTAGCAAGAAAATCACAATATCACAATATTAAACCAACACATACCATATCAACACAATATATATACAAATACACAGTCGCAAGCGTTTAAAGCACGAAATATGTAGTCCACCTGCCAGGGAAGGAAAACAGGCAGTGCGATAACGCTTTTGACTCAGTTCGCCTTTAGAGGCACCTAACTAGATGGAAGTCCGAGCCCTGCAAAGAGTGGAGCCTTGTGCTCAAAGTACCTGCCACGCCGGTGCCAACGGGCAAAAGGGGAAGCTCTTCGGAAGAAGTCAGGCAGTTCGGGTTAGTGCACAGCAGAAGGAGAACAGGTTCCGCAACTCAAGCGCAGCCTCCACAGCGGGCAGAAGCAGAGCGCGAGTACGGCCAAAAGGGTGCTGTTTTTACACAGCAGGGAAAAGCAATGGGATACTGCAGGAGGGCGACCAGATCCTAGCTAAACTACTCACCGGTCCCCGAAGCAAGCAGGCCCAGGCTTCTCCACGTTAGTTTCAGCAGCTGGCAGGTTCAGAAGAGCAGGGAACGCCTCGTAGTCGTGTAGAGCAAAAAGACGTCCCAATCGACGAAACCAGCACAGTTTTGTTGCCGCAGCAGGACAACGGAGCGGCCGTGTGTATTCAAGCCAAATGTACACTCCTCCCTTCAGACTTGGGAACGCCAAGTGTACGAAGCGTGGGAGAGTGACAAGGGCTCGAAATACAACACAACCTGGCGGCAGTTACAGAGCAGGACTCCCTTGTAAGCTGGTCAGTCAACTGGATGGCCCAGAGACACTTCCGAAGGCTTACTTGGCAGGAGATGATGAAGTCGCCGGGAATAGCTGTTCCTGCTATTCCAAAGGTCGAAGCACCAGTACAGGCCTTCTGGTTCGATCCAAGGAGGAAAGGGTTTCACAGGACGACAGCAGTGCAAAGGAGGATTCCTTCAGCGGGTCACCAGCGATTCCTCGGTCCAGCCTCTGGGTTGCAGGATACTTGGCTCCTGTATTCCTTCGTTCGTGAGAACTCAGGAGATCGACATGGCAGTGGTGTTTCCAGCTCCCTCTTATCCACGGTTCCCTTCGCGCCAAAACGGAGGGGAGCCAATGGGAGATCCGCACATCAACACACATACCATACGTGGACCAATCACGGACCACGGTGGTCCCAGGCATTCACACCACCCCAGACTCTCTGGCACCCAGGATGTGTATTGGGACCAGACATCCCAGCCCACACCCTGGAGGCACACAAACGACATGTAGAAGCCCGCGAAAGCAACCACGTTTCGCGGGAAAGTACATGCCCAAATAAGGAAGGCCCCGGGTCGTCTGACCTGGGGAAGGTGAAGGGAGCAAGACGGTCAGTGGACAAGACAAAGGAGCCTTGCGGCCTGGCCATTTTGGGAGCCAGGCCACCATTTTGGGTTCAGTGCAAAAACGTGCTCAGAACGCCAAAAGGAGCTCAAAATAAACAAAACGATCGCTGCCACCATTCGAGTCCCTGAATGACTTGCACCGATCAAATACCATCCTAAAAGAGTATCTAGGGCCTGTAGAAGGCTAGAGACCCAAGAGAGCTGTAACTTAGCTTACAGTGCCCTCTTGTGTCGTGTTGCACTAAAGCTGCGACACGATAAAAGAAACTACGGGAAACCACGTTCCCCGGTACTGACTGTCTTAAGGGCATGTCAGTTTCCCCGTAAGAAAGGAGCGAAAGCCCAGAGAAGTGCGGCAGAAGGCTGTACTTCTCTGGCAAAGTCAACAACAAGGTTAAAAACAATAGCAAAAAGTTTAGGGGTTGCCACATGGAAGGAAAATTCCCTACAATTACGAAATCTTTCCTAACATGCGCACCGTCAAAGTTGTATCACTTTGCTCTGTTTCTAGTTGCTTGCTTAAGGTAATGCTTGGTCCAACCTTCCTGATGTTGACATTTCGTACATGGGGACTTGTCAAGTTGTTGTCGAACTTTTTCTGATCGGTATTCAAATGTTCTCAATTCATTTACTTGTGTGCATGCCTTGCGGTACACCACAGGGTCCCCAATGCCCCTGAGCAGACTCGCAGGTACTTTTCTTCAGCATTCCTGACCCATATCATCTCTCTGTGAGGAAGCTTCCTATCTTGGGTAGCCTTCTGTGGACTTTCCTCCAACGTTCCCTTCAGCTCTGCTCTCTCCCGCCAGCTTTTTACTGTGACCTGGACTATAGAATGCTGCTTTTCAGCATGGCCGTATCTGCAAGGGCTCCTTTGCTGCTTCCGGTACTTCGGTCCTCCAGTTGCCCGCTTCCTCTTCTTCCTTCTCCTCGCCACACTGGTATGTGAATCTCACATTTGCTGGCTGCCCCCTAGATGTGCCTGTCCTCTCAACTTCCTTTGGCACAGCCCTCTCCCATTCTGCTTTCTCTTGGAGTGCAGATGGCATTTTTAAATGTCCTTAAATTGTGATTTAACCAAACAACTAGTCTGCACATTCAACTTTGGGTTTCTTTCAATCTGCATCAACTCAATCCTCCTCTTCCTCGTCTCAGTACTTGAGGCTTTATGGGCGTTGAAGTCCCTAAAGTTTAGGTGATTTCTAAAATGAGTTGTATTAAAATGAAAATCCGAAATGGGAGATGTTATGCGTGTATATATTGGAGGTAGGAAGGGGATTTTGTATAAAGTGATTTAAAAGAAGGGGTTTCTGTGTTCCATAAAAAGGAGGATTTGTGGGGTGACAACAGACCATCAAAAACTCAAGATCTTCCGTAGGAAGGGAAGAATACCATGACTCATCCGATGGAGCCACCTTTTCTCCTAAACAGACATCTCCTCCCATGTGATCCTCGCTCATATTACCACCCCCGGGGTCGGGATCAGGTACCGGTACCGTCACCTGGCCACATGGGAGCAGACTTCCGTCGGGGGATTAGTGATGACTCAACAGGATTTATCACAGTATTCATGCCAATTAATTAGCGCAAAGATAGCTTCTGTAGCTTTTCAGAAGCATGTGTCCTTTGATGTAATCTGAGAAGCTTCCCTTTGGGTTTCATTCTTGGTTCTCTGTTTGCACTATTTCATGAATAAACACTCCAGTGATGACGCCCAGTTCGTCCAATGTCTTCTATGATGTATTTGGTTCAGTGTGAAGTTCAGGGCCATTAAGGTGATTTTTGGTATTGCTATAAAATCTGCCAGCATGGAGAAAGGGGACGGGATGCAGGATTAAATAAGTTGCCATTCTGACGACTGTGTTCCCTGTCGGAGTACTCTTCCCCCATCTATTCCCTCTAAATTAGCTAGCTGTAAGGTGTGGCCTGGGAGCGTGCAAAATAGCTGACTGTGTGTATGGCATAAGAGGGCGGGACCAAATCCTGTGTGTGAGCGGCGGCTTGGCCTAGGTTTTCCGAGTGTTGGTGTACGAAAGGCTTATGGGCCTGTCTCCCTTGGGTATGTCCTGTAAATTATAAGAAAGTGTTTCTGTGATCTAGGAGTGCAGTATTGACTGCCGTAACTGTATGTAAAACTAATTGGTTTATGGTCTTTGGTAAAGGGATCAAAAGGGCACATAGTCATATGTATCGTTTAACTTTTTGTTTTACCCAGCATGCATGCACACATGCATGAGGCTAATGCCTATAGGGTCTAGCGGAGTCTTTCTATAACAAATAAATGATACTGATACTAAAGGTGGGCTTCGGAATTTGCACTCACCGATAGCTATTTGCCAGTGATAATTGACTCTTTGATTCTTGGTAAGAAACGATATACTGTGTGCTTGTGTAGGGCAGGTTGAGCAACCAGTGAGTGACTTTTTATGCCTGGCTAGTTGCTTGCAATTTAAAATTCTTAAGTCTGGTAAGAGTGTCAGGATGGGATAATGCAAGTTGTCTCAAGGGGCTACCTAGGGAAATCTTGATTTTTGTCCTGTTTCACTAACATGCCAAATCGTTTTAGGCATATTGCGCCTTACACTCTTACCTTCTCCCAGCCAGGTTCTTCACTGCACCCTCCTCTCCCACACCTACCTTGTCTTAGGGTATGCGTCTGGCTCAGACATAGACACCCTCTAGCTGTGGGTCACCCTCCTAGGCCAAAGATGTAGATGATACCTTGTGCAGACTTCTACTGGAAAATCTCACACTTGGGAAAGGGTGCATAAAGGCAATAGGGGGCAGTTGGGCAGTAGAGTTGAAGGGTGTACATTGATCATGTGGAGAGCAGAGGGAGTTAGAGAAAGTAAGGGGACATGTAGTAAGAAGTATATTTCTGCAGCCTAACCTTTTGGCCATTTTTCTCCTAGGTGTTCCCTTCATCCTGCGCTGTGGGAAGGCCCTTAATGAGCGAAAGGCTGAGGTGCGGCTGCAGTTCCGTGACGTCCCCGGTGACATCTTTAACAAGCAATGTAAGCGCAACGAACTGGTGATAAGGGTTCAGCCCAATGAGGCAGTCTATGCCAAAATGATGACCAAGAAGCCTGGAATGTTCTTCAACCCGGAGGAGTCGGAGCTGGATCTCACCTATGGCAACCGTTACAAAGTAAGATTCCATAGAGTTGGATATATAGTGCCATCGGCAGATGGGCCATCTAGGATCTGTATTGTAATATACAAAAGGGGTTCTCTGTTGCACTAGTTGCATTGAGAGGTTATTCTGGATCAGTATTGTTCCTTTTCCTTTGCCAGTTTCTGCCTGTTGGCCCTTTAATAATAATATTATTTGTTAGGGCTGGCAACCCAACCTTCTTTCTATCTTTACCATTGTCTTGGTTTCACACTAGCTTCTTTCATGGTCACTCTCTATCTCTGTGCATGATACTCCTAGGATACAGATAAATGGCACTGACAAAGCAATGCTGCACAATCCAAGCAATCTTCTGCTTCCTGGTGGTCGCGCCACGCCAGTCAGTCTCTCTTCTAGCTGTTCTGTCACAATGCTGGGTGCTAACCTTGCCAGATCTTGCTCCTTTACACCTGTTTCTGGCTCTGTTCTTTTAGAATTGGAACCCTTTTTTCTTTGCACCAGGAAATTGATACACATCCCAGGTTTCTTTAAAGCTATATGTTAGGAAAGCTTTCTCTTTGTGGCATCTTTCCCCCCATATTTTCTATGGACTGTCATGTTCTGACTTTTTGAGGGGAAGTAAAGCCTTCAGCCTCTTCCCCTGCCTTTTGCTAATTTGTTATGGGGAAACAGATCAGTCCTTCATACTATCAGTACTGGGAAACTGTTTCCTTTTTATCTTTTACATTTTCGTAACTTTTTAACATTGGACACAGCACTTTACAGTGCACTGTGGATACGTTAGCACTTTACACTTTATTGGTTACTTTTATATATGCCTAAACACAAGCTGGTGGCAACAAATCTATTTTAACCATTGTTGTGTTCTTTCTATTGTGCACATTCGCATTTACCACATATGGCTACTAAACGTGGCTAGTGCCCTAAAATGGCTGTGCCACAAGATTTTTGCGTGTTCTTTGGCCATATTATTGTTTGGCCTTCTTCCCACCTTGCCAGGTTGGGAAATCCCATATAAGGTCATGCGGTTGCCCGGGAAAGTTGCTGCTTTCCCGGGCTGGTGCTGCCTTTGTCTGTGTGTGGCCCAGGAAGTGGGTGCGGAGTGTCACACAACCACATCTATGGTGCCGGAGAGTCTAGGTATGGGGCATGAGTGAAACCAATAGTTTTCCCTGATTGGACAACTACTGGCTGTTTGAATGGAGCAGATCCTTATCATTGCTGGGCTTGGACTTGTTTCCAGGCTTGATTTTGGATAAGTGCCCATTTCTTCAGATCAGCATTGGAGCCAAGTATCCCTCATAGACTAACAGCTGACTGAAGAACCGAAGAAGACTCCTCTTCCTGCATCTGGCCCTGTTGGACTACCTGATCTCCAAAGACCATGAGTGATGCTTCAGCCCTTGGAGTAGTGGGACCAACTAGTCTCAGCGCCTTCTCAAAGATCCAGCCGTCCTGAGCCATCGATGTGTCCTTGGATCACCAGTGGACTGACCAGCTCGCTTGTGGGCTACCTCGCTGCCCCTGTGACTTGTGGGCACAAAGCCCCATTCTTCGTGGGCATTGGACTGCTAAAGTTGGGGACATTCACTTGTGACTTGGTTCCATATTTACTGCATTAATTTGCTTACCTCTTATATTGATATAGTAATTTGAATGCATTCTAAGGACCTATGGTGAATGAATGTTTATTATTGAGTATTGTGCGATATCACATGCTAGCTTCATTTTCTTTGTGTGTTAAAGGCATTGAAGAAACATTTGTATTTTGATCCATTCCTGTCTAAATTTAATTATTGTGTGTTTCACTGTGTGGACTCTTTGTGAACACCTGACCCCAGTAATTCTCTCCTGAGAATAGCCTCAGGTTTACCTTGATTGGGTGTTGGCTACTTCTTGTTACCACACGTTAAAGTGTTGGGAGGCCTTGTGCTGTAGCTCTCGAGCTTTTACTGCATTTTGCGTTTTTTCGAAGAGTTTACTCTTTTATTTTCGGTCAATCGAGCCTCAAGCTCCACCGACTTCACTTCCGATTAACGGACACCAGTTTTCGGAATTTTCTACGCCCCTCAAGGGCATCTTTTCGTCGTGTTTTCCACTTTACGGTGGATTCCAGAAGATCTTTGACGCCTACCCCGTGTGGACATGGCTCAGGACAAGGGAAGCATGACGCCTGTTGGATCCAAACTGTTCAGGAGCTGCCCTAGATGCGGACTTCAGAACGTCTTTAAAGAGGATGAGCACTCTCGGTGCCTCTACTGCCTTCACAACGACAAATTGCACGTGGAGAAGGACTGTGCGTTTTGTAAGAACATGTCCTAACGGACAATGAAGGATCGTCGTATTCGACTCACCAACTGGCTGGAGGGGAAGAGCCCAGCAGCAGGTGATGAGAGGAAGAAATATGAGCGGTCTTCTAAGACCTTTGAGGGCGCTCTGGTGACAAAAGGCAAAGCACCACAAGTCTGCGGGCACCGGGAGCGCCGATCGGTCGGGCTCCTCGGCTGCCAGGCAGGGCACACTATCACCGACTCCATCAACCACGGGCCAACGCTCTGGCTCGGTGAAGAGGAAGTCTGAGAACCCGGGTAAGCTTTGGGAGAAGCCCCGATCGATCCCGACGGAGACAGCCAAGGGGGAGCAAGGCGGTGACCCTCCCCTCCCACCCCCCAAGGTGAAGGCCTCTGGCACGCCCAAGGTCGTAAAGGCCCTGATTCACCCTGCTAAGGCCTCGATTTGAGGGAGTCGTGGCGGCCCTGGCAAAACCTACGGAGGTTTCCCCAGTGACGGCGACTTCGGGGGCTAGAGTTTCCCTGTTGTCCAGGAGCAGGAGGGAATCCTCTTTTCTGCCTATCGAGAAGACCCCCGGGAAACCCCAGCAGGAGAAGGAGGGAGGGGGCACGGTAGCCATAATGGACACCACCTCTGATGAATTGGCGAGCGTCCAAAGGATTCTGGAGAAGTTCCAGGAATCCAGGGCCTACAGGAAGGATCTCATCGAGGCCGACGAGGAGAGCAATGGGGGGGACAGACGAGGAAGATAGGGCCGTGGAGGACCCCGCGGCCCAACCGGCGGTCCTGGTGCAGCCAGTACCCGTTCCACAGGACAATTCAGGAGCAATCTTGATGGCTATACAGAACCTGTGCGCGGAGATGAAGACAAGGATGCCCTTACCCCCCACCGACAACCCAGCGGGGCCTGGTCCGTCGGGGAGCCCGCCTAGCAAGCAGGGACGAGGCCATCGACCCACCCCCACTTCCAGCCTTCACCCCATCCCCTCCTCCGTGGGATGAGACGGGACCGTAGACGGCAGCAACGGGCGACGGACGACAACAGTGGTGATGACGGAATGGACCTCCCTTCACCACCACCTCCTTGGGCACCCCCACCCCGACAAAATTGGCTCCTTCCAGGCCATGATCACCAGGGCATCTGAGCTCTTCCAGCTCTGCCCCAAAGAACAGAAGGAAGGTTTCCTCTACCAACGGCGGGAGGCCAAAAGGAAGACTGTCCTTTCAGTCCCATTACTGAACAACATCTGAGACGAGGGGCTGGCGCTCCTGAAGAACCCGTCCACAGCTCCTGCTAAGAGACCGCTACGAGAAGAAGTACTGGGTCCCGGACTCCGCCCCTATGTGCCTCAGGGCACAGCCGTCCCCGGATTCAGTGGTCTCTGCGGCGGCCAAGAAGAAAGCGGTTGGGGCAATGGCTTCAACTTCAACATCCCCGCATGGGCGATGCCTTCTCATTCCCTTGGGACGGCCTGTTCCTGTATGCGTTGCCATTGCTTCTGCGACTTCGACTCAGACGGTCCCGGTGCAGGATGATCCTCATCGCACCGGCGTGGGCGAGGCAGATTTGGTTCCCGGACCTTCTGGACATGTCAGCGCCCCCACCCCCCCCCCCCCCAGTCAAACTGCTGACGGACCTGGATCTTCTCGCCAGAGAAGGAGGCGCCATCCTCCACCATGACCCAGGGTCGCTGAACCATGGCTCCTGCAGCACTACAGTTCGGAGGGTACGATATCCCGGCAGAACTGCAAGGAGGTGCTTGCAAAAGCCAGGGCGTCCTCGACTCTCAAGTGCTATGGACACAAATGGAAGAGGTTCTCTGTCTGGTGCCGTGCACAGATTAACCACCTGCGGAATACAGCCCCTCAAGTGCTGCCGTACTTGTTATCGCTGGCCAAGGCGGGGCTGGCACATGCCTCCATCAAGATCCATCTGGCGGCTAGCTCCCGCTACACCAGAACTCTGTGGCGGTCATCCCTATGGTCTCATCGCCTGGTTAAGGAGTTCATGAAAGGACTGTTCCAATCGTTACCGCCGGTGAAGGCCCTGGCCCCGGCGTGGGAGCTCAACATGGTGCTGACTGGGCTCATGGGGCCGCCATTTGAGCCACTGCATTCGGCACCGTTGAAGTTCCTGTCGTGGAAGACAGTGTTTCTTGTGGC
Source organism: Ambystoma mexicanum (assembly GCF_040938575.1). Classification (NCBI taxonomy): domain Eukaryota; kingdom Metazoa; phylum Chordata; class Amphibia; order Caudata; family Ambystomatidae; genus Ambystoma; species Ambystoma mexicanum. The sequence goes on along the minus strand of NC_090923.1, from coordinate 1,143,601,137 downwards.
CATCACCTCCGCACGACTAGTGGGAGAGATCCAGGCCCTCGCCTGTAAACCTCCATACCTGACATTCCACGAGACGAGGGTGGTGCTGAGGACGCACCCCTCCTTCATGCCCAAGGTGCCGTTGGACTTCCATCTCAACGAGCCCTTGGTGTTACCTGTTTTCTTCCCTTTGTCGCCGGCTGAGAGGACTTTGCACTCGCTGGATGTGGCTAGAGCACTGTAGTTCTACGTGGACCGCACGAAGAGTCTTCGGAAAGCCGTCACAGCTTGGACCTGTGAACCAAGGGAAGGCCCTCTAGAAGCTTCCATTTCCAGATGGCTCTCCGGCTGCATTATGCACTGTCATCAGTTGGCAAACCGACCCTTGCCCGGCCATCCGAGAGCCCATTCGACCAGAGCGATCACTGCTACCATGGTGTTCTTGTCTGGTGTGCCTCTGCTGGACATCTGCAGGGCTGCTATGTGTAGGTTGACGCACACCTTCACGATATTCTACTGCGTCGACAAGGATTCCAGGGAGGAGTCCAGAGTCGACCATGCATTGCTGCGCAACCTGTTTGCCTAAAGGTGGGCCTGGTGAGGAGGTAAGAGATGGTTGATGTTGAGTTGTTGAGATGCTTAATGTTGAGCCTTGCCACCTCCCGTGGTTGTGCATGTGTGTACTGCCATGTATTGTATTCATGAGCCTGTGAATCCATGCCAGACCCCATGCTGGAGAAGGATCAAGTTGCTTACCTGTAGCTGTTGTTCTCCAGCATGGGTCTGGCATGGATTCACATGCAAACCCTCCCTCCTACCCCTCTGCGGCTCTTCTCTTGGTCCTACTGCCACTTTACGTGCTACCAAACCTGAAGATGGCTGCCAGAGGAGGTGCTTTGGTAGAGGGCAGTCATTGGCTGGGGACAGTATGACTCAGAGACCAGTGATTGGTTACTAGTAGAAAGACAGTTCAGAAACAAAACTGATTTTTTTCTTTACCGAGGATTCCCAGCCTGGCGACGGGGAATATTCACGAGAATGTGAATCCATGCCAGACCCATGCTGGAGAACAGTTACAGGTAAGTAACTTGTTCCTAATCATCCAGACTAGACGCAACAATTACATTCAGAGTAATGTTACCTTGTCTTTAAATGTAGTTGGGTAAGATGAAGTGAAGTCTTGTTTCCTCACACCTAGGTATCGGAGGAAGTCCTTTAGGGATGGCCCTAGCCGCTGGGATAAGCACCTTAAATGGCTGCTGACTTTTTTGTGCAGACTCCATTCAAAGGTCGGAAGCCAAGTGACTCATTGGGACTGAAAGTGCTGATTGTCTGTCGGACATGCAGTTGTTTTAAGGATGCAAATTGACATTGGTTGCTGCCTGCCTGCTTGGTGTTATGTACTTGTGGATGCCTTTGGGACAGGTGAAGTCAGATTCCCTTTGGCTCGAATAACTGAACCTCAGAGGGAGGGAGGGGAGCAGCCCACCTTTCTGTGGAGATCAGCTTAGACTGTCCTTAATGAAGGACAGCTATGCCAGGGGCTTTTGATGGTCCTACATCTTTTTTCACCTATAGTATTTCCAGTATACCTCGTTAGATCCAAGTAAGCAGATAAAAAGCCACGATTTATGTTGCCTGTCTCAAGCCAAAAGGGAAGCAGTGTGCATGTCGTCGAATGCTGATATGGAAGAGAGTGACATCGAAGAATGTTTAAAAAAATGCATATGGTTCGAACACGCTTGAGTGCGTTAGTCAAATTGCTTGGAACCCAGGCTACATCTGTTGATACAAACCCACTAACCAATCAACCTGAGGGTTTTTTATATTTTAAAAAGGCTTTCTTATTTTCACAGTTGGCAGTCTTTTTGTATTTCAAAAATGTAGTACTCCATTGCTATCTGCACCCCGGATATTTAGTCTCTGAAGCTAATGGAATTAAGCACTTGGTGAACAGGGTGTACCAGCGCAACAGGTTGGCACAGCCCTAACATCAATGATCTCAGAACAGTTATGATTTAGGGGTAAAATGCCAGCAAGAAGAACTTCTTTACAAATTTCTAAACCTTTTTCATGGTTTTTCAGCTTTCAGCACCCTTCTTTTACAGGTTTGTCACTAATGCCTGCCACGTTCATCTATCTTTTTATGTTTTGTTTCTTTATCTAGAAACATTTCCCTTTTTGAAATGTTTGTACTTGTAGTACAGAGACAAAATACGAGGGCCTGTTTTGAGCCCATGAATACTTTAAGTTGTGTGTCCAATGTGATGGGAAAATCAGGTGACGTTAAACATTTCAGGTGCCTGTTCTGTATTGCAGAAGTTTTTTGATTACTCTGAGAGGAAAGCCTAGTCTTGCACCACACAGCATGTTACATCACTGCAGGCGCTCTTTCCAGGAATGATCCATAATCTTCTGCAATAGGACCTGTCGGTCATGAGGAAAGAGGGAGAGTACCCATTGCTGTTATGGGGAAGAAACTTTGAGAAATTCAATCCCAAAAAAGGCCTATTTGGAGTAGAACACGTCCTGGAAAGAATCTGAGAACAATGCCCATGTTTGTATCTGCGACTGGAGCAGAACCTTTTGGCAAGCACATCTCGATTGCGCAAGCCACGATGTAGACCATGGAGTCGGTGCCCAACGAGAAATACACTGAAGGGTAAGAAAGCTGCACAGCATAGCACTCTGCTTATACACTGACTGTGGGTGAATGAACTAACAGCATGGACAGTGGGAAAGCTAGATAACTTGAGCACCATGATGCTAGGAACCGATTTTGGGAGGCCACCCGATTTGTGGTAAATGGGGAAGACACTGAGGTTAGCCAAAACCCAATCAGTGTAAGGTACCAGAGCAGCCAAGTCCTGGTCTCAGGAAAAGTAAGTGGTCTAGGGCTACAATGAGTCAAGTCAGGTTAGACCGAGTATATAACAGGTTATTTATTTTAGTTGGACGCTAAGCATATAAAGATCACAGGTAAGTATTGTCACACAAATGAGGGAAGAGCTGGAACATTTTTACTGTGTCTACCTTTTGGAAGCATGCCTACCCTACACTGGTGTTTGCAAAGAGGTTAAAAACCTTGTTACCGCGTAAAGCTGGAAGTGGCAGGGAAAGTGGTCCTGCAGATGTTAGACAGCATTAGGCATTACTGCTAGCAGAAAGCCAGAGGAAAAGTATACAATGTAGCTCAATTGTCGGGTACTGTACTATAGGTTTTGATTAATTTGCCCACCGTATGCAAGAAATATCAGCTGCAAAGTATAGTGCGATTTGACTGAAACAAAGCGATCTCCGTCAGGAAAGCGATTAAGAAAAGTAAAAAGAGCAAACTTCAAGTAAATTCTGTGTCGGCAGACATTGCGGTGAGCGAAATTGAAAAGGAATGCCTGAATTATAGCACCAGAGGTAGAATTACAGTGTTTTAATGCTGAGGGGGGCATACTACGGCTGGAAAAAAAAAATCCTATGTAAAATCAAGTAGGGGTCAGAAGTGCAGACACAGGCGGATTTGTCTGTGGCGGATCTGATTGATAATAATTTTCTCTTGAATCTTTGCCTGAGCATACAGAATGAAGCTATCCCGACAGTAGAACAAGCTGGTACCTCTGAACAAAACATGCCTGCCACTTTAGAAAACGTATCGAAGTCACTCGGCCTAGTAAACATTGCAGAAAGTGTATATGCCTCTCTGCCAGCTCATAGTACATCTTTTTCATCATCCAGTTCTTCAGGCGGGGATCTTAATACAGAGGCAGAAATGCTGGTTATTTTAAAAACATTGCTGACTTTGTGTAACAATTTACATAAAGGGCTACAGAGTATAAAACATTGATTTATCTGCCTAGTTGACAGTCAAAGAAGCAAACGACCATACTGTGTTCCCGGTATTGCCCAAAATTACGGGAATATCTCAATGGAAGAGAAAGATCAAAACACTATTATGAGTATGCATGCAACATTTCCCTCCTTGTGCAAAGTCCTGCAGTATCAGTCCCTATGATGGAAGATGGTGAAAGGCCTTTATTGATTGAAGCCCTGTCTAAAGGTAAAATAGAAAGATCTCAGCAAAGCATAATACAATGGAAAAGGAAAAAAGCAATTCTAACCATGATAGCACCCTTCAGTCAGTGAAGAACTGTACCATCTAGAGGAGCACAATCACTGGCGAACACGCCTACGAAAGAGTTAATATGAAGAGAAACGGCTTGGCGATTTGAGTTGGCAATTGGAGTAGCATCCTCTAGTGGAATGAAGTGTCCGATTAATGGGCACGACAAGCCTTTAGATAAATGGTTATGTAATAAAATAAAATATTGACTGCTCCTGCTGAAGAATCTGAGCGAGTGATGATGCAACAAAGACCAACTAAAAAGAAAGCCCTTAATACAAACGAGATTGAAAATACAGTAGTGCTTACTGAAATTAGGCCCAAGACTGTAATGGCAAAGAATTTCTAATACTCTTCATCATACTTTAGAAGAGCAATGGGGTACTAATTACCGTAGCAAGAAGATAAAAATCACAAGCCAGTTCTGATTGCCCTTTTTTAAATCCTAATAATGTTTTGTCCATGCTGCTTTGTTGTCCCAATTACAGGTGCTAACTAATAGACACAGCCCTAGTAGAGGTACCTCGCTCTTTATTTGATGCAAACGGGACTGTGTATTTTAATGGTGTGTGCTGAGGTACTTTAGAAACAGCCAAAAACAAATGTGTCCACACCCAACCCTGCTACAAGCTTGACACTTGTGCTACTGCCATGAACTCATGCCTGAGAGACAATAATCAAGCATATAAACTTAGCATTTATTTAACAATGTGTAGATAAAACAAAGGCAGCCATTCAGTAAAATGGGAAGAATGCAAGTTATAAATTACAAATACTGGAGCCCAGGACCCAGCTCAGCTTAAAGACAGAACACTCTCTGGTTGGCTCCCCTCTGGTCAGGCACCGTGCAGGCTTCTGGACCAAACTCCCTGTGCCCTCTTACTCTGGTCAGCCCTCAATTGAGAATGTGGCAGGCAAGGAACTGCCACTTAGGGGCAAATCAAAGTCCAGGATAAGAGCATGTTCATGATGCTCGTCCACTGGAGAGTCCCTCACGATCAACGTATGTGCAAACATTTATCAGGTATGCCTGTCAGTGACGCAAACTTCCAGAACCTTTCTTCGGGGAAAAACATGGTTGCTGGAGGAAACATCCACCCTGTATCGATCCAAGTCACTCTTACCCTCTCCCATCTTGGGGCACAGCTTAAAATCTCTGGAATGTCTCTTATCACCACTTCTCACGTTACGCTGTTCTTTCTCATGCAAATGCGTACCTGTTTACAATGGATGGCTAGCAGCGCTTGTGAAAGCAGAATGCTTCAGGGAAAGCCGAATACATGCATTGCGATTAACCCCTAGCAAGCAAGCTCTACAGGCCCTGCATTCTGCTGGTTAGTGTCATATTACAAGACTGGCCATCTAGACGCTATAATGCTTTTATACTGCAGGTCTGCAAGCACTCAATACATGCCTCTATTAGCTTTAAGCCCTATCCTCCCTTTGCAAGTTATGCACTTGTGCACAATGTAGTTAGCTCAGTCGGTTTTGCACCTGCGCTTCATATTACAGGCTGTTTTACATTTAATTTCCCTCATCATAGTTTAATTCATTATGTCCCGATCACAGGCGTTCGCTGAGGTGGGGTACATAATTGAGAGGAAACGAGGCTCGCCTGTAAAGGTCAAGCAGTTAAAGCCAAATAAACGGGCAGAGCCCCAAGTTATGCTTGCATCGCAAGACATTGATGTGCTTGCCCAAATAAATGTAGCTGGTACAGATTATTGTAAGCATGAGAACATGATGCACCAAATGGAAGAACGTGATTCTGATGAAATACCATGACAAATCTGTGAATTCAAAGAGCACATTAATTCCTTCATGGAATACAAGAGGATTTAGATCTTTTACCCCTAACTCTATGGGCCAGGCTTATTTATTGTCCTCGGAATGTTTTTTATTGCAGGAAACGTGGAGGGTGGACACCTATTACCTTGAGTGATACAGAGAAATGCGATTCGAGCAAATAAAGGAAGGCCTTTTTTGAGTCTCCTTATTGGGGCAGAAAAACACCTATCCATGGTGAAATATAAATTGATGTGGGAGAATCCCAATATTTTAGCTGCCGTGATAACTAGTGAGAAGGCTGCCAAGCAAGATCAAGTACTGGTCTTTAATGTTTATAATCTACTGGGATACACTTGTTTTGAGTCTATTTTAGTTTTCTTAGAAGTATTAATTGAGGAGTGGCTATATCGTAAACCTTGTGCCCCTATATTGTAGCATGCAATTTAAATTGTCAGAATTTGCATGGAAAGGGTCAAAGTGAATCCTCCTGCTACAGCGAGCTATGCAGTAGGCACAAAGTCCATGTATTTGTACACGCGGAGAAAGAGTTTAATTGTAAAGATGGTGGCTGGCATTCTTTTCTAGCAATACCGGATCTTGTTCAACTAACTAAATTGCCTTGCCCGATGGGAGATTTAACCTATAGTTGGAAAAATGGTATTAAACGCTCCTGGATAGATTATATTTTATTAGGAAAAATGTATTAAAATATTGTGGCTTTTCATCTCATTTCGACTGGTCTGAGTGACCATCCGCTATACAAAATGATGACGGAGGAGCCTATAATGAGCTTGGTGATAAAAGCTGTGTAAATGGAAACTGGGTGATATGGAATGAGCAAAATATTACTGCATTCAATGAGTGTTTGGCTAACAACATCATGATTGAGTGTACTCCAACTTTTAGTGATATTAAAGATTATGATGGAATGATTGAAAAGGTGATGTATATGGTCGCTGCTACTCAGAGTAAATATTCCGATAGGAGGGCTGATGTTTCTAGAGTTAATGATGTTGCCATTGTTGAAAGGAAGACACAATTTAAGATTACATTTAAAGAAATAAAGCAATCCGTTATATCTACCATTGAAGCAAATGGTGCCATTAGCCAGTTAAGGGCAGGTTACAAGATAAGAGCACATTAAGGCTCCATGGCCTCAACCCAATAGCAGATTGTTTATGGCGCTGAGGCACTCGGACTCTAGAACATTTTGGGCTATAAGTAAACCGCATTTGGGGCCCCTCATTGTATAAGAAAAGAAATGAAACCCATATCAGAAACTAACTGGATCAAAGATATACAGGGGATATATTATATGGAATTAGGGGAGCCAGAAGCTATTAGTGAATAAGATTTAGGAATTTACAGTAGATGATGTGGTTTATAAGCTACGTAGGCTCAAACCACCTAGAGCGCCAGACCCAGATGGCCTGGCAAACATTACTATTAAGCGTGACCCGGAAAATTGGAAAACTGGGATATCCACCGCCCAAATCATGTATTGTATCAAGATGTTGTACATTAATACCACTGTTCAATTAAGATTAAATCAGGAAGGTACACTTTGTTCTACAATATAAACCGATTACAGACTTAAACATGGGTGCACTTTAGCTCCCATGTTATTTAATCTGTATGTATCGAATTTAAATGAAGTTCTTATATTTACCTCCATAACCTGGCTTGCATACGCCAATCATGTTGTGCTCCTTGGATCTATAAGACTACAGAGTAGCCTTGCAGTGCTGTGCAATCATGCAGAAAAAAATATGAATCGTTAAAAAATTATTCTGGTCAATCCTAGTAAGAAACGGAGCAGGAAATGTATAGGCAAGATAAAAAATGAAGCTATTGAAGTGGTCAGGAAATCTACATATTTGGGCATCTCTGTTACTGATACACTTAGCACTAAAACCTTGTCTTTGGATACATTACTGGCAAAGTCCAAAGGTAATTTAATGCAGTTACATTTCTAGCATATAGATGTGGGTTCTTTATTGACGGCATTGTACAGGTATATAAAAAGAGTACTGTTTCTAAGGCGCTTTATGGAATGGAAATATATACAAATAAGGAGGCATGTGGCTTATGAGATTGGAGGGAAATCTTTGGCGGCCTACTTTAAGACCCGAAGTCTACTCCGATTGAAGCTATCCATAGCGAGCTGGGATTAGTTTCCCTGTTAACTCTCAAAAACATAGCTACAGGTATTTATTTTTATTAAAGCTTGTGGCGATGGACCACTCGTCATCTATATATTCCAACTTTTCTGGTTCATTGAACAGAAGGTTGCCCCACAAAGCTTTAAAATCGTGGATGAGAGCGATACATTTTCTTTGAAGACCTTGGTTTTGTTATTTATCCTATTAACATAACTTGTGCCATTAAGGAAGGTAACCAGAGGGCATTAATTATGTTGAGATAAAGATACAAATCTGAGGGAACTAGGTAGAAAGTCATCTTTTGCTATTTATGTAAAATAAGGGTTCCCTAGAAATGTCCCGTTTGAAATGTTTATTTTTTCGATGATATAATTAAAACGTCAGAAGATGTATCCTCCATCTTAGTCTGGAACAGCTTCCTACTTTCTCGTATGGACTCATTGACCCACATCCCTCGACAGGAAGGACTATACAGGCTGTGCAAAATAGATCTAGAGATCGCCAGACATTTGCTAACTGGATGCCCTAAAATCATAGAATTATATTGGAAAGGATATGGTGGTTTCAAGGGTATAAACAATATACAAGATGACCAAACTTGGAGATAAATCTATTCAGATTGAGTTTTAATGTGTACTATATCTGGCTATCACTAATCAAGATAATTGGAATCTGTATAACCTGGGCATCACCGGTCAGGCCCTGGCGTGACTGGCTTCTTTCCTCTCTGACCCTCCCAGGTTCAACTGGGGTCCTTCCTCTATCTCAATATCTACCTGTGGTGTTCCCCAGGGGTCTAACCTCTCTCCCTGGCTGTTTAACAATACCGGGCACTTCTTGCCCACTGCATTGCAGCGCTCTACCCCAACTTCCAGTGCTATGTGGATGGCACTGCTCATTTTCAGGCTACCCTCAGCCACCACTTCTCCCTCTCTCATCTCTGACTGTCTGTCCGCCATCCAGGAGTGGTGTGCTGCCAATGATCTCTGCCTTAATGCCAGTAAGACTGAGATGCTCCTCCTCAGCACACCCGCTCCCTCCTTTCCTGTCACTCTCTGAACGGCCTCTCTTAGCCCTCTTCCTGCGGCCACCTGTGAGGCCAAAAACCTTGGGGTCATCTTCGACTCCACACTCCTTCTCTCCTCACATCTCTGACATCTCTAAGAAGTCACACTACCAGCTTTACCTCCTCAGAGGAATTCTTCCTTTCCTTTCCCCAGAGGCTGTGTCTCCAGAGCTCTGGTTCTCTCTAGGCTGGACTACCGCAACCGCCTCTTTCTAAATCTGCCTGCCTCTACTCTCCACCCTCTGCAATTTATTCAGAACAGGACTGCAAGACTTGTTCTTGGCCTCAAGCCAGGACGCTCTGTTCCTGGGGGCCAGGCTCAACACTCTCTCCTTCCTGGCGGCCCCCTCAGAAGAAATGATTGCCGCCATTTTGAGCAAGGAACAATGGCTATTGGCGCTGAAGCTCACCACGGTGCGAGCCATCAATTCATTGCTCGGCATGATGTTGTTGTGTATATACCTGATCAGGCTCTGCAGGTTGCGGATGCGACCCCTCAAGGAATTCCTGGATGCCCGGTGGATCCAGGTGTCCGGAAGCTTCAGACAGGATTGTTCTCGACTAGGAGTTCCGTCGAGCGATAAGGTGGTGGGGCGTGCGCTCCAACATGCCCTGCTGGTAGGACAGACTTCCAGAGCCCCACCCCAATCAGGAGACGGTCACCACGGACACTTCCATGGTGGGCTGGGAAGCCCACACTGTACGTCTCCACGCCAGAGGCCTGTGGCTACCGGAGTAGAGGGATTTCCATATCCATGTCCTGGAACTGCGGGCAGTGTTCTGGGCCCTCATGTCGTTCCTTTCGTCTCTCATTGGCAAAGTGGTGAGGGTCTTCAGACAATACCACCACAATGTTACACATCTGCAAGCAGGGGGGCACCAAATACCCAGCGCTCTCCAGAGAGGCGCAGGATTTGTGGCACTGGGCCGTCACCCAGGGGATGTTTCTCATTCATTTTTCACCTGGTGGGAGTCAAGAAAACTGTCTTGCCACAAGTGGGAGCTTCAGCAGGATAATGTGGAGAACCTCTTCCTCCGGTGGGGCAGACCCGAGATCGATCTGTTTGCAACGGTGACGAACACCAAGTGCCAGAGGTTCACCAGCAGGTTCCTTCAGCCGGGTAGCATTGGGACGCGTTCTCCTGGCCCTGGGAAGGCCTGTTTCTGTATGCGTTCCCGCTGTTGCCTCTACTACGAGTCATCGGTCTACTCAAACTGTGCCGGTGCAGGATGATCTTCGTCGCCCAGCATGGCCGAGGCAAATTTGATACCCAGACCACCTCAGCCTGTCGACGTTGTCTCCAGTCAAGCTTCTAGTGATCATGGATCTGCTCACCATAGAAGGAGGCGCAATCCTTCACCACGACCCAGGATTGCTGAACCTGGAGGCCCGGCTCCTGCAGCCTTAGAGTTCTGTGGGTACAAGCTACCGACGGACTGCAGGGAGCACCTTGCCAGGGGCAGGGCATCGTCAACTCGTAAGTGCTACGGGCACAAGTGGAAGCGGTTCACGACTTGGTGCTGGTTGCAGAAGATCAACCATCTGAGGGCCATGGCCCCTTGGATTCTTCCGTATTTGTTGTCGTTGGCTAAGGCACGGCTGGCGCACGCCTCCATCAAAGTGCATCTGGCGGCCGTCTCCCGCTACACCAGGTCTCCAGGACAGTCTTCTCTTTGGACACATCGTCTAGTACGATGGTTCCCGCCGGTGAAGGCGTCTGCCCCGGAGTGGGAACTCAGCGTAGTGCTGCCAAGGCTCATGCGTGCCCCCTTTGAGCCAATGCATCAAGCTCCTCTCCAGTTACTTGCGGGGAAGACCACTTTTCTCGTGGCCATCACCTCTGCCAGTCCTCGGGGACTTGTCATCCAGGACACAGCCATTGCTTTTGGATCCAGTTCCTAGGGGTGGACCAGTGCGGGAGGATCACCTGGGGTGTGAGGGGTCTTTGGGAAATGGGGGTGGGACAGCAGATGGTGAGACGCGCTATTACTGTTTCCCGTACCCATGATCCCTCCTATTTCATAGCATTCTCTGTCCCAACCTTCGCCACATTTCTTTTACATAACTGGGCCGTGGAAGAGGGCGGCAAAGTAACAATGCTAACTCTTACATATTGCATTCAACATGTCCCGCAAATTGGGTCACGCAAAGTCAGGCACTTGACTCTTAAGTGCATACATCGGACACCAATTAGCTCTCCTCAGACGGATAAAAGGTGGGTCATAGAGACACATTCTGAGAAAGGCGGAACAGAGCTTCCGGGGCAAAGCCGGACCTACTGCAGCAGACTGATGGATGAGATCCAAAGGCGGGAAACCCCAAGAGTTCCATGCCTGAGGTAGTTTCCTCCAAAAGGCAGCGAAATACACATGGAGAAGGCCAAAGCCCAAACAAGAAGGCTGCATTTTGTTTCAAGGTGCAAGGCAGAGCTGGAGAGGCGAGGCCAAGCCTGTGGTACTAACCTTGACTCGCAAACTGGAAGACAGTAAAGACAAGAAAGGAAAGCACACAGCCAGTGAGTTGGCAAGCGACATGAGACCGGTGTGTGCTAAAGAAAGATTGACGGGGCAACATTATATCGCACAATTTAAGGCTGCATATGTGTAGGTGAGAAGCGAAGAAAGGCAGACCTGTGAATGAACCTTGAAGTAATAATAGCTGTAGAAGTCAACGATGCTGAGTAATGGAGTGGTCTGGCGAAAGGAAGTAACCCACTCGAAAGTCTCTGTGAAAGGTGAAAAGTTTGTAGCGATAAAGTGAATGAACTGTAAAAGCAAGGTGATGAAAATTAACCCAGAGAGAAGGGGAAAGTAAAAAGGTAAACGTTTAACTTTGATGCCTAAGATGGTGAACTAGCCCGACCAGGAAACACTATGTAAAATAACTGAATGTGAGAGTCGAAGTGGTCATACTGAGGTACATATCAAATCCTTGCATATTCGAAAGTCTTTGACGGGAAAGCAAAACAACGTGAGGAATTGAAATTTAGAATATTACAGTACACAGAGTTCCTGACTCAGGTGAGGGAAACCGGAGGGACCTGTTGGGAAATTGTGTTGTAATGAACTTCAAAGACCAGCGAGAGAAAGCCAGACCTACACCAAGAGATGCCTGAAAGGTCTGGTTTAAAATATTGATGGGCCAGAATTGTGATCTCTTTTTCTGTTGCTTGGAACCAAGACGAGCAAAGCCTACAAAGAAACTGTTGTTGAAATCAAGGCAAGGAAAGGCTGGCGGGATTCGGTTGTAGAAATATTTGTCAAGGAAAAACTAACATTGTGAATCATACCAAGTAGTTTGAAGTGTGCAAATCCTGCAAACTCTGAGCCAACCACTCGGCAAGAACTCTTTTTTTTTAAAAAAAACTGATGTGAACGTGGGGAAGGGAGTTACCCTTTACCCTTGGCTAACACAGACCTCACATTGATTCCTTTTTGAACTACACATCCCCTTTTCATTATTTTTGTTGTTTTAGAGTAAGGGCAGTAATTTTCCTTTTTTAGTATAGGCCATTTTTATTTCACTAGGACCGTTTTCTTTCATGTTGATGGTTCGGATCACTCCCATCTTAGTTGTAGGGCTAGATAGGAGTTCTCCCACCCATCCGAACATTTAATAATAAAGGTTTTGAAACTGTTCTCTTGTGTCTGCCATACTTGTGATACCATGTCTCTCTTACAATACATACACCCCAAAGCTCACACACACCTTAAAAAAATAAGGCCCCAAACACTTTAAAAGTCCTTCCCTGCTCAGGTAAGTATGCCTACTCCCTGAAAGTCAAAAGTCCCAGGTAAGTACCTTCTGCTGGAATTCTTTAAAACTGGAGAGCAAGTATTGTGTAAGATGCTGCATTGAAGATAACAAATGTCAGTTCAGTATATTAGGGGTACTCTCCTTATCTCACCATTATAGGGGAAGCCTGATGGTTCTTGGCCAGAATTCCACCGATCACGACCAGGAAAGGGAGAGTAAAAGTGAAGACTTTATGCCCGTACAACCCTTTGGTGGGTAAGAAGCTGGAATGTAAAATCCTCCTCCCCTTACTTACATTGAAACCACCCTTGGGGTTCGCATATTCCCTGGCCCCACTTGCTTCAGTCAATATTCCAGGTGGTCCAGGGGCAGGGGAGCAATTTTAGTATTCAAGTTCAGGATTGGGTCCAGCTAGGCGGCAGTTCTGCGCTTCGATGATGCCTTGGAGCTGGATGTTCCAGAAACCTCAGGACAACTGCTACTACAGGCACCACATTGACAGGAGGCCCAGAGGACACAAATGAGACTGGCAACAACGAAGAACAGCCTCGTCTGTTTGCCGCTTCTGGGCTGTCTCCCTGTCCCGCCCCTTGATGCTCTTACAAAGGTGGACTATTATACTTCGTATCTCTGCCCACCTGTTGGCTTCAAATCCCACAATTTGGTCTAGTGCCTTCTGGACCTCTTTTAGTAATCCCCTCTTTATGATAAAAATAGAAAAATGGAACTGAGTGGTCCCATTACCCTCATGTCTTAACTCCCCAGATTTCCTGTAACTTAAGAATAAACCTAACTGGGTCCTCATCACCCATTGTGCACTGCATTAAAGAATGTAAATCAGGGGTATCTGGGTATATTTTTCATAGGGCATCTCATACATCATACCCTTGCCCTTACCTCATTAAAGGCTGCTCCATCATGTTCATTATCTGCAAGACTTATCCCAGGGTACCCAGCCCTTGCCCAAATGTCCCCAGCCTGGTCCCCAACTATGGGGACCAGTAAACTCTTAAGGTCTCCTTGCGCTAAAGGTACCCCTGCTGTTTGTTTTTCAAATTCATAGATCCATTTACTGGCGCCAGCTGTAAGCTGGAGGAGAGCTTTAATCAAATACTTTGTCCATTTGAGGCCCTGGCACATACTGCGTTATCCCTACTCCTTTATGTATAAATGGCTTCTGCATGTCTGTTTTGTTTTCTACCCCTTTTTTGTTATTCTGATCTTGTACTACTACCGTTAAATCTGGTCTATTTCTTGGTCTATCCCTCACTGCCTCCTGTGGCGGGGACGGGATTCTCGACGCCTCTTCTTGATCTTTCTTGCCCTGCCTCTTCATTATTTCTATCACCTTGATCTTCCCCTTCATCTTCCCTTGCTTGTTCTACTTCTTGTCCCAGGACTGTCAATACCCTCTCCCCATCAAAGTTTTCAACACAAACATTTCTTATTGCCCATGGGGTTGAATCTAAACAAATCTCCTGCCTTCCAATCCCCTAATTTCTGCACTGGTGCCCTTATTTCTGGTGATACTACTCCACGTTCTTGTAATCTGACCAACCTTGCCCGCAATGATCTTAACTTGTTGTTTTACTACTTGTGATCCTCTGGGTACACTGATGCTACGGGCATGTCAGCGCTTGTGTACGGGTTATATAGAGGTGCAAAAGCTTTGAATTACACCCCCCATCCGCGTTGGCAATCCTGATAATCCTGTTGTTGACACACTCTCTACCACTGGAGGCTTATAGCCTGGGTTTGTATACCCTACTGCAGGTTTAGGTGTTATGGGGCATATCCCCATACATTGGCTCTCATTTTCATCTTCCTGATCTTCCATATCCTCTAATAATCGCCAGACATCTAAAATCCTTTCTATTTTGGAATTTTTTCCCTTTATATTTTGCTGCTAAAAAGATGCAAATTTTTTCTAGCATGGAGTAGGACATCCCCCTTCCTTTGTTTCCAACACCCATTGTTTGCAATACTTATCTATTCTGTCACAATACAGAGGCAGGACCCTATGCATGTGTTTTATTGGAGTTTCTTCCCTATAATGTTGCGCGTGTCCCTAATGCTTCACTTAAACCTTACTGCTATTCTGCGCACGCTGCTGCTTGTTGCACAAAAATACAGATCAACCCACTTCTTCCCCCCCCCAACTCTTTTGATTCTTTTCCACTTAGATTTCACACATGCACATCACAACTCATCCACCTTCCTTTTTTACCACAAAAGACACCCAGAGAAAATATACAAAAATAATTGACTAAAATCCAAGCCCATTCCTTATACTGAGCCACTACTTTCTTTTCCTTCTAGCCTTGTAATACCACCTTCCCAGCTTTTTTTTATATGCTGACAATCCCATTGCTTTTATCGTCATTAAAGAATCATGCGCGGTACTACCTTCTCAACCTATTATGGCTGAGGATCCCTTTCCTCAGTCTTTATACGCTGAGGGTCCCTTTTTCCATTACAAAAAGTAGAAAAACAGAAATACGCGAGAATTGTAATACATGACCCACCTCCTATCCAAGTTACTCCTTAACACATCACCTGAAATCCTATCCAATCTATACCTTAATACATCACCAAGAGTCCTAATCAATCTAGTGACCTCGTACTTTATCCATTCATATCAACATACTGTCATACATACATGTCCCCTTGTTATCACTTGCAAAAGTATACTCACGTGCGCGTGCTCACTCGAGTTTCCTCTGTTTACGAAGTTGCAATGCTGGCCTGTCTTTCTCCCTGGAGCCACACCCTGCTTCAGTGAGTGGAGAGGATTTCTTTTAAAATGGCTCCTACTAAAACCGCTCAGGATACATGTGTTTTTTGATTTAAGGGAACCCAGGCCATCTAAGGCCAATATGCCTCATTTGCCATAATCCCCTAGTTTCTGCAAGCTGTGTAATCCTCAGCTTTTCCCTTGATGGGGTTAGACCCACAGAGTGGGTGGGAAGGGAACTATCTTCATGGGAGACTTTGATGAGCTAAAGGAGAGGGGGGGGGGCCTGCACCACACTTTTGGACTTTTCAGATTAAGACTGTATTACGAAAAAGGCAAATCCCCTCAGGGTAATATCAGAATGAAACCAGGTGGTTGAATGACTGGTTGGCAGGGGCCCTGGATGCTGAATGGTCAGCAGGCGTCCCAGCCGGGCTCAAAGATGCACTTGGAATACCAGGGGACAGCAGACCCTGTCTCGCATGTCCTTTTCTGACCCTTCCACCCTCTCTTGGGTGGAAGGACACTCCAATGTTGGGGATGGGGATGGGTAGGGGGTTGGGAAGGGGGAGGATAGGCGCACCAACCGTGCCTCTCTACCACCCCTCTAGCACAATGGCAGACACGAGATGGGCCACTCTGAGTGTTCTTGCAAGGAAGCGTGTCCTAGCATTGACATGGCAAAGTAAATGTGGAGAGCTCCACCCTCACCTACCCATTGTACGTAAGGCAAATGTTGCCTCCTCAGTGCAGGTGCCTTCTTGATGTTCCCTCTGTGCAATGAAAAGAGGGCCAAACACAGCTTTCCTCTGCATCCTTTCTGTCTGCCACTGCTTCATTCCTCTGTTACCCTAGGGCTTACAGATCCAGCAGGAGTCTGCGTATAAAGGCGTTCTGGCTCATGCCCTGCTTTCCCTTTCACCGAGGATGGAAATGCAGAGGGAGCTGCCAAGGAAACCATAGCTTTATCCAGTGTGGCAGATATCCCGGGTCCCTCTTTGCTCATCTTCGCAGCCTTGTTGCTTTCACCATGGTGACACTCAATGCATCTTCAGATTTCCTCAGCAAAGGATGTTCGTGGGAGGATAGTGAGCCACTTCGTTGAGGCAAACTCTGCCACACTCTTCTTCCTGTGTATCTCTGACTATACAAATCTGTTTGGCTGTTCTTCTACATCGCTTTTTGCATGTCTGTCACTGTCTTAGGCTGTATTCAAATTAGTGCACACCATATTGTTCAGTGCTCAATCACAGTTCTGTCTTCCTCACAGGACGTGAAGTTGCCAGATGCTTATGAGCGGCTGATTCTGGACGTCTTCTGTGGAAGCCAGATGCACTTTGTGCGCAGGTGAGTGGTTCATTAATTGATCTGTAAAGCAAGCTCTGTGTTGTGAGAAATGCTGAACACTGTTAAACAAAGGAATTGTCACCACACAACCTCTTTTCCAGACACTTCTAACAGTATTAATGCCCAGTCACCTCATATAATACATGAAGGCCACATTGTAATTGTCATTTATATAGCACCTTTTACCATTACTGTAGTCTCAACACACTTACTGTGGGGAAATCCCTTGGACAGCAGTTGCGAGTTCCAGCGACTATCACCATTTGCAGTCAACATCTGGCATCCTTCTAGTCGCTGTCACAGCAGCTGCTTCAGTACAGTTTCCCTTGAAGGTGGGAAGCTGAAATTCGGGGAGAAGGCAACTTGTGGCACAAGCTGGAGACTTTAGAAGTTCTGGACTTCATCTTGGAACAGCAACGGCTCTGGCGAGGTAGACCATGCGAGAGCTGGTCAGTACACTGAAGTCCAGAGACGCTTCCGAATGCTCTGAAGGGCTGGCTCCTCTAATGCATTAAGACCAGTTGGTCCCACTAGTTCAACAGCTGAGGATCTTCAGAGAGCAATAAGGCTTCACCGGGCTGGACACAGGAAGGGATGCTGGCCCACTTCAGGAGTAGTCATCGGATCGTCGGCAGGCTGCTCTTCTACAAGGGATTCTTGGTTCCATACAAGGGATTCTTGGTTCCAACATAGTGCAAATCCAAGCCCATTAATTGTCAGTATCTGCCCCATTCAAACAGCCAGTAGTTGTCCAGTTAGGGGCAACTACTAGTTTCACATCTGCCCCATACGCAGACTTTCTAGCACCAAGGATGTGGACCGGGAGTAGACAGTCCCAGCCCCCTTCCTGGGCTACATACAACAGCACACTAGCCCACAAAAGCAGCACTTTTCCCAGGCAAGTGCATTACCTTATAAGGACTTCCCTGACCTGAGAGGGTAGGAAGAAAGCCAGACTACAATATGGCCAAAGAACAAGCAAAAATCTTGTGGCACGGCCATTCAGGGCACTGGCCACACTTAGTAGCCATGCACAGTAAACGTGAATGTGCAGACCAAAAATAATTCAAAAACAGTACAAATGTAACTGTTACCACAAATTACATTTTAACATAACAGCATCTTTTGACGCCTTGTTTGTGCCTCATCTGCTGCTCAGCAGTACGCCTATGAAGCTGTGAACAAGACCAAGCAGAACAAGAATACCTCCTTGTCCATTATGATGTTTTTGAATGATTGTCATTTTATGCATGTGAGTAACCAGGAATTAGAGGTGGACACAGAAATTTATGATTTTGGTTGAAGACTTGTATTAAAAACAAAAGGGGGTTGGAAAATGCCTCTGTCCCTATTTCAGAGGTATTTCCCAACCTCGAACCAAAACTAAAGAGCGGTCAGAATGTCCAAGTAAAACGTCCTGTGCCCGAAGTACTATTCTGGCCCTCTCATTCTAACCAAACAACTCTAAAGCGAAAAGGGATAATGTCTCTGGCCTTTCGTGATTGAATAAATATTCAAAAAGTAAATGCGTAACTTTAACACAAAAGTTTCCAAAAGGATAAAGTTGAGAAGGGTGGTTCCCTTCCCCTGGATTTCTCTTCTTTCTTGTTCAGGAATGTTAGTTTCTTGAGTCTCTCTTGCTCAGTAACACAACTAGAACAAAAATAACTTGCTTTTAATCTTCGTCTTGTTAGGATACCTGGTGTCTTCTCCTGCCAAGTTTTTCCTGTTCTATCCTGTATTTTCACAACCTTTTCCTGATGGACTTTTCGACTTGTTTTTCTCTTATACACTGTTTATCTTGACCATATCTGGTATACCTTTCTGCCAGGGCTCTTCCGGGTAGACGGGCTCATAACTTGTATACACCTGGTACACTCCTGCAAGGTTTGCCTTTATAAAAAACACTTGCCATTTGTATTGTGCCTGGTATACTCCTCGGCCGGGGCTTTTAATTCATATGTACATCCGTGGTTCCCATTTACCCGGGATGCTCCCCTTCCAGGTCTTTTCCTTCAGACCATACTTGCAATCTGTGTGTGCCTGGTATACTCTCTTGCCATGGTTTTTCTTTCATATATACTTCAGTGATTTGAGTTTGCCTGTTATACTCTTCTGCCAGGGTTTTTCATTCATATGCATTTTGTTGTCCCTTTTAACTTGCCTGGTATACTATCCTGCCCAGACTTTTTATTCATTTGTGTTTTCTTGTGCCTTTTAATATGCCTGGTATTTTCTTCTGCTAGGACTTTACTGTTGTGGGTTTTGTGCCCACCTCCAAGTTTGTTAGCTCACGTTTTCCACTCTTCCATCTGCCTGGTATATTATTCTGCCAGGGCTGTTATCTGTATTTTGTATACATTGACACACTTGAAAGTTTCTTATTGTGATTTTTTTTTCCCCGTTAAAGCGATTCTTATCAGCTTGCTCGCTTTCATTTGCTTTATCAACAAATGCTTACATTTGGCATCACTGCCAACACACCCCGGTGTTCCCACTTCCCTTAGGAGGACTCGCTGGTTCTTTGTGGCGGTTTCTGTGTTTACCGCAGTAGGCCTGCAGCGTTTGTTTGCCGTCTTCTTGTTCACCGCCGCAGCTTCTTGATTTCTGTCACAGTCCCTGCTGGGCTTCTTAGAAGCGTCTCTGGCTACGGCACAGTGGAGGCTTCCCCGTAACACCTGCAAACTCCCAGAGGTCTTCTTTTAACTTCTGGCGTCCCTGCAGCATGTTCTTGCTTCTGTACAGCTCCCCTTTGCCCACATGAGCCAGTTGGCTCCACAGAGTCCTCTCTCGTTTCCTGGTCCCTCGATCGCTATCGAGAGAGATGACCTTCTCTCACAACCAGCGCGCTGCAGTCAGCTCTTGACTTTGTTTCAATCTCCAGGCAGCAGGTGAAGGTTCACCAACTAGAGCGTTACTTGCGCTCGTGGCCTTCATTGCCTCACATTGCTCGACCCATCTTCCTCGTCTCATTGTCTTGGTGTTTATGGGAATGGAAGTCCATTCCCAGGGCAAGGTCTTCAATGATTTTTAAGGGTAAGTCATTTCTGGAGTACTTGTAGGTAGAGTCTGAGAGGATGCTTTCTCGACTTTTAATAGGCAGACTAGATTTTGATGGTTTGTCTTCAGATTTTATAAAGCTGTTCAGTACTCTTCCTAGGTGGACAAGGGGAACCATGACAATGAGATGAAGGCACTGGGCCTGTATGGGGGAGTATCTTCTAAATAAAAAGTGGATACCATGTATCATCTGATGATGCCATGACGCTCTCTAGGAGGTCCCCCGACCCCCCCCCCCCGCCACCCCCATGTGAGGTTACCACATATAATCGACCCCAGGGTCAAGATCAGGTAGCGACTGCCATCCCCTGGCCACATCTGATTCATTACATACACCAGTTAGTCAGCATATGGCTTAGCACCCTCCTCACCCCCAATGGTTTCTTCTTATGTACAATGATCTTGGGTCACCATGTCCCAAAAGGATCAGCATTATCCTCAATATCTAAACACATTGTAAACAGCTTTTTACTGGAGCAGGCAGCACTATATTAATCACTCAATTGTAGCAATCATCATAGAGGCAAAGTAATCTACAGTGTAAACGGAATGTATGGTGTTCAAGACATGCTGTGTGTAGAAAGATCAAGCTCTGAAAGATGCAGAACTAAATAAAGAAGAACCTACCAATTGTTTATTTTTTTTCTCTCTGCAGTGATGAACTTCGAGAAGCCTGGCGTATCTTCACTCCTCTGCTTCACACAGTGGAGTCAGCCAAACAGCCACCAATTCCTTATGAGTATGGCAGGTAACGCTGCTGCACCAGAAACTAGTATCTAACCTATATTTCCAGCTACTCATCTAGTGTGTGTCCTGAGCATGAGTGAGATGGTGTGCATTCTTGTGTTGGCCGGGTATGATGCAGTGAGGATTGATCTAATTCATATTGTGTATCTGATGATAGGAATGATGGGAATGATGTTAGTGCTCATTGATTGTGCACAGCCAGGGGTGGTGTGTGTATTCCGTACAAACGTATTATTGTTTTTTATTACAAGCTTAAATGTTGAGTGACCTAGCTATTTTGCAGGGGTACGGTTGAAGAGATGTATGTATTTTGTGTGTGTTTGGCTGGGCCATCTGGCCTGAAAAGCAGTGCCCAGCCATCTGCGTACAGAGAAGACCCTCATGTCCTAAGGGTGTGTGGATGTCTTAGTTAGTACTGTGATATATAAGTTGGTTGATGGCGTGTAGTGTTCTGGTGGTTAGTTTTTTTGGAAGAGGTGCTGATTTGACATGTGTGGGTGACTTAGTTGGTATGTGTGCTAGTCGGAGTGTCGAATTTGACATGGTTAGGTGTGGCATAATGGTAAACGTCTGATAAAGCAATTCTGAGGCGAATGTCTGAGGAACGGTTGAGTATTCTGGTATCCCTTATCAGGACAACATGCAGGGCCTGGTCCTAAATCCAAGTGAAGAAAGACTGGGAAAGACCTTGGAGAAGGCAGCAGTTTGGTACAAAGTCCACAGGACAATTAAAATAGGGACACTTTGAAGCAACTCAGTGAGACACCGGTGAGCAAATTCTCAGTGGGGCTTATCACACAGGGCATGAGCAGGTATAATGTTTAGGTGATCTGTGGTGAATAGGCGTGCAGCACATTGTAAAGTGATGTCCATAATGTGGTCGTAGAGCACCGAGTCCGGAATGTGGGGAGTATGGCAGGGCATGGACGCTATGGGAAAGAGACATCTCCCTTTGTCAGCTGCCCAGACAAGACTGGCGTAAGGAACCTGTTGTAATGCTAGAGTAAGAGTATGTGACTTCTGGATCCAATTCAGTTTGACGTTGAGAGTACAAAGGGAGTGGGGTGGGGGCAAAGATTGTTGGTTTTTTGATCTATGGTTAGCAAAATACATCACAGGTGCCCCAAAACACGCAATATCAAATAAGATATCAAATGGAGCAGTGCCCCTCCCACCACCTAGTTAACTGCAAAACGGAAAAGCAGGGCCAGCTGTGCTATAAAAGTGCATACATTTCAGTTTTTATCTTCCACTCAATTAATTTTTCATTTATTGATGAGAAGAGAGCACTGGCAGTCATGTTTAGATGTGGCTGACAGACCACTTGCAACCTTAACATTAAGATTACCAGCAGGGTTTTAAGCGGATTTTCCTCGAGTCCTCTTTTAAGGACATGTGAAGATCAACCTTGTAGTGTTAGACAGGGTTTCTCTTATGTTTGACCTGACTCTCACAGTGGTAGTGTGACTGAGTAGCCTGGCTTCATTCTTGGGATGGGGAGAGGACAAAGATAGAGCTTACACACAACTGAACACAATAAAGGAAGATCTACAGAGTATATTACAAAAGAATCTATTCCCGACAAGTTGTGAAATCCCTGTGCACCCTATTTATTAAATTACATTAAACAAATATCCAAGTTATGGGAATATTTAAAAAAAATTGCTGCAAAGTGTGCAAAACCAGAAAAAGACGTACAGAAGTTGTGCATATTTACAGATGAAAAGATATTTGCGCTCACAAAGAGCCTTGAACCGCGCAATTACAATTTATTTTTAGTTATTACATTTATGCTGTGCCTTTCTGAAAGGCGCTCCATATATTTAATACAGTACAGAGAAAATGTAAATTAACCAGTACATGAAAATCATGACACAGCCAAAAGTCAGGAAAAAGAAGCATTAGGGAAATCAGATTGTAAAAGATAGCCATTTCTTATAAAGAATTACATGAGAATTAATGGCCAAAGGAAAAGTTCATAAGTGAAATGAACGGAACAGAGGGGGAACATAGGGAATGGGGGCACAGAGAAGAAAATTGGATGCAGAACGAGGCACCCTTTGAGGTCGATACAAGGAAACGAAGGAGCACAAATAACCAACTGCCAAAGCCTGAATAAACTAAACAAAGAAAGTCAAACTCAGTCAAATCTGGGTTTAATCAGACGCCAACGCAGTTGAATCAAAAATGTTTGAAGAATATTGAAATCCAAGTAATAATCGAACAGCAGAATGAAGAACAAGAACCAGGGAGATCCACAAATGACGAACAACAATAGTTAAGTCAAGATAAAACAAGGGTTTGTAATAATAGTTTGGTAGAAACAAAGGTTAGGAGATGACACATGTTGTTAATCTTACAGAGGTGAATGCAATAAAATTGGACTAAAGTAGAACTTTATCTGTAAAGTAAATGAGAAATCGAAAACAAATTCTAGTCTAGGTTGAGTAGAGGAAAAGAAATCAAAATGGGCAAAGTAATTGAGGAAGGCGCACAAAAGAAAATGTCTGGTTTCTTAGGGGTAAGGCACAGGAAACAAGACATCAGTATTTGACTGCCAGAAGACAAGCAGATAGACGTTGGTGAATAGTGACATTGGAAGAAGGCAAAGAAAGAAAGATGTGTCATCGGCATATAAATGTGCCTTGAAGCCAAGATCAAAAATCAAAGAAGTCAAGGAAGATGTATGAAGAGTGAAAAACAGGGGGGCCAAGAACAGAACCCTGCGAAACCCCATAAGAAAGAAGATACAAACCTGATAAAGAGCCCTCCCAAGACACTAGAAAAGAACGTTGAGATGGATCAGAAGAAAACCACTGAAAAGTGACACCAGAGACACTGAGTGAGGACTGACTAGAAAGCATTTTTAGATGGTACAATGTGTCAAATTCTGCCGTAAGATTTAACTGAACTAATACAGAATATAGTTTCGAATGACTAGCATTTAGAACAGAAATTGAAACAGATAAAAGTGCAGTTCTATGGAATTAACCAGGCAAAGCCAGACTAATTATACTGAAGTAGGTGATCTTATTTAAACAAGAGGCAAGTTGAGAATGAACAATACGTTCAAGAAGGTTAGATAAGTAAAGTAAACGAGAAAAAGGATGGACGTTAGCCAACTCCGTAGTAGAGAGGTCTGATGAGTAACAGTAGCAACCTTAAACGAATCAGGAAAGGTCCCTGATTAAAAGATAAAAAAGAATAGATGGGATCGAAGCAAATGTGGATAACACTGGTTTGATTAAGAAGGCAGGAAGTGGATCAGAGGGAGCAGATGTAGGATGAGAACAAGCACAATTTGATATGTTATTTTCAGAAATAGGAACAAAAGAGGAGAAAAAGTTCTTGCAAACAATAGGAATAGAAGCATACAAGGTATTGGGTAACAGATTGATTGGAAAAAGTACAAGGAAAGGAACTTATTTACATGAGTAAACTATGTTTGTTGGTATTATGGTTATTTCCCTTTTTCTATAGGAATTATTTGGTTCCTAGGTCACAAAGTTACTTAGAATTCAAAGTCGAGCCAACGCATGTTTAATTCGAAGGTTCCTTGATAGTTCCCATCATTTTCACCAAACGCATACTTTCTACATTTTTCGCCAGTCTTTTCTTAATACGACACCACTGACAGGAGCCCCCTCCGGAGCACTTTGTCCACCTTGGCACCAAAACCCATCTCCGCCATTGCCTGGGGAAACTGTGGGCCTTTAGCTGGTCTGCTTCATCAAGAATGCAGGACTACATCATGCAGCCTCAAGTGCTGTGCAACCTCATCGAAGGGCTCCGACTTCATGGCTATGCTGCTGCTCTATATGAGGTAGAGGTGCTTTGCTAACACTGAAATCCTTTGCTTTCCTCCACTGTTGCCAAACTACCCTTGTTGGGAGACTAAGGCTAACTCTCTCCATCTGTAGCGGAAGCCTAATCAGAGTTCTGTTCATAGTTTGAAGTGTTGAGGCCCAACTCTTGTTGGTATCTTGGACCGTGTGGTCTAAAAAGGAGACCACAACAGATGCTCACCGGACCCAATCCTGACACCAATACTTCCCTTTGTACCCACAACTCCTAGACACATTACAGCAACCGTTAGTGAGAGCAGTCATTCTCAACAGCCAAGGCTTACCTGGAGTCTTATCTTGTGGCTAACCCGAGCTGGCTGGGATAGTTAGGTGCCTTTTGCCTTCAAGGAAAACATAGAAGTACCATTTTACGAATTGTCACTATAACCATGCAGAACTCTGGTATAACCGTTAAAATCTTAAGTACCCAAAACTGGTTACTTGCCCACGACTATTGAAGCACAACCTTTTTCTAGAATAGGATCGAACTTCTTAAAGTAGGTTTGCACTGCTTTGGTGTGCTTTTTAGATTTATTAGGATTGTGATCCCAAGTATCTTTTTGCCCAACTTTAGCCTATTTAACATTTTATGATCTATGTATAACTATTTTTGATCTAAAGCGTGTTAAATGTCCCTGTTGAACACAAATTCTGTCTTGCATTTGTGCGCATATATATTTCGGAGGCTTCTGAAGCGGTATGCCCTCTCTGGAGCGCGCTTTTCAGCCCGGCATAGGTCCCCTTCAGGCGCGCCCCATTGGCCGTGCCTGGATATATTTTTTTGCCTTAAATATAGTCTCACCCGAAGCACTAATAAATGCAGTGCTTAGGATGATGGTTTATTTAAGGCAGACACTTCATGCTCAGTACATTGAGCTGTCCGGTAAGCGAACGCTCCATGCGCAAATGGGTTGCTAAGTCCAACTCTTCAACAATCCACCCGCCCGTACAAATGGAAATTACTACAGATGCCTCACTGGTTGGTTGGGTGCTTATTCTCAAGAATTCACCACGCAGGGTGCGAGCACACAAGAGACAACTCCACAAAAGTGTTAGAGCTCCTAGCAATGGAAATTACCCTATGCTCCTTCCAAACACAACTTCCATACAAAAGCATGCTTCACCAACATGGGGTCTGACATGGATTCACATGCTCAGGCTGGGAATTCTCAGTAATAGAAAAACTGTTTCACTTCCACTTATAAACTGTATTTCTCCCATAAACCAATCACTGTCCTCTAGGTCATACTGCCCCATCCAATGACAGTCCTCTTCCTAAGCCCCTCCTCTGGCAGCCATCTTCAGATTTTTACCACATGTAAATTTGGGAGTCCTCGAGTTTGCTGTGCGAGCTACTTCTACGTTTTGTCACAGAAAAAGGTTCCATTCTTGTTCCGAAAGAGCCTGTGTACTCTTTTCTCCATCTGCTGACAGCGAGGACCCATTGTCAGTGAATGTCAGCACCCGTCAAAGGCAAAGATCGTCAAAGATTACAGAAGGCCATCAGTCCTACTTCGCAACCTCCGACCATGACGGAGGAGAAGGAAGGAAGATCCCTCTTCAGGCCCTGCACCAAGTGCGGGTTACAAAATCTTTGTTGAAGACAAACTCCTGCAATGCCTCTGTCTGCATCCAAACCACAAGGAAGGAGAATACGAGATATGCCTGGCCTTCTCTAAGAAAACGAAGGACATGCACAGTAGACTGGCAGCATGGCTGAAAGCCAAGGCCTCTGCCCCGTGCTCCGAGCAGGGTCATGCCTCACCCAGGACCGTCCGGTCCAAGGAGCAGTCTAAGTCCTTTGAGGGTGCATCATCCGAGGAGGCCCAAGACAAGGTAAAGAACCGCAGGTCTGTGTCCAGCGGGGTTGGCGCGGAAGCAGGTCCCCCGATTGCCAGGGCATGTTCAACATCGCCATCCGCCTCCATTGCCAGCTGGCAATCAAGATCCTCCTGAAAAAGGAAATCGTCCAACCTGGCTAAGCTGCGGGTGAAGCCCGAGAAGTCACGGACAGAGGCGAAGACGGCCAAACTGCTCAAAAAGGCGCAATCGGGACGTGGGAGAAGTCTTGTCAATGATAGAGCTGGTGGCGGCTGCTCATACAAAGGCGAAGGGGGCTGACCCTGTGAAGGAAGCCCCTGTGGTGCAGAAGGTGTTCCTGCCCCCGAGGCGCAACACTGCTGCAGTGACTTTGGCGAAGTCTGCTGGCACGCCGAAGAAGGTGATGCCATATCGGAGCCTGTTTTCGACCCCTCTGGGTGGAAAAAAGGGGGGCGGGGTGCAAGGAGGCGCCGGATCAGCCCCAGGCCATGGAAGTTTCGTCCACGGACGATGGGGACCTGGAGTCCTTACACACGGTCTACGAGGACGACGGAAGGGGGCCTAGCATTCCGATCACTCCAGCTCAGCCGAGGGATGTCTCTGGGCATTCTGTCAACCCTCCACACCTTGGTTTCGGAGATTCAGGAGAGGATGTCACAAGGCCCGGTCCAATGGTCCCCCATGCCCTGATCTGCCACCAGCAAATAGGGAGGTGTCATCTGACACCCTCATTTCAGCAGTCAAATCCGCGTCAGACACTCTCTCTCCCCCCCCACCAGACACAGGGACGAATACAGCCACAACGACGATGGACGACGATAGTGTCCCCGCGGGGTGTGGGTCTCCGCAGCCTAAGGCATCCCCACCGGATGAGGTGGAGTAGTTTCGTTCCATGATCACCAGAGCCTCCGAGCTGTTCCAGCTTGTGCCCAAAGAAACCAAGAAAGAGGTTTTCTTGTACCAGAGGCGTGAGGCCAAGAGGAAACCCATCATGGCGCTGCCCCCTCTGGATGACGTGTGGGTGGAGGGCCTGGCCCTCTTGAATGCTTGCATGACTCCAGCCAAATTGGATAGGCTGGAGAAGAAGTACAGGGTGACTGAATCCGTACCTAAGTGCCTGAGGTCGCAACCATCGCTGTATTCAGTAGTTTTGGCGACCGCAATGAAACGGTCGGCTAACCTGTCGTCTTCTGTTCCTCCGGACAGCGAGGGTAAGGAAGGTGATTTACACCACGGCGTCCAGCATCAAGGCGGACAATGCACTGGCGATCTTAGACCGTTAGGACAGTGAGCTGTGTTACAAGTTGGGTCTGATTTTGGAGTTCCTCCCCGACGACAAGAGGATGTAAGCAATCGCTCTCTTCCAGAAGGAGGAGGTAGCGTCGGATTATGCTGGACACTGCCTAAACAGGTTCCGACAGATGGAACAGTGTCTGCCTTCGTCGCCAGAGCTGGATGAAGGCCGCACATTTCTGCCAGGAGGTCCAGACGAAGGTGCTGGATGTGCCTTTCGACAGGGATAACCTTTTTGGGAAGCTTATCGACAAGTCCCTACAGGCCATCAAAGCGGATATGGAGACGCCCTGTTCCCTGGGCACACTGCAGCAGCACAGTTTTTCTTTACGCTCCTCCAGAGGAAAGTCGAGCAGGTCGTCCATAGATTTCTCCTCGTCGTACCATCAGCCTTCTAGATCTGACTCAGGAAGCCTACAGAAGCTGTTCCCAGGCCTATGGTGGAGGAGGACAGTGCCTCTGTTGCCCGCAAGGCAGGATGCTGACGCCAAAGCAAGCCTGAGCCAGCCAGGACGTCGGGCCCCCACCTGGGCACCCCAGTGCGAGGCCAGCTGACTAGGTTTGTCAGCGAGTGGGGAAAGATCACCACTGACAGATGGGTGCTGGAATCTCTCGTCCAACGACATACCCTAGAGTTTCAGGGCAAGTGTCAGCGGATCCCTCCAGTGGCCAGTCGGGGGCAGCACATCCCTCAGCTCTTGGAGGAAGTGCAGGCCATGCTGCGAAAAGGGGCGTTGGAGCTAGTCCCCCAAGACTCTGGGGCTCCGGAGTCTATTACAGATACTTTCTGGTCAGAAAAAAGATGGGTGGGCCGGAGGCCCATTCTGGACCTACGATGTCTAAACAAGTACCTCAAATCTCCAAAATTCCAGATGGTCAGATTGCAGCACGTGCTCAGCCAACTGAAAAAATAGGATTTCTTGACGTTGCTGGACCTGGAGGACACCTACTTCTATTGACCCCATTCACAGGTAACGCCAAAGGTTTCTACGCTTCGTAGTGCAGGGACAGCACTATCGGTTCAAGGCCCTACCCTTCTGCTTGACGTCAGACCCCAGAGTGTTCACGAAATGTCTGCCACCTGTATGGCCCATCTGCATCTACAGGGATACATGTATACCCGCACCTCGACTACTGGCTCATCCGGGCCTGCTCGCAGGAATTGGCCGTCAGACACACAGAGGCGACCATCCAGCTGCTGACGGATCTAGGATTCTCCAAGTATCCAAAGTCCTACTTGACACATCACAGAACACGCTGTTCCTAGGAGCCAGACTCAATACGGGGTCCTGCCTGGCTTCTCCCTCTGAGGAAAGGATAGTGGCCATTCAGGGGAAGGTGCATCGGCTGTTTGTCGATGAAGACCGCCACGGTGCGAACCATCAAGTCGTTGTTCTGCATGATGGCCTGCATCTACCCCCTCCGGCTCTTCCGGTTACAGATGAGACCTCTTCAGGAGTTCCTGGATGCTCATTTGGTACAGGAGTCCAGAAGCTTTGCTAACAAGATCCCGCTCGATGAGGAGTTCCGTCAGGCGCTAAGGTGGTGGGGCGTCCACTCCAACATCACCCGCGGCACAGGGTTTCAAACCCCTCCATACCAGGAGATGGTCACCACGGATGCTTCTCTGGAGGGCTGGGGAACCCACACCGGATGACTACACGCCAGAGGCCTGTGGCTACCGGAGGACAAGAACCCCCATATCAACATCCTGGAGCTACAGTCAGTATTCTGGGCCCTTACGTCGTTCCTTTTGTCTCTGAAGGGCAAGGTGGTGAGGATCTTTTTGGACAACACCACCACAATGTTCTACATCAGGAAACAGGGGGCACTGGATCCCCAGCACTCCAAGGAAGCAGAGGACTTGTGGCGCTGGGCTGTTGGTCAAGAGATGTTTCTCGTCCCTCTTCACCTAGCGGGAGTCAAGAACACCATTGCAGACTCCCTCAGCAGGGAGTTGCGCTCCTGCCACAAGAACCACATCTTCATCAAGTGGGGCGGGCCCCAGATGACCTGTTTGCGAGGGCCGCGAACTCCAAATGCCAGAGGTTTGCCAGCAGGTTCTGCCAACCAAGGAGCATGGGGGACGTGTTTCCTTTTCGTGGGGAGGCCTGTTTCTGTATGTGTTCCCCCTGTTGCCTCCCCTGCTACGAGTCATCCACCCACTCAGTGCCGACACAGGATGATACTCATTGCCTGGCCATGGCAGATTTGGTATCTGGACCTTCCCAGTCTGTCGGCCGGTAGTTCTGGATTTGCTCACCAGAGAAGGAGGCGCTATCCTGCATCACGACCCAGGGTCGCCTGACCTGGAGGGGTTGGCTCCTGCAGCCCTAGAGTTTGGTGGATACAAGTTTCCTTCGGACTGCAGACAGGTCCTCACCAAGGCCAGGGAATTGACTTAGAAGTGCTACAGCCGGGCCACCAGGGGGCGCACAGGCAATGGCAGCCTGAACACGCCGCTCCCGCCGTAACTGGGACACGAAGAGGGATTGAGCCCCCCCCCCGTGACCCCCCCACGAGAGATCTACGGCTCACGGGGCCCGTGAACCTCGAGTGCCCCCCGAGGCGAAGGAGCGGCATCCGGGGACCCCCGGGGGCCCGAGAACGAGCTCTGCGGCCCGAGGGGAGGAGCCCCGGGGAGCTCCAGGCAGCATCACACCCATCGAGAGGGGAAGCGGCGGCCTGCATTCGGAGGCGCGCGCGATCCCCTCACTCCCCCGAACACGGAGCGCGCCGGCGCCCCGGCAGAAGACCCGCCGGCGACACCCCCGCGGCACCCTGCCGAGGAGCCGTCGCGGAGGGGGGAGTCCCCCGCTGAGGAGTTGGGAGAAACGCGGGCCGCGACCCGCGTAGGGAGAGGCGGCCTGCCCGCGCTCCCGAACTCGGCGCCGAGGTAGGTGGGGGAAGCCCATCCCAGCCCCCACGCAACCCTCAAGGACCCCGGGGGACCAGCTGCGGGACGCATCGGTGGGCTCGGAGGGGCGAGTCGGCCCCGCCCCCCCCTCGCGAGCCCCCCCGGGGAAAAAAAAAAAAAAAAAGTCAGGAAGACGCGGGGGGACACAAATCTATTGGAGGGGAGTACCCTCGAGCCCATCACTCTCTTAGGTGGAGGCCCCTGGGCTCAACCCCAGGGCGAGTGCCCGCCTGGGGGCTCTCGCTGAAGGAGTCGCGCCTGAGAGCCCCCCAACAAACCGCGATTGGACGACCATAGCCGCTCCCCCCCACCCTAAGAACTACCTCCAAAGACAGAGGCCACAAGGGGGGGAGGGGGTGTGAGGCCCCCACCGGAGGTCGGTGGGGCGAGTGCCCGCCCACGAGAGGCCCCCCACAGAGGGCCACACCAGAAGGCGAGAGAGCGCGTTCCCCGACCGGGCTCTGTCCCTTACCCCTAGGGACGCATCAGCGGAGGGGAGAAGCAGGAGGACCGAATGAGTTGGCGCCATACCCTCCAGGAGTACCGCTACCAAGGCACCAGCAGGGAGAACAGCGACCCAGACCAACGGGCCGGCATGTCTCATTCCGAGACCCCACCCCTGCCCACCCTCACCATGGAAAAGGGCTTTGCCTCGGTCTTGCAGGAGATCAGGGACATGCGGGCAGACATCGCCCAAAAAATGGAAAACATGGACCGCAGAGTGGACAAAGTCGAGGATAGACTGTCACAACTAGAGTCCAACCAGTCCTCAGCAGCGACCCAGGAGCTGGACACGGCCCTGAGACTAACGGCCCTGGAAAAGAGAGATGAGGAGAGGGCAAGACAAATGGACGACTTTGAAAATAGAGAGCGGAGGAACAACCTCAGGATTTTCGGGGTGCCGGAGTCGGAGGGGGAGACGGAAAGAGACTTAACCAGGGTGGTGAAGGACATCATTACCCTCCTCTTCTCGGATGAGATGACAACCGAACCGACGTTTGATCGGATCCATAGAGCGGGGGGAAGAGCTGGGGGCCCCCGGTCAATTCTGGTCCGCTTCCACTACTACACTGAAAAAGCGAAGGTCCTGGAGGAGGCCAGGAAATCTAGGGAGATAACCTATAACAACGCTCAGGTGGCCATCTTCCAGGACCTCTCATCATACACGCTGGCCAAACGGAGGATGTGCCGCCCACTGACCCAGATGCTGAAAACAAAGGGGGTACGCTACAGATGGGGGTTCCCCTTCTCCCTCATGTTCGAATACGAAGGCCAACGAGTGAACCTGATCACAGAGGAAGATATAAGGGGAGCAATACAGGAATATACAACGGACCCGACCCCGCGAAGGGAACCCTCCGGGTTCGCCGCGGATGAAGCCAGAGCGCGCCGGTCACGAGGAGAGAGGAGAAAAAAGACTGGCCCACGGAAATTCAAAAAATTGAACCCTCCATCCCCATCGACGGACAGGAATGACACGGATCCCAGCCAGGGTGGAGCGGGACTGTCGGACCCGGGCGAGGAAGGGAGCTGAGGCATCTCACGGCAGGCGTCATCAGCCTCGGGGGAACTGTGTAAAGAATTCACCACGGGGACTCACCATCTGTTCCGGCCTGCAGACAGGCCGGGCTCCAGGACCATGGGGTCCGAACGTTTGTGGACCCTCCCGGAACAGCAAGTATGAGAGTTACATTGAGGGGAGGGAGAGGGGGTAGGGGGGGCTCATGGAGGCTCTAATTTGGATATTCACCCAGCAGGAGGCGGTAGGCTGGTGGTCCGGCCAGTTACCAACAATGGTAGAACTATTTGGCTGGACGCCGGGGTGGGGGGAGGGGGGTAGGGGGTTTGTTGATATTGTTACGTTCACAGGGGGGACCAGGGGTCAGTTGGGGAAAGGTTACAGGACCACCTGGGGGGGAGGGGGGGAAGGGAAATGGGAGATCAGAGGATAACACGAAATGAGCCGGACAAGGAAAGTGCCACGAGTCAGCTATCC
The DNA here is from genome assembly GCF_040938575.1 of Ambystoma mexicanum. Taxonomy (NCBI): domain Eukaryota; kingdom Metazoa; phylum Chordata; class Amphibia; order Caudata; family Ambystomatidae; genus Ambystoma; species Ambystoma mexicanum. The sequence continues at coordinate 1,143,568,511 of NC_090923.1, read as the reverse complement.
GGTAGCTGGTTATTCTTAGAAAATGGCTGAGGATCTGCCTACCCTGGGCGTGGGCTCCCTCAATGTGAGGGGACTGAACACCCCCACCAAAAGATCCCTGGTCTGCAGGGAATTCAGGAGGGCTAAACTAGACGTGCTTTTCCTTCAGGAGACGCACTGGGCAAAGGGGAAAGAACCAAAGCTACGAGGGGGGGGGATTGGAGAAGTCCTCAGCGCCTCCCACAAGACCAAGAAAAGGGGGGTGGCCATAGTGCTAGCGAGGGACATTGGCTTTGAAGTAGAAGCCTCACTGAAAGACCCAGAGGGACGATTCCTGCTGACGAGGGGCTCCCTGCGGGGCTCCCCTTTAACACTTGCAGTTGTGTACAGCCCCAATGAAGGCCAGGCGCAATTTTGGGAGGGAGTGAAGGACAGACTGAAACTATTCGTACGCGGGCCAATGGTGGTGGGGGGGGACTTTAACATGGTCCTGGACCCGAAAATTGATAGGAAACGCTTGGAATCCCAACCCACCAGGGCTGCAGACGAAATGATGGCCCGCTCCTTCCAAAGGGCGAACACAGAGCTGGGCCTAGTGGACACCATCCCGACCCCTAGGGCAGAACACCCCTCCTTCACATACTATTCTGCAATCCACACATCATACTCCCGTATAGACTACATCCTGGTAGACGAGTCCCTGCGCCCATATGTCTCTGGCTATGAGGTAGACCCGGTCCCCTGGTCCGACCATGACCTGGTCCGTACCACCATTATAGGGGAATGGCGAGGTGGCAGAAAAGGGCGATGGAAATGCAACGACTCCCTGCTGAAGGACGACGTCCTGGTGCAGGAAGTGCAGGACGCCATTGTGGAATACTTTAAGCTGAACGACAATGGCGAGGTGGGTGCGCACGTGCTGTGGGACGCCTTCAAGGCGACCTTACGCGGGGTTCTCATAAGAATGGGGGCTCAGAAAAAAAGGGAAAGGGAGGCCCAAGAAAAATCCCTTAGGGAAAAGATCGCACAGATCCAGCCGGGAGGCCCCCCGGAGGCACCCTTGGCTATGGAACAGATCACGGCCCTAGAAAATTACAAACTCCAATTGAAAGATCTCTTGTTGCATAAAACTGAGCGCAACCTCCAGCTAGTGAAACAAAAATACTATGAGAAGGGGGATAGAGCCGATAAAATCCTGGCCTGGAAACTCAGAGAGGTCCAGCGAAGCAGAATGGTGAGGGCGATCAGAAACGAACAGGGCTCACTAGACCATAGCACCCCAGTCATAGGAGCGGCCTTCCGACGCTACTATGAACAACTATATTCTTCAGAATATGCCGGGGAGGACACTCAGATTGAGGAGTTCCTGGACTCCATTCAGATCCCGTCCTTGACAGGCGAAATGGCAGGAGGTCTAGAGGGAGGGGTCACAGAGGAGGAGGTGGAGAATGCAATCGGTGGGATGAAGGCGGGAACGTCCCCGGGGGAAGATGGGTTCTCAGTACTCTTCTATAAGAGGTTCCGGTCGATTTTGGCCACACACCTGGCGAGGGTGTTCAATGCAGTACTGGAGGGGGGCACCCTGCCGGAAACGATGATGAGAGCCATCATAGTGGTACTGCCCAAGGAAGGAAAGGACCCCACTGACTGCTCCTCCTACCGCCCGATCTCCCTCTTAAACATAGATGTAAAGATCCTAGCCAAGGTGATGGGTACACGGTTAGAGGGGATAATGCCCAAATTAATACACGGGGATCAAGTGGGGTTCGTGAAGGGCAGGCAGGGCTCAGATAATATCAGGAAGACTATTGACCTAATCCACTATGCCCAGGAATCAGACCTAGAGGCTAGTTTGCTTTCCTTGGACTCCGAGAAGGCATTCGACAGGGTCGAGTGGAGGTACATGCAACTCCTCCTCCGTCGAATGGGCTTCGGGCCTCACGTCAGGACCTGGGTCTCTGCCCTCTATGAAGCCCCAACAGCGAGAGTGCAGGTGAACGGGGAACTCTCTGACCCATTCCCCCTCACGAGGGGAACACGACAGGGGTGCCCACTCTCTCCGTTAATATACGTCTTGACGATGGAACCTCTGGCCATAGCGGTCCGGGCCCACCCCGACATCAAAGGGATCAAAAGGGGAGAAGTAGAGTTCAAGCTCTCCCTGTTCGCTGACGACATCCTAGCATACTTGGTGGAGCCCAGCTCCTCGCTCCCCCCCCTACTGCGGCTGATGACAGCCTTCGGGCAGTTCTCGGGACTAAAAATAAATGCAGCAAAATCAAAGCTCCTACCCATGAGGGTCCAGGACCCGAGGTTGGACCCCCGGGACAGGTGTGCGGGGATTGCGGTGGGGAAGGATTCCATCAGGTACCTGGGGGTAACCCTGACCAGAGATCTCTCGAGACTGGCCCCGGTGAACTATGGGCCTACCTTGGCGGGGGTTACGTCAGATCTGAGGAGATGGGGTGGGATGATTCTGTCCTGGTATGGGCGCATGACAGCGATAAAGATGAACGTTCTGCCGAGAATACTATACTTATTCACCGCACTCCCAACGGAGGTCCCCACCCAGCTGCTCCGCGATCTACAAAAAGCAATCCGCGAGTTTATATGGCAAGGGCGGGCCCCGAGGATAGGAAAGGCCACTCTAACACTACCCAGAGAGGAGGGCGGGTTCGGGCTACCGGATTTCCTCCTTTACTACCGGGCAGCCCAGCTGCGGGTCTTGCTGGAGCACATGAAGGAGGGGATGGGCACCTACTGGTCATACCTTGAGGATATGGATGCCCACCCTCTGAAAGTGCGCGACCTCCTGTGGCTGCCGCGCAGACTCATCCCTATCAAACTGAAAGCCCACCCAACCCTGGGAATACTTTGGACACTCTGGAAAGAGGGACCCACAACCTCATACCTCACGACATGGCCCTCTCCAATGTCATCGCTTTGGGGCCACCCTCTCAAACTAGGCAGCAGAGGTTTCAGGAGTGCCCAGTCCTGGTCGGACGGGGGTCTGGAATGGGCGGGACAACTGTTCAAAGAGGGCGAGTTCCTCGAATACGAGGCCCTGCGAGACGCACTGGGGCGGGAGTCCCTTTCAATCTTTGAATATCTACGCCTGAAAGGCATCCTTTGCGACCAATCATGGGGCCAGAACCTACGGAGACAGCTGACCCCCTTCGAAAAATTTCTGGACACGGCCACATCAAGGAAGGGGGCGGTCTCCAAAATGTACCGAATACTGAACACCGTTAACTTGGAGGGGAGAAGAGGGTTCCGAGGGTTTTGGGATGACCTGGCGGGAGAACCACTTACAGAGGAGGCGTGGTCCAAAGTCTTTAAGATAGCATTCCATGGGAACCTATTTACATCGGACATGGAACACAACTTCAAAATCTTACAGGGCTGGCACAGGGACCCGTTGAAACTGTCCAGGATGTTTTCGGGAGTGTCCCCCAGGTGTCCAAGGGGCTGTGGCCAAGTGGGGTCGAGGGGGCACATGTGGTGGTCCTGCCCCAAGGCGCAGGAGTTCTGGGAGAAAGTACGGGGGTGGATGGCCGAGGTCACCGAGGAACAAATCCCACTCAACCCCCTAACGATGTTGCTGGGCCTCCCCCCGGAGGACACTGAACTGTATAGGTACCCAAGAATGTGGGAGACGATGTTACGGGCGGGTAGAGTGGCCCTTGCACAAAGGTGGAAGAGCCCAGAGACCCCATCCAAAGAAGACTGGCTTAAGAAACTCAAAAACATGTTCTTAATGGATAAACTGACGGCCATGGTAAATAATGAACTGGGCTCCTTTCAGGTTAACTGGTATGGGGTCTATGGGGCATGGGGTTGGGACCCCCACTGACAACATGAGAACACTCTGGCGAGTTGGCGGGGGGTAGGTTTGGAATGCCTCAACCAAGAATGTAGGAGTAGCCCAGGACCCGGGAGACAGCGGATCCCATCCAGCCAATTTGGACGTGAGAGCATAGCATACCTCTGTGGCAACGTACAATGAACTACGATGACAGCCCCAGCTGTCCGACTTGCGAAGTGACTCTGATCTGGGGGGAGGGGAGGAGTTGGGGTGGGGGGGGAGGGGGGGGAGGGAACCTGGGGGTTTTATGACAATGTTAAAAGTGATGATAACAACGCTCCCAGCGTTGCCGTTTGTTTTTTCCTTCTAAAAACTACTAATAAAACCAAAGTTAAAAAAAAAAAAAAAAAAAAAAAGAAGTGCTACAGCCACAAGCGGAAGCACTTTGCTACATGGTACCGGTCGCAGAAGATTACCCTGTTGGTCCTGTGAATCATGCAAGTCATCCGAAGGCCTTGTCCAAGGCTTCCATCTCAAGGTGGCTCTCCGGCTGCATCATGCACTGTTATCGGTTGGCGAACCAACCGCTGCCCGGCCGTCTGAGAGCCCACTCCACCAGAGCTGTCGCTGCGACGACGATGTTCCTGTCTGGTGTGCCCCTGCTAGACATCTGCAGGGTGGCTACGTCGTGATCCATGCGCACCTTCATGCGATTCTGCTGCATTAACAGGGATTCCAGGGAGGAGTCGGAGTTGTTTGAGCAGTGCTACGCAACCTGTTTGCTTGAGGTGTCTGTTCCAGAGGTAAGGGTTGATTGCTTCTTTTGAGCCTTGCCACCTCCTGTGGTTGTAATGTTGTACTGCTATGTATTCGGTATTCATGAGCATGTGAATCCACGCTAGACCCCATGCTGGAGAACGAAGACGTTACTTACTGTTATTCTCCAGCATGGGTCTGGCATGGATTCACATGCAAAACCTCACTCTGAATCCTCTGCGGCCCATCTTGGTCATACTGCCACTTTATGTGCTTCCCATATCTGAAAATTGATGCTGGAGGAGGGGCTTAGGGAGAGGACTGTCATTGGATGGGACAGTATGACCCAGAGGACAGTGATTGGTTTAGGGCAGAAATACAGTTTGTAAGTGAAACTGTTTTTCTTTTAGTGAGGATTCCTAGCCTGACAACTGGGAATATTCATGAGTATGTGATTCCATTCTGGAGAGCAATAGTTAAAGGTAAGTAACTTGTTCCTTATCAACACAGACAATACCTTGGCCATGGTTTACATAAACTGGGCGGCACCCACTCAAAGCCAGTCTTCTCACTGTTAAAATATGGTACCGGTGCAACAGGACACATTTTTTTCAGGGTGCTGCATATGCCAGGAGGGAACAACCATGTTGCAGACAATCTAAGCAGAGTACTAATGCAAGTGCATGGATGCAAAATTAACTTATTTGTTCAACATGAGGGCATCCGTCTGTGGACCTGTTTGCAACTGCAGAGAACACAAAATGCTCAGCCTTTGCATCCAGGTTCTGACAACAAGGGTCTCCCCATCCCACCCCCAGACACCAGTGCTTCACAAAGTGGTACAGCAACTACTACAGGAACATCTAACAAAGATTATCTTTGCTCCAATGTGGGCCGGACAAATGTGGTACCCTCGCGTCTTGATAATACGAGTGCATCCACCAATGAAATCATGTCCAATTTGTAAACTCCTGATGCAGCAACAGCATCCGATAACGCACCCAAACCTGTTGTGAGGGGTCAGAAATGTGAGGACAACTTGATAGAGATTTTTCATAAGATGCAATTTTTTTAAGTCAAAAGGGTTTGACAAACACCTCATTTTCCCTACCCTAACAAGGATTTCCCGGCCTATCAAAAAAAACTAAAGGTAACACTCTAACAAAAGGAATACGTCCCTCACTCTTCTACATACAACAAACTTAACAAGGTAATGTTTGGCAATTCACATGTAAAATAAATAAGTTATTTTCAATATAAACCTTTATAACTGTTTCTCCTTGGAACCTGGGTGAGATCCCCTTCCCCAGATTCAAACGGGATCTTCAATCAACAGTTCAATATATGATAATTCTGTCTTGCAACAAAGTTCTTATGATAAATTTCTTCTCCTTCCAAGAAAGTCTCTTACTTGGACTTTGGCCAACAGTTCAAAATGTTCAACAAGTCTTTATCGCTCCACTTGTGGCAGAGTTCAACATAAACAAGACTACTTCCACAGTTTGTCTGTATCAACAAATCAATGTTTGTCAGGATGATTACACAACAGTTCACAACATACTTTTGTGGGCTTGCCACTTCTTGAGTAGTACTTCAATTAATTCGTCCTTGTCCACTCACCTGCCAGGACTATTAATAGGGGAGGAAGGATGGCTCAGAGGCAACGCGTTTGTCTTGGAAGCAAGACCACACAGCGCAGCACAGGTTTGAATCCCAATCCCATGCTGAGAAACCACTCGTTGGTATTGAGCGCATTATAAAAACAATTATAATAATACAAAGTCCCTTGGCCTCGTGAACTCACCTGCCAGGACTCAATTAAAAACTAACACTACAAGTACTTCTGTGGTAAAGTTTACTTCAAACAACTTAGCAAAGTCTTATGACTTTCCACATCAGTTTTAACTACTTCTTCTGGGAAGACATGAAACACATTGGTGCGATTTGTTCCACACGTGTGATGGCTGCATGCAATGCAGGTTATGCTCCTCTCTTCCTGAATAGTTTCTATCAGGAGGGCAGCTCTCCTGCCACTCTAGTTTACCCACTGTTAGATTAACCAAGGGCTAATAATGGTTTTCTCTCACACTTGTTCTTCTTTGGCTTAGACAATGATTGTTTAGGTCAGTTCCAAATATTGCTTCTTTCTAATGGATAGTGTCCTCCCACGTATTCCTCTTCTTTGATATGTTATCCAGCTTCAGCTGCTTCGGAAATTATGTTTCGGCAGAGGGCGCTGTGTGTAGATGGCGTTGACTCAATGTCCCTGAAAGGCCTCCATCTCGAGGATGTCATTGAAGGCATATATAGCACGTGCATCACTCATTGGCTTCAGTTCTGTTTTTCCGCAACAGCTTTAGCTTTGAGAGATACGGTGCGCTTCTTCACTTTTGTGGCGACTTTAGTATTTCGAGAAATCGAAATCTCTTCATCGACACCGACAAACCCGAAGACCGGGTTCAAAAAGTGTTCAGGATTGTGGGTCGAAAATGTCTTGGACCGATCCCCATCAAATCTGTTTGTGGTGCCTCGGGGCAGACTGTAACACCTTGGACTGCTCCAGGTGTCAGTCTGACTGGAAAGGCCTTGGATGAATGTAAGGGCAAGTTGAAGGTAGGTTGAATCCCTAAATCTCCTACCCAGACCAAGAAACCTTCGACTGACGAGTCGAGAGGTGACTCTCCTCGGAGGAAGAAGGCCAAGCGAACGAGATTCGAGGAGTGGTCCCACCACTCTACTTTGTCCTTGAAGCAGTCTAAGAGAACGCACCATTGGTCGACTTCGATAACTTTGTCGTCGGACGCTTCTCCGAGAGGGTTTCCTTCCCAACAAAAACGTCCACTCCGGCCGAGTTGGAGGCCTTCAGAGCTGAGATGCTAAAAATATTTGAAAAACAAAAGCCTCCAAGCCATGCTCCTACCGCGCCTTTCAAAGAAGCCAGGAAGGAAAGGGCTCGACCTAAATCCCACACGATCTTGAGCCTGGGACGAAGGCTCGATCCTCATCAAGAGCTGTCGAGGCCTCGATCTGATAGTCTCATCGAAGGATCAGTCGAGCCGGAAGCATAAGTCGAGGTCGTAGACACCTTTGACGCAGCGGCGCCTTCAACGCCAGCCAAACCGTCGACATTGATGCCATCTGCGCCATCATTGCCAGCTGCGCCATCGATGCTAAGCGCCCCAATAAAATCTATGGCACCAATGAAGAAAGTTTCAATGACTCTTCTATTGTCGAAACCATTATTTGCAAAATCCCTCATTCCTGAGAGAGCCTATGTACCGCTACCGAGGAAAGACTAAGTCTTTCTTCGATTTATGAAGAGAATGAGCAGTGAGATGAAGAGGCTCCATTTGGTACGCCAAATGTATCTGAGTTTTATTGCAGAGGAATCCAGTTTGAGGGACTTCTTACAACCTACAGACTGCAAGTAGGGTGGATACCTTACCTGAGTTGGAGTTTGGGAGACCAGAGGCTGGGAAGCATGCAGATGCGTCCTACAGACAACTCATGTCTAAGGTAGTGGACTACACGGGGTGGAGTAGACCTCCATTGCCATTCCAACAAGATGATCTAACAGACATCTTAGATAAGGGTCCTCCGTCAGAACCCATATTACCATTTCATATTGCTTTGCAGAAAAGGGTGGCGACAAATTGGGAAACACTGGAAACTAATCCGGCTGTAAATAAGAACTTGACCAAGAAATACAGCCCTTCCAGTAGTGACCCTGACTACCTGTCAAAACGCCCCACTCCAAAGAGTCTGGTGGTGCAGGCACTCACTGCAACATTTTAGCAAGCGGCTTACCCTACCATCCTTCCAGATAGGGATGACAAACGAGTAGATGGATGGGCAAGGAAGGTATTTTCTGCAGGGAGTATGGCACTCAAATCTGCCAACTCCACATGTGCCCTCGCAAAATGTACGTTCACTCTATGGGACTGCATTGAAAGAGATGGGTTCTTAGCCATAGTTAGAGACGGCAAAGAAGCCATGTGAGAGTCTTTTCAGTCGGGTTTGGATTCTGATGATAACATCCGCAGAACCATGGCTACCAGCACCGTTTTGCGCAGGTTTGCCTGGTTGCGGAAGTCAGGTTTTACACGTGGTGTGCAGTCCACACTTCTCAACATGCCCTTTTGACGGGTCTCACCTTTTGGCAACAAGACTGATGAGAGACCTGAGAAGTTGCAGACCTCGAAGGTGGCAGACAAATCTTTAGGCACCACCATCAGGCAACCTCAGCCTTTTCGACCTAGTGGCCAACCTTGGAGGGGTAGATGTTTTTGCTACTACTTCTCAGGTGGAAGGGTGAGAGGAATGGCCAGTCAAAGGGGCCAAAGATGATTTCCTCGTGGTGGACGAGGAAGGGGTCTTGAGACACAGCTCACCAGTTGGAGGCAAACTGTCTCAGCATCTAGAAGAATGGCCCACGGTTACTGTCATCCTTTTATACAGAGCCCTCAGAACAATCCACCGGGGAACCACTCTTTGAGGTTTCCAGATCCGCTCCTTGTGCAGGAGATTTTAACCCTGCTAGAGAAAGGTGCTATAGAACCAGTGCGTGTAGCGGAGAGGAACAAGGGTTGGTATTCCCCTTATTTCCTGACACCCAAGAAGGACGGAGTACTGAGACTCCTCTTGAACTTGAGATACTTGAACAAGTTCCTCAGGAAGGACAAGTTCAAGATGGTCACACTTTCTCAGATCCTTCAGGCACTCCAACTCCAGGATTGGTTGGTGTCATTGGACCTTCACGATGCTTATTTTCATGTGCCAATCCATCTCAAGCACAGAAAATAACTGAGGTTTGCAGTTGGCAGTTCTCATTATCAATTTCGAGTTCTGCCATTTGGGCTGGCCTCCGCCCCAAGGGTTTTCACCAAACTAATGGCGGTGGTGGCAGTGAGTCTCATGAGAGGGGGATTCACGTCTACCCCTACCTGGACGATTGGCTGATCGGGGCACTTTCTCCAAAACAAGTCCTGGATCATCTCAAGTCGCTTACCACTCCCTTCAGACTGGGCTTCTCCCTCAGAAACTCCAATTCATCTGAGCTGTTCTGGATACATCCTTGGGAAAGGGCTCGCCACCCGCGGTGAGGGCTCAAAACATTCTTCAGATGGTCATCAAATTTCAAAGTGCCCAGTGTCTCCCAGTGTCAAGATCTGAGGTCCACGTGGATTAGTATACCTCCGTCCCCAAGCACCAGTCAGAGAGGAAAAAAAACTTGCTGACCGGTTATTGGGGCCACAGGTGGAAGGAACAGGAAACACTGGATCCCGGATGGCTGCAAAGGAAACACAAGGTTAGCTTAATAGACACAGGGTATCCACAACAAGCATCAACAGACAGGCAGAAAAACACCTACCCTTGGGATGACCGATGAAAGTTTGGAACCTAACTGTGGCCCCCCCTCCCCCGTGAAGGTGTGGCGGGTTGGGTCAGAGGAAAGGAAAGGGAACGTCTATGTAGCAGGGTCCAGCATGGTCAGGAAGTAACATCCGGAACAAAGGCTTGATTCCAGATGAAAAAGTACTTGAATCAAAGGGGTAGAAAATAATGCAATCCAGGAGAGCAAATCTACAGGTCTGAGCAGTTCAGGTACGCAGTTCACAATAAACCAAATCCAAGGGGCAAATCCAAGAGCAATCCAAAAAGGCAAAATCCAAAGTCCAGGCAATACAATTTGGCAGTCCAAATCGGATCCAAGAAACAAAACCAAGCACAATCCAAGAGAGTTACGAGGTCCGGAATCCAAAAGGTCAAAAACAGTGAAGCACAGAGCACAGGAAGAGCTGCACGCCGTATGAACAGCTGAGAAGCAATGATTGAAAGGACTGATCCCTTTTTTATTGCGTTCTTCCGGGTCACTTGACCTTCCTCCTTGAGGCGCCGTGTCCAGCAGGAGACCGCAAAGGAGAACGGAACCCCCGCTGCACCTGCAGGCGCCAGGCTAAGTCCGAACATGACCGCGGAGACAGGCGCCAGGGAAATCCAGGAGCGCGGCACCCACCCGGAGGCCGAGCGAACGCAGCAGCGGAGGAAACCCGCAACCTGCTATGCCGCCGGGCTAGGTAGGTGTGAGGAGGGCATGACACCCGGCCTTTGTTTATTTTCTTTTTTTTTTTCTTTCTTTTTGAGGTTGCTCAGTCTCATAGCATCCTGCATTTTTCTGGTGCCAGAGGCCCACCTGAGAATGAGATTCCTTTAAATGACCTCCCAAGAACACAATGGTCCCATTTATCAGGAAAGATGTCGGATTTACAGGATCTTTGGTGGACCTGCCAGGACAACATTCTAAAGGGAGAACAATTTTGGCAACCATGGCCGGAGAGAACAGTAGATACAGACGCCTCACTCACGGGGTGGGGAGCCAACACCAATGATCTGACAGTCAGCGGTCGTTGGTCTCCATCGGAGTCCAAACTACATATCAATCTTTCTGGAGCTGAGGGCAATCAGAGTAGCGCTGAAGGCCTTCCTGCCCTCTGTACAGGGAAAGAATGTCCTGATAATGACAGACAACATAGTGGCCATGTACTACCTCGAGAGGAGGTGTAGGGTCACTACCACTGTGCAGAGACGCAGTGCAGGTCTGGTACCGGGCAATACAAGAAGGAATCTCCCATCGGCAGATCACCTAGCCAGAGAGAGAACACGGCAGCGCACGGTCTGAGCAGGCAGAGCACAGTCTCCCACAAGTGGGAACTAGCTCAGGAAGTCCTTAAAGAGATCTTCACCCTTTGGGGAACCCCTCAAGTGGATCTGTTTGCGACCGGTGTCAACAGGAAGTACAAACTGTACTGCTCCAGGGAATATCCTCCAAGAGGAGCTCTCGGAGACACATTTGTGGTGGACTGGGAATTTCCACTCCTGTATGCCTTTCCTCCAGTACCCGTCATTCCTCACGTGATCAGGAGGTTGAGAAAGTTTGGGAAACAACTGATCCTAATTGCCACGGATTGGGCCAGGAGGATGTGGTACCCAGACCTTCTGGACATATCCATCTGTCCTCCAATACGTCTTCCACAAAGAGGACCTTCTCTTGCGAAAGGAGGGTCGGGTTCTCCATCCAGAAGTCAAGACACTCCACTTTCACGCTTGGTTTCTGAAAGGTTGAGATACAAGGATTGGGACATCCCGGATAGAGATTTTGCTTTCGTCCAGAAGGCCAGCAACAAAGTCTTTCTACGGTTGCCATTGGAATAAATTCTGCAACCGGTGCAGAGAAAATAATGTAGATCCTTTTCTATGTAAAACACCAGATGTTTTCTTTTCTGCTATCTTTAGCTAATCTGGGGCTCCAGATTAGTACAATTGTTTGGCGGGGCTGTCCATATTTAATCGCTCGTTGGAGGAATATTCATGCTTCAAAATTCCACTGGTGACACCATTTCTAAAGGGGCTCACCAACGTGTTGCCCCCATATCCGTTCCAATTTGGGATGATAATCTGGTTCTAACATTTCTAATGTGTGCACCTTTTGAACCTTTACATTCATGTCCCTTAAGGTTGTTAACCTTTAAGACCATACTATTGGTAGCTTTAACATCAGCCCTTAGAGTGAGCGAGTTAGTCACTTTCGTCCAACCCACCCTTTACTATCTTCCACAAGGAAAGGGTTGTTCTAAGGGTTAAACCTTCATTTTTTTTTTACCCAAAATCATTTCTGATTACCACATAGGACAAACATTTTTTTGCCTTATTTCTATCCCCTCCTCCTAGCAAGAGGAGGAGAGACTACATAGGTTGTACCCTCGTAGAGCATTAAGCTTTTATATATCTAGAATGTCAACTCTATATTGATGATCAGCTGTTCATTGGCTATACGGGCCACAAACTGGCTCAGGCTGTCTCTAAGCAGACCTTGTCAAGATGGATCATTCTGGCCATTTCAGAATGCTACAGGTTGGCAGGGAAAGATCCTCTGGAAGGTTTAAGGGCCCATTCCACCAGGGGCACGGCTACCTTTCACAGCCCTGAAAAGGGGTGTCCCAATAAAAAATATTTGCGAAGCAGCAACGTGGTCTACTATCCACACATTCACAAAGCATTACTGCCTGGAATCTTCCCTCGGTCACGATGGTAGCTTTGGTAAAGCAGTCCTGCTCTCGGTTCACAAAAACAATTAAAATACAAATTGACTGGTGGCAAGTATTGTTTGATGAAACGGAGAAAATGAACAGTTGCCCTAACATTCTTTTTAGACGCTTTAGAACTGCGGCTTAGTAATTGTGATAACGAAGTCACAAAGACAAAGGAGACCGCAGTCGGCATATAATAATGTGCAGCCTTTTATTGGATTTGAAATGTATTTGTGATGTAATATTTACATTGAATGAAATCATATTTTAAAGGTTTGTAATAAACCATATAAAATAAAAACAAATACAAATTGTACTCCCTCCACCAAATCAAATATTGCTTTTGGAGTCTATCAAAGATGAGCAATATGTGGGAGGGCACAATCCATTTGAAGAACAAGTTACTTATGTCATGCCGCCGTCTTTTGGTGGTCGCTGGCGGCTATGGAAGGCTTGGCGTTGGCGGTGCCATTAGAATGTCCCGTGTTTTGTCTTTCACTTCCTGGTTTGATGGTCTAGTCTTTTCCCTTGTTTTCTCCTTTCCGTATTTAGCCACGCCCTTCTCTGGGCTCGGTGCGTTGCAACTTTGTTTCCTTTCGCTTTGTTGCCGTGCTACTCCTTACCTTTGCTCCGTACCTGTTCTGCTTTTCCTCGTGCGGATTTTCCCTCCGTGCTAGCTCCTCCTCCCTTCTCCTTCTGTTTCCCCGTCCTTACGGTTCCCGCACCGTATTGGGTTTCTCCCCTCCTTGCTGCCTTCTTTTTTCCCGGACCGCTTCCCTGGTCCCTGTCGGTGCTTCCTTTACAGTCCTATTGCGGTGCCTGCTTTTTCACTGGTCCTTTGCACTGCCCCCTGCTCATTACTCTCCGGTCCTCAGCTGCATTGTGGAACTTGTACCTCCATCTCCGAGGTTACCTGCTGCTCCTGCTCGTCTTACCTGCAAGTCCGGACGTCATTTGTCATCGCGTCCTGAACGGAATCAGTTTCAGCAACATCCGTAGAGAGGTTTTTTTAAGCGGCTGCTTTTTTCCTCTTGTATTGGTTCCTGCGGGACGGGGGCCGGCTGCTTCCCTGTTTATCAGGGAATCAGGGTGGCTTCTTTCCGTGGACGGCCGTATCTCTTCACAAAGAAGAAAAGACCCAAGAACAAGACCTCCAGACGAGAACCCTCCTCTGAAGAGACAGGTGAGGAGGAAGGGGAGGTGGACATTGATATATCAGATATAGTAGATAATCCGCTTGCTCCTATCAAACGTGACAACTTACCCCTGGTAACGTTGTTTCGACTGGATGTTCCTCCCACGTATTACTCATCACCCTCTCAGCCTACCCCACAGTTGAATTTCCCATGTTATTACAGCTTTCATTCCTTCAAGGCAGAGTCCGGTCATTCCCGTAGTTATGCAGGTATTTCTGCTGTAAGGGAAAAAACATAACTGAAGCCAACGGGCGTTCCGCGTGCTATATATGCCTTCGATGACCTCATCCTTGAGACAGGGGCCATTGAGGGACATTGAGTCAACGCCATCAACGCACATCGCCCTCTGCCGAGAAATTCCAAAGCAGCTGATAATGAGTAATACTTGTTAAACTGCTTCTCTTCACTCCCCATGGTACACACCGGTCGCAAAAGGAGCGCTCTAGGGACACTCCGGTGCTCGCCTGTCACCGGAGCGCAAATTACAATGGGGGAGGCTTTTCAACTTAACGCTTTCTGCTGTGCAACCGCTGCACACACGGGCTTCAGGGGGAAAGCTTTCAGAAATGCTTCACGTGCGCACCCTCTGCATACAAGGTCTTTGAAGGTAGAGACGCTCTCAGAATCGGCATCCGATCTGCAATCTATGGAGGCTCCGGCATCTCTGTTTTTCTTAAACGTCTGCTGCAACTGCGATGTGGATCTACTGCAATCACGCTGCCGCCCACTTCTTCTTCCTATGGCCTGCACCATAGGGGGTCTTTTATACCTCTGTCCGACTTGGGTGTAGGTCATTAGTACTACCAGACTGCAACTTGCAGTCTAGGGCCTCTGTATTAATCTTCTTCGTCCCAGTACTTTGGGCATTGTGGGACTTGAGGTCCCCTATGTTCAAATTGCCTCTTTTGCTCTGAATGTTTCCAAATTTACCAACTTCATTTCTATTTTTAATGACATCTTCTAAAGCAGTTTTATAAGGATGTAATGAGTGGTTCTGATTTTCAGGGGAGTTGGAATGTGCGAATCTAAGCTGTTAATTTTTTTAGATTTGCATTTAACATTCCCCTTTTGATCAACGGGACCTTAACCCCCATATATGTGGGTGTCTTTATGAGGGGGGGTCTTACTCCCAATAAACTAAGGATTATTCCAGTTTTCACCACCATCATGATTAGCTTTGGGAAAGAAAACCTCCCTCCAACAGCTAGCTATTACATATTCGGTTATCACTGACATTTCTTTCTCTGGGCAGACAAATACTGCGTCCCTCCCAACGGAGTCCTCCTGTTCCCCTGGGGCCATTCTGCTCCCAGGTGATCCTCCCAACTAATACCACCCCCAGGGTCAGGATCAGGTATTGGCTGCCTTCCCCTGGCCACCTGGGAGGTATTTTTGAGGACTCTGCAGGATTCATCACACTTTGTACTATGGACTTGGAGGCCTGGCTCCTAAAGTCCTAGAGTATGGCCATTGCATAGTGGCTGACAGATTTCCCACGTTTGTGTACTGCCACTACAGTCATGGGAAGCTGTAGAAGGGCTCCTGTTTACTGCGACAGTGCTCATGGAGTGCCACTCTCCTTACCCTGATCTCACGGGGGCGTATGATGCCACACACACAAACGTGTTGGGGCTTCAGCTGGTCACATAGGTCAGTACAGTGCCACCAGATGGACATAAAGCGGCACTCTAAATTACAAAGCAGCAGATTGACAAAAGCTCTGCATAGCTAGACTTAAAGAAAAAAGAAAGAAATTAAAAGCAAAATAAGAGGAAGCAAATTTAAATGGGCTAAATACGGTATTGGTTAGGTAAACCGAACCCTAACCATAAGGGTTTCAAATAGGCTGGGGTAGAGCACTAAATTATAGGTTTTAAAGAGGACCAAGAGAGCAATTATCGAATATTCTTATTTTAAAGCTGGGCATGTTAATACCATGTTACTTTGGCGATCTAGTTTTGAATGCTACGTGTTAGGGAGATTTTATTTTGCAAATCTAACCCTCTGAGCTGTGCCTCCCAGGTCTACTTCTGCACTCACTGGAATTTATTTCTATGACCTGGAACTTGAGCGAGACCTTTTAACTCACTTACCTCCTGCATTTACTTTTGTACAGTGAACACTGGCCCCTTCTTTCAAGGTTCTGGTTTAGGGAGACCCCTCCTTTTTGTCCCTATCCTACAATCGCATCACCCACCCTGGGGGCCCTTTTGCAATGCCGTTTGGGTTCACTGGCAAGTCCCTAGACCCAAAAGTACAGGAGTAGTCCTCTCCCTGTTGTGATTGCTTAAAAAAATATATATATTTTACAGTTTGAAGCACAAGGCATCTTCAATGGAGTGCAGTTGGGACACTTTGAGCCCTCTTCTTTTTGTTCAAACTGGCATTTTTGCATCTTTCAAGACCTACTCTGAACAGGCTGGTGGCAGTGTTTAAATTTGTACCTATTTTTGGATACGTTATTCCAGGCTGCTCCTGCAGCCGCAATAATGTACATAAGGGGACCATATGCTCAAAATGGCTACTCTGTTTTAAGCCCTGTTCAAGGAGGCATGTCCTTTGCCATCCTCCTTTTCCAATTGGGGGACGGTCCTGTTTGTCATGCACCTTGCCACGCTTCTGGCAGGAAGCCTGCAAAGGGTCTCCTTTGTATGTGTGCTGGCAGGAAGTGAGAAGGGGGCTGTTTGCCCCAATCCATATTCCTCCAGGGGCTTGTTTGTTGCTGGGAAGATTCTGGGACGCTGGTTGTCCACTATTGAAAAAGCACCTTCAAGTTTGAATGTTGCAGTGTCCTTTTTGGAAGGCAGGGCTCCCCCTCTGCGCATTGTCTGGAAATAAGGAGACCAGATGGACCCAGGTACTAAGTCGACTACTAGAGCTGAAGATATCCTAAGAAGACAACCAAGGGATACCAGAGGACTACTGCAGAAACCAGCACTGGCTCTGCCAATACCACCACATCGCAAACCTTGACATACTCGCCAGCGAACAGCGCTGCGAGGAGCCTTCCTCCCTAGAATGGTGGTATCAACTGGTCACCTGTCCTGTTCTGGGTGCAGGGCCAGTTTTCAGTCCTTGGAGCGTGCACCTTTGCATTTCCTCCAAGGTCCCGAAACCAGATGTACATCGTTGCATGGACTTCGGGTGGCCAAACAGCAGGAACACTCTATGGGCATCCTCCAGGCTCTGGAAATTTAATGTGCTGCCCTCCACCAGTAGACAGGCCTGTGAGAAGACTGCGTTCAACCACTGAGTTACTGAGTGCCTCCTGACTCCCTCTGGGGTCAATGCAGTAAGTTTATCCTCAAAGATCAGAACCGAATCTGAGCCTCCCCCCTCTCCCCAACCCACCCCCACCTCCTCAGTCCCACACTGTCGGAGGTCTCCAGAGGAACCGTTAAGCTGACTGGCAGTGAACACCCTTGAACCTGCAATGCAATGACCCTTTACACTGACTATAGCAGTGAGCCTTATTTTCCCGAGCGATACTGTTGCCTGGGACCCTTCCCAACTTTATAGGGCTTGGGGCCTCAGTTCCCTTGTACCTCTTGTACCTCCCCCACTCCCATTGGGCGTAAAGTTCTGCTTACCCTGGCTCAGGGTGGTGATGTCCAGGTCCGTGCTTCTGTGGTAGCTGTTGCTGCTTTTACTGAAACCCTACTGAAGACTCTTAATGACCTACTTCGCATGATTTTTACCCCTGCACTAACTGTGTTTAACATCTGTTCTCCCTACTTTAGTGAATGCATCGATTGTGTGAATAACTGCTTGTAATTCTGAAGTAGTGTGTAACCCAGAGTTGTATATATCCTGTGTTAACCTTTTCCTTATTAAGCCTACTACATGTTAACTGTGTTACACACCCTTGCCCCTTAGTTCAGCCTTGCTGCTTGGTGAATGTAATTTAAGAGTGGCTTTGCTCAACTGTGGTTGTGAATAACCTTGCTGACCATAGGTTGACTTTTTCAAGTCCTACCCCAGGTAGTGACTTTGAAAACCTCTCCTAACATTAAGATACTGGCTCATTTGAATACTGAGGTTGCAAGCTTTAGAACTTCGGAAAGAAGGGTAAAAATATATGAACAGAAGGAGTAAAAGTGTAGAAAGCTGCATGAAAGAGGCTGTGGTTTTTGATGGCCCTAGGCAGAGAAACGTAGAGGCAATTAATGTATCAATCACTGGTGCGCTTTGCAAATGCACAGTCTGCAGTTCAGGAGTGAAATGAGTGAATGGGAAGATGATTTGGTAATCGTACGCATAGATCTGGGAACGGAAACCAAAATAAGGTTATCTCCCAGAGAAAAAGTTTAAAGAGAAAAATGGGAAGTGCCAAGAGCAGAACCCCATTACATTTCAAAGAATAGAAAGAAGTCATTTTCCGTGTAAGAGTTTGTCTTTGCTAGCACAACATTGGGTGTTTTTAGCATATATGTGTAATGAAGGAAGTATTAGTCCTTGGAGTAGACGCTGTTGAGGATCTTGTGCTGGCGTAAGCGGGATGTGTTTGTGCTGCATGTTAAAGGAGCCATCATGGGGAAGGTGGGTCTTTTGCTTTAAAGTGTCGGATTTTCTTGGAGCCATGGTTGTGCCATAAGGCACGTACAAAACAGCAGAGAAAACCACTCTAATCCTGGTTAAGTAGAGCATGGAAGCACTGGTAAAATTGATCCTCCTAACTTGTATGTGTAGCTGCATACCTTGTGATCTTCCATGGTGAGAAGTATGTGGCCAAGCAGGTGCTGACAGATGTAGATGAGCTGCTAATCACTGATGTCTGTCTTCCTTCTAGCCGTGGTCCAGCAGAAGCAGACGAGCTGATGAAGAAGGTTGGTTTCCGTTATGAAGGAACATACAAATGGGTGAATCCAAACAAACTGTAAATCCCAGCCCACAGACTGAGAGGAAGAGGACACCCATCAGAACAAGAAAGCACTTAGTCTTCAAGGACTTTACATTTCCAAGCACCTATGGCCCCTTCTTCCCAAAGTCAGTCCCTGCAGATTAAGTGGCAGTTTCTTTTTTTTCTGTGGCTTATGGTGAGCCATGGAAGCTGGGAATTTAGTGGGTTGGGTGATTGTGTGTGTGTGTGTGTGTGTGTGTGTGTGTGTGTGTGTCTGAGCTGCAAGCAGACCTGTAATTGCGACTCAATAGGAAGATGTTATGTATGCTCATGTGATATACTGTGGGCCTATAAGCATTAATGAGGCGAGAGGCCAAATTGCTGTGCCATCCCATGGTCCTACTGTTCTAGCCCTATGCGGAACCCAACCTGCAACCTTACCAGAACCCATCTGAGACACACAAGACCATCCCTCCTGAAGCTGTACAGAAACCCTTGTACACTCCTGAGAACTGTTCTGAAACCCTGTGTCTCCCTAAGGCCCCAAAGACACCCTTCCTACATCCTAAAGAAATCTTTTGACTGCAGACTCTTTTGAGGCCGTAAAATAACCACCTTGAAAGCATAAAGGCCCCTTATAAGCAACCTTTTCTGAAACTGGAATCTATCCATTTGAGACCATTCAGGACCACAGCTGTGACGCCAAGGAACTCCAGTTGGATCCTGTACTGTCCCCTTCTCAGGCTCAATAGCACTCCTCCTGTGAACTCAAAGAGACCCAAGACCATAAAGTACCCCTAACCCAGGTCAATTTTCAGACCCTGAATGATTCTTTTGAAGAACCTCCTAGAAAACTCAATTGGCGAAACTCGCCACCGTACCGCCAAAGTACTCTATTATAAATTCTAAAGGACTTGACCTGAAGGACCCATTTTGAAAACGTATGTCCTTTATGGTATGCCAAAAAGCCTGTTCTGAAAACCACACTGGAGCTTTTTCAGGACCCTAGGAGACCGCTTTCAAGACTCTATGAAATGCCTTCTGTGACTCCTATCAGCCTGTTGGAGGGTGGTGTATAGTTAATACTAGAAGCCCTCATTTATGTGCTCCAAAGGCCCCTATTGACTGTGTCCTGAGTATTTTCACAATTTCACCTTTAAAATTCTCTTTTCTCTAATCTAAAACATTTTCCAATTATGTTTAGGTGGATAGAACTAACACGTCTGTCAGAGGTTCATTCTGCACAAACTAAGCATACAACTTTAAATGCTCAAATTGTCTCTTGTGGGTACCAGGTGACAAGTTTACAATACTCATGCTGTTTTCTCATGTGTGCTTTTCCAATCTCTCTGCTCTAGCCTATAGCTTGTGTGTTGTCTCACTGACTGTCCATCAATTAGGTGTCTGCTTGTGTCTCCTGATCAGTGCTTTTAAGAATCCCTGTTCTGAACCTCCAAGGCATTTGTGGTTTTAACCTACATGTTCTCACATTCCAACAACCATTATACTGCTCAGACTTCATTTCCCCATTATCCTCACTGTCCGTCTAGTTTCTTCTGTTGACTGTTGCATTCCAAGTGTGGTTTAAGACTTTTCTGATGTATGGAATGATGTATGTAAAGGAATGCTTTTCCCCTTTGTGGGACTTTGGTACGCCCAGCATTCCAAGCAGCACCTACTTACGCCCGTTCAAGACCTCTTGACTTGCAGCTGCTCTAACTAAATAGAAATTTGTTAATAAATATAGATTTTTGGCAGACTTGTGTTTTGTTTTCTGTGCTTGAAAGTGAATGTATGCCTGCTTCCTTTCCAGTGTCACTTGTGTCGAGGAAAGTCCAGGGTAGAGGCTGCTTTCTCTCAGGCTTTGTTTTATGTGGATAAATGTTTGGTGATAACACTCATCAAGAAACAGAAAAGATATGTCCAGAGCAAAATATGTTTAGAAAAAATGTATCCAAATTTATTAAAGGTGATACAAAAATTGAAAACTAGTGAATAAATCACTCAAAATTATTATACACTGATCATTTTAACATAACAGAACAGCAGCAACAATATGCCGAAAATCGGCTAAAACTTCATCACTCATACTCAACATACATAGTACATACATACACACACAACTCATCATACCGTGGCATACATCCAAAGTACTAAAAACACAGAAAACATGCTAAGAACCAATGGGGAAGAGGAATTCATAACTAGTCCCCATAATAACACTCATTATTGCGGTGTTTACAAACAATAGAAATAATTCACAAACAATCTATTGTCAGGGTGGATAGGAAGAACAAATGCAAAGATCACATCCCTGTAGAATTTTTTCTCTCGACCGGTTTCGACGTGTAGTGGTGGTTAACTGAACGTCTTCCTCAGGAGGTGGGTGTTACCATTCTGAAAAACAAGTACGCAAAAGCGACTATAAGCTACTACATGAAAAAGTCTTTGCCGACTGCCTGTAACATACAATTAAAGAAGGAGAAAAAGGACTGCTGCTAGCAGCCTAAGTTATTAAAAACAATTAAGAACCGTGTATACCATAGTGAAAATAAGCATATACGGCCCCCGCTACAACAGCTGTGTAAACCAGAACAAGAGGGTAAGTGACTCCCAAAAGAGAACCGTGCAAGATGAAAGGGAACCTTCAAGACCATGGTGGATCGGCAACAAGAATGTATATATATAATAATATATATCTAAATACCAAAAAAGCCTGACCAATGGCAATGTCTGTATCTAAAAAGAACTAGTAGTGGACTAACCTGATGAAAACTTAGCTGCTGCAAAAATCTATGCAGTGTAGTGTGGCCAGTCACGCGAGACAATTCAGGACTAAAACATAACCTGAAACCAGAAACAAGACCAGAATGCACTAGGTCAGATAAATAAAAAAATATATATAAAAAAATAAATAAAAAACCTAGGTTCAAAGTGGAGTGCCTATGACTAAGGCAAAAATAATAATAATAGCTCACCTGGAGGGCGCCCCATGCAATTTAAGATGATCCAGCGCTGCATGTATTTGAAAAGTGAAGAGGCAGCGCAACTTAGCCTGAGCCTTCAACGCCGTCTGTAAATGACTACAAAAGTGGCAAAAGAGCTTCATTACAATGTTAAATGGCAAGCAGTGACCCACGGCTTACCAGAGTACAAGGGCACTGCATGAAATGCCTCTAAAAGATCTCCAATAAAATGGGAGGAAGCCTACAGACAACCACACCGTTCTGGGGGATCCAAAAGGTGTTTAAATGTAAATGCACAAAAAGCCCAATAAATCAAATGGAGCTACGAGCACAATTGAAATGAGAAGGTAAACTTAAGGGCAAATGGCAGCTATCTAAGATAAACGGTGCTATGTTTAAATATAAACACACGAAGTGCCAAATAAATCAATTGGAGCAGCTCGCACAATTGAAATGTAATAGTGAGCTCAAAGGCAACAAACAGTAGTCTAAAGGGCGACGCTGCAAAGTTAATTATGCAGAGGACTGAAGCTGAAAAGCTATTAACATTGCAGGAAGGCTGGCCACACGCTTACCTGCAAAACGGTTGCTGTATAATGGAATTGTCCAGCAACGAGGGAGAACAGATGGTAATCTCTTTGTTTGAAACTAGTTGTAAATTCGAAACGCTACGCATGCGTGTAGGGACCTGCAAGGAGTGGCTGGCTACAGCCAATAGTAAACAAAAGCCTTTTTAAAGGCAAAACTAAAGAATGACTGCGCATGTCAGCAAGTGCTGCCAGTAAAGACATTCCACGAGCAGAACAAAGCGCATATAATGCAAATAATGCAGCCCAAATTAAAAGGAAATGATGATGAAAAAAACGCCGCTGCTGATAGAAAAAATAAAACTAAATAAATACTAGAAAAGGATGAACATCAGACTAAAAAGCAGCGTAAATAAATTTTGGGCTGCCATCACCACACCAAGTGAATTCTGGGAGTTGTAGTCCAATTTAGGCCAGAACCATATAACAGGCCCTGTATCTCTAAGCAATTCTGGAGCTACTATACAATGACTAAAAGAGTGTTTTTAGACCAGAGATAGGCAAGAAAGATGGTAAAAAGCCTTGGCTGAAAAGGCGATAATCTAATGTAAAAGATGTTAAATTGTGTCAATTAAACTAAATAGCTAACACTCAGGCAGAAGTGGCTTCCTGGGTCGCACACCTCAATGTTGAGACATCCTCTTTGAAAATAATGAGTTTAACACACATGCGTTTGGTGTATTTTGCCATGACCTACTGTAATATTTGTGCTGTGGCATATTGAGTTCGAGGGGGGTTGGGTCCTCCGACGTATTCCATATCTTTGACAGTAATCACCACAGCTGTGCTGCTTCGGAAAATTTTCGGCGTCTGCGTCCTACGTCGATGCGCCATCCCCGAGGACCTCCGACGGCCGACTTCACCCGATGTGATAAGTAGGACGCACGACGCCCGTAGCCTCAGTTCCATTTTTTCCGCGAGCGTGTTCGCTTCGTGAATCTCGGTACGCCTCGACTCTTAGGAGTTTCTGTTATCTTCTCGGTTCTTTGAACCTGTTCAGTTTTGTGAAAAAGCCTGTTCGTGACGATGTCTACCTCGTCTTCAATCCCGCGTCCGGGCTTCAAAAAATACAGGGACTGTGGGTCCAAGATGTCGGTAACGGACTACGCACAACGCCTGCCTCTGGTGCCTCGGGGAAGCCCACGACACGGACTGTCGACTGCCAGTCGCTCACGGTCAAGGCCTTGCGGGAGCCCAAGAAGTTGTCGGTAGGTAGGGTGTCTAAGCCCCGGAAGTCGAGGTCTGCGGGGCTTTTGACGGATGATTCGAGAGGCGACTCTCTGCGTCATAGTCAGAGGTCCATTGGGTCTCCTTCCAGGAGTCGGTCTCGCCACTCCTCTTCTTCTTCGAGGCATTCCCGGAAGCGCCGGCATCGGTCGCCTTCCCCGTCCTCTTTCGAGGACTCCGCCCGTCGGCGGGTCGCTTATCCCACCATACAAGCGACACCGGAGGAATGAGCTTCCTTCGGGAAGAAGATGTTAGCGATTCTCGAATCGCAGGGCACCGGTCCGTCCGCGCCTCCGAGTGGGGTCGGTCGTGATCGGTCGAGAGACACCGCTTGCACGCCTTTGGGCTCGGGTGGTTGGCACGGTTCGCGGGAGAGGTCCCGCTCGGGTAAGGGTAACCGTTCTCGCCATGCCCGTTCCAGGTCCCGGTCCTCGACGTGCTCCAGACCGCATGATCCTGTGCAGTCTTCGAGGAAGACGTCGAAGCCTGTGGCGCCGAGGTCGTCGACGGCCGCTCTCGAGGCTCCGCCTCCGAGGGGGTCGTCGACGCTGTCGGCGCCTATGTCGTTGAAGGACACGCTCGAAGCTCTGGCTTTGAGGCCTGTGTCGATGCTGGCGGCACTGAGGCGGACGTCGACGCTGATTCACTCGACGTTGACGCCGATTCGTTCTACGCCTTTCGAGGTGGTGGTGTCGGAGGGGCCCCGTGGCACGGGGGAAGCCCCTAGAAAGGCTCTGGCTAAGGTCAGGCATAGCTTTGGTCCCCAGATGCCTTCCTCTCACCACCTGGAGTACATTTCAGAGGTTGATGAGGGCTCTGATGGCTTGGTTCCGGTTACGGTGCCAGATGAGCTTATCTCGAGCCATAGCCAATTTGAAGACCTGAGGCAGTCACTGCATGATGCCAGTGGACTGGACACCTCTCCGGAGGTGGAGTTTTGTAGGCCTCAGCCTGGCACTCATGCCGATTCTTCGTACCGGCGCCTTATGTCTCGGTTCACCGAGTACTTGGGATGGTCGGCTCCCCCAGGGGAGTTTGTTCAGGATGATCTTACGGACATCCTCGATCTTGGTTGCTAGGCAGAAACCTGTGCAGTTCCCTTTGGGAACACTGCAAAAGATTTAGGATTACAGGTGTTAGCAGTAAACCCACTTGGTAGCAGTCTGTACCACCCGGATTTACCTGGTAGCTGTGGCTGAGCAGTCAGACTTCCCTCAAGAAGAGTTAGGCAGTATGCAAAGTATACACAATAGGCACCCAGATACAATAGCACAAGCAAACACTGACCAGAGCTTTGGTATCAAAGTATATAATTATTTATTTAAACACACACTGTTTGAAACACTCCAGCACTCTTATTGTAAAAACACTCTAAACACAGTTACTATTATAATATATACAACCCTTATTCCTTATCAGACAAGTCTTAGTTAATACCACTTATTTCCAGACAGAGGTGAGCGCTTAACTATAGATGGCACTCCAATAAGTTTATGAAAAGGAGGGAAAAAGACAGAATATGGAAAGGTACACCACTCTAAGATTTAGGAACACTATTAGCAAGGCAGAAGAGCAAGAGTCACTTGTGAGCCAAAGTCCATAGGCTGGGCCCACTCTTAGAGAGAGCAGAGCACAAATGCGCCCAAGATCACAGTTACACTAGGCTTAGAAAGTCTTGCAGAGAGTTCGAAAAGAGTGTAGAGAGGCTCAGAAAAGTTTAGCCAGGGTGTCCCAGGCTAACCCAGGTTCGAAAGCCGGGGGCTAAATCTACCCCGTACAGTCGGTGGCAAGGGAAGCCAGGTGGGACACAGTACCTTAAGTGGGAAGGATTCTCCAGCGGTGGCAGTTGTTCCTGGCAGCGGGTGCAAGTCTCGTCGTCGTTCAGGGGAAGATCTCGACTTGGAGGAAAGATGAAAGTCGTTGCACTGCCAGGAAAGAAACCAGCCGCGGAGTTTTCCGGTTAAAGGTATTACCCTTTATTTCGCGGTCGTGGTAAAACGTGGTCTTCCGGTTGCCGGGGTGCTTGGCACAGCCAAGGCGGCCACGAGATGCGTTGGGAAGGCGAAAAGGCGGTGAAACTGGTTATCCCCACCAGTCAAAGGAAGAAGACTCTCCAGCGGGAGATCTCCTCTGTCGTTGGGATAAGTGGTGAGACGGTCCAGCAGGGCTCCACCGGTGGTGTCGTCGTGGCAGGTCGGCTCAGCTTCTCCCTCGTCGGATTCTTAGGTCCTGTGGCGACTTCTGAAGTTCCAGTCCCCAAAGCCCTGCTTTTATGCAGAAAACCCCCATTCACTCAGCCTAGCTGTCACTCAAACATGCTAAGTGGTGAGCCGGCCGGCTCACCACTTGGGCCAGTCAGGACGGAGTGCGACTTGAGTTGCCTAGGCAACTCGGTCCAGGGTGCCTAAATCCCCCTCCACCCCTCCTAAGTACCCCAGACAGAGTGGCACCACTTTGGAGGGCTTCTGTGGAGAAGCCCGCCAAAAAGTGGAACAAAGGGCTCGACTTGGGTTGAAGTCACAGAAGAGAACACAAACGCCATTTTAGAACCGAGTTTTGGCAAAAAATACCAACCGGAGAATTAATAATAATTAAATAAACCGGCGGTATGTTCGAGGCTATCGTAATTAAATAAAGATAGTAGCCTCGAACAATGGGAAAATCCCATAGAGAAATATTTGCGGTTGAATATAAAAAGTAGTATCCACTGCCACCAGCCAAAACTCGATCAGGGGGGACAGAGACGTGCCCCCTCGACTAACAGACCCCGGGGCAATCGAATTGCCCCAGCCAGTACGTCCACAATATGATGGTTTGTACTGGTTCTGTTCAGAATTTAAGACTAGTAAAGTCAATGGTGACTTTACATGCCCTGGGAGACAGTAGTCAGTCCCAGGTTATGGAGTCTATACTCGGGGGTCACTATGACACCCCTGTGTTACTGCACTGAGGGTGCTGTGTAACACACATCACAGAAACACATGAAGCCCTATGGAGTAAAAGACCCCATAGCCCATTAAACACATCTAGAGTCAAAGAAACACACTCAAATCATGCCCAATAGTGAGGGTAAAAGAGTCTCACTCTTGGCAGGAGAAAAAAATAAACCCCAAAAATCCAGCAAAGCTGCTGGGGGGACTCACTAGGTTAGGAAATTCAGCCTAAACAGAGAATTCTCCCTAACATTGGTCCCCCCACTGACCTGTACTGCCGTTTGATATGGCTCTGCAGAGAAGGGTGGCAGCGGCTTGGACTGCTCCGGAGAGTCTCCCGGCAGTGGGCAAGTCTTTGTCGCGAAAATACCATCCAGCCAGTAGCAACCCCTGCTACTTGTCCAGGCACCCAACTCCTGAGAGTTTGGTGGTGCAAGCGGCTACGGCCCCGGCAAAGCAGGCGTTGTATCCTATCATCCCTCCGGATAGGGACAAACGTTTTGATGGCTGGGCGAAGAAAGTGTTTTCTTCAGGGGGTATGGCGCTTCAGCCGGCCAACTTCGTATGTGCCTTGTCTCGTTTCACACACACTCTGTGGAACTGTGTTGCATTAGCGGCTGAACATATTCCCGAAGGGGACGAATGGGATGGTTTCCTTGCTATGGTCCAGGATGGCAAGGATGCCATGTGTGAGGCCGTTGTCGGGTTTGACATGGCAGATTGTGTCAGCCGGTCCATGGCGATGAGCACCGTAATACGCAGGATTGCGTGGTTGCGGAAGTCGGGGTTCGCTCCTGATGTGCAGTCCCGGCTCCTCAACATGCCATTTAACGGTGAACATCTTTTTGACAGCAAGGCTGACGAGAGCCTTGAGAGGTTGCAGACCTCCAAAGCTGCAGCAAAGTCGTTGGGCGCTGCAGTTCGACAACCTCCGCCTTTTCGTCCAAGGGGACAACAATGGAGGGGAGGTTCCTTTCGTTATTACTCATCCTTCAGTAAAGCGAGAGGAGCTGTCAGTCAAAGAGGCCACCGTAGGAGTACCAGAGGTGGAAAACAGGGTACTCTAGGTGCCAAAGCCGCTCGGGCAGTTGCCTCGTTGCCCTCGGGCAACGCCGCAGCCGCTGCCACTCAGTCATGAGGCCATGTCCCATGGTTCGCCGGTTGGGGGAAGGCTGGCGCAGCATCTTGTAGAGTGGCGTGCCATTACTTCAGATGTGTGGGTTATGGAGATCTTAACCCACGGCTACTGGCTTCCCTTTCGGCAGAGGCCTCACGACAATCCACCTGGGAACCTCTTTGAAGAGTCTCGATCCGCTCCTTGCGCAGGAAATTCAAGCCCTGCTGGAGAAAGGCGCCATAGAACTGGTGCCTGTAGCGGAGAGGAACAAGGGATGGTATTCCCCTTATTTTTTGATTTCCAAGAAAGACTGGGGATTGAGACCCATCATGGATTTACGCGGTTTGAACAAACTCCTCCGGAAGGACAAGTTCAAGATGGTTACTCTCTCTCAAGTCCTCCAGGCCCTTCAACTTCAGGACTGGTTGGTGTCTCTCGACCTCAAGGACGCTTACTTCCATGTGCCGATCCATCCCAAGCACAAGTACCACCTGAGGTTCACGGTTGGCGACTTGCACTTTCAGTTTCGGGTCCTGCCGTTCGGATTGACCTCCGCCTCAAGGGTTTTCACCAAGCTCATGGTGGTGGTGGCAGCGCATCTCAAGAAAGGGGGGATTCACGTCTACCCCTACCTGGACGATTGGTTGATCAAGGGGAGCTCTCCTGAGCAAGTCCTGGATCATCTGTCTGTCACCTGACACTCCCTTCACAAGCTGGGTTTCTCCCTCAATTTAAAGAAGTCCCATTTGACGCCAACACAGCGGCTCCAGTGCATCGGAGCAGTGCTCGACACATCTCTAGGGCTGTGTTTTCGTCCCCAGGTGAGGGCTTTTCACATTCAGCAGATGGTGCGCAAGTTTCAACTTGCCCAGACGCTCCCTGCGTTCGAGTTCTTGAGGTTGCTTGGCCTCATGGCATCCTGCATTCTTCTGGTGCCAGAGGCTCGTCTGCGGATGAGATCTTTGCAGTGGGCACTCAAGATGCAGTGGTCGCAATCTTCCGGCAGGATGTCGGACCCTGTTCAGGTGCCGCCCTCGGTCACCCAGGACCTTCTGTGGTGGGCCGTTGAAGGCAATCTTATGAAGGGGGCTCCGTTTTGGCTTCCCTGGCCGGAGGTGACGATCGTGCGGACGCATCCCTCACGGGATGGGGAGCTCATGCCAACGAGTTGACAGTCAGCGGTCGTTGGTCTCTGTCGGAGTCCAGACTCCATATCAATCTGTTGGAGCTGAGGGCCGTCAGGCTAGCCCTGAAGGCTTTTCTGCCGACTATGCGAGGAAAGAGTGTCCTGATCCTGACGGACAACACGGTGGCCATGCACTACCTCAACAAAAAGGGGGGGTCACTTCCTCTGTGGAGGGAGGCGATGCAGCTCGAGTTCTGGGCCATCCAGCAGGGAGTTTCGATCTCGGCTGTTCATCTGGCCGGAGACGACAACGAGACGGATGCTCTGAGCAGGCAGAGCATGATCTCTCACGAGTGGGAGCTGGCTCAGGAGATTCTCCTGGAGATCTTCGCCCTTTGGGGGACCCCTCAAGTGGATCTCTTCGCCTCCAGTGTCAACCGGAAGTGCGAAAGGTTCTTCTCGCGGAAATATCCTCCAAAAGGAGCCTTGGGAGACGCATTCGTGGTGGAGTGGTCATTCCCACTGCTGTACGTGTTTCCTCCAGTCCCTGTCATCCCGCAAGTACTGCAGAGGATACGGAGGTTCGGTTCCCGGATGATCCTCATTGCTCCGGCGTGGTCCCGGAGGACGTGGTACCCGGACCTTCTCGACTTGTCCACCTGCCCTCCACGTCGTCTTCCCTACCGAGACGATCTGCTCTCACGGGAGGAGGGTCAGGTTCTCCATCCAGAGGTCAGATCCCTCAACCTTCACGCTTGACTTCTGAAAGGTTGAGGTATAAGGATTGGGACCTCCCTGAAGACGTCTTGGAGGTGTTGCTCTCGGACAGACGGCCGGCAACAAAGTCTCTGTACCGTTGGCATAAATTCTGCGACTGGTGCAGAGTTAAGAATGTGGATCCTTTTGAATGTGGCATTGCCATGGTTCTGTCTTTTTTGCTTTCTTTGGCCCACAGGGGCTTGCAAGTGGGTACCATTAAAGATTACCTGGCGGCGCAGTCCATATTTAAGCGCTCGTCTGAAGAATGTTCCTATTTTAAGATTCCTTTTAATTTCTCAGTTTTTGAAAGGGGTCACTAATGTGTTCCCTCCGTCACCTTTTCTGGTGCCCGGTTGGGATTTAAACCTTGTTCTTAAATTTCTTATGGGTGCTCCGTTTGAGCCTTTGCATTCTTGCCCTTTGAGACTGTTAACTCTTAAAACTGTGTTTTTGGTTGTGGTTACTTCCGCTCGCAAAGTGAGTGAGTTACAGGCACTTTCAGTTAAGCCACCCTTCACTGTGTTTCATAAGGACAGGGTTGTCCTTCGAGTTCGTCCTTCCTTTCTTTCTTCCGAAGGTGGTTTCGGAATTTCATTTGGGCAGAAGGTTGTTCTTCCGGCATTCTATCCTCCTCCGCATCCTGGTAAGGAAGAGGAGAGGCTCCATATGCTTGATCCTAGGAGAGCGTTGAGCTTTTATATTTCACGCATGTCCCGGGTCAGAGTGGACGATCAACTCTTCATTGGTTACGCTGGAAAGCGTTTGGGACAAGCTGTGACGAAACAAACTTTGTCTCCTTGGATTATTTTGGCTACTCCGAGTGTTACCGCTTGGCGGGTAAGGACCCACCGGCTGGCTTGCGGGCCCATTCTACCAGGGGTATGGCTGCATCTACTGCCCTACAGAGGGGTGTTCCTATTCGTAACATCTGTGATGCAGCCACCTGGGCTTCTGTACATACCTTTGTACGTCACTACTCCCTCGATTCCATCCGAGGACAGGATCTGGCCTTTGGCAAGGCAGTCCTTTATTCCGCAATTTGATTGGGCATGCTAAATTTGTGTTCTAAATTCTTTTCCCACCTCCTTGCTTTGGTACTGCTTTGGGAGTCTGTCAAAGATATGGAATACGTCAGAGGACCCAATCCCCTCGAAGAACAAGTTACTCTCTTACCAGGTAACATTCTTTCGATGGGATGGTCCGACGACGTATTCCATATCGCTCCCTCCCTACCGTCCCCGCTGCAGAATTTCTTATGCGATTTGCAGCTTACGTTTCCGCAAGGCCTTGTGTGTCTGACTGGCAGAAGACTGGTGTTGCATGTTCTGGGGGGAAAAAACTACAACTGAGGCTACGGGCGTCGTGTGTACTAATCACGTCGGCCGTCGGAGGAGGTCCTCGGGGACGGCGCATCAATGTCATCGACGTAGGACGCAGACGCCGAAAATGTTTCGAAGCAGCACAGCTATGGTGATTACTGTCAAAGATATGGAATACGTCGTCGGACCATCCCATCTAAAGAACGTTACCAGCTAAGAGAGTAACTTGTTATTTGTCTACCTTTTGGATATGTTTAAATGTAGCAGTGTTCCTACCGAATTGAATCTTTCACTGGTTAACAATTTCATCCCCTGCCCCTCTTTAATGGATCAACTCGTACCACACACTTGTACTTTTAAAAGAGTAACCTTTCTGTCATTGTGGAAGGAAGGATGTTGAGTGCCCTAAAAATACCCAAATGCCTAATTTTATTAAACTCTTCAGATCATTTTGTTTGCTATTGCATTGAGATTTCCAAGCCCTGTGGACTTTCTTGACTTTGAACATCCTTTTACACTATGATCCATTAAACTTTTGCTACTTCACAACTTATTGAGATGGGCTGCTCCTGATTTGATTTCTGTTGTGCAAATCCACAAGGGAACGAGGCAGAAACTGCATCTAGGCACAGATGTCAACAATACGGTGAAACATAGAGCCAATGTAAAGCGTAGAGTAGAGTGATGTCTATTGGAAAAGATAGGTCTTTTAACTTCTTTCTGTACAGTGACAGGGACTGGATTGCCCAGAGCTCAGGGAGCAGCGAGTTCCAAAGCATCTGTCTCAGGGGGCGTGGCTAGGCATGCCATCAGGAAGAGGATTGGCTGAGTGTCTCCGGCATAGAGAGGGCGGAAGAGCACATTGTAGCTCTTTCCTGGTGCCCTACATAATAGGATTATGGCGTGATGCTAATCCAGAGCCCCGTGGCTGTTGCCGGGTGAAATTTGGAGACCTGCGGGTGCCTGCATCCTGGGGGTTGCCCCAGAAGGGGTGCTGCTGGCCCGGACGTGAAGGGGATGGCGTGCCTGATTGCGTCTCCGACTGGTGACCCGCATCAAAGTCGCCTTCGAATGCTGCCCCCTAAACGCCATTGCTGCTCTGGAGGGGTGCCCGTGCTGTGGGAGTGAGCATGGCAGCGTGATGCAGGAGCAGACGGTGACCCCCTGGGCGCTCACCCGCCGGTGCTGTTACTGCAGGTCCTGTGGTTCGGGGAGCAGGAGCACAAGCCCTTCTTCCCCTCTTCTGCTGCACTGGATGTGCCCATGCAGCAATGATGGTCCGGCGGACTCTGATAACGCAGCAGCGGCTCCTCCTCACGCCGGCTCCTGAGGGGCAAGTTCCAGCTACACGCCATCTCCTGCAGCGGCCGACCGGGGAAAGTGGAAGCTGAAATGAGGGACAGCACACATAGTGAAGTGACTATTAAGGCTCTAGAAGGAAAGGGCTTCTGGAGTTATGGAAAGGCACAGACAACTGCAGTGTAATATCTAGATTCACTGCTCCTCCTGGATCATATTAGGAGTCTCTACCAGCACTTTGATCTTACACTGCATGGGGCCCAGAATATTTGGCATGGCATAGTTCAGCAGTTTGTTACATTCAGTTCCTCATGCCCAGTATGATATGTGAGGCAGACATTGTTTTACGCCTTGCTGTCCCTGCTTTTGAACTGGTCATCTCAGAACATCTCTTGCTATACCCCTGCTGTGTTCATGATGCAGGGACAAAGGCGTCGACTCCAAGCTCGCTGGTCCCCCTGTTCATTGGGGTTCCCATATCCTGTTTGCAACCACTTATAGCGTACTGCCACACAACCCCTAACTATTGAGGTTTTGCATGAGGGTGTGCCACTGCTACCAGCATTCTCAGCCTAGGCGCCACGCTGGTCAGCTCTGCGTTCGTTGTTCTTGAATGGCCGAAGGACTATGAGATTGCACTTGATGGGACTCATCAGGCCAGATCTTAGCCGTCCTGACCCAGGAAAGGCCTACTGATGTGCTGTCCCAAGTTCAAATATTTAAACTTAAGGAACGTAGAATGGCTGCAGCTAGACCCTTGCCGTCTATCTGTTTTCACAACATGTCACACTCAAAATATCAAGATTTGGCATTGACGACCTTGGCAAAGCGGAAGACGGTGCACCCGCTGACTGAGTGGCTAGGCACAAGGGAAGTACCTTATAGATGGGGCTTTCCTACTGCACTCAGTCATCAAGGGAGGTGCTGGGTGGTCTGAATAATAAAGGAGGTGGAGAACTTGCTGAATCCAGAGGTTCCATTCGCAGGGTTAGAGTCAGGGTGTTGACCCCGTACCCTCTCAGAAATGGCACATGGTGTGCAAGGGGATGCCGGTGAAGGTGCCAATCAGAAAGGTTTGAATAACCTGGGGTTCTGAGTGGTAGTTTGCCTATTGTGGGGATGTCTCCTCTGGACCCAAACCCGATAGGATGTTTTTGGGGATTGGGTGGCATTGGTCTGGAGAGTGGTTTTGTATTTAATTGCAGCGGTTGAGCTGGGAGGAGAGTCTATTGGGGTTATGGCTCTTTTCCGCCCTCCAAGTCTGGTTCCTGGCGGAGTTTACAAATGCCTGGAAGTTGCTCATATTTGAGCATGGTTTCTGGTCTGGTTAAGGGGGTTGGTTCATAAATATTTGCTGTGGTTCGGACATTTAATCTGTGAAACTAGTGTGTTAGCAGTCTGGGATGTGGTGACTGGAGAGGGCAACCTGATTTGCGGGGTAATATTTCCTAATGTAGCGGTTGATGTTGAAGGGGAGGACCTAATGTCGATGGGCACATGGAATGTACAGGGTTTGAATTCCCCAATGAAAAGGAAATCTCTTAGGCAAGCTAAGGGGTATTTCTTTCCATTGTGTTCCTACAGGAGACCCACTTGCTTGAACAGGATGAGAAGCATAGGACAACCAGGTCTTTACCATGCCAGTTTTTTGCCTCTGGGGGCAATAAGCGGGGGGTAGCTATTTTGGTGGTTGAACAGATCCTGATCTCGAAAGTTAAGGTCCTTCGGGATCTGCAGGGGCGCTATGTCTTTTTTAAAGGCCTGTTGGGAGAGCGGATGTTCACGCTGGTGTCCCTAATGTTGGCCAAGGTGTATTTTTGGAAAGCTTTCTACTCCAGTGCTCCCATTCACTGAGGGGCAGGTCATATCAGGCGGGGATTTCAATCTGGTGCCCAACCCCCTGGTGGACAAGACTCTCCCTCCTACTAAGTTAGATTTTAAACATTATACTGCTTTCTGGCTACTCCTCCGTGAATTGGGGTTAGTTGAAACATGGAGGAAGGCTCACAGGGATTTCTCTTTGG
Organism: Ambystoma mexicanum; assembly: GCF_040938575.1. NCBI lineage: Eukaryota > Metazoa > Chordata > Amphibia > Caudata > Ambystomatidae > Ambystoma > Ambystoma mexicanum. The sequence continues at coordinate 1,143,534,491 of NC_090923.1, read as the reverse complement.
ATTTACATTTTCATGGGGGCTTCTCTAGGCTAGAGCGCATACCTATTCCTATCGCATTGTACCCTGCGTCCGAGGGGTGGAAATAGGTACACGCACCCTTTCTGAGCACGCCTCTGTGACAGTGTCCCCAGCAGTGGTGGATAGGCCCGAGAGGTCCAGACACCCATGGGAGTTATATGACCCAGTGCTTAGAGACCCTGTGGTGACTCGAGAGCTAGGGGAGGTAATTTCCAATTACTTTAGGGAAAACAATAACTCTGGCCTTCACGGGACATCGTGTGGGAAGCTATGAAAGCCGTAGTTAGGGAGGGGAGCTCATCAGCAAATCTGAAGCTTGCACTGGAGAGTGGCAGCTGGTTAGAGTAGGGTTGGAAGCGGAGGTTACTCAGGCTGAACAGGAGCACAAGAGGTTGGGGTCTCGTAGGGCCTTGCGCAAACTCAGGATGGCACGTAAGAAATTGGAGACGCACCTGGGTGACGGGACGGCTCAGTCAATGCTGAAAACTAAGCAGTATTATTGCGCAAATGGGAATCGAGCCAATCACCTTCTAGGGCCCAAGCTGCATAAACTCCAAAACCAGAACTCTGCATGAGCAAGGGGTGGTGCAGCGGGGCGAGGCAGACAAATTGGGGATTTTTGAGGCTCAGGCGCAGTGTTAAAGAGATGCGCATTTGCCCAGTCTATCTTGTGTGGATTGGTGATCTCTGGAGGTGCCGATTTTACCAGGGAAAGTGGAATGGGCCATCAAGACCCTGTAGAAAAAGGCTCCGGTCCCGATGGATTTACGGCTCCCTTGTATAAGAAATTTCGTGACCCCCTGGTCCCTCCCCCCCGATAGATCTCTTTAATTCCTTTATGTCCTCTGGAAGGGTTGCCTTCGATGGGGGGGTCTCTACAACTGTCCTGATTCCCAGGCCAGGAAAGGATCCGCTGCTTTACCCTCACTAACATGGACTCAAAACTTTTTTTCAAAAATATTGGACCCTTGTATGATGGAGGTCCTTCTCGGACTCAGACAGTGATCGGACTGGTTTTATTGTGGGCCGCAGCACCCATGATGATGTGTAGCGAGTTCTAAGCCTATTGGAAGTGGGGAGGCGTTCGGGCCTAGATTTGGAAATGATTGCGCTGGGCGCCCATAAGGCTTTTGACCGGGTGGACTGGGAGTATCTCAATGGGGTTTTGGAGATGTTTGCGTTCAGCCCAGGGTTTACCAGTTGGCTAATGGCAATCTACATGCCTTAGGGTTAATGGAGCGCCGTCATCAGGACTGCCAATTACCAGAGGTACGAGGCAGTGCTGCCTGCTATCCCGATTGATTTTTGCCTTGTGTATGGAGCAGTTTTTTGGCCGAATTGGAGCTAATGGGGCATACTCTTACATCCCATCCCCTTTCCTCCATACTGCATGGGCGTCCCTTACAAGGGATGAGACAACCTTTTTCACCAGAAAAAAACCTTCCCCTTTAAATTTAGAGGCACGCAGGGGTGTGGCGCTAGGAGCATGCGCTGCCCTGACTCGGCCCTCTGGTGCCACACCTCAGTACCCTTTTCCGTGTCGACGAGAACGGGCCGAATTCACCAGCGCTCCTGGGTTTGGCTTCGGCCATGTAATTCCACATGTGGATATTTCTTCTTTGTCTTTTTTTATCATTGAGCTACTTGGTCCTCAGGCGTCGCACTCCTCCCTGGCACATGTCGACTTCCACAGGGTTCAGCAGGTGTCCATCCTGTGACGGGCTCTTGCCAACTTCAGACCCCCACGCCCTCTGCCTACGCTGCCTTGGCCCAGACCACGGTTGGCAAGCTTGTACATCGTGCAACGCCCTGTCATCGAGGTTGCTGAAGAACAGACTAGCCAGGTGGAGGGAGCTCGTCCAGAAGTCTCCTCCATAAGCCAGGCCCAAGGTAGGGTCTCTAATTTCCATCGCACCCCGCAAGGGAGACTCCTTCCCAAGGACTCACCTGCATGGGTGGGACCACTCAAGTCCTTGTACCAGCACATGCACCGAGGCTGCCCCAGCTACTGGCTGAGGGATCCTTGGATCCTCCTGGTGAAAGTGTGAGCAACCGGAAAGTTATTTGACCGGGTCTCCACCCGAGGGGCTCCGCCCTTTGACTGGCATAAGAGGGGCCACGCCCTAGTACCGGCAATACGGCCGAGGAGGCATGATATGATATGGCATTTGTAACGCGCCTATACACAAGTGTTTCAAGGCGCGACGAGGCAGGGAGGGGGGAACAAGGGGAAGACAGACAACGATCCTACTAGGCCAGGTGTCATTTAGATCGCGCAAGTGCAGGGGTAAGGGGAATGGAAAAAGTGCAAGGGGGGGGGGGGGGGAGTGCAGTACAAGGTAAGTAGAATAAAATAAATAAAATGGGGCCAGCTGGTGGCAAGTGCAGACAAGTGCTGGGAGGGGGGGTTGTAGCGATACAGAGACAGTCCCGCAGTGCAGGGGTTGCCAGGGAGGCAGTGCAAGTGGAGAGTGGCTGGGCCCAGTACCGAGGTCGGTGAGAGTGGCCCAGTTGCAGATTCAGTGCAGTTTCAGTGAAGAATTTAGCAGGGGAGAGGGAGAGAGAAAGCGGAAGCAAAGAGGAAGGTTTTGAGGTGCTTCCGGAACCGGAGATGGTTCTCCTCAAGTTTCAGGGAGGCAGGAAGGCTGTTCCAGAGGGAGGCCCCTGCCGCGGAGAGAGATCTACCCCCAGCTCGTTGCTTCGAGAAGCGGCTGACCCTGAGGGAGTTGGAGACGGATGAGCGAAGGGCTCGGGAAGGAAGATATTTAGGAAGAGAGAGTTGAAGGTATTCAGGCCCCAGGCCCCAGCAGGCCTTGTGGACAATGCAGAGGGTTTTGAACTTAATCCTCGCAGCCACTGGGAGCCAGTGTAGAGATTTCAGTCCTGGAGAGATACGGTCCCTGGGCTTGAGGCCAAGGACAAGTCTCGCACTCCTGTTCTGGGTGAGTTGCAGAGGGCGGAGAGTGGATGCAGGCAGATTAAGATGGAGGCTGTTACAGTAGTCCAGCTTTGAGAGAACCACTGCTCGGGAGACAGTGAGCTTCTGGGGGAAGGAGAGGAAGGGAAGAATACCTCTGAGGAGGTGCAGCTGGTAGTGTGACTTCTTAGAGATGTCAGATATATGAGGAGAGAAGGAGTCGAAGATGACCCCGAGGTTTTTTGCCTTGCAGGAAGAGGGCCAAGAGAGGCTGGCCAGAGAGCGTCTAAACGCTGCTCTACCGGCCCATGAGCCGAGGGTGTCACACCTACTGGGTCTAGGCCCGAGGAGCAGGGTAGGCCTTGCGATCCACACTCAAGAGTCTTGGAGGAGGCTGGGCCCAGCGAGCCGAGCAACACGATGCAGGCACGTGGCAGGCAGCTTGACAAAATGGCTGCCGCACCAGACATCGGCACCCGTCCAACGCCATTCTAGGAGTTCGGCGAAGAACGAGTGTCAAGGTGGTACTGTCCTCAACCAGGTAGGTGGCCGAGAGCCGATCCTTCATTTGCGCAAGGCAGGTTCCCATTGCATCCGTACGGGCAGGGTATGCAGTGGCTCCAGCAACCTCCTGCTACCCCATCTGTATCCCCTACCACTCCTCTGGCCTGTGAAGACCAGTTCTTTGAGAAGTTCCTTGGGCTCATAAAGTCCCCTGGGATGGGGGTTATCCTTCGGGACGGCATCAGGGAGGTTCTCCCTCCATGCTACCAGCGCCACAGGCTCCTCCGCCGGTGCCCCCAGCCCCGGCGCAGCCTCTGCTTCCGGATCCCCAGCCAATTCCTCAGGCGGTTCTGTGGTAGCCTCCAGTCCCCGTACCCCAGCCTTCGGCTCCCGCTACTCCCCCACCTACGTAGGATCCTCCTGACCACAAGATATGGATGAGGAGGAGGAGGATCCTGACACGCCATCCTCAGCCAGGGCTTTCCACAAACGTCTTGCAGGTCTGGCCGAGTATCTGGGCCTACCTCTACCCGAGGTCGAGCAGCTGAACGAGGGGGTGCTTGTTGAAGTCCTCACACGACACCCCTCAGCCAAAACAGGAATTCCACTGCAAACCGATTTAGTCTCCCTGGCCAAGAAGGGTTGGCTCAAGCCCCACACTGTTATGCTCACCTGGTATCCACGGGGACGCCACCCAGCTGTGGGGACTCTGGTGCCCTTCTCAGCCGCTCCCAGGTATAATCAGCAGAGAAGTTCTGCTTGGAAAACAGGTGGGCAATGTTCAAGACTGGGCAACTGGGGTAAGAGCCTCCAAACACCCCTTATGCCCGCAGCCCCTCACCGGACCTTTCCTCACCTTGTTATGGGTTTTGGCGTGCTCTCCATCCTGCCTTCTTGGCAGGGGCGCATTGTCCTTTGTGGGCGAGTGCGATCTATTTACTTCACTGATGCAGACCCTTTAGAGTCTTTGAGGTAGGATTTATTACTGTTATACTGTATGCCTTTCTTGGATTTAAAAAATGTCTTCTCTCTCTCCTTAGGTGCGCATAATTCGCTGTGGAACGTTGCCTGAATTGGGACTCACCGGCAGGTGATGGTGCTTCGAGAGCGCCTTGATGCGGTAAGTAGGCGCTATGCGCAGCGCTATGATGCCTTGCCTTTGCTAACCTTTTGTCTTTTGTTCCCGTAGGTTGCGGTGCTCACCCAGAGCAAGAAGTCCCAAGGCGATGCTGGTCGATGGGCGACTCGTGAGGTAAGCTGCCGGCACAATTGTAAAATGTTTAATGTCCTGTTTCTCTCCTTGTGCCGATCCGACGGTCTGGGAGGCTCGCTGTTCCTTGGATGCTGATTGCAGGAGCGGATGGCAGCTAGCAGTGGAATCACAGGTAAGCTGCTGCTATTAACAATGTCCTTTTGTTTTTCAGATCCTGTTCTTCCGAGGTTCGCAGATGCAGCTGAACACGATGAGCGTCACGTTGCAGGATTGCAAAGTAACGCGAAGCGTGTTCTCCAAGTCGGGTGTGGTTTAAATAGCATCAAGAAAGTAGTCCAGGTAAAATAGTCCCTAGGCTACCACACCCAAAACACCATACCGCATAGCTTCGTTCCAAGGAGCCAAGCTATGGGGATGCCTCCATGATAACTGGCACTGAAATAAAGTAGTCCCCAAGCACAAGTCTTCATTAAGTATGAGCCTGGCCCCAAGAGGGCCTAGGCAAAGGATGCCTAAGCTTGTTGGGGGCCCGAGCCGAGACCCCTCCTGGCCCATGGGCCTGCCGGGGGGGGGGGGGTTTCAGGAAGTGGGTCGTGACAACTGTCCAGCCGGTCAATCGACGCCTAGACGCCAAATACAGGCAGATGGAGGGGGGGGATACACTCTTGCCATCGGCCCATCCTCCGCCACACTCCTCAGTGATCGCTGCGGCATCACTATACTCCAAGCCTCAGTCGTCTTCAGCCCCCCTCCTCGGTGACGTTGCTAGGCAAGGAGGAGATGATCTTGGAGGCGTGCAGGAAGAAGCTGTATTCCAACGTGTCCTTGCATCTTCGTCAGGCCAATACCATGCTGGCTGCCGCTAACCAAAGGTTATGGCGGGAAATTGCAGACTTCCTCCTGGAACTCTACGCAGAGCCAATCACGTTTTAAGGCATGACTGGCTTAGCCCAAGCCGGTGGTGCAGGACCTCATGGAAGCCACTGTGGCCCATATTGACACCTCTGGCCGTGCCATGACAAGGGGCGTACGCACGGAGCGTTCCGCGGCTTCCAGGAACGGAGATCCAGGGAGCCTGACTGCTCGCTGACTACAAATCGGTGCAAGCAACAAAAAGGCTGGGGGGGGGGAGGAGGGGAGAGTAAGGGCTTTTTCCAGTCCCCCTCCTCCGTGACAGCCTATGAGGGAAATAAGGCATGACATGCCCCTTTGGGTCCACGTGTCTCCAGTGGGGGGCAGGCTTGCTCTCCATGCACATTTCTGGCACCAGAATTTCACGGACCCCTGGATCCTCTCCGTAGTATCCATGGGGTACCGCCTACCCACCCCAGCCTCTCCTCCCTCCTCCCCACCACTCCTTCAAGTTGGGACAACAACTCTTCTGGCGAAGATCTGGTCGCTCGTAGAGAGCCAGGCAGGGGAGGAAGTCCCAGCCTCCCAGCAAGGCTTGGGCTTTTACTCCAGGATTTTCGCCATTCAGAAGAACCACCAGGCGGGCCTGAGAGTTGTGCAGGACCTTTCCACCCTCAACCTCTCCTTACCCCTACAGAAATTCAAGATGGTTATGCCAACTTTTATAGTAGAGACATTGTGCAAGGGAGACTGGATGTGCTCCCTGTATCTGAAGGACATGTACCGACACTTCCCGATTTGGTAGCCCCATCGTTCTTACCTCCGGTTCAGGATCATGGGCTACCATTTCCAATACAAGGTCCTCCCTTTTGGCCTCAACTCGGCCCCCAGAGCGTAGGGCTTCAACATCTACCCATACCTCGACGACATCTCCGGAAGCAGTTCACCACTCTTCCCATGCCCTTATGAACACACTGCACGATTTGGGCTTTTCGCTCAATCTCAAGAAGTCGCAGCTGCAGCCCACACAGACTCTGACATTCTTGGGCCTCATCTGGGACACATGCTCCGAGAAGGTATTTCCGTCAGAGGACAAGATCTCGGCCATGAAGAGGTCCACCACACACTTCCTCAGCACAGAGGTGACCTCTGCATGGTGGTACCAGCATCTCCTAGGTCTCTTGGCGGCGGTCCTTTTAGCCATTCCACATACGAGACTGAGGATGAGGAGGATTCAGCTGCACTCATAGCCTCGTGGAACCAGGAGCGGGGCTCTCAATCCGAGATGATCAACGTTCCTCCATCTCTCAGTCTGGACCTAACTTGGTGGTCCCGGGACTGCAACCTATGACGGCAAGCCCTTCCGGCCTCCCACCCCGCAGGTCACCATCAGCACAGACTCCTCGTTCGAGGGCTGGGGAGCTACCTTGGACGATCTCTCGGTCCACGGCACCTGGACTTGACAGGAGTACCACGTCAATTGGTTGGAGCTGAACGCCATCTGGCTAGCGCTCAGAGCATTCCTTCCACTTCTTAGGGACAAAGTTGTCCTCATCCGGACAGACAACTCAACCCGCATGTACTATGTCAACAAGCAGGGAGACATCAGATCCCCTCCACTGTGCAGACTGGCAATCAGCATGTGGGAGTGGGCCCTGGAAAATGACATCTACCTCACGGCAGTCCACCTTCCGGTGGAATCCAACTTGGAGGCGGACAGGATCAGCAGGTTGGGAGAAAACAATTACAAGTGGCAGCTAAACAACCTTGTTATTCAGGAGATCTTCAACAGATGGGGTCTCCCCCAGGTGGATCTCTTTGCTACCTAGCACAACAAGAAGTCCCCCTCAGTTCACCTCCTCGCAGGGGCAGGGCCCCAGCTCCCTGTGCGATGCATTTCGGATTCAGTGGAACGGCATGACAGCGTACGCCTTCCCGCCCACTCCGCTGATTCAGTGGTTTGCAAGATCACGGCGTCCTGCCAGCTCAACATCATTCTAATAGCTCTGTGGTGGCCGGCCAGGCCATGGTTCTCGGTGCTGCTCAGCCTCTCTGAGATGCCTCCGTTTCACCTTCTGACGGGCCCAGATCTTCTGGAACAGCAGGGGGGGCAGGGTCATCCACCCCGTGCCATAGAAACTAGCCCTCACAGTGTAGTTACTGAGCAGCTAATGCTAAGGCACCTCAGCCTCTCCCAGGCTAATCTGGAAATCATACAGGGCGCAAGGAGCAAGGCTACCAGGGCTCGGTATAAAAGTAAATGAACCAGGTTTAGCCAGTGGACAGACTCCAAGGAAATCGATTTCCCTCCCCCCTACCCCTCCAGCATATACTTTGGACAACATGCTCTTCTTCTCGGCGCACCTTGCCCACTTTGGCGTGCAGGGGGACTCCTGCTGCACTTACTTCGCAGCCATAGGGGCTTACAGGAACTCGTAGGAGGGGGTCTTCTCCTCCAATCCGATTGTCAAACACTTGACGGGGCTCCAAGGCTCTACCTGCCCATCAGGAAGCCACACCCTGTGTGGGACCTGAACATAGTCTTGGGCGCCCTGGCGCACAAACCGTTTGAGGCAATGGTGTCCGCGGACATCAGGCTGGTCACCATTAAGACAGCCTTACTAGTCAGCCTCACCTCAGCTTGCAGAATCAGCGAAATCCAGGCGCTGGTCGCCTCAGAACAATATACTACCTTTCACAGGAACAAAGTAGTCCTGCGGACACCCAGCATTTCTGCCTAAGGTGCCGTCTGCTTTCCATTTTAAATAGTCCGTCCTATGTTTTTTGCCGATCCTATGGAAGAGGCACAGAGTTCTGCACTGCCTGGATGTCAGGCATGCCCTGAATTTCTACCTTGACAGGACCAAGGGCTTCCGCAAATCAAACACCCTGTCTGTCACTTTCGGAGGTGCTCGGCCATCAAAGAAGCATACGAGGGCCAGAACAAGCAGCTTCCGGCTAACATGCACGCCCACGTAGTCAGGGCCACGGCAACGGCCATCGCTTTCAAGCGCTATGTCCCTTGGCTTGTCATAAGCTGGGCAGCCATTGTATGGATGCTGGCTCTAGATCCGATGCAGCTTTTGGACAGGTGGTTCTCAGGAACCTATTTGCTTAAGGAGGGTCTCCTCTCCACCCTGGGGCTACATTCAGTTGTAATCGCCCATGCAGTATGGAGGAAAGGGGACGGGACATAAGAGTAAATAAGTTAGTCACCGGAGCCCCCTTTCCTCAAAACGTCCCTCCATCCTCCCCTTACCCCCCTAATAATACTGGTGTCATTAGGCAAAGTTAAATCTATTGTTGACGCGTCAATGGGGACTGAGGTGTGGCGGCGGAGTTAGGGCAGCGCATGCCCCCAGGGCCGCACGCCTCTAAATTTAAAGGTGAAGTTTTTCCGGGTAAAAAAGGCTGTTTCCCATCCCTTGGAAGGGACGCCCATGCAGTATGGAGGAAAGGGGACTAAGAGTATGTAAGTCACTACGGTGAGTAACTTATAATATAGAGGGTATCTGGGTTGGGGAGACTGGCTGTAATGTGTCCCTTTATGCAGAAGATGTTTTGCTCACCCGCAGTAATTCCTGTCCTGTCTAGGTGAGGTGCTGCAAGAATTGGATGGTTTTGGCCGGGTCTCTGGGTTCAAGGTAAAGTATGATAAGTCGCACGGGCTGAATGTTTCTCTGTGGCCTCAAGATAGGAGCGTGATTGGTGCTCTTACTCAAATACTATGGACCCGGGAGACTATCCCCTATCTGAGGGTGCGCGTCCCTAGAAGGACCTTGGCGGTCTTTCGGGCTAATTTCCCACTGCTATTTCAGGAACTGGCCTAAGACTTAATCAGGTGGGGACACCATGATGTATCTTGGTTTGCTCGTATTGCGGCGGTCAAAATTAACCTGATCCTGTGCCTGCTTACCTGTGTTCGGCATTGCCGATGAGGACCCGGACTCTGATCTCTGCACGCTTCTGGGGAACAGTTTCAAATTTATCTAGGGCAACAAGCGTGCCATGACATCTAGGAAGGTGCTGTTGAGACCAATGGGGGTGGGCGGCCTGGGTGTCCCCGATGTCTTCCGCTTTAGCCTAGAAGCTGTCTCGTGTATTTACCTGGGGTGAGGCCAATTTACAAGCAAAGTGGAAATTAATTGAACAAGCACAGTCGGCGGTCAGCCTGACTCCGCTGCCTTACATGGATAAGAAATATCTGGTGCAGGAGTGGGAATTCTCTCTGCTAACTACTAAATGCACACTTTATTAGATGGGGAAGGCTCTCTGCAAGTGGGGTGTGTCTACGGGGATGGGTCCCTTACACCTGTATGGGACAATCTGGGTTTCCAACCTGGCCATGACCGATTGAAATTTGGGAAGTGGGTAGCGGGTGGATTGTCGAACCTGCTTCAGCTTTACAAAGATAACTGCCCAATAACTTTTGATATATGTAAATGTACATTTACTCTGCCGGAAATTGAATGGTTCTGCTATGCGCAGATGCAGCATTGGGCTTCTCATCCACTCACAAAGCAGGAGGCTAGTAGGCCACTGTCTGCCCTTGAGTTGACATTACAGGAGGGTTTGTCACAGGGCTGCATCTCAAAGCTATTGAACAGGTGGGGACCCTGTTGTGAGCCTACCGTATATGGCTAAATGGGAAGTTGACTTAGGAGAGCCCGTTGAGGATGAGGCCTGGCTGAGAATATGGGGTAGGATGCTTAAGTCTTTAGATGGGTCACAGACAGGGAATGGTCCTACAAATTTTGTTACAGAGGGTACCTCACTCTGGAAAGGTTGCACCACATCGTTGGAGATTATTCTGCAGCCTGTTGGCGGGGTCGTGATGCTGTGGGTTCTCTGTTTCACATGGCGTGATCGTATGCAAAGCTGGGCATCGTCTGGAATGAGGGGCTTTCTAAAATAAAGGACATTACAGGGCTTTCCCTCCCCATGGACCCATGAGTGGTAGTCCTGGGTGACACAGGTATTAGATTGTTCCCTCTTACTGGCCCAATGGCTTCATTTCTCCCGAGAGGGGAGCCCTTCCCTTTGAGGCTAGGGCGGTGATCCCGCTACACAACTATCCCCCTTGGGGTGGCAGAATGGGGGACCTCACATGGAGAGGCTCCCCTCATGGGGACAAGGACTCTCATTCCGTGATGGAACTCCCTAAGCCCTTACCTTTTGAGATCATGCAATCCTCAAGGTCTTCCAAGAACCCACCTGAGAAGACTGCTGTCTGTTATTGTAATACTCCCTCCTTTCCTTATATAAAACATGACAATACCAACAAAAAGGGAACACACAAAGTGATCATGAGTCATCTCTCATAAGTAGAGAAAAGGAAGAATGAAAGTGGGATGCAAACTACTACTTTTCTAAGTATCGACCATACTGAGAAGAGGTGGCCTCAAGGAAGCATGACGGATAGCTCATTGATACAACAGAGGGAATCTGGCACTCCACTGGGGAGGAACCAGCTAAATACCATAAAAAGCAAGAAGGGACTTACTGAAAAGAAAACCTGGTGTGAAGTCAGTCAACGCGGGAGGTTCAAACCTGGGAAAGAGGAAACGAGCAGAAGAAGCTGGTCCTCGGTCATGAGGACATTGTGGAAGGCTCATAAGAACTTCCCATTGTGGAGCAGAGAACCAACCTATGCAGAAGCGGGGTAACGGTGGTGTGACCTCAGCGAAGTGGACCCTGCGGTCCTTCAACTACAGAGACACTGAAAAAGCCTAGTAAGCCAGAGCCAACACGGTCCAGCAGGGAGCGCAGAGAGACTCAGAGTATTCTGTGAGAAGGCGTGAGACCAACAACCTGGGAAGAGACGGTGACATTCCCCTAAAAGTAAGCAGGTAGCGGGAGACCCTGTAGGTTAATACTTAAGAGTGCTTCAGGAGTAATCTCCCTCGTCCCAGTAATTACTGAGTAGGTATTAAGGTTGAAGAACGTGTCTGAAGTAATTACCTAGTCATGGTAATAACTGAGAAGGTACCAAAATTGAACATCTCTGGAGTAATCTCCCTCATCACAGTGACTATAGAAAATATATCAGGGCTGCAGAATACCTTAGGAGCAATCTCCCTCATCACAGTAACAGTGCCTACCTTAGGAGCAATCTTCCTCGTCACAGTGCCAAAATTACTCCGAAGGCATCAAGTCATCTTCCTCATCAGAATAATCAAAAGGAAGATTTCAGAAGTGAAGGGTGCCTCGGGAGAAATCTCCCTTGTCACAATCATAAGAGAGGCAATTGAGAATCAAGGAGGTTACAGGAGTGGTCTCTATTACAATAGTGCTGTTAAGAATAGTGGAAGAAGCCAAGGACACTTTGGGTGATCTCCCTTATTTCATTGCTCAAGGATAAGACCAGGAAAGCCTGGGAGTTGTGACAAATCTGGAGATCCCTCCCATAATCAAATCAAGAAGGGGTATAAACCTCCCCATAAGGAACCCTGAAATATCCTATGGCCATTTGTACTTTTGCAAGAGAAAACAAAACCACTGCAGCGAAGAAGCCACCTACAGAGGAAAAAGGAGTAAAACACTCCTTTCAACTTGTTGGTCCCTTTTCTATGACTGATAATGGAATCTGTCATAAAAGAGAAGGACTATTACATGGGGGTTGTTGGAGTAGTAGCAGCGAAGGAAGTAGCAGCAGAAGTGGAAGCAGCTGGGCCAGAGAAAAACGAATGTGACTAAGTAACAGAAAGAAGGAAACTGAGTATTCCGACGAAGCACCCAAGAATAATCTTCGAACTGCAGTATAGAAGATTGAGAAATGCGAGTCCCCTTGTGTGGCTGACGGAGAAGTTACTAAATAGAGGATGCCGAACATCTGTCGGTATCGCTCCTCATAGCGGTACGGATGCCCCGTATTGGGGAGAGCTAGGCGTCGCTGAACGAAGCAAATGGCAATCCCACCCCCTTACAGCTGACCAACATTGGAGAGCAGACCGTGCGTTTTGGGAGACTTTGGGCCGGCCGATGGTGAATGTAAGATGCCGTACTGAAGTAACTGTGGCACCCCGGATGAGAGTTCCTTCAGCGAACCCCAAGGACATGGACTTCCAGTGCTGGTGTCAACATCGCAAGATGAGCCGCATGCAGCCATTTTCTATAAAAAAAAATGAAGGAAAACCCAGCGAGCAGCTGTAACCCGAGCCAGGCTCACGAGGGCTCAAAAGGGGGTAACCGAGAGGAGGAAGGGGGATTTGGGGAGGACGATGGACGGATTGAGGAAGTAATACGTTATTGGTAATCAAGCCATAATACAAGTAACCAGAAATTAATCAACACTCTGGGAAATGCAAATAGTCTGCTCAAAGTTTGTATTATGTGTGAATGAGTCTACCCACGTTATATGCTGAACAAACACCACTAGGCTTTAAACTGCTATATGTGTGCTTGTGAAGAGAGGAAGACACCCCCACTCTTCCTCATCCTAGTGGGGCTAGGAATCAAGATAGACTATACTTGGTAAGGGACTCCTGAGGAAAGGGATGCCCACCCTTTTGAAATAGTGAATAGTCGCGGTAAGAAATCCAAGACCATACTTGGAACTCTGGACACTGTTTGTATGGTGGGTGATTGTTTGGTTACTTGCGTGTGATACCAGTTGGTAAGAGGAATTCTGGTTAAGGGGAGTGTGTGTGTTTTTGAATCTATATCTTAGTGTTGTCAACGTTTGGTGTATCCTGTTGGTATTATGACTGAGGACAAGGTGTATTGGGGAGGATTGCATTATATTACGGTCATAATTGATTCAGAAAGGAATTTTGATCCTAGTGTATGATTGAATGTATTCATTATTTTTATTGATTATTTTATGAAGTTAGTGTTTTTAAAAAATAAAATCGGCAGACACCGGGCAGCGTGGACCAAGACGGCCACGTAGAGACCGAGCTCCGCCACACACCGTCTTCATATTCGCTTCCCCCCGGTTGCAGGTGAAGCACTTCCTAGTGTTTTCCGGGCAGCGGAGAGCAGCAGCATACACCCGGAGCTGGGCAACGGGTTGGAACGTGTCCCCTGGCAGCTTTGGAAGCAGCCCGGCCCAAGCGTAGCAGGCAGTGTGGTGGGAGCCCCTGGGTTGTGGAAGTACCCAGAGGAAGTTGCTCTGGAGCTCTGACTCTTCCTGCGCCCGTGTGGTGTGGCGGTCCAGCCCAAGTATAGCGGGCCATAAGGAGACCTGGCAAGGGGTCTGCTGCGGAGCTGCGCGGGATGACTGGCGTTCCGGGCCACGCTGGGCTCTAGAAGTGAGGAGCGGCCCTGGGCCATAGAGGCGAAATTCGGCCGGGGGCCGGGCCTCAGGCACTGTAGTTGTACTGAAGAGGCACAGTCTGCCTTTCAGGGATCAGCCTGGGAGACCTTTGGAAGCGCTAAAGCCTTAAAAAACCTTGGCTCAGACTATTCCACCTTCACTATAAAAGACTCCACCATTAAGGTATCAAATAAGGTCAAAACCCTAGGTATTTATTTACAATCTTCCCTAGGTGCAGAAGCCCAAACCGCTTATCTAAAGCGAAATTGTCAATATTATCAAAGTCTTCTCTGCCAGATCAGACCATTTCTTAACATCAAGAACAGTGCCACGATAGGGAGAGCTACCATCTGTCTCGCTTGGACTATGGTAACGCGTTAATGCTTGGCGCTAGCAATAATTGCCTGAAACAATGTCAGATTATTCAGAATAATGCTGCCGGTCCATCACTAACAAATCTAAGCGAGAACACATCACCAAGGACAGAAATGATCTCCATTGGTTGGCAGTGAAGGAACGGATCCTGTTTAAATCACTAACCCTAACCCACCGATGTCTCTACGGCACGGCACCAGCATACCTTAAGAAAAAGTTCAGGTGGTATGAGCCAAGTCGTAGCTTGAGATCCGCCAAGCAAGGACTGATCAATCCTAGCCTTCCAGGCAAAGCCACTGGTCTCGGTCAAGCTTTTCCGAGTTTGGCAACTTCCCACTGGAACAAACTGCCTTGCAGCCTTAGACTGGAAAGCAACACCCAACTCTTTAGGAGGCATCTGAAGACCTTTATCTTCAAATAACTAGGCAATTTCTACACCGAATCATGTTGCCATCTTTCTGCCCCCCCTCTCTTTATTTTCTTTTATGTCGTCCTGTTAATCTTCGTCCTCGTGTCTTTTTCGCGCCCTGATGCTTGCGAGCTACGGCGCGTTACAAATAAATAAAGCACCAGGTCAAGGCCAGTCGTGGCTCATCACCCAGGCTGGACATCAACTGGAACATGCTCTGGGCCTACCGGGGACAATCAGGAAGTGGGGACTGGGCAGCTACCACCCACCCCTCCCCAACCACGGATCCAGTGACCCCCATCATCGGGCCGGTCCAGGGCAGGCCCAGGTGCTGTGATTGAAAGCACTGGAGGTGGGGGTCGGACCCCGGAGCGCAGAGGGGCATAGCGCAGATATAGTGTTTGGTGCAGTGCAGCCAGCGCAATTGACTTGAAGGTCAGTGTTCCCCTAAGGGCACAGGTGCAAGGAGACACGAGGGGCCACCTCTAACAAGGAGGCTCGGTAGGGCTAGCAGGCGAGGCCATCTCCGGCGAGGGTAAGGTTTCATGTGTCAGGGGTATACTGCGGTGAGGGGGGGTGCTACACAGGGCTCAGGCCTGCAAGGCATACCAGGGATTGTTACTGGAACTGGCCTGAGACGGCCTCATTTCACCCGGACACGTTGGAGAGATCCCAGCGCCCGGCCCTGCAGCAGATGGGTCAGGTGTGTCGGGGATAGTTTCCCTACAGCGTTTCAGGAGACAATCAGGGAGGGACCCAGGTGATAACCTGAGTGCGAAGGACATCACGGCCGAAGGCCGGAGTGCTATGACCCCGACCAGAGACTATCTGAAAGTCATTTTCCAGGAAATCAATTGAAACGGACATTCAGGCATCAATCTGTGATCTCAAGGGAGGGGTGGACAAATTAGAAGATAAAATGGAAGGAATGGAAAATAATCCTCTGCTTGTCGACCTTCTCGACATAAAGAACGAGGCGCGGCTAACAGACCGTGAGGCGGACACACTGTTGAAACTGGACGACCTTGAAAACAGGGAGTGTGGGAACAATGTACGCGTTCTTGGGGTAAAAGAGCAGAAGGGTGAGACAGAAGGGAGGAAGGCGCAAGACCTGATTAATTCCATCTTAATGGCAGATAGCGGAAAGGACTTCCAGCTGGAGAAGTCCCACAGAGGTGGAGGCGGAGGAGGTAGGGGCCCAAGGTCGATAGTACTCAAAAAAGCCAAGGGTCTGGGTGGTGTTCAATTTGAGGGAGACAGTCGAGGTTTTCCAGGATCTATCAGGTCATACCCTGTCCCGGTGTAGAGACTGCCGCCCCCTGACCCAATGGCTCACACAGAAGGGTATTAGATATCGCTGGTCTTTCCCCCTTGCGCTGACTTTTCAGAGCGGAGAGGTGGACTACTGAATCGCAAGTGGCCAGGAGGCGCAACAGGTTTTACCCGTCTTGAAGGAGGAGATTTCGAATTAAAGCCCCAGAGAAAACGCTGGTGGGGCATTGATGGAACTGAGCCAGGAGGGTAGTCGTAGTGCAAAAAAAGGATGCTGTGGGGCCAAAAATACAAGAAGCTTAACACCCACCTCCATCCATGGTGAAATAAGGATGTGGTTTTAGTTGGAAGTGCAGACTGATGCAAATACAGGCCTTAGGTGGCCAGCAATGTTTGTGTAGACGGGTGCGGGGAGGTTGGGTGAGACGGTGGGCGAAGCATTAGTTGCCTTTGTTGGCCCGTCACAAGGTGGGTGTCTCGCAGGGAAGGAGGGGGGCCCTGGTGTGAGATGGATTAGGTGGGGTGATGTGGTGTGCGGCGGGGGGAGCAGGAGCACGTTTCGGGCAGAGTGGTAGAGTAGCTGCGCTCGCATGGAAGAACTCGCAAGCCTGACAGGGGCTGCAAAGGGGTGGGCAGGGAGGGGGTGGATCAGGGTAGGGCGGGAGACAGTCTGTGAGCAATTGAATTTCCGGCCCTTATTTGGAACAGTGGTCGGGGCATTGTTCGATGCCCTGAATGGCGCACATTGACACAGAGGGCTGGTCGATGCACTCAAGATGGGGGACCTTAAATGTCAAGGGCTTGAATTCACCCACTAAGCGATCATTACGTGGGAGGGCATTTTGTAATGGGGTCTGGATATACTGGTGGTGCAGGAAACTAGGTTGGTTCAAGGTGAGGAAAGGCGCATCCCAGGGGCTCAAATTGGATAGGTCTTTTGGGCGTTGGGGCCCAACAAAAGGGTGGAGTGGGCATCCTCAATCGGAGAAACCGCATAGGCGAACCGTGGGTCTGGATGAGGGCTGATGGGAGGTCCCCTTGTGGTCTCTGGGACCCTGGAGTGAGTTCAGGTGACCCTTGCCACAGTATGTTGCCCAGACACGGGACAGTCCCAGTTCCTACAGGAAGTCATGGGAGAGATACTTAACCAAATGGTGGGATAACTCTTGCGGGGGGTGGGGGCGTGGAGAGAATTTTAATATATGGGCAGACCGGTCCATCGATCACAGTGGTGGTCATGGCCAACTGGGAGGTGGCCAATGCAAACTGAAGGGGGGGCCTCCTTGGGTATATGACCAATCAGGTTTCGATGTGTGGAGGGAGTGCCACCCGGCTGTTGGGGGCATTACATTCTTCTCCCCAGTGCACGGGTCCAGAACAAGGATTGAATACTGGTTTGTGCATTAGCAGCATGTTCAGAGGGTTACCACCAGTGAACTTATTCCCGTCAGTTGGTTGGATCACGATATGGTCGACATGGGCATATTATTGACAGGCCTCAGACCTAGGGAATCCTTATGGTGCTGCAATGACATGTTATTAAGGGATGTGGCTTTCGCTAAAGAAATGGGGGAGGTGATGGACAGCTAATTTTGCTTCCATGACACTGGGGAGGTTGAACTGAGAATGGTCTAGGAGGCAGCCACAGCCAACTGGAGAGGACCCTGGTGAGAGGGTGCTGTTAAGAAGAGGGTTAGGACCCACCAGAAGGAGAAACTGATGAGTGAGATTCGTGGGTTGGAAGCTATAGAATTGGAGGGGGAGGAGGGGAGATGGATGAGGACAAACTACGAATGGCAAGCGAAAAACTGTGGGAGTTGAAGGAACTGGAGGTGGGGTAGGATATTATGAGAATGGAGACAAGGCGGATGCTTTGTTGGCATCGAGGCTCCGGGGGCAGAGGGCTGATAGGTGGGTGTCTAAAGTTGAGGAATCTGGGGGGCGACTACACTCCATGACAGGGGAAGTTGTCCAGGAATTTGCCACATTCTATGAACAATTGTACAGAGAAGAAAAGGTGGCTGAGGAGGGGGTGCTCCATATATATCGGAGTGGAGTGCCCCTGCCAACTCTCCACAAGAGTGAGGTCATAAACTCAGAAAAGCTGATCACTGAGGAGGAGGTATTGAGGGCGATGAGTGGATTGAATCTGTTGAAGGCCCCTGGGGACGATGGGTACACGGCAGGGTTTTATAAGGCATTTTCGGGCTGCCTGGCCCAGCACATGGCTAAACTGTTTAACAACATCTTGGTCTCGGAAGGCCCTCGCCCCAGCCCCCTTCGTTTGGTAGAGTGCTAATAACTGAATAAGAGAAAAGTTCCCAAGTTGGGAACTCCCGTCCCTCGCACACTTTCTAGGGATGTGAAGCCTTTCAATGTTTATAGTCCAGTATTTCAAGATTTTTGGATAAATCTTATGATAAAGGGTAACCGCACAATCTTTTTATGACAACAATCAATGACAATTCAACAAAAATCTTTCCACTGAAGTTATCACTGTTGTCCAAAAATTCACAAAGAGGTCATGTTCATTAGTTTTTCATAAAATGTATTTGTCCTGTTTCGAGTTCACATAACTCATCAGGGGCTGTATTTCACTTAAATTCTAAGAAAAATTGTAAATAATATATATTTTAGTGGGATTTGCCAAACATCCCAAAGTTATAATCCACTTGTTCAATCAATAACTATTTACATATACAGTATGTACTTTGTACCATCTGGTCATCATGTGGTTAATATCTAAAACAATCCTACATTCCCTGTAATCAAGTCACTGAAGTCTGAATGCATTCCAATTTTCCACATCAGACTTATGTACCATTTATACCTTCCATATTGTAGGTCCACTCAATCCTAAATCTACCCCTCACCTTATTTACAAATGGACCTTCAATATTGTAAATTCACTAATTCATATGTTTAACTCCTTCTTGTCCCCAATTAGACTAACAACTGTTCCACCACTTCAGAGACATCAATGGCATGCCCTTTTTATCTCTAGGGGATCCCGTGAATATGAAATATTGCATTCTGTCTGAAACAATAAGATAAAAAATTAAATATATAACAAGTCCAAATCATTAGGCAAAGGCAATCTCACCTCTCCCTTTGTGTACATCACAGGTTGTGGGTACACCATGCTGTATATAATTTCTTACGGATCACGGGGACTACAAAATTAACAATGTGTGGCTCACTCATTCAGGTTAAACTAACTATGTCAATTGCATCTAATGGCATATAATGATAGATCAGGTAAGTTATCATGACACTCACTGCTAAGCATAGTATACAAGTCCAACTAACAAATGCGAATAAATAAACTTGCTACCAGTTTTCTTTGCGTCGGAAACATCACCATTCAAATTGGTCCCAAACCATCAGCAAAACTATAAAATAAGTGGCAATATTCAGGGTAGTGTAAAGCCAATATGTGTAGTATTCCACTTACCACCCTCTTAGTTATAGCAAATTCGCGCTCTGTATATTTACCTTTTGTTCACGTTGTCACAAAACATAGCGTTCGAATCCAACTTGTTACGAGTTTTCTTAGCATCGGAAACGTCACCGTTCAAAGTGGTCCCAAACCGTCAGCATAACTATAAAATAAGCGGCAATATTCAGGATAGTCTAAAGGCAATATGTGTATAATTCAATTTCAACCCTCTTAGTTGTATCGAATTTGTGCTCTGTATATTTACCTTCATTCGTGCTGTCACACCACCATTGGGTTCCGTTGTCAGTCCCGGACGAAAAAAGTGCCCTAGTACGACGGTCATCATTATGTAGGCGCGTATCAGACGTGCTAGCGTCACCACACGTGATGTTTGTTGTTTACTAAAGTGATGTCACAATGTAAACATTTACATCAACATTGTGCGTGAATGCACTCTGTCCCATTATATAGATCCGTACGATTTTGTTAACGGGTGTTCTATAACGAGCTGTTAGGCTATTAATAGTGTGGGGTCAATATTATGAGTGTGTTTCCTAACTAGCCCTTCTCTGTTGTTCCTACATAATAAAAACCTGTACTTAGAGCGGACATGAGAGAATGTTACTAGTAACCCTCCTCAATAGTATTTCTCTATATGTACCCACAACTGGAATGAACAAATGGTATATATGCTGTATGTTATACCTCTGTGGTCCACGTGATCTTTTAACACTAGATCACATAATCGGTCTAATGTTGATCAAACGGTGTGGCAATGGTGTCACTGCCTTCAGTTGAAGTTCACATTCTATGTTGAAAAATAGGTGATCGATATATAGTGACCTCCAGTATTGAACACCTCAGAGTAAGTTACTACATTTCACCAATGTGTCATACACTACTTAATAAGACATCAAAATCCTCATGCATTGACCGTGTTCTTCGGCTGAGGTACCCCATTGCTTTTTACAATCCAATTGAGTCAAATAGTGCTGCCTTCATCAGAAGTTCCCATTCTATGTCAATGTTAAGACCATAATAGCACCTTAAGAGTGTTCCTAAGGAATCTAGTCAAGTCCTGGGTACGAGTGGTCCATAGGGCCCTCGGTTGAAAGTGCCCCTTATGTTTTCGTGAGACACTTGTACTGTTGTTTCTACTATTACCAGTCCGATGGAGTCACTATGTACTGCCTTCACTAGAAATTCTCGTTCCTTTTTAGTAATCAAAACCAACAATCTGGTCTGGTCCTAGGTAGGTATGGTAACTCTGCCTTCGACTGAAGTTCGCATTCTTTGTTCAAAGTGTACCGATGACCCACCCTTCTTAGTATTCAAATAGGTTATAAGTTCCCTACAGTTATCACAATCACAGTGTTCCTCAACTTAGATCTGACATTTTCCCTATGCCAATTACAAACTGTCTCAGTCTCAGATGTATTCTCTAACCTGCAATGTTCTAGGACTCATCAGGAATTCCTAAGTGATGGAGTAATTTCAGTGGATGTAGGTCCCTATGAGAATGGACCCAAACAGAAATCTTCATTCAAGCCAGTTGGTGTCATAATAAATGTCATACCAAGGCGAGGAGGGATCCCAAGGGTTGTAAGTCCCATCTCCTTTTCCCTTTTAAACGTTGATGCCAAGATCTTTACCAGGGTTCTGGCCACAAGAATGGAGGGGTTCATGCCAAAATTGGTCCATTACGACCAGGTGGGATTTATTCAGAGAAGACAAGGGGCCGACACATTGCGCAAAACATTGCATCTGATGGAGGCCGCAGTGAAAAGGGGGAGTAACCCGGTGCTGATCGCCCTGGATGTGAGAAAGCGTTCGATCGGATGGTCTGGGGCTTCCTCTATGGGTCCTGTGGAAATATGGGTTTGGGGATCGGACCCTGAAGGGGGTACGGGCATTGTACGCATCCCCGGTGGCTCGAGTGATAGTCGATGGGTGATTTTCAAGGCCCTTCAACTTGTTGAGGGGCACAAGGAAGGGCTGCCCCCTCTCGCCACTCCTGTTTGCGCTCACGATGGAGGTTCTCGCAGAACGGCTTAGGAGGGCTCCCCAAGTGGAGGGGATTAGGGTTGGGGAGAGGGAATTCAAAGTTGGGCTATGCGCGGACAACGTCCTGCTGCACCTGGTGAATCCAATGAGTTCAACCCCGGCAGGCCTAGAAATAATTGAGGAATACAGGCTCTTTTCTGGCTTCAAAGGGAACAGGGAAAAGTCAGTTGCGTTTCCCTTTGCAGGAGACGACCAAAGAGATGTTGAGGCGCTCCGGCCCCTGGGGTTGGAAATAGAATTGGAAAGTATACAATACCTGATGGTCACCATTGTCAGACCAGGGGAAGACCAGGGTGAGGTCAACTACCCTCCTCTCTTTAATATACTGTTCAGTGAAATGGCGAGCTGGGTTAAAGGCCCTAAAATGAACCTTCTCCACAGGGTGTATCTGTTCCAGATGTTATCCATCAGGGCCCCGGAGGCCCTCCTGAGGGAGGCCAAGGTCTGAATGATGCGGTTCGTGTGGCAGAACCAGAAACCCACAGTGGGTTATGACACATTGATATTGCCAAAAGCCCTAGGGTGTGTGGGGCTCCCAGACCTGATGTTATATTATACAGCTGCACAGCTCCTAGCAATGGTCCCACCCCTGAGGAAGGAATCTGAGGAACAGTGGGTTTATTTGGAAAATTACTATGTACGTCCTGTAACGGTGGGGGAATGGCTCTGGGTCCCAAGGGTGCGGCTGTCGAGGAGAATTAGGGAACACCCGTTTCTGGGGGTCTATTGGGACATGTTGAGTAAGGGAGCAAGGGTGTGGGGAATCGCCACGTGGCCCTCTCTGATGAGTCGTATCTGGGTCCCTCCACCCCCGAGCGGGATGAGGTACCCGAACTTGAGAGGTAATGGAAATGGTTTGAAGCAGGACTATCTAGAGTCGGTCAACTGTGGGAGCAAGGGAAGTTCATAGGCCTGCAGGAGCTGGAAGCCAGT
This sequence comes from Ambystoma mexicanum, assembly GCF_040938575.1. Taxonomy (NCBI): domain Eukaryota; kingdom Metazoa; phylum Chordata; class Amphibia; order Caudata; family Ambystomatidae; genus Ambystoma; species Ambystoma mexicanum. The sequence continues at coordinate 1,143,512,238 of NC_090923.1, read as the reverse complement.
TTGGGCATTGGAAGGCTATCTGTGCTTCTCTACCTCTAGTAAAGTGTTTTTTAACCGCAGAGAAACGGAGGGATGGAGTCAAAGAGACATCACCCCTGTAGAGAAGGTCCTCGAAGGACACACACAGATGAAAGTTCTCATCTAGCTACTCTATAGGGCCTTGCTGGAAACATCGGGGAGAGCAGTGGAGTGACTACAGCAGAGGTGGGAAAGGGATCTGGGCCTGGAATTGAATGACCACCTTTGGCAGCTTATCTGTAGGAGGGCATTTAAAACATCAATATCTTGTCAGTACCAACTCCATGGCTTGAAGCTACTGCACCGGTGGCAATATGACCCGGTGTGGCTGTCTAAGATGTTCCCTACAGAGAATCCCTGTGCTGGCATGGCTCTGGGGACAGAGCATTGGGCCATGGTCTTAGGTGGATCAAAGATGTGGGAGGGAGGGAATGGGTGATGGAAGCTATGTTTGTACTCTTTGGTTTGGACAGGAAAAGAGGGGCAACGGCACACCATGCCTTCCATGGTTAATTTCCTGTTATTTGCGGCAAGAGCGTGCCTTGAAAGATATTGGAAGAGAAGGGGGCTCCCAAGTCTAAAGGAATAATCGGACACAGCAAGGGACATCGATCTCATGGAGAAGATCACAGCAGCAATTCATGGAGGAAGCACAGATGTGGAGGGGGGAATGGTAACAATTCTGTAAAATTGGGTAGAGCTAAAGGGTTACGTGTGCAACCGGGATGCACCTGTTCGGTCCGGGCAGATGCATGAGCAGTTACAGGACATAATTTGAGTTCTAGTAGAGTTTACTCGACCACTATACTTTTGAGTTGAGCCGTAAACTTCACATATAAGGTGAGGTGTTTGTAGGACGATTGGCGGGAGGGGATGGGAGGGTGGGGGTGTGTGGGTGAATGAGAACAAATGAAAGATTCAGTTTTGGAAGCATTTACAGAGGGCAAGCACCCTCCGGTGGTTTGTACCTTTCAATGTTATCTTGAAATCAATAAAAATGTACTTGCACACAAAAAAAATAAAGAAATCCAAAACCAGGAAAGACCAGGGGATGTGGATTGTCCCCCCCCCCCCTTGCATTGTTAATTTCTAAAAAGGGAAGAAAGGCCATTCCCCTATTACTGAGTGGAGCATAAGTAAGAAACTCTTATTTGAGGTTATTCAGAAAACCACTAGTGATCATGCTCTCCTCCAACTTACTTGGCTCTCCAAATCGACCCTCATTCCAGACTACTGGCCTGTTTCCATTGCTTTGAACCAGGCCCTTAATCTGCAAAGGCTGCACAGTAAGGACATCATAGTACTTACCGAGAACCTTAAAACACACATCCGGGTTAACGACGACGTAAATTGCACACCTTTATTGTTACTGTATAAAATCTGGACGCAAAACCTGTACCACATGAGACAGTTCCATAAACATGCCTATGAGGTTGTCGAAGCTAAGAAACTCCTCTACAAGGATCTCAAACAGTTAAGTACAGCAGATTAGAAAAGAGAAAACAATTTAAGAACTGGCTCAAGAGACACAAATCGGAGCTGGTACAGAAGGATGCAGAATTGATGCTAAAAGCGATCTCTTACTCGTCTTCCCATATTCACAAAAGGCTGGCAGCTATGTTGAGATACTCATTAAGAAGGTGAATAATTCCAGAGCAGCTGGGCCCGATGGCATAACTAACGCGATGATTAAGACCATGCCGGGGGCTTGGGCGCTATTGATTTTCAACTTATTCGCCCATATTTTGAGGAGCGAAACTATGCCCACTTCCTGCAGATTGGCGATAATCGTACCCATATATAAGAAAGGCCCAAGGGACAACCCTCCAAATTATCGTCCCACAGCCCTGCTAGATGGCATTGGCAAACTATTCACATCATTCCTTCTCCGACAACTGAGTTTACCTGGCCTTTATAGACATAAGAAAGACCTTCGACTTATTCGCTCTCGGCTATGGGCAAAGATGGAATCATGGTACTGCCCCCGCCAACTTACTTGCTGCCATCAAGTCCCTTTACGACAACACCAACATAAGGCCTCCTTTCAACAATGATTAACACCATTAATGTCTTAAAGCAAGGTTGCCCGCTGGCAGTGACCTTATTCAATCACTTCTTATCAGATATGGTGGATCACATGAAGAAGAGTTGCTATTTTCCTCCCAGAATTGGAACCCAACATCTTCCGCGTATACTTTATGCAGATGACTTAGTATTGAGTGACAATAGGCCAATCGGTCTTCAGAGAGCACTAGACTGTATACAGAAATGTCTGTCTTGCGAACGCACTTAAAATGAACCTTGCAAAAACCAACATTATGATACTCGGCCCACGTGGGCACTCTCATGGCTCCATTTTCAAAAGAACCTAGCTAACCAACCCGTGGCAATTGTCAATGGGGCCTGGTACCTATGTGTCCTTATTAACAAAAGTAAAGTGGACCAGGCGAGGCAGAACACCTTGAAATTAAACCTTAAGACCCTGATTACGCAAAGTTGCATTTTACATAAGCGATTTGGCACATTTTCGCTACGACCCATATTAATTTACTACACAGCTAAAGTGAACCCGGCGCTGTTGTACGGCCAGAAGGATGCATATGTACCCCATGGGAACTTTAGTCCTCCCTAGATGGAGTATTCTGGAGAAAATTACTTGGACTCCCAAACATAATCCCAATTGCGGTCATCCGACACAAGCTAGGTTTAATCTTGCTGATGCCAAGATCCCAATGGCAATCCCGGAGTCTTTTTCAGAAATGCATATCATCCCCCCGGTCAAGTCCTACCCAAATCTGAATTTAGCACTGATAAACAGTTCGGAGGCTCTACTGAAGGTCTGGCGCAAAGGATTCCGCACTCTTGCTACAGTTAGAACCTGATCTGGACAAACTAGTTTGAAATCCCTTTGAAGGGTAAACGGAAACAAGAATGCGTATGAGCTTCCTACAGAGATTAGAAACAACATCAAACCTAGGAATCAGCTGCCTAAATATCCCATTAAATTCCTGAACCTGTGGTACAGGAATTACTATTTGCGCTTCATACTGAACCTGCTTCCTATGAACCAGCCACTTAACATCTATTAGTAAGCCATGACCCCCTGGATTCCTCTTTTGTAATAAGCCAGAAGAAACAGAAACCTTGAAATATGTCACCCTCTTCTGCACAACCTTGACAGATTTGCGAAACTTTTATCTAGAAAGATGGTTGACAACGCCCTATTAGAATGACGCAGAAGTATTGTGGGCTTTTCTTTCTCAAGGAAACAACTTTTCATCCATCTTCAGCGTAATTCAATCTCTCAACAGGGTCTTCAGAGGATTTAAAACGGCCCCTCATATGCAGAAACAAGAAACCTTTCAGCTTAAATATGCAGGATTATCACGACACCTGCTTTTTATTTTTTTTGCTTCTTTTCTTTTCTTGTGAACTGTAACAAAGGTTTGTAATAAACCAAAAGCCTTGATGATAAAAATGTTTTCAAAGAAACTCTCATTTATAACTTGTTGACACCTTGTTTGAAATGCCTTGCAGTCCATAATAAAATCAGATAGGAAAGTCCAGGGACGAAGATTGTCCCCCTGGCATGGAGTGGGCCTCCGGTGACACCAATTAAGGAAGAAGGTCACTAGGGAATCTGACACCACTGTACCAACTAGACGGTGGTGCATTAAGTGGGAAGAGTGCAAACAAGTGCATTGGAGTGTATAAAGCAGATTAGCAGGACATTCTTTGCTGCCCGTACTGCCACTCCGTTCTATGAGTTTTGGAGCTCTGCTGATTGTGCCTGGATCCCTCCCTGATGCAGAGATCTGCGTGCTGACCTGGGAGCAATCGGCTTGGTGCATTGCGGGGGATAAAATCAATGGGCATGCGCAAAGCACGCAGGAATGAGTGCGCTGGAGTGTGTAAAGCAGATCAGCTGTGCAGCTGTTACTATTTTCTGCAGTGAGTTACTAGAAGAAGTTTTATACCCGCTGTCAGGGCACATGTTAGAACTCTCATAGTGTTCTTTTTGTCCTCCAACTCCGTGCTCCAGAACTATTTCAGACTTCTCTTAGTCTTGGTTTTTACACGTAGAGCCGAACATGCAGATTCTTCCCTAAACGTTTGAGATGCTAACAGTTCATCGTGGCTACTCGCTTCGGTCTAATAATCAACCTACTCTCTCTCGAGCTCAGTCGCATTTAAAAAAACTGTGTTGGGAAGAAAACCTTTAATTCAACCAGAGTTGATCGAGGTCGGCTCCTCAAATTCTATGCCAATTTGAAAGGCCCTAACGAAAGTAAGCGTGGAAAGATTACCGCCTTCTTGCAACCTAAATATACAATCAACATGGTCTCATCTCTGACTAAAGAATTTGACAATAATGTGTGCATTGACCCTAATATATCCTTGGTCATCCCTATAGACAATAATGATCTACTGAACCTGGTGTTCAGTTTGCAAAATGAAGCCAGATCTGAAAATATTCCCACCTTTGAAGAGGATCAAGATATTTATGGGGCAGACTCTGATATACTTCAGGTTACAGATTTAGCAAAGTCACCGGAACTAACAGCAACTGCTGTGAATGCATACTCCCCACCTCTAAGGGACTCGTATAGTTTATTCCCTTCTGAATCATCTAATGGCGAAGTCCCTTGTATAGAGTCGGAATCCTTAACCATTCTCAAAGCATGACTGTGTGTAATAATGTTTAAAGATCAACCGTTCATAAAACAAGAGGTTTTTAGAGTATCAGATTTACTTATGCCATTGCATCTTGCTAATGGTATGACATCTAAAGAGGCAGAGTTATTTATGAACTCAATTGTTGTCGAGGATACCCAACAAGTTGAGTATGTCTGACACAAGGGTGGGGGTGGGATGATGGGGAAGCCTTTTTCTCTGGTTTCTATTGTAAGTAGCAGAAATAAGGTTAACTCCTTGCAGGCCGCCCCTTTCGAACACGCTGTTAGTGGACCACCTCCTCTACTAAGAAGGAAGAAATCTCAGAAGAGAAATGTTATTTGTAATACCAAAGTATTGTCCACCTGTCATCAAAAAAATACCAACCTTGTCCACTCTGGCATTGGCATCACCCTTTTCTAAAAATGTTATTTAAGGAAACTCTATGGGTTTTGAAATTACTTCTAATAAAAACCAAGATTGGTTGGGGATACAGCCCAGGGCTTTACCCCTGGACTACAAATTGGAAATATCCTGCATACTCGGAAAGAACTGGTTCATGAGCAAGCTTCCATTAGAGATCATTTGTTGCCATCAGTGGCTAATACATGTCTTGACCAGATGGAAATTGGGCAAGCAGTAGTAATGTTTCCATAGGACCAGTAGGCCTCCCAGTCATGACCATTGAGGGAGAACAAACTATTACATCCAAGGGGAGTGGCCATGATAAGAGCAATATATTGAATCTGGATATTCTTTCCTTTAATGTGGCAAAGACAACTTTGAATAAAATCAAAGTTGAAGATATTTATACCTCTTGTAGTAGACCTTATTTAAATCGCTCTAATGTTCTTGAGCTAATTTATCAGATGTTTACTTTAAAAATGATCTCATCTAAAGATATGAGTCTTGCAGAAATATCAGAAAATTCTTAGGACCACAATTGGGAAGTGATTCATTTGGTATCCCCTATCATTTTTCAGCTTATTATGTTGCAAGCCACTAACTTTCTAACCCTGGGTTATGAATGTATTAAGGAGAAAGTATTGTAAGTAACGCATGCCATGAACAGTAAGACAGACACAAGTGACCACAGTTCAAGGGTGTTTATTGAACTTCAAAAAGGGTATGATAAACGCCTATCTAAATCTACAGATGGGAGCAAGCTACAACCATCAATTAATAACGCAGTCCTAGTGGTGTCTTGTCAAAATGAAAGGGCCTGTACTAAAAAACCTATTGCCAATCCTGACCTCTAAATACAAATAGTGTGGGGAATAATATGAACAAGAAAAGTGTTCAAAATGATATGTCAGATTTTCAGGCCTTTGGTCTCTGCTTCGTTAGCACAAGGTTACAGATGACTCGTCAGCATCACAGCCTTCGGAGCTTAAATCTCCTTACTTCTCAAAGTCTCTTCACTCAAAGGACCTAATGCACCCAAATAAACAACAAGTTCTTTTCCCCTCCTAGATTTTCACAAGTATTCACATCGGGTGAGTCACTACCCTGGATCCCCCTCAGCCGGGCTCAGATCCTTTTAGCATAAAGTTCTATGCAGGCTTCCCTCTGCTGGGCTCAAGTCTGTCTTTCACCTTTCACTTTATCGCACAATGTTCGTAGGTTCTTCTTTTTTGGGTGACTCACGGTTCACCTCGGATCCCCCTCTGCCGAGCTCAGCTCCCTTCAACACAATTAGTCTCCCTCAGCCGGGCTCGAACCAATGTCAATTTTACATCAAGTATCGAAGACTTTAGAAATGTGCACAGGTTTTGGCTTGACTAGTTGCAGGACCACTTCGATTTCACAATTCTTTCTTTTAACGTTCGCACCCTTTCGGTTGGATACCTAACAGACTTTCGAATGAGCACCTACACGATGCCAGGCCATTCTGGCTGCGTTATCGTATCTTAGTTGTTGCCGCTTGCAACCTTGGTTTCCACACAGACTGGTCTGGTATCAGTCTCCCCAACTCACCAGCTGTGCTGACTTCACTGGTGCTGCTTTGTTGTAGGAGCCAAGATCAGTACCATGGCAGCAAATGCTTCTCCCTGCCGTGACTATCAATGCAGGGGAGCCCTGGGTACCTCTGACAAACAATGTGGGATTCTTCAGCTTTAACTCCAGGTCTTACATTTTCTATTCTTGAAGGCTCTATGAAAGATGCAGTTTTTCGGTGAAAAGGTCAAGGGTACTTCCCTCCTTACAATCCTCTTCGGTCTTGCCGACTTCCGCCTTGCATTAAACTGCCATCTTGGAACTGCTGCCTCCTTGTGTGCTTTGCTTGCTCAGTGTGCTTTCGTGCCATGCCTTTTATCTGTGTAGGGAAGTGTTGGTGTCGGAAAAGGGGTGGGGGGTTCAGTCCGTACGTATTCTACCTGGTAGGATGGGGTAAAGGTGTTACAGGGAAGGGGATACCACATCTCGCAATCTGATGTCCCACTTCCACTCCCTGAAGACCCCTCATCCAGGTGATCCTCCCACACTAGTCCACCCCCAGGAACTGGATCCAAAAGCGATGGCTGTGTCCTGGCCGCCTGGATGACAGATCTGCAGGGACTAGCGGGTGAGACACCTTCAGGTTTCTCACAGTATTATGACTAAATCTAAGAAAAAAAAGACCACTATCAACCTATGTGTTGATGGCCATTTGTAGAGTTGATTAAAAATATTGTTTCTAAAATATGTCTCACTTCATGAGAAGAACAAGTCACTCTATGACTACAACTCTTATGGTGTAGCATCGACACTTGAGGGGGTTGAATGACAGTCTACTTTGTGGGGGATCTGAATTATCAAAGGCCAAGATTCCCCACAAAGGAGGTTTTCATCGTACAATATTGTTTGTATCATCAAAATATGTACTAAAATTGGGCCACTAGAAGTATGGAAGAACTACTTAAAGATACTAACCCTTGGTTATTATTTATTCAGGCCTATCAACTGTTACAAGTTATATAGTGTGAATAAGGGGTATATGTGTTACACTTGGTCCAATGCCTCTCAATATCTTTGGATAGACTTCATATTAACAAATGATAACGGTTTTGGAATGTTTGATTCTTTTAGTTTGATACCTAATGAGCTGGGTGATCACGTTGTGGTTGAATTCAATTTTAGAAAGGACCAGATTAGCAGGAAGGTCTTGGCTAATCATGGGGGGAATAGGCTCAGATGGTGCAGGAGTAATCTGGATAGATTTAATGTCATGATGTCAGACTCCCTGTTGGAAGCGACAAGACACCAATTTATCACCATGGATAATCTGTATTCCCTAACTGAGGCTGTTACAGGATGAATACTGTGTAACAGCCAAAGAAATTAGTCTTGCAGGACAGACCATGTAATCAAGTATATGATATCATGGTTGCAAATAAGAGAAAACAACTAAATAAAGATATATGCTGGGTTAAGAAGAATGTACAAACGGGCATAGAATGCACAAGGGCTCTAAGGCCTTGGTGCACTGGAAGCTCATGATTGTTTTGAATGATGATTATATGAGGACATTTTGGCTCATGTTTAATAAACATAATCCCAGTTATGTGTAATCGAGAAATTAACCTGATTTCTATAGATAACTGGAAAATCTATGTATTGCACCTATATTATAAAGATAATCTTTTGGAAGTGAAGAAAGACTACCAGGAGATCACCTATGAGATGTTAGGTTCACAGAAGAAGATGTGGAAGATATGATAAAAGGTTGAAAGTATTCCCGAGTTCCAGAACCTGGTGGTCTCCAAAAAGCTTTGTTTAAAGCAAATCCAAAATTGTGGGCGCATATATTGTACATAATCTTCCAAGAGATTGTTACTACTGGATGTATACCTAGCTCTTGGGAGAGGTCATTGTTAGTTCAAATTTACAAAAAAGGTTTAAGATCCTCACCTTCAAACTATCACACATTATCCATGATTGATTCTAGCACAAAAATCTTCTGTGCACTGTGCACTTCTTTTACGATATATTATTGAGGGGTTTAATGTTAAAAATGTTTTTAGTAATCAACAGACTTGTTTTAGGCAAGGTTGCAGCACACTATCTAACCTTTCGGTATTGATGTATTTCATCCATGAAACCCTGAAATCTAACACAGTTAATCGGAATATTTTGTGGGAATAGATGAATAAGTTGGGCAATTGCACCCTCAAATATTGTACTTTAAAAAGTCATTCTACACAGATATTAGAATCCAGATCAGGTCGAATCCAAACGGCATTGGGACTACGCTTAAAAGCACTGGAAAGCTTTGCTATTGATCATAATCTTGGTATAAATCTATCTAAAACTAAGATTCTGACAAAGCTAATAGACGAAACATACAAAAATATCGATGGTCTATATAGAATCCCTTAGTGGAGGAAGTTTCTAGTTATTTGTTTTTTTGCATGTCTATTACAAACGATTTGAGCAAAGTAGCTTTTACTCAGTAGATTATGAACAAAACCCTTATTATGTTTAAAGCAATCAAAGCATTTATATCATAAACAGGAGGTCATTCAATCAATGGATTGTTTCAGTTCTATAAGGCATATATTGTTCCTTCCATTTTATACCCCTAGACACCTGCTAACAGAATGCCCTACCTTTCTAACATTGTTTGTGAAAGGTTATGAAACACTAGGGTACAATTTAATTTTATGTATAGTAACCAATTTCGGTCTCACTTATACTCTGGGAATAATCTGGCTATGAATTTTACAATGTTTGGCAAGCCATTTAAAAACAATTATTCCAGGATGAATGAGTTCTTTATATGATTAATATGAAAATATTAGTATATATTGTGTAAATGTTCTTAAAAGCAATTTTGATTTATTTGTTATCTGTATTGCATTGTATTATTATGTAAGTGTTTTTAAGGTTATATATAATCAAATAAAACCCGATAATTTAATATCAATTAGTGGGAAGAAGGGCTGCAAAGAGACAGTCGAGTACGTTTTAATATCCTCTTTATAGTAGTCTGTGGCATTTGAGTGCGAGGGTCAGAATAGGTTAGGACACAGGACTCTGGATATAATTTGGGACATCCTGACAGAGACTGATCCTTTAGTTAGTGTGGTTGGGGCAGGGATACCCCTAAGAATTTGGGAGAGTGAGGCGTTTTCCCACCCCTTTTATTGTTTAAATAAAATCATATGTGAATCCACTAACTGTGTGTCGGTCTCCTTACTCCGGCCTGTCACAGAGTGCATGCTGTGTTGAAAAGGAAGAACTGTTGGACAATTGGTCAAGCCAAGGAAAGTCCCTGGGAGGAACCACAAGAACTCTTGATGGTTGTCACCAGAGACTATCTGAAAAAAGCCTTTAAGACTAATAGATTTTGACCAGGAGAATTGAGTCCTTCTCCTGGTCTCGCCCTTTGGTGAATCAGAAGCTATTTTAAAAGATTTTTAAGCTAAACCAGCTTAGCTAGGAATAGTCATTCTCCTGGTGGCCTTCTTTTGTTTGCTGAATACCTTTTGCTTAGTGGCAGGGTCAGAGTAGAATCTTTTTTGGACAGAGGACGGACACTTTAGTCTGACAACCACCCTGACGACGAGCACCTGAGTTAGAGTTCAGTTAGGTAGGCCAAAGCCTTTAGTTGTAGGGAAAGAAATATCCTTTTTGTTAAATAAAAACAGTGAGTTGAAATGCCAACCCACTTTGTCCGACTGTTTCTAACTTACCACAACCGACAATTGCTGGGCAATCTCTTTTCTCAGGGGGAGAATGGGCTGCAGTAGAAGTTGGTAATAAATCAATTGATTTGGTAATATGTGAATTACAATTCAGATTCGACTGCCAAATGCAGCCAATATTTTTAACTTTTTAGAAGAAAAATTTGTGAATACTTCAAATAAGGGAATACAGGAATGTGAACTTGCCAACATGTTTTTTTGGACCAAATAAAATTATATCAATTTTAGAGGGATTTAGTTGGAGCCTGTTTTCCAGCATTCAGCTTTTTATTTTTGAGTAGAGGCTAAAATTTGTTGGATTGCTTCCAGGGAACTTTTAAGTCCGAAAATTTGAGTATCATCAGAGTAAGAATGTTAAATTAAATTGTGAGAAAATATTTAATAATGTCTGAATTTAAATGTTAAATGACAACCGCGAAAAGGGGAGGATCCCTGAGGGACTCCACAAGTATCAGAACAATAGGCTTTCATTTTCTCCTGTTGGGTTTGATTGAAATGTAAAGAAGTGAACCACTTCAGTGATTCTTGAGACACCAAAGCAATCTTGGCCAATCTGCAGATGAGAAAGTCAAAATCAACTACCCTTCATTGGCAGCCCTGAAAATATCATCCCAGACAGCTGCAAGAGCAGTTTCGTGCTATGACATGGTCTGGACCTTGACTGGAAAGTATCAAGAATCTGATGTTCTTCAAGTCAACTTTGAAGTTGAAGGGTAACTATTTTTTCCTGTAGGCCACACCAAGCCTGCAATGGGGCAGCAGTTGGAGAGTAATTTATGATCCAATGAGGGCTTTTTGAGCAATGGGTTAAACACTCTTGTTAGTTCTGTTGGCACAATACCTTCGTCCAAAGAGGCATTAACAAATACCATAATTAAGTCACACAATGATCTGGCATGTTTAGCAAGATGTGCTGGGATTTGATTGTAGTTGTGGTTAGTGGGTTTTAAGTCTGAAATTAGAGTACACATTTCTGTACTTTTTGGTGATTTGAATTCCTGCTGTGTTTTTAACATCTCATGCACTAAAGTGTTTCCATTGCATCTGTTTTCTTGCTTCTCCTGGCTACTAGACTGCCTGGTGAGTTTGTGTCATGCTGTGTAGTCCCTCCTACATTTTCCATCCTATCCTCTGCCGCCCCCATGGCACTCACCATCTGCCCTATCGATTCTAACTGCTATACTATCACCTATCCTCCCTCTTTCACAAGGTCTGGAAGAAAAAAGTTGAAAAAAAGACATCCTGACCACTAACCCCCGCAGACCCATTGCAGACCCCTTTGTCGGCACAACTTCCAGACAGATTTTCACTGATATACTCCTACGTCCTGTCCCCTTTCCTCCATACTTATGGGACATCCGGACCAGACTGGAGCGCTTTGCAAAAGCATCCCAAAAATGTTTTACATTTTTTAGTCCTTCCTCTCTTTCTATGCGGGGCCCGACACGCGGCCATGCCCCGCCCATCTCTGCTCCGCCCTGCGCATCGCCCATCAGTCCTTTTCTCCTCTTGTTCGAGACTGGACACGCTTGCATCCACAGAAGATTTTCTTCCTTTTTCCTCCTCTCTGGCTCTCGCTGGTGATCGTGCACTAGTCTATGTCGTTCAAACTAGACTTTCCAGATTGTTCATCGTGTCACTGGGGCTTCGCGAGGGCGGATCCCATCCTCTTTGTTTAGAGTGTTTGGGTCCGGACCACCGTTGGGACTCCTGTTTTTACTGTGATTCCCTTTCAGTCCGGACACTTCAATATCGGTTGGAGTGGTGGAACGAAGTGTTTCGGCGTACTCCTCTGCATTTTCAATCTTTTTTCAATGAGAAGAAGAAACGCCCGGTAAGTTCTTTACTTTTCACAGCACCCCGGCCAGGAGACCCCTATCAGTTCTTCCCGGTCCCGGAGGAGCGTTGACCGCTCTTTCACCGGGGCTTGCCCCGAGGTGCCTGTTCTTGCAGAAGGATGTTTTGGCCGAGGTCCGTAGGGTCTGGGAAAAGCCACACTCTGGACTGTTTGTCAATAAGAAAATTGACGCGTGATACAGGCTGCATTCTTCGGAAGAGGTGGCCCTGTCGTCTTGTCCGCCCCCCCCTTCTCCACAGTGGTGGCTGCGGCCACTTTGCATTCCAGGTCTGCAGCATCCTCTTCTACGACAGCTACTCAGGTTCTGGGGAAGGACGACAAGCTCCTCTACTCCCTTGGGAGGAAGATTTTCGCTAACTCTGCCTTGCAGCTCCAGCAGGCTAATGAGGAACTGGTGTTAGCGGGGGCGAATATGAAGATGTGGAAAGGTCTGTCGGAGTTCGAGGAGTTCATTTCAGTTGAGAAGCTGGAAGACTTTAAGGCGGGATTGTCCAATGCTAGGGTCTTGGCCCAGGACCTGCTTGAGGCCGTGGCTCATCACGTCGACAAGGGGCCTTATGCTGGGAGTTGACACCTCTCGACAGGCGTGGTTGCATGCCACCAAGTTCTCAAAGGAGGTGCAGGACAAGGTGTTGGACCTGCCGTTTGACGGTAAGGAGCTTTTCCATTCCACAATGGATGTGGAGCTCACCAAAATGAAGGACCGCACCCAGACAGCTAAGTCCTTGTCCGTCCTGGTTAAAAGTCCATTTAGGACCCAGAGACCGTTGTCGCAAAGCCGGCCTTCCTCTGGTTTCAGGGGATTTCTAGACTGGAAATCCCGCAGAGTGGATACTCCTTCGGGTAATAACCGCTGGAGGCAGCAACAGACTCAGTTTTCTCCTGCTCCTCAACCTCCTCCTCAGGTTCAGGTGGTAACACCACTGAAAAGCCTGCCAAATGAGGGAGGCATGGCAGACCATCACTGAGGACAGGTGGGTCTTGTCAGTCACTTGGGCGGGCTTCCGCTTACCCTTACCCCCTACCCCACCCTTCAACCCTCCTTTCCAGCAGCCAGGATCGCTCTCCCTAAAAGCTGAGGTGCAGAAACTGCTGGACCTCAGAGCTGTGGAACCCATTCCCCTTGGGGAGCGACGGGAGGGCTTCTACTCCCGGCTGTTTACGGTGCCCAAACCCAACCAGGCTGGCCTGCGCACCATCCTAGACCTTTCCCAGTTCAATCCTTTCCTACCCCAAGAGAAATTCAAGATGATCACGCCCGGTCAGATACGGTCGTCCTTGCAGATGGGCGATTGGCTCAGCGTGGTGGACCTTCAGGATGCGTACATGCATATTCTGATTTGGAATCCACACAGGAGATACCTCCGCTTCTCTGTGGGAGAGGAGCACTTCCAGTTTCGGGTGCTTCCTTTTGCCCTCAGCTCGGCGCCACGTGTCTTCACGAAGATATGTCAGTGATCGCGGCCTATCTTTGTCTGCAGGGTATCTATATGTATCAGTATTTGGACAACTGGCTTTTACGCAGCCCTTGCATGTTGAAAGTCGCCTGCAATCTTCAATCTCTCCTCCAGCTCCTGTTCCACCTAGGGCTGTCAGTGAACTGGCTGAAATCTTCCATGACGGTCTCTCAGGACTTGATTTTCCTGGGTTTTCGCTGGAACACGATCGACTGCAGAGTGTACCTGACCGGGGACAGAATGGCAGATATGTTGACCACGTGTCAGATGTTCGCGCAGTCGGAGAGCATGTCGGCATGGTGGTTCCAGAGGCTGCTGGGCCTCATGGCCTTGTGCATTTTGGCTCTTCGTCTTGCTCGCCTCAAGATGAGGCGGACTCAGATGGCTCTTCGGAGTTCTTGGCTTCAGGTTGTGGATCCGGACTCCAAGTTCATAACGATTCCGGCTTCCATGAGAGGGGACCGGGACTGGTGGTCGTCTCTCAGCAACCTGTCGGTGGGGGCGGGTTTTCAGGATCCAGCCCCGATGGTAACGGTCACGACGGACTCCTCCCTTCTGGGGTGGGGTGCGAAATTAGATCTTCTTCAGGTCTCGGATCTTTGGTCGCCTCAGGACAAGCTCCTCCACATAAATCATCTGGAGCTCCTGGCGATCTTTCTAGCGCTCACGGTGTTTAGACCGATCATAGCCAACAAGGTGGTCCGTATTCGCACGGACAATGTGGTGTCAATGTATTACATCAACAAGCAAGGGGGCACCAAGTCTCCCCCTCTTGTGGACCTGTCCATCCAGATTTGGGAATGGGCGGTTCGTCATGGCGTCTGGCTACTTGCAGTACACATCCCGGGCCAGCTAAATGTCACGGCAGATGCCCTCAGTCGGAAGATGATGGTCAGCTACGAGTGAGAGCTGAAGACGGAGGTCCTCTCATGGATTTCCCTGCGCTAGGGCACTCCGGAAGTGGACCTCTTCGCTACGGCGGCAAACAAGAAGCTTCCTCTGTATGCCTCCAGAAACGGACTATGGACTAGGAGTAAGGTGGTCACTACGGTGAGTAACCTGGTTATTCTCTTTTCTGTCCCCTCTCCAGATCTATGCACTCCTTATCTTATCTCTCCTCTCACATCTTCACCCATTAATGGTGGCCGTAGATGGTAAGTACTCTTGGCGGGCTTCTCATTATCCAGGTGTATTATTAATGTCTATCACAATGGCACTATTATGGATCAGGGTCCTCAATCCAACCTCCCCCTCTTTGACCAACGCTTTCTGTCCCTCATCAACTTCCTTCCCAAACCTGCTACTCCTCCTTTCTCTCTCGCTGTCCCCCGTCCTCCGACTGGTGTACCACAGCCCTGTAGCCCTCCTTGGAAAACCTTCAAAGCAGTGACCTCTTGCATCTACCCTCGCTTAATGTTCGCTCTGCTATCAAACACTCCACTGACATCTGCCTCCTCCTCAAAGATCTTGACCTCGATATCCTTGCTCTTACCGAAATGTGGTTCAATGCCAGCTAAATCAGTGCTTTTGACTCCCTTCTCCCTATGGCTATAAGATCATCTCCAAGCCTTGCCCTAACTGTGCTGGTGGTGGGGTTGCCTTGATTTTCCCTGAGTGGGTCCCTTCTTCCCTCATACCCACCCAGCCTTACTCTTCCTTCAAGAGCCTGGTATGGAAGCTGGTCATTTCTCCAACTTCCTCCCGGACCGTTGTCACTATCTACAGGCCTCCTGGCTCTACCACCCTGTTCGTCTCTGAATGGGCTGATTTCTCCTCCTCTCCCCTCACATCCACCTCTAAACTCCTTCTCCTGGGTGACTTCAACATCCACCTCGACTCTTCAATCACTGTAGCTACCCTATTCTGTGACCTCTGCACCTCGCTCTCCCTCTCTGCTCCCCTTTGGTCCTACCCACTCAGCTGGACACTCTCAATGCCATCACCCACAGTGATCTTTTACTCTCCTCACCACCCCACTCTCCTGGTCAGATCATTCTCTCCTCTGACCTAAGTCCTGTCTGCCGTCTGACCGCACCTTCCCAGCCCTGCCAACCTTGTTCACAAATATCCATCCAATGAAACAAGTGTCAGATGCTGCCGGCCTGGCATCTCCCTTCAGCACCCCCCCACCCCCTCCACAGCAGACTCTACCTCTGACTCTGCTCTCAGCAACCTCCACCTTGCTGTCACTAATAATCTTGACATCCTTGCCCCAGTCATGAGGATCCACCTGGAACATGCCTCCAAGCGCAACACCTGGTACGACTTGCAGCAAGTGCAGAGCTGCGGAATGGAATAGGCAGACCTCCGGCTCACTCTGTGACAAACTGGCCTGTCGCCTGCTTCAAAGACAATACAGACTCTCCTTTTGCTCCAAGTAAAGGGCTTACATCCAGGCTCGCGTCTTCCCTCCCAGGCCCTCTGCAATGCACTGGCCACACACTTAACTGCAAAAACTCAGGACATCTTGAGCGACATTGCTTCCTTTTCCCCCTCAGCTTCCCCTGCTCCCTTGCCACCTAAGGCGTCCCATCCCCCTCTGCTGTTCTCTCCTCCTCTTCCCCTATAACATCTGATGAGGTCCCTAGAGTGTTCTGCTCTATGAAGGTCTCCTCCAAACAGGTCTTCCCCCCTGTTCTTCAAGAACTATTGAGGACCATATTAGTTCTCTTGCCCCTGCACCTGCCGATTTCTGCATTCACACTTCTGCTACTGGGTCTTTCCCCTCTTCCCTCTAGCACCTTCTGCAGACCCGTCTTGTCTGGCTAACTACTGACCCATCTCTATCACTCCCATCCTTGGGAAACTCTTGGAGAAGCTGGTCTTCCCTCAACTGACCCAGCATACTAACCTTGTTGGTTGTCTACACGACCATCAATCTGGATTCTGAGCATCCAGAGGCATGGAAACTGTTCTTCTGAACACCTGTGAAGAAATGCTTGCATTTCTTGATTCTAACCCTCCAGTTGGTATCACTCTACTTGATCTCTACTCTGCTTTTGGCACGGTCAATGACCATCCCTCCCAGGTTATCCAGCGCTCTTTTTCCTCCCCCACCTCTACCTCCACCTGTGGTGTCCCCCGGGGCTCCAACCGTTCTCCCTGGCTCTTTAACATCTATCTTGCTCCGCCTGCACACCTCATTTCCACATTCTCCCCTTCCAGTGTTGAGCAGATGAGACAACTCTTCATATTTCCTTCTGATCCTCTCCTTACTTCCTCCATCATTCCTGACTGCCTATCTGCCATCCAGTCCTGGTGTGCCTCCAATGATCTCTGCCTTAATGCCAACAAGACTGAGAGCCTTCCCATTGGGACTCCTGCTCCCTCTTTCTTCACCTCTCCTGCCTTTCCTTCCTCTCTCACATCCAGGACCTTGCCAAGAAGGCCCACTTTCAACACCACCTCCTCAAAGGAATATTTCCTTTCCTCCCTTTCCCAAGAAGCTCAATGTCTCTAGAGCTCTGGTACTCTCTAGGCTAGACTATCACAATAGCCTCTTCCTTAATCTACCATCTTCCTCTCTTAAATCCCCTCCAGCGAATCCAGAATAGGGCTGCAAGTCTTATCCTTGGCCTCAAGCCCAGAGGCCGCATCTCTCCAGCCCTAAAATCTCTCCACTGGCTCCCGGTTGCTGCAAGGATCAAATTCAAATCTCTCTGCATCATTCATAAGGCTGTCTCGGGCCAGTGACCACGTTATCTACAACTGGTTCTTACTAAATTCTCTCCGTCCAGATCTTTACGTTCCTCCGGCACAAACTCTCTGTGGGCCAAGCACTTTGCTAAACAGCGATCTGGTGGCCAATCTCTTTCCTCAGCTGGCTCCCTCCTTTGGAACAGCCTACCCCTTTATCTTTGTCTTGAGCCAGATATCCTCAAATTCCAGAAGCTCCTCAAGACTTTTCTTTTCACCTCCTCCTTCCCTCGCTCCCTCCCTTGCTAATCCCACAGTCATTGAGATTGGTGCCAAGGCCCTTGTGTCAACCTGGGTCCTAGCCTCCCAGACCTAATCACCTTCAGCCTACGCTCACTCTCGGCACTAGCCTTAGCGCCCACTGGACTGTGCTAGAACAGGCCTGCACTTATTTATTGGCATTTGACCACTCTTACCAAGTGATCTTTGCCAGTCACTTAAAAGATACTTGCTACTTACTCCCTAGCACTTCCCTCTGTGGTACTCCTAGCACTCACCCCCCACCCTCTCATCCCTTCCCTCTCTCTGCATATGCACATTCTGAATGCTCACAGGCCTAGAGGGACCACCTCTCTCTTTCATTGTTCTATTTGCCTTTCATTCCCATGTTCCATCCCCGGTGCCCTGGGTGCGCTTTGAAGCACAATTTAATTGATGTATGAGCACCTTACAAATGCACAATAAATAAAATAAAAATTGCCTCGGTGGTTACTGGAGTAAAAGTGAATTTGGGTGATGGCAGTTCAAGAAGTGTCAGAGCATCCATTTCTGACGCTGGAAATAGGGTATCAAGTTGTTGAGTCCATTTTCGAAAAAGAATCAAGTTTACTTTCTCCATAAAAAAATTCATTGACATCGTTAGTCAGTTTGGGAGATGTTGTAAGATTAAGTGAAGATTAGCTAAACTTTTTATTATCTCAGAGTTCCTTGGGTCTGTTGTTGGCTTTATCTATCTGGTTCTGGAGGTGCCCTTTTTGTTTTGGTTCATTTATGATTTCAGAACCTGACAATCATGGGTATCTCTAGTTCGGAACCAGATCTTTTTGTTAATAATTCAGTATACCACGTGTTCCTCTGATTTTTGGGCCTAGTTGTAGATTTAAGAGGTGCATTTGAGTCGCAAACTTTCAATAGAGTTGACATGTTGGATTGGTGGAAGACATCACAGTTGTGATCTGGATTGAAAGGATACGTACTGGCCGGGGGGCAGGGGGAGGGTCTTTTGAGATTTTATTACAAATATGGTAGCCTCCGGTTAGACAAAGGTATCCAGGTGATGGTAGCAAAGGTGTTTTCATCTGTTTTGTATTGTAGCAAAATCTGGGGCAGCTCATTCTGTATTGCCCTGATCGTATCTTGCACATTTACCTGAAGAAGGTACTTGGCGTGGGTCTGAGCACTCCTGGCTTGGCTGTTGCCTTTGAAGTTGTTTTTTTAAATATTGGGGTGTGTGCCAAATTTAGTTTCCTTTATTACTTTCATAAAATACACTTAGGCCTGTCTACAAATTCTGATATTAGCAATGTCGATGAATTGACAAAAGCTGTCAGCTATGGTGAATTCCTTTGGTATAAGAAGTGTTGTGTATTATGTAATAAGTGGGACATTGATTTTAAACAGATAAACGAGGGTCGGGCGTCCTTGTATGATTTGAAAAAGAAAGCAAGCAACCTTGAATTTAACCTTGCCACAAATAGTATGCTAAATCTCCGTTCATTTAGCTATTTGGCAATGGCAAGGTCTCCTCACCAGGATTACGGCATGCAGAGCAATATTTGGTCTCCCATTCATAGACTTATCTTTGCAAGATTAAACGTTTTACCACTCGGGGGCCGTATGACGTGGCAGTTTAGATCCAAGCTCTGTACCTGTGGCAGTGGTGCAATTGAGGAGTTACAGCACTGCTTGCTTATCAGTTCAAAACTAGTGGATCTAAGATGCCAATGGCTCAAAAGACATTGGGCCTCATTAGGAGGCTGGTGGTAGCCGTGCCTGTAATATAGGCACGGCTGCCGCCGTTATGTATATTTTTTCCGGTGCCCACGAATGGCCAATAGGGCTCAATGGGAATGGGGAAGCCGGAAGCACCCGCACTGTTATAAACGGTTACAAACGGTGCCGGTGCATCTGACATGCTCTGTTCGCGGGTGCCGGTATGGCCGCCAGGTCAGGCCTGGCGCCCACAATGGCACCCGCAAGAAGAACTCTTCGTTTGCATTTCTGGGAACTACGGTACTGGCATGCTTACCGCTACCATAGTTCCCGGACCGGCAACCTTATAATGAGGCCCATTTTGTTGGTAATAATTTTAGAACTGTTTTGGAGGCAATTCATTTTGTTCTGTCTTGCATCGACACATGTTTTGTCAATGATTTATGTGAGTACATTGTCGCTGCTTTTAAGCGTCTGGAAAGGACATTTTCATTATATCCATACATTGTAGATGGTTATAAATGTGCACAATTTACATTTTTTGAAACAATGTTTTTAATACGGTTTTAACTTTGTAATCAGTATAAAATGAATTTCTTTTTTGTAAATGACAAAAGCCGAGATGAAGTCTTCTTCTTCTTCTTCTTCTTCTTCTTCTTCTTCTTCTTCTTTTGAACCTCTTTTGAGGGCTGTTGATAAGTCAGTATACCACGTGTTCCTCTGATTTTTGGTCCTGGTTGTAGATTTAAGAGCCGCATTCGAGTCGCAAACTTTCAATAGAGTAGATATGTTGGACTGGGAGAAGACATCACAGTTGTTATCTGGATTAAAAGGCTTCAGTCCAGCTGATAGTTGTATACCTGTGATGAAATTAAGGTCTTGTTTTCTACTTGATAAGATGTCAGTGGGTGAGGGGATTTATGAAAACCAGCACAGTCTGTCTGAATTTGGAAAATGATGGCAGTGGTCTTACCGGACGACTCCAAGTGAGATATAGTTTTGCTTTTAAACAGTACTAGGTCTAAGCAATGGCAACATTTGTGGGAAGCAGAGGCCGTAAGCAGTAAAAGGTCATGAGACTGAAGAATATCATTACTTTTGACATGGTCTGGGTTGTCAGAAATGTCACACCATATATTGAAGTCTCCAAGAATGAGTAGGTTAGAATAATGCAGAGCTTCTGTGCCAAGGAAAAGATCAAGATTGTTTAAAACGACACCAGTAGAGCCGTGAGGCCGATTTCAAATAATTGATAATTGATAGGAATAGATTAATGATAGGGATAAATTGCAGGCAAATATTTGCCAACGTTTGCCAATATTTGTGAATGTTAGCAATGCCGCACTTGGAGAGAATTGTGAACATTAGCCTGTGCCAGAACCAAATAGGATTGTGAATGTTAAGCTGTCCATCTTTAAGAGAGAAATGTGAACATTAGCCTGCGTCGAATATAGATAGGATTGTGATTGTTAGCAATGCCGCCCTCGGTTAGAATTGTGAACATTAGCCTGCGCCGGACCCGGACAGGATTATGAATATTGGCAATGCCTCACTCAGTTAGAATTGTGAACATTAGCCTGTGTCGCTTCTACACATGATTGTGAATGTTAGAAATCCTGTACTTGGAGAGAATTGTGAACATTAGCCTGCGTTGTGTCTAGATAGGATTGTGAATGTTAGCAATGCCGCACTTGGAGAGAATTGTGAACATTAGCCTGCGTGGCCTCTAGATAGGATTGTGAATGTTAGCAATGCCGCACTTGGAGAGAATTGTGAACATTAGCCTGCGTCGCGTCTAGATAGGTTTGTGAATGTTAGCAATGCCGCACTTGATTACAGTTGTGATCATTTGCCTGCACCAGACCCAGATAGGATCATGGATGTTAGCAATGGCACACTTGGTAACAGCTGTGAACATTAGCCTCTGCCAGACTTAGTCAGCAATGTGAATGTTAAGCTGTCCGTCATTTCGAGAGAATTGTGAACATTAGCCTGCCAAGACCTATATTAGATTGTGAATGATAGCAATTCCGCACTTAGTTAGAATTGCGAACATTAGCCTGCGCCGGACCCAAACGGGATTGTGAATATTAGCAAAGCCTCAATCAGTTAGAATTGTGAACATTATCCTGCACCAAACCGTGACAGGATTGTGAAGGTTAGCCTGAGTCACTTCTAGATAGAAATGCAAATGTTGGTATGTCCCACACTTGAGTGGAGCTGTGAACATTAGCCTGAGTCGCAGCTGGATAGAAATGTAAATGTTAACATGCCCCACACGTGTATCACTGTGTACCCTGCTTTCCTGTTCCCCATGCTGTTGCTATATATCCGTATTCCCCCCTCCTGTCGCTGTAAGCCCAGCCCCTGTGTCTGTGTGTGACTCTGTTCCTTGCCATCCTGTTCATGTGCCTGATCTCAGGCGCTTTAAAGATAACCATCATACTACATCACTATGCTTACTCTCTACTATACACAATCATTCAACTAGAGCACAGCTATACTCCTGATTAATTTGGCCTAGCTGTTCACATACGAATACAACCCCATGAACACCTCATCACCCTAATAGAATGCAGTTAACCGAGCACATTCCGGCCTACTTGCTCACATATGGGTCCTTTCAGGCCTAACGCAGCCAGAGCCTAGTCTGGGTGTCCACCCACTAGACTGCACACATCCAACTGATATCTTTAGCACCACACCTAAAGCTAGGATGCAGCTACCATCCAGCAATTACATCCGCTGCACACATATCTGGTGCACCCACGCACCCTGTGACACTATCTCTCTCTAATGACCAGAACTATGGCTCCCGAGGGGGTTCAACCTACCAGCGCTTTGAGGTCATACCAATGATATATAGAGCGTTATATAAATGCCAAGTACCATAACCTGTCTCATCCCGATTCGGGGAACTCAGATTAGACACTAGCAAATGGGATTTGGCAATAATG